>NC_139142.1:75651490-76251490 GCF_964270905.1 Leucopleurus acutus | reverse complement strand
TATGTGCCTGTTACAGATGAAAAAGGAGGGGGAATAGTGTGTCACAAAGTTCTATGACAATTTCCATAGCTAGAAGAATTAAAAATTAAGGGAGAAAGAATAACATAGGAGTAAATACCTACCAATAAATGTCCAGCAATACTATTTTCATCTGAAAATAATCTAGAAAATAAAAGTCTGTGTTGAAAGATAAGTAGTGTATCCAAATAGATCACTCCAGTTGAGTCAGCTGCTTGTGATTCTATTTTTTTTTCTTTAAATCAACAAAGGCAATTGACATTACCATTTTGTTCTTAAATAGGAAGAAAAATAACTGGGAATGACCCACCAAAATATTAACATAAATTTTGTTTTTTCAAATTCCTTGACTAACTTAAGTAACTAAATAAACATTTAGATATAATTTCTATTATCAGCATTTAATAGCTAATAATTATTACTCAAATTAGTTTTCCATTGATAGTAATTATATCAACAACTTGCCAAATATAGAAATGTTCTAAGTTTGAGAGAAAACTATTTCAAAGTCCAGATATATAGCTTTGAACCCACACAAGGATTTTTAAGGTTAGGACATGACATGTACCAAGTATGTTTAGGGGCATTAGGATTTACTTCCTCAGTAGCCCTTAGAGTTCAGTGCTGATATTAATGATCCCTCAAAGTAGATATAGATATTTATATCCAAATTCTCATACCTCAGGATTCATGTAAATAATGTATGTCAATTACTTTTGAAATTACTGCCAAAAGATTAGTTTTAAAAACCATCTGACAAGGCTTGCTTCTTAACTTTTAACTTTTATTCTGAACACTCATTATAAAACCATTTACTTTATCTCTAGAAGAAGCAAATTACTTGATTATAACCCTCTACCATCTCAAAAAACTACCTGTCCCTGGACTTGCAAAGTTAGAAAGTCATGAACAGAAAGCTGAAGAAGGTAGAAGAGGTAGAAAGGCATAGAGACCTTGGGTAGTCCTTCAGTTATACTGCTTAGCAACACAGCAACAAAAGAGCGATGACAGACAGCAATTGTCCTAATCTAGGTCAATACAACAGCCAAAATACTTTGTAAACACTTTCTTTGGCTCTTTCTGGAGATCAACACTGTTCTAATTAAACAGCATGAGAAGGGCTTGATAACAACCTAAGAGTTCATCAATATTTACTTATCCAACACCTTTTATCCAAGAATCTTAAAATCAGCTAATACTAATCATAACTCAGTAACTGAGAGAGGTAGGTACTAAGGTAAACTGCAAAGGCCAAGAACAGAAATTGGGAGTGTGTGCCATTGAACAATATTTGTGAGCTAAAGACTGCTGCCTTGTATGGCTCTGAGTATGTAAAAAAGAAGTATTATCTACTCTCCTTTAACAAACCCAAACTCAGCATTAACAGGATAATACCTTTTTTTTTTTTTTTACTATGTTTCATTTGTATTTGTACCTAATTTTTACTGAAGTTTGATTAAGTTTGATTTTCAGAGGACAATGTTTAGTCATTGAACTTACCCAGAGAAAACTATATTGACACAGAATTTTAGATATTACATTATTTTTAATATTATTTTAAATATTAAAGTCTATAGTATCCCATGTGCCAATTATTAGTTATCTTTCCATTTGAGGTGAAGGGTTTGTGTTATGCTATACACACCATCTTCCTTGTGACCAAGAGTGAATTTGTGAGATAGATACCTAAGAGAAGGTGCAGTCTGTAGCCATGAATAGTTCTGTGTATGTGTGTACAGTTAACAAACACCTAAAAGGATTGAACTCTTGTCCTTAGCCTCATTAGCACCATGCACCAACTGCGCTGACTGGTTGAAACTGTTAGATAAGAGAGTGCAAACTAAAAGGAATAGGAACAAAGGAGGGTTGTATTTCATCATCTTAAGGTTTCACAGAGATGACGCAGGTTTACAATTCAAATTCCCATCTCCTGAAAAATGACTTCTTAAATAACTCTCAAAACTCAGAAGTGCAGTAATCTGAAATTATTCTAATCTAAAAACTTTAGAGAATAACCAGTTACTACAATCGATGTTCACTGTAAGGAATACATAGCTATACAAAATATAGCTACACAAAAATAGAACTCAGTGAAAAAATAACATGTTTTAAAGCAAGAAAGATGCTTGTTTTGTATTCTTATCAGTAGTGGCTAATTGGATAAATGCTAAAGATTTACATTCAAGTGCTGGAAGGATTACTGCACAGAAATTCAATTACTCAAAATCTTTGCTCAGACGCACGCCTCTCAGGCTTATTAAAGATGAGATGATGTATGAACCACCAAGAGTGGCATTTAACCCCAGCCACTTTCAAGATAATGCATACAGCTGTTAAGACATTCCAGAATGTTAAGACATTCACTGATACTAAGAGTGGTATTAAAAAAAAAAAGACCTCATACAGTCTGCTGGCATTTCATACCAAACTTTGGAGGAGGTAGTAAAGTGTTGGAATTTAAAATACAAGGTCAGCACTAAGTGTAAACAATTCTAAAGCATTGTATGCAATTCTTTAAACATATGTAGTGAAAAAAAAATCAGAATTCATATAAAATCAGAATTTAAAAAAGCAAAAAATAGAAATATTTAGTGAATTTACTCAAATGAAGAAAACTTAAATGATACAGAACTGAAAATATTAGAAATCTATATACAATAAAAAGTGAATATAAATTAGCCAACTCCATGGACATTTCCAGTTAAGCATTCATACAAATACGCAGTCACCTTTTTCTTATGTATGGGGATAACACATACACATATGACATGATGATTCTGGCAAAAAAAATAAATCAGAGATACTAAAAATATTCTCGAGTTTTAAGAATGGTGTGGAATAAGTTTAAACAACAACATTCTACATGAATGGAAACCCCTGATTTAATTCCATGATTTTATCATGCCAGAATCATGGTTGGTTTTAATTTTCTTAAACAGATATTGGTATCATACACATTGGCTTATTAATAATTAAGGCATTCTGTATACACAGTATCTCAGTGTGAACAAAAAACTTTTAGTATTGATTATCTGCTATGGTTTAAACTTTCAAAGTCTTTTCAACATAAGAAAATAGTAGCTGCACACATTTAAGTGTTTTCTTATAAAACACAATCTTAAAAAAAGTAATGATGATTGGTCTTTATAATTCCTAGTAATAAGTCCTGTCTTATTTTTCACATAGTATAAATTATATTCTTATGCAGGATTGCATTAAGACCCAGTAGTTCTTAAACAATGTTACCAAATAACCAAATAAATCCCAAATTGCAGCAAAGGTGAACAATCTTCATAGTGCACTTTCACCTCAGTGAAGTTGAAGCTGCTCCTTTTGGATATTTTTCCACTTCAATGTGAAGTAGATCCTTAGCGTTTCATTAGTGGTTTCATTATGTGGCTTTTTAAAGGAAAAAATGGTTTTGATTTCTTCCACAGTTCACAGTTCTCAGTTGAGACATTTTTTGGGAAATCATATAGTCCAGGGGTGTTTTGAATAACCAAATGCTATTTAGTAGATGAAGTCTCTCAATGCAACTGTAATAAATAAGCATCTACATCCTTAGAGAATAAAACAGAAACATTTCATTAGCCAGTACTGTAAATACAACACATACACACACCCCATTTTCTTCTCCCTTTTGGTCACTAGCTTTGCCTGTTTCCCTTTGTGACCTTTTGAGGGCAAAAGATTTGTCTTACTCAACATTTTATCTGCACTTTTGTAGCACACAGCATGTGCTCAATAAGTGTTTGCAAAGTGCTTAGTGAATGTTTTAGTTTCTGTGATCAAACAACTCTGCTTTTATAGAGTAAGCAAGATCATTACATCATTCACAGCAACTCCTTCAGTGCTATATAAACTCTAGACCAGCTTGAGGATAGCCGTTCTGATTTCTACCCTCAAAAAATTGCATTGAGGGTTTAATATTGTAAAAGAGGTTTTATCACAGCTTAAGGAACTTCATAGATCTTTTAATCACTCAATATTGTTTGCAATAATAAATACAGTATCTTAAGGTTATGTTCACAATAAAGCTTCTCCCTTTATAAAAAATTACAATTGAAAGCAAATTTCTAAGGAAACAATTTTTCAGTTCTACTACTAAGAAGACAAGGCACTTCCAGAAAAAGGTGATATATCACGTATTCTATTTTCTATCAACTTTTACTTCATTTCCCTCCTATTATCAAAAGAACAATTAAAATTGTAACAATAAAAAAACTTCAGGAAATTGATTTCCGTTCATAACATTTTCATCATTAAGAATTCTACACAGGGCTTCCCTGGTGGCGCAGTGGTTGAGAGTCCACCTGCCGATGCAGGGGACACAGGTTCGTGCCCCGGTCCGGGAAGATCCCACATGCCGCAGAGCGGCTGGGCCCGTGGGCCATGGCCACTGGGCCTGCGCGTCCGGAGCCTGTGCTCCGCAACTGGAGAGGCCACAACAGTGAGAGGCCCGCGTACCGCAAAAAAAAAAAAAAAAAAAAAAAGAATTCTACACAGTAAAATTATACACAGTGGTAACACACTTGTTTGATACATCATTATGCTTCCTCTCATGAAGGTTATTTCAAGAAGAATTTTATAAGTCCAAGACATAAATCCTCTTATTGACATCATTATGCTTCCTTTCATGAAGGTATTCCAAGAAGAATTTTATAAGTAAGTCTAAGACATAAATATAAATATTGTATTTTTTTAAACTAAAGAAAGTTTTTATATTTCTGGCTAATACCAATTTATATGATAGCAGTATGCCCAATACAAGGGTGGAAATATTTCTTAACAGTGATTTTTTTTCCTGCAGTTATGTTTTAACTACCAAAACTATTTTGGAGTTTAAATATTAAAATCCAAAATAACAATGTACCTTTTCCTTTGAGACAAGCAAATCAATAAAGAACGATGTCAAATTCATACTGTGATTTGAGCAATTTAACTTTCCCAAAAAAGCATGACATTAGCAAAAGCCAAGTAAAAATACCCCCAAACTGATTATGTTCCTCACCCCTTGCTTCTGAGTAGCACTGTTTTTTCAGTTGCCTTTTTAACCTGGGTTCTTAACCTTTTTTCAAATATTTTCCTCTAATTGGAGCTAGGTCATTAAATACCTACTACCACATTATTTCTGTGGCTGTATCTGAAACACATTCAATGACTAATTCCTGTATTCCTTGCCAAAGTCATATTCATATCCAGAGGACCTTAAGCGTTTATAAATATGAAATTGACTTTAGATGTTATTAGAGTAGTACTGAATTGGACATTTGAAAGAGTTCGTTTATGAATGTATAATACTATTACATTATGTCTAATTTTTAATTAAGCTTAAATATAGATTACCTTGGCTATATTACCAGTATATCCTGGAACCAAAGTAAGATGGTTTTCCTGTTCCCACAATCCACTTAATTGTTGTTTTAAAATCTGAATATTTCTAGGAGAAAAAAAGAAGAAAAAATGCAAATATAGTAAGATATGGACTTTGGTAGTAAATACACTTAATGAAAACAGCTTTAAAATTTTCAAGTATTTTTCAGGACACAATTATACCATTTGAAGTCAAGCAAATCTTTAAACTAGTACATGTCAATCATGAAAATTAAAGGTTACTTAGTTGTTAAAGGAAGGAAGAAAACAACAGGCATTTGGAACATTCAGACAATCGAGTATGAAGTGGGAAAGTGGGAAAATTCTGAGAGCCTAGAAAGCAAATTATGGATTTAAAGGAAACTGTTGGGAGATTTTTTTTTTGTAATTTCATGATAATCTGGCTCATTTGGTAGAATACCCATACATTTTCACATCAAGGCAATACTCAAATTATGATTATAATACAGTTTTTAGAAGTGTAATCATCCACACTGGACTCTCATGTTAATGTCTGGGAGCCAAAGGACCCCACAGGATGACTCCATTCCTGTGCCTCAATCTTATTCCACTAAAAGCCATCTCTTTTTCTCTCTCTCACTCCTTTCTAATGGATATAAGGGTTAAACCACTGCTGTGCTTTTGCCTCCCCAAATGAAGGGTAGGATTCTGCCAGAACAATATATACAGGGGGTTACTGGGCTCTGGAATTCAACTTTTCACATATGAACAGTATCCCAATTTAATATTTCTCTGAAAATGAAGAGAATAAGTATTACATACTGATAATCATGAAATAAAATTCTCACCTAGCTTAATCAAGCTGCTTTTCCTGAAAAAAACTTTATTAGTGTGAGTTTAAAGGTATACTCACCCATCATTTATAATTTCTGTTTTGGATGATAGTTCTGACCACCACCTTTTTATGACTGCTTGAAGCCAGTTTAAACCAACTATTATATATCTGAAATGACATTTCATTACAAAATTCAAGTGTTTTCATCCAAGAAGCCTTTAGAAAAGATGACACTCTACCCCCCTCAAAAAACACATACACACTTATCTTTCCCTTTAAAAAAATTTATTTCACTACTTTCACAAAACTATACTTTATGTAGCATGTTTATAGACAGTTTTATAATTGTTCTCTAGTCATTCCATATTCTTTTCCTAATTGGACTATAAGCTCCTGGAAAACAGAAACCATGTATGTCTCATGGAGCTCAGTCTACCACTATGCACTTATAAGGCACAAGATCAAGGATGCTGAAAGAGAAAAAAGAATTGAGATTCAGATTAGCACTTACTCTTCAAATTTGCTTTTAAGTAGTGACTTTACTAGAGGCAATAAGTCTACACAGCAGCCAAGTGAGATGTATTGTTTTTCCTCCTGTAAACTAAAGTAAGTAAATACTAAGTTATAAAATTATGAACAGGTCATCATTTGTCCTTCTTTAAATGTACTTTTTTTCTGAAAAATATTCTTTATACCTATTGGTGAGCACAGGAAGGCAATCCACCACAACTCCAAGGTCTTCTATCCTGTGGGAACAAAATTGCTTAGATAGCTGATTTCCTTATTTATTTTCATATTATAACCTTCACACTGCTTTTGAGAAATTTACTCATTCAACAAATGATCTGAGTGTCTATGATGAGTCAGTTGTTGATCTGAGTGTCTATGATGAGTCAGTTGTTAGGGAAGAGTCAGTTGTTAGCCGTGAACAAAGAAATAGGGCTTGTATTTCAATATGTGTGTGAGTGTGGGAGGAGGTGGAGAGGGCAGGGACAGACAATAAACAAGTGAAATATATAAAGCATGTTGATGGTGGTAAGGGCTATGGAGAAAAATAAAATGGGAAAGAAGGATAGGGAGTGAAGAAATACGTATTTTTAAATAAGGTAGTCAAGGAAGGCCTCCCCAAGGTAACATTTGAGGAGACTTAAATACAGTGAGGAAGGTAATGGTTAAAATTTTCACTCAAAGGGGATTTTTGAAAGGGTGGTTTTCCCATAATGGTATCTCTTAGTTTTATAGATAAGAATCTTAATCAGAGAAGGTAACAGCTTTGTTCAATCTGATAAAACAGATGGTTTTCTGTATTTTGGTTACTCTTAGACTGAAGATAAATGTAATTTAAACCATACTGCTACTACTGAAGCTAAACATAGGAAGTTCAAAATTTTAGCCAGTATAACATAAAAAAGAAGAGGCACTTCTACATAATACATTGGAAATTACTTTTACTGAACAAAACCATAAAGGGTCACACTTACCTCACCAAATAAGCTACAAGTTCACTTATACTTCTCTTTCTCCAGAAAGTTAAAGCTACATTCAATCTCAAATTCCTGCTGAACAAAACCTGTGTCATTGTTTCATGGTCCTGAGAAACCTGAAAGGCAGGAATCTAATTAAGATATGACATGAAACCATTTTTTTCAATTAAATTATTCTGGTAGATATATTTTAAAATTAGGCAAAGATGACTCCTTTTACTGGCCCACAAAAAGGAATATTGCAGTGAACACAGTAAACAAATGATTTGAATAAATTTAGGACCTGTTTATTTTTTATCAATACTTTTTCTTATTTGCTACCATTTTCCTTTTAAATCTCAATAGTTCATAGAATAAGTTATTTTTACTCACCTAAAAACCTAGGATTTAATTTATAATGTGTATTAAATAAAAAGGTAAACATATAGGCTAGTCATTACCAACTGAATAGCATGAGTAGGGAACCACAGAAATTAAGTTTTGTGACAAGTATTTAAATTCATTCATTTTTTTCTGTATAATTAAGGTAATATATTCCTGTTGTAAAAAGTTCAAGTAGCATAAAACTTTATAAAATAAAAAGTGAATATTCTCTACTTGCCCACAAAAACAACTAACATTACTCAGGAGTAATCACAGTTAACAGACTGGTAAGTATCTTTCAAACCACTTTCTAGACAAAGACTGATTAGGTAGATATAAAATTAAAATATTCTAATATCTATATTTTTGAAAACCTTGTTTTTCCACACACATTATGAAGATTTTTCAACGTCAAAACATAGATCAGTCTCATTTTTAAAAAACAATTACATATTCTCCAGTCTTTATGTATCATAATTTTAGATTGATTCTAGGTTTTCCCTATTAAAACTGTGCATCAATGAACATCCTTATGTATATAAATATGTGCACTTGTACAAAACCTTCTGTAGGATTAATTTTAGAACTGGAACAGCTAGATCCAATTTTTTTCAATAACAGATTAAGATATAATTCACATACCCATTTTGAATGTACAATTCAGTAACTTTTAGTATATACATTCACAGAGTTGTGCGAGCACCACCATAATGAATTTTAGAACCTTTTCGTCACACCCAAAAGAAACTCTGGACTCCACTCTCCCCTCTCTACAGTTCCTCACAACGATTAATCTACTTTCTGTCCCTGTGACTTTACCTAATTTGGACGGTTCACATAAATTGAATCATACAATATGTGGCCTTTTTTTGTGTGTGGCTTCTTTCATATAGCATGATGTGTGAAAGATCAAGATGTATATACAGTGTAGCGTATTGGTGTTTTACTCCTTTTTAATGATCAAATAATATTCTATTGTATGGAATATGACACTTTATTTACCCATAGTCCACTGATGGACATTTGGCTATTATAAAATGTTATAAGCATCTGTTCATAAATATCTGTGTGGACTTATGTTTTCAATTCTCTGGGTATATACCTAGGAGTGCAACTGTCGGGTGAAAAGGTTATGTATATTTGAACTTTGACAAAATAATATAGCATCACTTTTAAATTTAGGTTTTTAGAGCAAGCACTAGTCAATCAGGAAAAAACGTCTGAAACAACAAAAGAACAATCAATAAACCCATTAGTTAAGTGTGAGGTTAATGCAGGTTTGTGAAAAGTAGTGAAATGGGAGCAAGGTTAAAGGAAGCCCTTGAAAAAATGCCACACTGCGGCACTAATACAAATGTGAAACTGCAGCTTTAAGGCATTTTCACTGAGAATGTTTATTCCCTCAGTTCAACTGAACAACCAACCTAGGTCCCAATCTAGGCCAGATTTCTGGACTATATAGTCACATGTTCTTTTCCTCCAGGGTATGTAGTTTCTTTGATTTTCTGATCTGTGTCGGCCTCATCACTTCTATAACTACATGAAAGTAGGGGTAGTGTCTGTTTTTCACCCACCAATCCATTTCTCAGAGCCTGCAGAATGCACTGCACAGCAGGGAGCAATCAATAAGTATTTGTGAATGACTTAGTATGACAGTGATCCTCTGTAACACTAAGGTTTAGGTACCTGTAGGTATCCTATTCTCCAGGGCTCAAAAAATTCACTATTAAATTCTCCTTGCTCCCTCTTTTCTCACAGATACCATACACACTTCCTTCATCTCTCCTAGCATTACTAACTTTCTATTACTCCAGAATCTTTTCTTTTGGCCTCCCTGAGCAGCTTTCGGGATCTTAGTTCCCTGACCAGGGATCGAACCTAGTCCCACATCAGTAAAAGCGCCAAGTCCTAACCACTGGACCACCAGGGAACTCCCCCAGGATCTTATTTACACAGGAACACTTCCACTGGCAAATGGAATCTTTGCATCATCTCATTATGGTTTTAGTTAATAACACTTTGTTTTCTACCTTTGTTTTGTATTATTTACTTGTAATTATTATCCTACATATGATGCTCATTTTCATTCATCTACATACTTATGACCATTTAAATATAAAAAGATTCTTTTTTTGCTTGTATGCCACAGAAAATGCTTTTCAAACTGTCATGCCAGATAGAAACAATACTAAGTTTACCAAGTCATAGTTAAAGAAATTAAGGTAATTTAATCAATGTAATGTTATGTATCTATTAATTATATAATATCTTTGTATGGTGACAGATGGTAACTAGACTTATTGCGGTGATCATTTTGAAATGTACAGAAATATCAAATCACTACACTGTGCACCAGGAACTAACATAGTGTTGTAGGTCTATTACACATCAAAACAAACAAATAAACAAACTCACAAAAAAAGAGATCAGATTTGTGGTTACCAGAGGCAGGACGTGGCTTGGCTGAGGGGAAATTGGAGGAAGACAGTCAAAAGGTACAAATTTCTAGCTATAAGATAAATAAGCGCTAGGGATGTAACGTACAACTTGGTAAATATAATTAACACTGCTGTATTTATATAAAAGCTGTTAAGAGAGTAAATCCTAAGAGTTCTCATTACAAGGAAAAAATTTTTTTTCCATTTTTAAAATTTTGTATCTATATATGATGGATGTTCACTAAACTTAATGTGGTAATCATTTCATGATGTAGTTAAGTCAAACCATTATGTGTATACCTTAAACTTTTAAAATGCTGTATGTCAATTATATCTCAATAAAACTGGAAGGGAAAAAATTGTAGAAGTGTTATTTTAATTACATGGAAAAATATTCAAATTTATTAAACATAAAAATCAAATTATCAAACAATATGGAGAAAAAATACACATCAAAAATTTAATACTGTTATTTACAAATGTTGAAATTACAGATAATTTTTTCCTTTGGATTTATTTTCTATAACATATACAATAAACATGTAATAATTATTATTGTAAACTCGTGTTTATAAATTTTAACAAACCATTCTTTCAAATAACCATTAAAAAAATGGTTTTCCTGAGGTATAATTTACATACCATAAAACTCACACATATTTAAAATACGTAATTCAATGATTTTTAATAAATCTACAGAGTTGTGCAACCATCATCACAGTCCAGTTTTAGAACATTTCTATCATCCAAAACAATTCCCGTGAACCTGTTCAAACAACTAACTTTGCCTGGGCCAGAAGAACAGCAAAACTAAGCAGGTTTGCCTTAAAAAACTTTCCAATGGTAATTTTGAGAGCCCAGCAAAATGTGCCTGGATAACTGGCTTTCGTGGTTCACTTGTTAGGCAAGATTTCTTCTTTTCCTTTTAAGTCTCTACTGGCCAACTTTCCATTCTGGATATTTACAGCAGCTTGTTAATCATTTCATTCCATCTCAGATATCACTAACTTGGAAAAATGGAATAAACAACTGATTCAAATTTAATTAATCTAGAAAATTGTCTCAGGGTGTTACAGTCTCTCAAATAGTCTGAATTTAATCAGCAGTGAACTATTTTGCTAGTAGACTATGGCAAAGGAAAAAGCCAGTATTAAAACAGGAATAAAGTTAAGCTTATATAAATGACTTACCTCAGAAAAAAACCCACTATATTTTGATGATGGGCTTTCTGTCTGTGAAGAACCAGAATCACTGGGGCTAACCAGACATGGTCGACTACCCTGCCGCACTTGCTCAGGGAGGCGGCCTGCACAAGCCAGCTCATTCTCTTTATTTGCCATGTCACAGCCCCCGCTGTTGGGGGACTGCTTTTTTCTGTAGCAAGGATTTTGAAAAGGATGATGAACTTTCTTTCTGTGATAGATCACCTTACGTAGTTTATCTGGGCTTTTCACAGCTTGTCCAACTGTTCTGTAAAAAGAATGGATTTTCTTAAATGAAAAAGAACCATATGAAAACCTTTAAAAGTTTTTAAAGAGAAAGATTTAGTAGGCCACATTTTGTGATCACAATCCACTAAAATTAGAAGTAAGCAGAATAATTTTTTAAAATCTTAACTCTTAGATTGAAGAGGAAAATAAAAGGGAAATTATAAACCATCTGGAAAACAATGAAAAGGATGGTACTTTACACCAAAAGAGGAAAAAAAAAAAATGAAGAAGCATAATAACTAGATGCTTTTAAAATGAAATACTACAGGGCATTCAGGGAGTATGAAAATTTTAACAATTTCCATTCACCTAATCTTTTTCTAACCAAGTGATAGAATAAGTGAGCAAGTTCGAATATTTTAATTTGAATCAGGCAAGTCTGAATATATATTTTAATATAAAAAAGAACACTTATTTCGATTAAGCCGAAGTACATTTAATTTGTTTGAATAAGATAAAATACTACTGAGCACATCTCATGGTTTAGTATAATGGTTCTCAAATGTTTTGACCTCAGGATGCTTTGCACTCCTAAAAATTATTGAGGTCTCAAAAAGAATTTTTTTTATGTGGGCAATATCTACTGATATTTGATGAATCAGAAACTAAAACAGAAAATTTGTTAATCAATTTTAAAGATGATAAACTCGAGGGAATTCCTGGTGGTCCAGTGGTTAAGACTCCACACTTCCACTGCTGAGGGCATGGGTTCAATCCCTGGTCAGGGCTAAGATCCCACATGCCTCAGAGCACAGACAAAAAAAGAAAAAGAAAAAGATAAACTCATTACATACTACATAGAATATATTTTTTAAAACCCTTTATTTTCCAAAACAAACAAACAAAAAATATAGTGAGAAGAATGGCACTGTTTTGCATTTGTGCAAAATCTCTAATATCTGGTTTAACAGAAGACAGCTGGATCCTCATATCTGCTTCTGCATTCCATATATTGTGATATCAAATATCATGTAGCTGCTGGAAAACTCTACTGTACACTTGTAAGAGAGTGGAAATGAAGAAGGTAAATAATGTCTTAGTATTGTTATGAAGATAGTTTTGACCTCACAAACTCATTGAAAGGCCTTTGGGACCTCCAGGGTCCACAGATCACACACTTTGAGAACCAGTGGTTTAGTAGAAAGCGCCTTTGGAGTTTGGCAGATCTGACAGTAAATGCCGTTTTTACCACCTTCTGGATGTACAATCCTAAAGAAATCACAAGTCTTTAGTTTTACTCATAAACTGTTTGGGGTAATGATACCTATCTAATATTGATATGTTTAGCACAGTACCTGGCACAAAGGAGTTGTTTGACAATAAATTAGTATTATTATACTAAAAGACAATACTTCCCCCCCCCCATTTTCACTCTTACCCAGTTTTCAATATTCGCTGTTTCCCACAAACTTTAAAGAAGCTCTTACCTAGTTATGTAAGCAGCCAACTGTTTTGGAGATTTCTTAACCTGAAAAATAAAAGTAGATAGTTGCAGCATATTTAAGTTCCTTAACAAAGCTATGTAAACTTTGTGATTAATGTCAGCAAGTCTGAAATTGAACTATTAAATTTTTCAGATTAAAGCTCTTACTGTACTGATGCTGTACTCTCAATCATCGGTTACAACAACACTGTATGTAGGTATTTTTAACAACGCAACATACCCATCTGGCTAGTTTCCACACTACTAGTCACGTATTATATATACAGAGTGCTAAATAAATGAGTTGAATTTTAATATGATTTTAAGAAATTATATCAGTGCTAATGAGCCTTGCAATGGTGAACAAAAAGCATCTCTGTGATTCCTCTAAAATTAAATTAAAATATTCAAATTATACTATATCAAAACAATATAACGCCAAAAAGTTTTCAGAGCTTTTGGAATACAGATTTCAATTATTTTATTAATTCTACTTAATTTTGGCAGATTGAGCAGAACTGTCACCCTCCCATTTTTTAAACACTTTAATAACCAGAAGTATCTATAGACTTAGCAGTTTAAATTGTGTCAAACTGAATGACTGTGTCTCCCCAAAATTCCTCTGTTGAAATCCTAACCCCCAGAGTGATGGTATTAGGAAGTAAGGCTTTTGGGAGGTGATAAGGTCATAAAAGTAAAACCCCATGAATAAGATTAGTGTCCTTATAACAGAGAGCCCAGCGAATTCTCTCTCTCCCCTTCTATCATGTGAGGAAGTAGAGAAAAGCTATCTATGAACCAGGAAGTGGGCCCTCACTGGATATCAACTCTGCTAGGGCCTTGATCTTGGACTTCTCAGCCTCCAAAACTGTGAGAAATAAATTTCTGTTGTTTATGAGCCACACAGTCTATGGTATTCTGTTTGTGTAGCAGCCCAAACAGACTGAGATACTGTCTTACCCATTCCTAGAAACCATGGACTTACTTACCTCCTTCATGTTCTTATTAGTGAAATTAGAGACCCTTTTTCTAGGAACATCAATGAAATGATCTTCAATATTATTACAAAAGTTGCGTTTTTTAACATTGTGGGTTTCAGATGCCATAATCTCTTAAATACCTAGACAAAAAATAAAAATAATAAATAGAAAATACAAAAAGCAAACGAGCCTGATCCTTTCCTTAACACACATAAAAATACAACAGCTCTACGCTATATAAAAGAGGCTTACAAGTAAAGCAAAGGACATGTGGGCATACCTCATTTTATTGCACTTCACAGATATTGTGTTTTTTTTTTTTTTTTTTAACAAATTGAAAGTGTGTGGCAACTCTGCATCAAGCAAGTCTATTGGCACCATTTTTCCAACAGCATTTGTTCACTTCATGTCTGTGTCACATTTTGGTAATTCTCACAATATTTCAAACTTCTCCATTATTATATTTGTTATAACGATTTGTGATCAGGGATCTTTGATGTTACTACTGTAGTTGCTTTTGAGCACCATGAACCTTGTCCACATAAGATGGTGAACTTAACTGATAAATGTGTGTGTTCTGACTGCTCCACTGACTGGCTATTCCCCGCTCTCTCCCTCTCCTCGGATCTCCCTATTCCCTAAGACACAACAATATTGAAATTAGGTCAATGAATAACCCTACCATGGCCTCTAAGTGTTCAAGTGAAAGGAGCAGTGGCAAGTCTCTCCTTTTAAGTCAAAAGCTAGAAATGATTAAGCGTAGTGAGGAAGGCATGTCAAAAGAGAGAAGGCTGAAAGCTAGGCCTCTTGCACCAGTTAGGCAAGTTGTGAACGCAAAGGAAAAGTTCTTGAAGGAAATTAAAAGTGCCATTCCAGTGAACACATGAATGGTAAGGCGAAAAAGCCTCATTGCCGACATGGTGAAAGTTTTAGTGATCTGGATAGAAGATCAAACTAGCCACAACATTCCCTTAAGCCAAAACCTATTCCAGAGCAAGGCCCTAACTCTCTTTAATAAAGGTTGAGAGAGGTAAGGAAGCTGCAGAAAAGTTTGAAGCTAAGAGGTTAACTCATGAGGTTTAAGGAAAGAAGCCATTTCTATAACATAAAAGTACAAAGTGAAGCAGCATGTGCTGATGTAGAAGTTGTAGCAAGTTATCCAGAAGATCTAGCTAAGATAATGAATGAAGGTGGCTACACTGAACAACAGATTTTCAATGGAGATGAAACGGCCTTCTGTTGGAAGAAGATGCCATCTGGGACTTTCATAGCTAAGAGAGAAGTCAAAGCTTGGCTTCAAAGCTTCAAAGGACAGTCTGACTCTCTTCTTAGGGGCTAATGTGGCTGATGACTTTAAGTTGAAGCCAGTGATCACTTACCATTCCCCAAATCCTAGGGCCCTTAAGAACTATGCTAAATCAACTCTACTTGAACTCTATAAATGAAACAACAAAGCCTGGATGAAAGCATATGTGTTTACAATATGGTTTACTGAAGATTTTAAGCCCACTGTTGAGACCTAATGCTCAGAAAAAAAGATTCCTTGCAAAATATTACTGCTCTTTCACAATGCACCTGGTCACCCAAGAGCTCCGAAGAAGATGTACAATGAGATTCATGTTGTTTTTATGCCTGCTAACAGAGCATCCATTCTTCAGCCCATGGAACAAGGAGTAATTTTGACTTTCAAGTCTTATTATTTACGAAATATATTTTGTAAGGCTACAGCAGAGTAAATTGAAAAACTTCTGGAACAGATTCAACATTCTAGATGTCATTACAAACATTTGTGACTCATGGGAAAAGGTCAAAATATCAACATTAACAGGATTTTGGAAGAGTTGATTCCAACCCTAATGGATGACTTTGAAGGGTTCAAGACTTCAGTGGAGGAAGTAACTACAGATGTGGTAGAAATAGCAAGAGGACTGGAATTAGAAGTGGAGCTGGAAGATGTAACTGAATTGCTGCAGTTTCATGATAAAACTTTAACAGATGAGGAGCTGCCTTTTCTGGATGAGCAGAGAAGATGGATTCTTGAGATGGAATCCACTCCTGGTGAAGGTGCTGTGAAAACTGTTGAAATGACAGGAAAGAATTTATATAGAATATTGCCAAACTCAGTTGATAAAGCAGCGGCAGGGTTTGAGAGGACTGACTCCAATTTTGAAAGAAGTTCTGCAGTGGGTAAAGTGCTATCAAACAGCATTGCATGCTACAGAGAAATCATTTGTGAAAGGAAGAGTCAATTGACGCAGCAAACTTCACTGCTGTCTTATTTTAAGAAACTGCCATAGCCACCCCAACTTTAGCAACCACCACCCTGATCAGTCAGCAGCCATCGACACTGAGGCAAGACCTTCCACCAGCAAAAAGATTACGACTTGTTGAAGGCTCAGATGATGGCTAGCAATTTTTAGCAATAAAGTATTTTTAAATTAAGGTATGTACATTTGTTTAAACATAATGCTACTGCACACCTAATAAACTATATATAGTATAGTGTAAACATAACTTTTATATGCAATGGGAAACCAAAAAATTTGTGTGACTTGCTTTATTACGGTGGTCTGAAACCAAACCTGCAATATCTCTGAGGTATGAATGTAGTTCTAAGTTATACATTTTTTAAAAGCCTTAAACATAGAGGAAGCACAAGGCAGGGGATTCCAGTAAGGTTCTTTCTGTTCTCATTCTTAAGTTGCAACCAGTTACAATAATATGGCATGTACTTTTTGCCAACACAACATGTCAATCTCCCCATTTTCCATATCACTAGCCATATATTATTAAAGTTTATGAAATCAGGTCTAATAGTAGTGGTATCTTGAAATTCAAATGCACGGAAGCCTAAATTTTTGGAAGCAAATCACTGGGTCGTATACAACCATAAGCAGTCAGGGGAACCAAAATCAGACTATATATATCTGACTTGTTTTATGCCCAACCTTTAAATTTTTCTTTCATTCGTGCAGCTAGCTTTCTTCCCTCTTTGAAAAATATAACCCACATTCTTTTGCTCCTCCAATTATATCCAAAGGGCAGAAAATAGATGCTGTGACTTCATTTATGTAACAGAGGATGTTAGTGACTTTCCCACTTGCACTCAGGTTTCACATAGCAAATTTACTTCAGGTCATGCCCTGAAAACCAAGTTTCTCCCTCATTCTTTTTTTTTTTTTTTTTTTCCGGTACACGGGCCTCTCACTGTTGTGGCCTCTCCCGTTGCGGAGCACAGGCTCCGGATGCGCAGGCCCAGCGGCCATGGCTCACGGGCCCAGCTGCTCCACGGCATGTGGGATCTTCCTGGACCGGGGCACGAACCCGTGTCCCCTGCATCGGCAGGCGGACTCTCAACCACTGCGCCACCAGGGAAGCCCTCCCTCATTCTTCTTTTAAACATTTATTGAGCATTCATTATATGCCAGGCCCTGGAGTTAATGTAGATGACGGACAGAGATCCTGTTCTAAAGAATCATTTAGGAAGCTTTCTGAAAATACATCTTTCTGGGCCCTAATTTCAGACTATAACTCAGCAGGTATCAGGAAAAAAGCCCAAAGCAATTATATTTTTAAAAAGCCCCACAGGTATTTTTATCATTAAAAAAAATTTTTTATTGAAGTACAGTTGATTTATCATGTGGTGGCAATCTCTGTTGTGCAGCAAACTGACTCAGTTACAAACATAGAGACATTCTTTTTTAATATTCTTTTCCATTATGGTTTATCACAGGATATTGAGTATAGTTCCCTGTGCTACACATTAGGACCTTGTGGTTTATCCATTCTAAATGTAATAGTTTGTATCTACCAACACCAAACTCCCAGTCCATCCCTCTCCCTCCCCGCCCCTCCCCACAGGTTTTTCTGATACACATTCTTAGTAAAAAAAAAAAAAAAAAAAAATCTGTCTTAGAGAATTTTCCAAAAATATACACGAACACAGGAAATTCTGCAATCAATTTCAGGATATTTTACGATTTCTTGCGCCTAATTCAGGGACAGCCCATCCACTTGTGCCCCCAGGTTACTAAACCTCTAGGAGGAGACTTTTAAAAAAGTAAATAAATAATTGCAGTAATACAATAAGCACTCTGACAGAGGGGCACCCATGCAAGTCAGCAAATCTCCACTGAGGAAAAGTCTTCTAGGGCAAATAGCACATTGAGAAAATAGCATGTGTAGAACTGAAAGGCATGAAGCAACATGATTTGCCTGGCAATGTGTTAAGTAGATGCATGTGACTAGAGCTTAGGCTGGGGGTGTGCTGCAGCAGAGTGAGAAATGAGGCTGGAGAGATAGGCAGAAGCTAGATCATAAAGGGTTCTGTGCACAAGGTAAGCTTTTTTGTTTGTTTGTTTTGTCTTTGAAAGAAAGGGGGACTTTTAGTTAAAGATAATGGACTAAACACGTGCAATTACTTTTACCTTTCCCTGAAACCTTATTACAATGACAGTAAAGAAGATTTTAAAGGCATAAACCCCATAAGGGCAAAGAATAGAAGATGAGGCAATGGCAACAACATTTTGGAAACTGCAAAGCATAAGTGGTAAATGACTTAGCAGATCTGAGAAAGCAAAATCCTAAAGCATCAGTGAGGAAAGGTGAAAAGCAGAATCCTCCAAAGGTTCAGAAATTGGCAATACTAAGGACCTCAAAAAGTGGGATAAAGGTGGGCTTAAGAACAAGTACAATGAATGAATGTCCATTTAAGACACAGTTAAGAGTCCTAGATCCCCTTCCCCATTTCAGTAAAAAACTGGAGTTTTATTGTATGGAAAATCTAAAACAGAGTCCTTGGGATGGGAAACACCAGGCACAAATGTGGGTGAGAGGAACATATTCTAAACAGGGCGATCAAGTGAAAGTTTACATACTAAATGTTAAGACCTCTAACCTTCTTTCTACCACATGCCTCACAGAGGCTTGTAGCCAGGCTTAAATACTCCAGGGAAAGAGTACTGAAAATGCTTCTTTGGGAACTCTGATCAGTCCCAGAGGAAAACACACACACACACACACACACACTCCTAAAAATACTGACATCAGTGATGGTCGAAGTCCCCAAAGAACTTTTTATATCTTGATTATGGTAGTAGTTACCTGTCAAAACTCTAATAGCATGAATTTTTATTTTGTTTGCATGTAAACATCTCAATAAACCCAACTTTCAAAAAATCCTCTAGAGATAAGAACAAATTGCATCCATGAAACACAAATGAGAAAAAAACAAGCTGACAAAGACTCTTGGAAATTAAAAATAGGATGTAATAAGATAGCAGAAAAACTCAATAGAAGTTGGAAAAGAAAGTTGAGGGTATCTCCTAGAATGTAGGGTAAAAAGATTTTTTAAAAGAACCTGGATTGGTTTATAGAGACCAACATTCAAATAAACAGAATTTCAGAAAGAGTACAGAAAAAAACAAATAAGAAAGCAAAGAATTAAAAACTGTTCACGGTTGAAGGACATGAATTCCCAAACTGAAAGGGCACATTGAGGGTCAGCACTGCAGATGAAAATAGACCTACAAGGCACATCGTCACATTTCAGAGCACCAGAGAAGCCAGAGAAGGGGAAAACATACAATAAACAAATAAACAAACCCCCCCTAAAATCCAAACTAAGTCACATACAAATGATAAAGGCATAGAACAATGCCTTCAAAATTCTTAGGAAACTTGAAATTTTATATCCAGACTAGTTACCACCTGAGTGCAAGTGTAGGAAAAAAAATCTTCAGAAATTCAAAGTTCCAAAAAAAATTCTTCATGCAGCAATCTGAGAAATAATAAAAATGAGAAATACAAGAAATGGAGAGCCAACAAGAGAAATGAGAAGGGAATTCTCATGATGGTTATGAACAAAGATCCCAGGATGATGGCTGTGCACCAGGAGTACATGACAACAATTGGAGCAGGTTAACAGACTGAAGGGAGAAGTCGTCACATAAATGAAATTGAGTTATAATACCTGGGGCTCATTAGAGAGGAGATGGAGAGAACTGAGGGAGTCACAAGGCAGTGGCACATGTTTCAAGTGACAAAAGAAAAGAACTGTCAGCCCAGAATCTCCTATGTGGAGGAAATATCCTTCAGGAATGAAGGAGAAACCAAGACATTCTCAAATAAAAGGAAATTAAAGAAGGAATATTAGAACATCAAGGAGACAAAAAGAAAACTATAAGGTAAATTATGTTTGATGTTTGAAGCAAAAATTATAACACTATCTGATGTGGTTCAAAATATATGTAGAAGAATGTTTAAGACAACTATGTTGTAAGTGCGGAAGGGCAAAGGGATATATAAAGGGAGGTAAAGTTTCCACACTTTACTCAAACTTGTAAAATGATGCCATCAGTAGACTGTGATAAATTATAGATGTGTAACATAATACCTAGAACCATTGCTAGAAGCTACTGCTACTGTTTTATTAAGAAACATAGTAAAAACTACTATAGATAAATTGAGATGTAATGTTTAAAATGTGTACAAATAACTCATAGGAAGGCAAGAAAAAAGAAACAAAAAAATGGAGAGAACATAAACAAAAAATAAAATGGCAGAAACATATCAATAATTACATTATATATGAATGCTCTAAACATATCAGTTAAAAAATAGAGATTGGCAGAGTACATTAAGAAACATGACCTAACAATATTCTGTCTATAAGAAATTCATTTCAAATATAATGATAAAGGAAAGTAGAACATAGAAGAAAGATCCTAATAGATCTTTAAAAGTTCTCATCACAGGAGAAAAAAGAAAGTAGTAAAAGGAAGAAAAAGATGTACCATGCAAATATTAATTTAAAAGAGCCAGGACTTCCCTGGTGGCACAGTGGTTAAGAATCCACCTGCCAATGCAGGGGACACGGGTTTGAGCCCTGGTCTGGGAAGATCCCACATGCCGCGGAGCAACTAAGCCCCTGCGCCACAACTACTAAGCCTGCACTCTAGAGCCCACGAGCCACAACTACTGAGCCCTCGTGCCACAACTACTGAAGCCTGCACACGTAAAGCCCGTGCTCCACAACAAGAGAAGCTACGGCAATGAGAAGCCCATGTGCTGCAACAAAGAGTAGCCCCTGTTCACCACAACTAGAGAAAGCCCATGTGCAGTGACGAAGACCCAATGCAGCCAAAAATAAATAAATAAAATTTATAAAAAAATAAAAGGGCCAAACCATCAAGAAAACATAGCAATCTTAAATATGTACACACCAAACAACACAGGTGAAAAATACATGAAGCAAAAACTGACAAGGCTGGAAGTTATAATTTGAAATTGGCAAGAAATAGCAAAATTCCTCTGTTAAAATGCACTATGCTTGCAAGTTTATAAGTTTGAAAAATAAAGAAAAAAGAAGAAAAGTAAATGAAAACACCAAGAATAATTAATTTTATGATTTCATATCAAAAGGCACATAGTTGTAATTTGCTATTAAATTAGCATAATTTTTTTATTGTCACTTTGTTTTGCTACTATGTAAGTTAATCAGCTTACATAATCATAGAATCAGAGATATTTGAAATGGAAAACATAATTAGTAAAATAATTCATTAGTACCTTACATTCCAAGGTCTCAAAACTGTTTACCAGTCCTCCTTAACCAGTATAGAATATTCTGGTCACCAACACAGGGGCTCCTAAAATTAGGCAAATGTCTTCCTTTTGGACTCTGAAATAAGTTTATTTCGGCTAAATTACAGGTAAAAACATGGAGCCAGAGGATGGGACCAGCTTTAAAGTCAGCCTAGAAACATAGAAGTGATAAGCTGGAGCAGCAGTTCTCAAACTTTAGCATTGGAATCATTTGTGGACCTCCCTATGATACAGATTGTTGGGCCCCATCCCCTGAAAGACTGAAGTGGGGCCTGAGACTCTGCATTTCTAACAGGCACTTGGGTGATGCTCATGCTGCTGGTCTGAAGACCTCACCTGGGAACTACTGAATTAGAGTTCTCTCTGAAAGTTTCTCATTAAATACTGTAGTGCTCATTGTTTTAAAGTTATCCAGATTTCCATTCATTAAAGCCAGTTCCATCCACCGTATTCTCTGTTTATTTTATATACATATGTGCTTACAAAGAAAGGATAGGATCTCACCTACAGTCAACTCTCAACTGTATGTAGTTGATCAATCTTACAGATCTTCTGGGGTAAAAATTTCATTGAGATCTAATTTTATTTCTCCCTCACCTTTCTCCTAGCCTTATTCCTAGACTAGAATGTAAATTAATTTTATTTCAGGATAAAATCAACAAGGTTGGTCAGATAATCTGTTTGAAGGAATACATATGAATGAAATATTGTTTTGGTTCATCTGTGATGTTGCTGCTTTCCCTTGGTGATCCAGTGGGGAATGTTCTTAATCAGTTCTGTCTTTGGGTCCACTATTACTTCTCTGGAGTGGCACCCTCTTTAAATTCCCCTTTTGAAAATAAAGACATTTGGTACCTGGAACTAAAGTCTATACATATGGCTAAAGAGTATTCTAAATCCAAATTCATACAATTTCATCATAACTTCTAAAATAAGGGGGTAAAAATTATTGTAATGTAGCACTATGGTAGTAACTTAGAGTGGTTCCAAAGATAAGAAAAGCTTCCAAATTCTTTTAAGAAGCCAGTATACCAGTGTTATTAAAATATAATAAAGATTGCACAATAAAACCATGGACCAATTGTACTGATGAATATCAATGCAAAAGCCCAGATAACATCATACTGTTGGTGAGAATGTAAGAGGATCCAGTCACCTTGGAGAACAGTTTGGCAGCTCCTCAAAAGTTTAAAAAGAGTTACCATATGACCATATACATCCAAAAGAAATAAAACTTGTCACAAAGACTTGTACACAAATGTTCATAGCAGCAGCATTATTCGTAAGAGCTAAAAATTGGAAACTATCCAAACATCCATCAACTGATGAATGGATAAAATGTGGTAAATAAATAAAATCCATACAATGGAATATCATCCAGCCATAAAAATGAATTTTTGTCCTGATATATGGTCAATCATAGATGAACCTCAAAACACTATGTTAAGTGAAAGAAAAGAAGCCAGAAATGAAAGATCACATACTGTATGATTCTATTTATATGAAATGTTCAGAATAAGCATATCTTTAGAGACAGAAAGTCAATTAGTGGTTGTCCAGCACTGCTATAATGGGTATGGGGTTTCTTTCGGGAGGTGATGAAAATGCTCTAAAATTGATTATGATGGCTGCAGAACTCTGTGAATATACTAAAGGTCATTGAATTATATACTTTAAGTGGGTGAATTGTATGGTATGTGAATTAGAGCTCAATAAAGTTTAATTATTAAAAAAAACCTGACATGGCTGAATGGAGAAATAGACAAATCCACAATGATCTTGGAGACTTCAATATCCCCTCTCAACATCTGATAGGACAAATAGACAGAAATTCAGCAAAGTTATAACATCATCAACCAATAGGATCAAATCAATATTTATAGAACACTCCACCAACAACAGCAGAATAATTATTTTCAAATGCCACAGAACATATACCAAGATAGGCTATATCTTAGGCTATAAAACAAACCACAACAATTTGAAATAACTGAAATGATGCTCAGTATTGGTAATTATTAGAGAAATGCAAATCGAAACTACAATGAGGTATCACCTCACACCAGTCAGAATGGCCATCATCAAAAAGTCTACAAATAATAAATGCTGGAGAGGGTGTGGAGAAAAGGGAACCCTCTGATACTGTTGGTTGGAATGTAAATTGGTGCAGACACTATCTAGAACAGTATGGAGGTTTCTTAAAACACTAAAAGTAGAGTTATCATATGATCCTGCAATCCCACTCCTGGGCATGTATCTAGAGAAAACTACAATTTGAAAAGGTACATGCATCCCAATGTTCATTGCAGCACTATTTACAATAACCAAGACATGGAAGCAACCTAAATGTTCATCGACAGAGGAAAGGATAAAGAAGATGTGGGATATTCATTCAATGGAATATTACTCAGCTGTAAAAAAGAATGAAACAATGTCATTTGCAGCAACATGGATGGACCTGGAAATTATCATACTAAGTGAAGTAAGTCAAAGACAAATATCACATGATATCACTTATATGTGGAATCTAAAAAAAAAAGATACAAATGAACTTATATACAAAACAGAAATAGACCTATAGACATAAAAGACATGGTTACCAAAGGGGGAAGTGGGGGAAGGGATAAATTAGGAGTTTGAGATTAATATATACATATTACTATATATAAAATGGATAACCAACAAGGACCTACTGTATAGCACAGGGAACTATACTCAGTATTTTGTAATAACCTGTAAGGGAAAACAATCTGAAAAAAAAATTGATATATATGTATGTATAATGGAAACACTTTGCTGTACACCTGAAACTAACACAATATTATAAATCAACTATACTTCAATAAAAATATATATAAACACATCAAACTCCAAGATGCCAAAAAAAATAAAATAAAATAAAAAATAGGGCTTCCCTGGTGGCACAGTGGTTGAGAATCTGCCTGCCAATGCAGGGGACACGGGTTCGAGCCCTGGTCTGGGAAGATCCCACATGCCGCGGAGCAACTGGGCCCGTGAGCCACAACTACTGAGCCTGCGCATCTGGAGCCTGTGCTCCGCAACAAGAGAGGCCGCGATAGTGAGAGGCCCGCGCACCGCGATGAAGAGGGGCCCCTGCTTGCCACAACTAGAGAAAGCCCTCGCACAGAAACGAAGACCCAACACAGTCATAAATAAATAAATAAATAAATTTAAATCATATGGGCTTCTAAGAAGACCTCTGCTTAAAAAAATAAATTAAAAAAAAATAAGCGAAATCATATAGAGCATGTTCTCCAACTACAATGAAATCAAACCAAAAATCAATAAAAGAAAAATAACAGGAAAATCTCCAAACGCCTAGTAACCAAACAGTGCACTTCTAAAAAGTTCATGGGTTAAAGAGGAAGTCTCAAGGGAAATCAATAAAATACACTGTGCAAAATGAAAATGGAAATTTAACATATTAAAATTTGTGGGACACAGCTAAAACAGTGCTCAGGGAAATTTTTAGCACTAAAATGCATAAAAAGGAAAAGTCTCAAATCAATAACCTAAGCTTCCACATCAAGAACCTAGAAAAAGAAGAGCAAAATAAACCCAAAGCAAGCAGAGGAAGGAAATAATAAATAATAGAAATCAATAAAACCGAAAACAGAAAGACAACAGAAAAAATTAACAAGACAAAGAACTAGTTCATTGAAATGTCAAAAAATTTTCAAACCTCCAGGGAAACTGACAAAGGAAAAAAAACAAATTACCAATACCAGGAATGAAAAGGAGATATCACTATAGATGCTACAGACATTGAAAGGATAAGAAAATACCACAACCAACTCTACAAACATAAATTTGCCAAGTTAAAAGAAGTGGGCCAATTCCTCAAGAAACACCACAACTCACTCAATATGAAATAAGCAACTTGACTAGCCCTGTAATTATTAAGGAAACAATTCATAATTTTAAAACTCCCCAACTAGAAATCTCCAAGCCTGGATGATTTTAATGGAAAATTCAACCAAATGTTTAAGACTGAACACCAATTCTACACAACCTTTTCAAGAAAACAGAAGAGCAAGGAAGATTTCCCGATTCACTTTATGAAGCTAATATGTATTATCCTGATGCAAAAATATGACAAAAAAGCACAAAAAAGGGAAAATTACAAACCAATATCTCTCAAGGCTGTAAATAAAAACTCTTAACAAAATATCAGCTAATGGAATTCACAATACAAAAAAGAATTATACACCACAATCAAGTGGCATTTGTCCCAGGGACACGCTTGTTCAATATTTGAAAATCAATCCATGTAACCCATGATATTAACAAGCTAAAGAAGAAAAGTCATATGATCATATCAATTGATGCCATAAAAGTATTTGACAAAACTCAACACCCATTCATGATAAATACTCTCATTAAAATAATAATAGAGGAGGGCTTCCCTGGTGGTGCAGTGGTTGAGAGTCCGCCTGCCCATGCAGGGGACACGGGTTCGTGCCCCGGTCTTGGAAGATCCCACATGCCGCGGAGCGGCTGGGTCCGTGAGCCACGGCCGCTGAGCCTACGCGTCCGGAGCCTGTGCTCCGCAACGGGAGAGGCCACAGCACTGAGACGCCTGCGTACCGGGGGGGAAATAATAATAATAATAATAATAGAAGGAAACTTCCTCAACTTGATAAAGAGCACCTACAAAAAACCTACAGCTAACGTCACTCTTAATGGTGAGAAACTCAAAGCTTTCCTGCTAAGATCAGGCACAAGGCAAGTGTGTCCCCTCTCATCACGGCTTTTCAATATCATATTGGAAGTTCTAGCTAATGCAATAAGAAAAGGAAAGAAAAGATATATAGATTGGAAAGGGGGAAAAAAACTTTGTTCACAGATGCTATGATCATCTATGTAGAAACTCTGAAAGAACAGACCAAAACAAACAAAAAAACCCCAAAACCTTTTGGAACTAGTAAGTGATCACACCAAGGATGCAGAATACAAGGTTAAAATACAAGTCAATCACATTCCTATATATCATCGATGAGCAAGTGCAATTTGAAATTAAAAATACATTACCATTTACTTTAGCACTCCCTCCCCCACCAAAAAGTTCTGAATTCAAACTAGGTATCTAGGGAAATTGCAATGGTAGTCAAAACTTTTCCCTCTCAACAGAGTAAAAATGAGCAAGATACACAGTCAAAAAGATGAAGATAAATGTCAAACTGCTTTAAGTTTCCATGAAACTGGAGAGACTAGAAGAAAATACATGAGAGGAACTAGCTAATTCATTTTCTCTATTCTAAGAGATACGAATTAGGCATACATTAAAAAAAATAACAGTATGCAAAGAACTGAGCACTGCTTTGAAGAGATTTCTAAAACCCACTTACTAAAAAAGAATTAATTTGTAATCTGATACAAATATATTAAGAACAGTGTCTGGATTTATGGGAAAATAAAGTTCTGCTTACAAGTTTTGAACAGTCAATATAGTATTTAAAACAAATAATTGAGTCAATGAAGCAAAATGATGAAAGGAAAACAAAGATGATGTTCTTGCCCTTAAGAAACTTACTTACTCTATTAGAGACACATGACATAATCACATGATAGTTATCTAATTCTACCAGGCTGTATACCTCACACAACATACAGACTAAACTTATAGAAAATTAAGTTCTACATGAGTTCAAAGAGGGATAGAGCGTATTTCTGAAAACCACCATGATCAGGAAAGGCTTGGGAAGAAGCAAGGCTTAAATTGGACTTTTGATAACAGATTGGATTCAGGTAGGAGGAACTGAGAGCTTAAGGAAAAATACCAAATATCTCAATATTGTACAAGGTTACAAGGTGGGAATAACTTGGTTATTTACCAGTATAGGTATCCAAAGAATAAATTTAAATCCACTATATACAACAGGCATTTATTACAAGGTGCCTCCCTCCATCTTTTTCTTATAAGAAGATGCTAAATTAAAGAAAGTATTTTTAGCATCCTGAGTTGGATTCAAGTTACATTTTCCCATAGAAATCCAATTAATAGTACTACTGGATCAGCTCTAAACAGGCTATTAAGGCCTAAGCTTGGAAACTAATCACCTATTAGAGTAGGCCTTTGTTTCTGTCAAAGATGTAATCTGATTACTAAACAACCAATAAAAAGTCAACTTTTTGGAATCCAACTCATCAATAAACCTGGAGTTGTCTCTATCACAAACAAACCTTAAGAAATTAAAGTAATTGGAAGAGAGAGTTCTCAATGTCATTCATATTTTTAAAATAAATAAATATAGTAGAATGATAATTGAAAGCATAATAGTTGTAAGCTGGGAGGAATAGTCCTGTTTCATTAAGACTATGACATTTCTAAGACAGTAGTATCTGGTTTAAGATCCTAAAAATTTTTAAACAAAAAAATTTACTACAGAATAGTAGTTGGAAAACTAATTTTGAAAGCTTAAAATGGGTAGTGTGACAATAACAACAATTTCCAAGAAAATAATTTACTATCATTATATCATAGAACTGTGGCTGCTTTATATTGAGTTACCTCATTTAATCATCAGCACAATCTCTGATGCAGAAATTACAATCCTCATTTTTTTTAAAAAAATAAAGTTTTGGGAAGGTAAGTAACTTGGTCTAATGTACCAAAGCTGTTTTATGTCTACTGAGGCCTAAATTTGCCTAATCAGCGGATGATGGATTACAGAATTT
The DNA here is from genome assembly GCF_964270905.1 of Leucopleurus acutus. Classification (NCBI taxonomy): domain Eukaryota; kingdom Metazoa; phylum Chordata; class Mammalia; order Artiodactyla; family Delphinidae; genus Leucopleurus; species Leucopleurus acutus. The sequence continues at coordinate 76,222,821 of NC_139142.1, read as the reverse complement.
CTCATCTCAAAGAAGGCTCCGTGTGTTTGCTACTCTGTATCTGAGGAATGCTTTCCCCTCATATATTCTTATGGCTTTCTTCCTTACAACATTTTTAGGTTCTTGCTCCAATATGCCCTCCTCAGAGTGCTTTCTCTGACCTCTCCTCTCAAATAGCACCTACTTTCACTTCTATCTTCTCACCCTATCCTATTTTTCTTCATAACATTTACACTACTAGACATATATTATTTGTCTGTTTATCATACGTCTTCTTCACTAAAATATGTAAGCTCCATGAGGAGTGGGATCTTGCCTGCTGGTTCACTGCTATATTCCCTGGGCTTAAAACACTGCCTGACACATAGAAAGTGCTCCATGTGTATATACTGAATGAATTAGTAAAATTTCCATTCTATACTATGTAAAAATGATAATTAATTGAAACAACTTTCACCTTTAGTCTTTAGCCTAACTTTTTCATAGCAGACTACCAGAATCCTTTATCCACAGATTTAACCCTGTTTATTACACACAAACGTGTGTATGTATATATGTATTAAGTCTGTAGATTTGAATATTTTTTCCTCTAGAAGACAGCATTTATTTATTGATAGGCTGTCCCCCTTTCATATGGGAAAAATATTCATCTATTCATAGGCTAAAACAGTTTTTTTTTTTTTTTGGTTGTGCTGCACAGCTTGTGGGATCTCACTTTCCCCAACCAGGGGATGAACCTGGACCATGGCAGTGAAAGCCTAGAATCCTAATCACTAGACCACCAGGGAACTCCCTAAAATAGTTTATTAAAGAACAAGGTTGCATTTTTTTAAGAGCGAAGGATTTAACATCATTAGCAAGATGCAAGTCAAAATGACAATGAGATATTACTTCACAACCACCAGTATGGCTACAACAAAAATGACAGACAGTGACAAGTGTGGAGAAGGATGTGGAGAAACTGGCACTCCCACATGTTACCATGGGAATATAAAACGGTACAGCTGGGCAGTTTCTTAAAATGTTAAATATAGACTTACCATATGACCCGGCAATTCCACTCCTACGTATTTACTCATGAGAAATGAGAGTTTACATCTACACAAAGACGTGTATGCAAATGTTCATACAACATTATTCAGAATAGCCAAAAAGTGGAAAGGACTCAAATGTTTATCAACTAGTGGATGAATAAACAAAATGTAGTATATCTGTCTGGAACATTGCTCAGTAACAAAAAGGTATGAAGTACTAATACATGTTACAATATGCATGAACGTTGGGCTAAGTGAAATAAGGCAAACACAAAAGACCACATATTATGTGATTCCATTTATATGAAATGCCCATACAAGTAAAATCTATAAAGACAGAAAGTAGATTAGTGGTTGCCTACGGCTGGGTTGGGAGTGGGAATAACTACCAATGGACACAAGGCTCTATGGTGGGCGATGGAGATGTTCTAAAATTAGATTTGGGTTGATAACGGCACAATTCTGTATATACTTATAAACAGTGAATTGTACATTTAAAAAAGGTGAATTTTATGGTATGTAAATTATACTTGAGTAAAGCCTTAAAAAAGAGAAGGAAATTATCAAAGTTCTAATAGTTAAAGTCTCATTACAAAGGATTTTTTACACTACAAATTCCATTTTGCTTTATGTCTTATGCATTTGGTAGCACCTTTCTTGGGCAATAACATCCTTTTCCCCAAGAGCATAAGATAGTGCTATTCAAATGGTTTAAAGCAATTATTGAGGCTTCTAGGTGTTTTCTAAGTGCCACTTGATAATACACACAAAGAGAATAATCTGCAGTGGGATTAAGAGTGGTTGAAGGCAGTGATTACAGAAACTGGAAAGGACAAATCTTTAAATGAAAAAAGAATAAAAGAAAACAGGGCGTTAAGAGAATAAAAGCAAGGGCTAGGAGATATTGAGAAGAGAAAAAAGTACTAACTGATAACTATTCTGAATTTGGATATAGTGCATATTTTCTTAAATCAAGACATTAAAGTGATTGCTTATGGGTATTTTCTTGAGAAGGTAGAAGAATAGTGGCATGTAGAAGGAGTTGGAGGGATGAATTCCCTTTATATAATACTTATCTCCTACTAGAAAGGTGAAAAGGGATCTATTGACATCATCTATTACAATGGCTACCAAATCAAAAGATTAAATAGTTCTAAGTGTTACTTAGATAGATACTCCCTATCTACTCACGACAATGAGAAAAGCTCATCATACAGAAATGAAACATGTCTGGACTTTTGTCTCTAGTAAGTTACAGCTCAAGATCAAATTAACTTAAGCTTTCTTTTTACATCAATATACTACAGTACATCAATTATTTGCACTGTATTTAACTCTGCAATTTCACTAGGCAATTTCATTCCTTGCCTTGGAAAGCAAAGCATGGTTATACAAAGAATTATAATATTGAATAATTAGTATTCCTGGTATAAGTGATTCTCTTCCAATCACCACCATAGAGTCAACTCTCAGTATCACAAAGGGCGTGAACTGTATTCCCTAAGAGTCTTGAGGCTGAAAACTGACCACTATGGCAGAGTAATAAAATATATAAGTAAAAAAAGAGGTTTTCGAATTTAAAGCTTCAGCCTAATTTTTTCACCCTGAGAGATCAAGTAACTTGCCCAAAGACACTAACTAGGTTAGTGACAGAGTGTACGGCACAGAATCTATGCCATTCTACCTCATCTCTGTTTTCATTAATTGAATCCAATTCATTCCCAACTACAATAAAGTGAACATTTTCAATCCTGAATAGCCAAAAAAGTCAAATAAGATGAGAGTGCTAATTTTTCTGAGGAGATGACAAGACAGGGACAAATGAACGTAAACTATAAGGGAGCCCTACTTTCCAACTTTCCCTCGTCCTATAAGGGTAACTTTTTCTTTTCTAGCGCCCATCAGGGAATTTATAGGGCTTAAGGACAAATCATAAGTTTCCCCATGACACAGCTGCCCCACAAAAAATGAAAGGGAAGGATGAACGTGGACTTTTTCTCTCAAGAATTTCAGTGCAGGGGAGAAAAACAGAAGGTAAAGATGAGATTTTCTGGGGCAATCTTTAGGGCCTGGGGATACTGATTCTTTCCTCCAAAATTCAGCTACCAGCCTCTCAATAAATGCTTTGCTATCTAGCACTTAAGATGAATAATGGAATTTGGATCAAGTTAAAAAACAGGGTGATAAAAAAAGAAATTGAGAATGCCAAAGCTGACTCAAATGGGATCAGTGCTTACAATGGAATATTAAAAACACTATTTTCAAAGAATGTCTTGTGACGTGGAAGAAAGTTCAAAAAATAACAGTATTATAAAAAGCAGGATAGAAAATTGAATGTACAGTATAATTCTGGTGTTTCAAAAGCTGTATGTATATATATAATCAATCCATTCAAAAGAGCGCTATCGGGCTTCCCTGGTGGCGCAGTGGTTGAGAGTCCACCTGCCAATGCAGGGGACACGGGTTCGTGCCCCGGTCTGGGAGGATCCCACATGCCGCGGAGCGGCTGGGCCTGTGAGCCATGGCCGCTGAGCCTGTGCGAATGTAGCATGTGCTCCGCAACGGGAGACGCCACAACAGTGAGAGGGGCCCGCGTAACACAAAAAAAAAAAAAAAAAAAAAATTAGCAGAAGTTATTTATTGCTGGTGGAATTATAGGTAGGTTTTTTCCTTCATTTACACATTTCTCTATTTTCTACAATGAACATGAACTATTTTCATAATATGAATACTATTCTAACTTAATGAAGTCACCATCTTACAAAAGGCAGCTAAATTATATAACTACCTTATAGTAAAAAAGTGAGAAAGGTGTAAATGCCACCACACAGAGGAAACATTTCTAGGGAAGAATTTATTTTAACTTTTCCAAAATTAGGGCAACTCCATCTAACTTTCTCAATTCTCACCTTCTCACCTCACTTGGGACTTAGCTCCCGCACACACTTTTATATCTTCAATGTCTCCCTTTGAACTGATTCCTCTCCTTCTGCTTTCAAACTTGCTCAGGTTTCCCCTCTCAACTTCTATACTCTTTCTCTACTTCTCTTTCCTGCCAAATTTCTACAATGAGTGCTTTTTAGTTTCCATTTTCTCTTTAACCCTTTATAACCTTGTTTTTACTCTGCCCTCTCATCTGAAAAAATTGCACCTTCAAAGTTACTTGAAGCTATGAGGGAGCCTTTTGGAGCATTGATGATGCCCACTTAGGTCAGCCACGATAACTCTACAGACTTTGCTCATTCTTCATCACCATTTAGCTTTTTCATCCCTTCATCTTTCCCACCCTCAATCTTTCTGATCACAGGACACAGCACTATCTTGACTCTCCTTGTTCCCTTTCTCCTTTTTGGTTCCTTTTCCTTCAACAACTCTCTTCTCGCTACACTAAAATTGGAAAAATATGCTTTCATAGCTTCAGTTATTTCTGTAGTCCCTGACTCTCCTCTAACTTCTATGCATCTGACTTCTTGATCTGCCACTGCTAGGTCAAAGTCAACACATCTAGAACAAACCTCTTCAATCTCTTCCTACATTCCTACAACTAGCTGCCCCTCCTAGCTACCAAATTTTAAATTACTGCCATCAAATTTCTCTCAGACTAGAAACCTAAGAGTTATTTTGACTCCCCTCTCCTTCCTTCCAATCAATCACTAAGTCTTCTTGAATCTTTCTTCAAAACATTTCACGGACCCATTTGGACCTTTCCTTTCCCAGTGTCAAAATGATAGCCCTATTACTTCAAGCCTAATTACTATATGAATTATTTGATTTTCCTGCCTCCAGTCTCTTCCTGGTTCCTATAAATCAACCTTTGCAAGCTATGGTATTGATGGCAAAATCCCCAAATCTCTAAAAGGTCCCTCCTGTTTACTACAGAATTTCCCAAATTATGTTTAGAGTATCCACATAGATTTTAATTGATGTTTTACTCTGTTCACGTAAGTTTAGATATGCTAGATGTTAAATCTGCTTCTTGGAAATTAAATACATTAAAAAGGCTCTGAGGAGCCTGCATAATTTTATTTAACTCTGATTCCCAAACTAAGCCACCATCCTACTTTTAAAAAATTTTAAAAATTTTGACCAATACATATAAAATTTGAAAGATGCAGATGTACCAAGGAACAGAGTTTGTGGAATTGATTTACTACATCAAGACTAAACTATCAATAGTTATCTAAATATCGAAGACCTCCATAATCAGGTACCATGCTATCAGAGATTAATAATTTTTTTTAATTATAAAGGAAGTTGAGCAAAACATTCCATACTATTTTTTTATATGGGGGAAAGGGAGGTTTTTTGTTGAGGGAGGGAGGTTCTATTGCAATGGTGTTAATGAAAGAACGGTAATATCATTAAAAATAACAGCAGCCTTTATCAAAAGCTTACCACATGCTAGCCATAGGCATTGTAGTTATATCATATTATGCCCTTTCTATAGACGAGAAAATTAAGGCACAGAAAGATTACATAATTTGCCTAAGGTCAGACAGCAAAAAAGCGGTAAGAGTCAGGACTGGAACCCAGGCATTCTGTCACCATTGCCTCCACTCTTAACCAATACACTATACTGTCTCTCAAGTAATATGAGATATTAAGGGTAAATGTGTAGATAGACAATGCAGGTTTTATCACTTTTAATCTCATGATTTTTGGCAAATCATTTATTCTATTCTGAATCAGTTTTCTCAAATGCAAAATGAGACTTGTGAAGATCAAAATAAGATTACATGCAAGTTACCATTCAAAATATTTATATGAAATATAAATATATACAACTCTGGTACTTTGGAAGGCAAAACTGACAACACTATAGAGCAATGAACTATGAACATATCTTGTCACTCAGTTTACAACAGCCATATAATTTATCATCCAAACTAGGACATATTTGAGAGTAAAAGGAAATACTATTAAAAATTACTCTGGGTCAACAGACATAAACCAGGTTTATCCCAAGCAAATTGGGATGCACTGTCACCCCCAACCTGCCCCAGTTAAAATGTTTACTTTCCTAGATTGATTTTCTGCATCAACTACTCAGCAAAAAAAAGGAACAAATTATTGAAAAACATGATAACACAAATAAGTTTCAAACATATTATGCTAAATGAGAGAAACCAGATTCAAAAGGTTACATACTATACCTCGTTTTTATGACATTCTAGAAAAGGCAAAATTATAGGGAAACAAAAATATCAGTTTCTTGCCAGAGTCTGGGAGAAGATGTTGACTCTAAAGGAAAAAGAGGGCACTTTTTGTGATGAAGGACATGTTCTATATCCTGACTGTGGTAGTTACTATACAACTGTGCATATGTCGAAGCCCACGTAAATAATACCTCAATAACCTGACTTTAAAAAACTGGAGTGCAGAGCACATGTCATTAATAGCTTTTCACTAGCCTCCTTGTACACCCAGAACTCACTTGATGGAACTGAGGAATATGGTTCGGGGCCCACATCCATTCTTTTTTCTCCAAGATATTGAGATCCACACTTCAGGCCTAGAGGTTCCAGAAACCTTCCTCAAGGCATTTGGAATATATATATCTGTTTTGAAAGATGATTACTAAAGCCTCCCCTTCCGGTTTTCTCTTTATTCTACTAATCCATATGGGCTGTGTCCAGCCCTGAGGACACAAGATACCCTCGGTGCCCTCCCTGAGCGATAATGGGAGGTGAGTACTCTCACTTGGAGGCTAGTGGGAGTTAAAAGCTTACTCTGCAAAGGCCTCAAGGCTCCTCCTGTCTCACTCAGCTCTCTAGAAATCTTTCTGCTCACTATGCAGTAGGAATCACAACTCATTATTTGGGTGAAAAATTAGAGACTCATCCAATCTTAAAAGGCTAGTGTAGCTAAAAGATTAAGTCAAACAGACCCATGTTCAAATTCTCAGCTTTCCCACTTAACCAACTACATGAACATCAGAGCCTCATTTTACTGATCTGTAAAAGTGAAGATGTTTTACTACTGCCTTACTCCAAAAGAATAAGAAAAACTTGCAGACATAGGAGCATGTAAATATATAAAGCAAGTATTAATAGACATAAAGGGAGAAATTGACAATAATAATAGTAGGGGACTTTAACACCCTACTTACATCAATGGACAAATCATCCAGACAAAATCAATAAGGCAACAGTGAGCATATGAATATCATCACAATCAAAGTATACTAGTATTTTAAGGTTCATTTTTTTAGATGATTAAAGGAAAGAAAGCATATGTATTTAATTCAGCATGCATTTACTGAGCATCTACTATGTGTCAAGAGTTTAATAAGTGTATGCCTTATTTCTCAAGAAGCTCATAGCCTGGTGGGAAAGAAAGCCAATAAATATAAAACAATAAATGCTATACAAGAGAAACAGTACACGTTGCTAAAAAAGCATTAGCAGTACATCTAATTTGAGGGGTAGTGGAATACCCAGAAATGTATCTCAGGTTACACTAGATCTGAGTCCTGAAGATAAACAGGAAATTGTGAAAATGAAATGAAGGAAAGCTCCTATTAAGCAACCATAGTAAAAAAAATTAAAACTCTTATGTACTCAAAAAATCAGAATCTAAAGCTTTCCTTGTTTCCATATTTTCAGTTCTTCTCCAGAAATGGCTGTTCAATTTGAGCATGAATAGAAAGCAAAAAAAGATACAGAAGCTGATGGGGAACTTTATAACGGATAGATCAGGCTGACAACATCCAAATCACTAACCAACTTTAGCATTACAAAGAAGGAGACAACCAGACATTATATGCCTCGTGATGATGTGATACATACAATAGGAAATACTACACAACACTACTATTAAGTATGCTTGTCAAAAAATCTAACCTGAACATAATCAAGCCTCAACTACCTGTTACCAACTACCAGTTTAAAAGAAATACACTAGACAGAGAGGAACCTGCTAAGCACTACCATGAGGATGTAATTATAAAAAATCCAGAATACAGAAATTCTTTGGGACAAAAAACTCAGTTTCCTCAACAAATACTTTGCAAGGAAAAAAAAAAAGAAGAGGAGGAACCTACATATCAAAAAAGGCTGTATCAACTGAATATAGTATGTGTCCTAGTGAAAAAAAACCTGTTAAGATGTGTTAGAATCAGGGAAACTTGAATATCAACTGGATATGTGATATTAAGGATAATTTTTGTTTATAACTCTAAAGTATAACTAACATATAATAAAACTGCACACAATTAAAGTGTGTGTATGTATATATATACACCCATTAAACCATTAACACAATCAATAGTGACCCTACCCATCATCTCCAGAAATTTCCTGTGCCCCTTTTTAATTTCTCTTCAACCACTTCATCTGCTTTCTGTCACTACAGACTACTTTGCATTTTCTAGAATTTATATAAATGGAATCATATAGTACATACTCTCTTTTTTTGGAGGGAGATGGTTTCTTTCACTCAACATAATTACTTTGAGAATCATACACACTGTTACATGTATCAATAGTCCATGCCTTTTTATTGCAGAGCAATACAGTGTTCTATTGTATGGATGCACCACAATTTGTTTATCTATTCACCTGCTGATGGATCCCTGGGTTGTTTCCAGTTTTGGTTATTACTAATAAAACTGCTATGAATAATCATGTACAAGTTTTAGTATGAACAGATACTTTCATTTGTCTTGGGTAAATACCTAAAGAACGGAATGGCTAGGTCATAGGGAAGGTGTTATGTTTAACTTTTTAAGAAAATTGCCAATCTTTTAAAAGCTGTACCATTTTACATTCCCAACAGCAGTGTATGAGAGTAAGAAATTATTATTAATTATTTCTAGTTGAATGGTATTGTGATGTCTTTTTTTTAAGAGAGTCTTTCAGAGATACATACATCATACAGATGATGTACAAGAGATGATGTACAAGATTTGCACAGATAAAGGGAAAATCAATAAAACAAGAAATGTTGGTAACTGTTGAAGCTGGGTAATTGGGATGTTCATGATACCATCCTCTCTATTTTTCTACATGATTAAAATTTTACATGTTATAAGAACTAGATAAGAGGAACTTCCCTGGTGGTCCAGTGGTTAAGACCCCGTGCTTCCACTGCAGGGAGCGTAAGTTCGATCCCTGGCTGGGGAATTAAGATTCCACATACCGCGAGGCATGGCCAAAATATAATCTTAAAAAAATAAGAAGAAAAAAAAGAACTAGATAAGATACTAGACTACTTCAGTGAGCAAAGCTTATATGTGAGCTATATATATATATGCAATGTTATCAAAGATATAGTTAAAATGCCATGTCCTTGCTCTTTGGGCTAGAGGCGGTATTTCCTCTAATGACTGTAGATGCAGTCAGCTTTGTCTCAACAACAGTACTGTGAAAGAGGCAGGGGAGGGGGAAAGGGATAGAAACAACAACTGTGCACAGGAAGACTATGTCTTGTCCCTCCCTCCCTCACTCCACATCCTTGGATTTGGGAGTAGAAGGAAGTGTGCTGCATAAAAGAAAAAAAATCAGAAATAAACATTGATAAAAATTATCTCTCTCACTTTAGAATAGTCCAGCAAACACTGAATGTTTCCACAGAGGTGAACTGCAAAGCTGGGGACCAGCTGAGAAACTTTTTACTTTAAACCCCCTTTATACCAAATTTTGCATTTCATTACAAATGTTACTTAGTTTAAAATAAATTAAAATAAAAAATTACCAGTAATTCAACCACCAATAATATTCTGGTGCTTCTCCTCTCACGCTGTTAGTTTTATATGTTGTATTTTGTCATTAACATATACTTTCCTACATATGAAAACGTTTCTTTGAAAATGATTTAAATTAATATATATTTTATCACATGGATGCTGTTTGTTTTTATTTCTGCTATTACAGAAAATACTTGATGAATATCTGTATACACAAATATTTGTACCCATTTGATTACTTCCTTTGGATAAGCATATTACTGGGTTGAAAATATGGTTTTCGAGCTCTTAAAATATATAGTAAGAGCCCTTTCATATAATGTGACTGGGAGTGATGGTTGGTCATTCAACATGATTAAAAAGGGACTTCCCTGTGGTGCAGTGGTTAGGAATCTGCCTGCCAATGCAGGGGACATGGGTTCGAGCCTTGGTCCAGGTAGATCCCACATGCCACGGAGCAACTAAGCCCGTGAGCCACAACTACTGAGCCTGCGCTCTAGAGCCTGCAAGCCACGACTACTGAGCCCATGTGCCACAACTACTGAAGCCCGCGCAGCTAGAGCCCGTGCTCCACGACAAGAGAAGGCACAGCAATGAGAAGTCCGCGCACCACAACAAACAATAGTCCCCGCTCACCGCAACTAGAGAAAGCCTGCGCACAGCAGCAAAGACCCAACGCAGCCAAAAATAAATATAAATAAATAAAATTATTTTTAAAATGATTTAAAAAAATCAATTAAAATGAGGGTTCATGAAAAAAAGTGACAGATGTACACATACACCTTAAACATTTTAATTTAAAATCTAAAAATAATGCATAAGCATCATCTATGATTTCTACTTTGGATTTCTTTAAAGTGGCTCAAGAACTCAATGATACTCACAAAGCATTATCAGTGCAAAATCCTAAGCTGTTCGATTTTCTTCACTTACCTTCAGCTTTCTAACCTACACTGCATTCGATAGCAAGTTTTTGAGTCACCTGCCTTCATCCAGTCTATCCAAACTATTCCAATTAGTTTTCATAGAAACAATGTTTTTAAACTCCTATTTTAAATTTTTATATTTTCTACACTGGGTAACTACGTAAGCTTGGCAAATGGGGCAGAAATGGACAGCTACCCTCTAGATCCTCTAGATCCAGACTCCTGCCGAAAGAGGTAGAGAATGAACACTACCAGCACTCCGGATAACAGAAGATTCTGTATTATCAATTTTTCCCTTTGAAAATTTGACAATAAACAATACCATGTTTTAGTTTGCTTTTTTTTAAACAGCAACATTTAATTATAAAGATGATGCATCACATTTTTACACATGTATTTTAGAGTATCATGCTGTATGTTCATAGGACTTTACAATTTACAATATTCTGACATTTCCTTCTGCTTATTGGGGAGTTAGAGCACACACGTGCTATTTACATATCCCGGGGTAGCATGACACCTACCCTCTTCCTTGTTCTCTGTAAGACAGGTTGAATTCCCTACTCTGTCACCATCTAGCTATGGGATCTTAGGTAATTTTAACGGCTAACATTTCTTGAGTGTTTACTAAATGTCTGGAACTCTTAAGTCCTTCACACGTGTTTACTCATTTAATTCCAAATCAGTGAAGTAGGTATTATTATTTTCATACCACTTTATCACTTTACCACAGAGAGACTGTAAACTTTTCCAAATGCACATGGTCTTTATTTGCTGAGCTGATTTTGAATTTTGGCATTTTGATTGTAAAACTGCCAATCATGAATTCTGTACTCTGCTTACCTTCCTTGTAAGTCACTACCTTTTTTTTTTTTAATGGCTTTGTCAGATTTTTGGCATTACTTTCTGCTGATTTTATAAAATTAATTGGGAAGTGTTAACCTCTTTCTCTATTTTATTTTTGAATTTTTGAATTTTATTTATTTTTTTACACAGCAGGTTCTTATTAGTCATCCATTTTATACACATCAGGGTATACAGGTCAATCCCAATCTCCCAAATCATCACACCCCCCCCACCCCCCCGCCACTTTCCTCCCTTGGTGTCCATATGTTTGTTCTCTACATCTGTGTCTCAGTTTCTGCCCTGCAAACCAGTTCAACTGTATCATTTTTCTAGGTTCCACATACATGCGTTAATATACGATATTTGTTTTTCTCTTTCTGACTTACTTCACTCTGTATGACAGTCTCTAGATCCATCCACTTCTAAACAAATGACCCAATTTCGTTCCTTTTTATGGCTGAGTAATATTCCACTGTATATACGTACCACATCTTCTTTATCCATTCGTCTGTCATTGGGCATTTAGGTTGCTTCCATGACCTGGCTATTGTAAATAGTGCAGCAATGAACATTGGGGTGCATGTGTCTTTTTGATTTATGGTTTTCTTTGGGTATATGCCCAGTAGTGGGATTGCTGGATCATATGGTAATTCTGTTTTTAGTTTTTTAAGGAACCTCCATACTGTTCTCCATAGTGGCTGTATCAATTTACATTCCCACCAACAGTGCAAGAGGGTTCCCTTTTCTCCACACCCTCTCCAGTATTTGTTGTTTGTAGATTTTCTGATGATGCCCATTCTAACTGGTGTGAGGTGATACCTCATTGTAGTTTTGATTTGCATTTCTCTAATAATTAGTGATGGTGAGCAGCTTTTCATGTGCTTCTTGGCAATCTGTATGTCTTCTTTGGAGAAATGTCGATTTAGGTCTTCTACCTATTTTTGGATTGGGTTGTTTGTTACTTTAATATTGAGCTGCATGAGCTGTTTATATATTTTGAAGATTAATCCTTTGTCCGTTGATTCATTTGCAAATATTTTCTCCCATTCTGAAGGTTGTCTTTTTGTCTTGTTTATGGTTTCCTTTGCTGTGCAAAAGCTTTGAAGTTTCATTAGGTCCCATTTGTTTATTTTTGTTTTTATTTCCATTACTCTAGGAGGTGGATCAAAAAATTTCCTGCTGTAGCCGCATAGCACAGGGAGATCAGCTCGGTGCTTTGTGACCGCCTGGAGGGGTGGGATAGGGAGGGTGGGAGGGAGGGAGACGCAAGCGGGAAGAGATATGGGAATATATGTATATATATAACTGATTCATTTTGTTGTGAAGCTGAAACTAACATACCATTGTAAAGCAATTATACTCCAATAAAGATGTTAAAAAAAAAAAAATTTCCTGCTGTGATTTATGTCAAAGAGTGTTCTTCCTATGTTTTCCTCTAAGAGTTTTATAGTGTCTGGTCTTACATTTAGGTCTCTAATCCATTTTGAGTTTATTTTTGTATGGTGTTAGGGAGTGTTCTAATTTCATTCTTTTACATGTAGCTGTCCAGTTTTCCCAGCACCACTTATTGAAGAGACTGTCTTTTCTCCACTGTATATCCTTGCCTCCTTTGTCATAGATTAGTTGACCATAGGTGCGTGGGTTTATCTCTGGGCTTTCTATCTTGTTCCATTGATCAGTTTCTGTTTTTGTGCCAGTACCATATTGTCTTGATTACTGTAGCTTAGTAGTATAGTCTGAAGTCAGGGAGCCTGATTCCTCCAGCTCCGTTTTTTTCCCTCAAGACTGCTTTGGCTATTCGGGGTCTTGTGTGTCTCCATGTAAATTTTAAGATATTTTGCTCTAGTTCTATAAAAAATGCCATTGGTAATTTAATAGGGATCACATTGAATCTGTAGACTGCTGTGAGTAGTATAGTCATTTTCACGATATTGATTCTTCCAATCCAAGAACATGGTATCTCTCCATCTGTTGGTATCATCTTTAATTTGTTTCATCAGTGTCTTACAGTTTTCTGCATACAGGTCTTTTGTCTCCCTATTCCTAGGTATTTTATTCTTTTTGTTGCAATGGTAAATGGGAGTGTTTCCTTAATTTCTCCTTCATATTTTTCATCATTAGTGTATAGGAATGTAAGAGATTTCTGTGCATTAATTTTGTATCCTGCAACTTTACCAAATTCATTGATTAGCTCTAGTAGTTTTCTGGTGGCATCTTTAGGGTTTTGTATGTATTTTTAGTTTGCTTTTGAAATATTTAATATAAGTTGTATTTTTCTTATCTGATTAAACTGAAAGGACTAGGTGGTATGTGGTAAGGGGCAAACACAAGTCTTGGAGTCAGACTTCCTGGGTTTCAGTCCTGCTTTAACCATTTACTAGTTATATGATATTAGGCAAGTTACTTAACCTCCTATTTTCAGAGTAGAGTTGTGAGGTTTAAATAAAATAATCCACCCACCACAATGTCTAGCACATGGTTAATCACTGTAAATGTTAGCTCTTATTAAGTTACACATAAACATCACTAGTGAAGAAAATTGCCTTTGGTGTGAGAAACATGTTTTGTGGTGTCAGCAAATTTTAATACCAGTTCCTAAATTTGTTATATGTTTCTGTATATGTGCACACATAGCACAGGAAAAGAAAAAAGACTGAAAAGATAAAAGTTCTTTCTAAAGAGTGCTATTATAGTTGAATCCTTTTTTTTTCCTATTTATTTTTCTACAGTATTAAGGTTGAACCATTTTCTTTGGCTTATTTTTCTGTCTCAATTTTCTACAGTAAAAAAATTCACATTTTAAATAGAAGAATTAACTTTCTTTTTCAAACATAAGAGGACAATACAGTAATAAGAAATAAAGTTTCTTAAGCCTCGAAACACATAAATTCCTAAGTTATGTAAAGCAACACAAAATTGTAAAATTCATGACTTGAATCACTTTAGGTAGAAGAATTCTTGGTATTACATACAACTACATCATAGTAACTAGGAGTTTTCTGCTTCATTCCTGCTTATAACTGTAAACTTCCCAAACTTTCCTACTGTAAAATTCTCACCATCACCACAAGATTTACAGTGGGAGAAACACAAACAATTATAATACATTAAGCATAGTGATATGATTTATCTAAGAGCTTATGGGGAAAAATTGCTCTTTGAGTTAAAATATGAAATAGAATGGTTTTAAGCAAAGCTATTTAGAGAGTCATTTTACAGAGTAACAATAGCTTTTAGGCCAGTAGGACTCACCCAGTGACTCTCAATGAGTGTTTAACTAAATTTTAATCAACATGTAAAACGTATTCTCATAACTATTCCAACAGGGCGTTCAACACAAATGGTGCCCTGAACAGACTATGTGACCCAGTGTAAAGCAGATACAACTTATCACACGTAAGAACTAAAACAACATACTTTAATGTCAAGCCAGTTTCAAAAAAAGATTTCATGATCCCCTAACTGTGACACTGATTTATCTAGCATATTTGGGCGGGTGGGTGGGGTGTGGTTTCCAAAGGCAGCAGACAGTTGTACTACTCAAAGTGACGAAGTGAATGGCATGTTAACTGTGCTTTTCATAAACTATATGAGAAACTATTACAGTGGCAGAGTAATGATACATTGTGTTGACTTGTTTCATTTTGTTTGGAGCCTTTTAATCCCTTCTAGATTCTAATCTGATTGAAGGTTAACATTTTGAAATAACGTGTCAATTAGATGGGGTATGGATTGGGGACAGGGGGAGAGGAGGTGAACAATTACGGAGAAGAAAAAGAGAAGCACAGAAACAAATACAGCCGGTGCTTATTCATGCACTGTCCAGGGAAAGACTGCCCCATCAAGTTACCCAGATTTTCTAGTACATTTCTAGGTTTATTCCTATTGAGGAAATCAATTTACCAAGTTATCAGGGCCCAATATCATTAAACAGTCAAATCATAAAACTTAAGTACCATCATTCTGATTCCATGTTCTTAACAACTCAAACCCCTAGTACCTGGAGTAAACCCCAAGGGCTTTTTTATTTGCTAAATGATTCAACACATCACCTTCTCTTAATTCAGTTTCCCATGGAAGGCTGGTTTGAGAGATAATGTCAAATTCAGGAAGGTGGGTCAAGCGTGAAAATACAGATTTCTGGCAATTCAGTGGGTACAACATGATGATACATCATTTCAATCAATTAGACCAAACTGAATTCCAACTCTCTTATGACTAAGTCACCCTGAAATAAAAATTACAAAATTGATACTAAGTGGGAATTACCATTCCCACCACCTACTCCTCAGTTTGTTTTCTTTTAATAAATTTATTTATTTATTTATATTTAGTTTTGGCTGCATTGGGTCTTTGCTGCTGTGCACAGGCTATCTCTAGTTGCGGCGAGTGAGGGTGTGGTGCATGGGCTTCTCATTGCAGTGACTTCTCTTGTTGTGGACCACGGGCTCTAGGAGCACAGGCTTCAGTAGTTGTGGCTCGTGGGCTCTACAGCACAGGCTCAGTAGTTGTGGTGCACGGGCTTAGTTGCTCTGCGGCATGTGAGATCTTCCTGGACCAGGGCTTGAACCTGTGTCTCCTGCACTGGCAGGTGGATTCTTAACCACGGCACCACCAGGCAAGTCCCTACTCCTCAGTTGTAATAATTAAGTCCACTGAGTATTCTACATTAAGGAATTGAGATTAATAATGGGAAAACAAAGTTCAATTCTGATAACTAGGTGTTTGTTTATCGTCATCTTTATCAATAGTTTTGGACATACAGACTTAATTTTTTCAGTGACTTTATGCCTTTTACTGAAAAGTTGGCGGGTGGCGGGGAGATAAGGTACAGAACAGTATGCTATTACTTAAGTGAAAAATAAAGTGTACGTGAGCGATTGCTTATATATTCACTGAGTATCTTTGGAAGGATACACAAGAAACTGGGGAGAAAAGTCATTTCTAGAGAGAGGATATGTGTGGCTGGGGGATGGGGTGAAAGGGAGACTTCCCTTTTGGACTTTTTGAATTTTGTATCAAATGCAAATATTATGTTTCATTTTTAACCATTTTTTAAAAATTGAAGTATAGTTATTTTACAATGTTGTGTTAGTTTCAGGTGTACAGCAAAGTGATTCAGTTATATCACATACATATTCTCTTCCATTATAGGTCATTATAAGATACTGAATATAGTTCCCTGTGCTATACAGTAGGTCCTTGCTGTTTATCTATTTTATACATAGTAGTGTGTATATATATTAGGAGTTAATCCCAAACTTCTAATTATGTTTTAACTAAATTAAAATGTATTATATATTTCTTTTCTTATGACTATATAAACACCTGAATCTTTGGGAAGACTTAGGGTTTCTTAAGCCACGTAGATAATTATTTTAGCATGTTCTGATGAATATCTCTTACTCTCCCTGTTACAACATTCCATTATTTTTCTGGAAATAGTCACAGGGAGGAAAAACCACTCTAATCCTTTCCAATTGTCTTCTTAAACTCAGAAATGTAAATATATATACATATATATAAAACACCATCATCTTAAGGATCCTTTTTGACCCCTTGTTTAGCTACTAAAGTTATTCCTGATGCTTTCAAGATAGACAGACTCTATATATGTGAAAGGATATGCCAATAAGATACATAACACTCAAAAAAGACAAGCTGATATAAACTAATTTTAACAACCTATCTTCATGATTTGGACTAGGATTACCAGTCTGCTGTAATACATGTTCCTAATTTTTACAATTTTTTTTTTTTTTTTTGCGGTACGCGGGCCTCTCACTGTTGTGGCCCCTCCTGTTGCGGAGCACAGGATCCAGATGCGCAGGCTCAGCGGCCATGGCTCACAGGCCCAGCCGCTCCACGGCACGTGGGATCCTCCCAGACTGGGGCACGAACCCGTGTCCCCTGCATCAGCAGGCGGACTCTCAACCACTGTGCCACCAGGGAAGCCTCATGTTCCTAATTTTGAAATCAGTAGAGTGAAGTATACCCTAAGACCCTAAATATTAGGGTAGATTGTCCTTTGAGAATCAAATGAAGAAATCAACAGAAGATGATGCTAGCATCCTTTTATAGCAATGGTTCTTAATGCTTCTTACACTAGAATGCTTGTGAGGATTATCGTACATCCCATCAGTTACAAGGTTTGTTACCACCATTATCCTGGGCTGAAATCAGACCATACTGAAGTTTGAAAACGCCCCCTTCTCTTAGGGAATACTCCCTTCTCCAGAGGAATTGCATACTGCTTTAAGGAGATATAATGACTTCCAGGTCTAAGACTTAACTGTAACCAAATTTAACATATTAGCCTCATTAATAAAAAAAATCATTTGTCTCAATGTTTCCTCTAAACTCTGGAGTTGTATCTCCAACTTCCTACAAGTCAGTTCCACTCGGGTGTCGAAGAGTCATCATTCTTGAACTTAATATATTGAAAATAGAACCCTTAATATCCACCCTCTCAAAGCTGCTCCTCCTAACTGTTCCTAACTCAGTAAATGGAACCATCATCTTCCCAGTTGCTCAAGTCCAAAACAGAGGATTCACCCTCGATTTCTCTTTTCCTAAACTCCCTATATCCAATACATTGATTATGCCTTTATAATATATTCCCAAACTAGAATATAGTTTGGGAATATATTACCACCATCCTAGAGCAAACTACCATCATCTCTCCCTTGGACTATAGTATCAGTTTCTCCTAAATGCTCCAGCCATACTGGTCTTCTGTCTTTAAACATGTTGAGCTCATTTCCATTTTGTGGCATTCCTTCTGCTTAAAATATTTCTCCCATATACCCTCAGGGCTGCTGCTTCCCAGCTCAAATGTCACCCACCCCAGAAGATTTCCCTGACCACCCAATCAAGGATAACCCTACCCTCACCACCAACCATTCTCTATGGCAGTACCTTATTTTTCCCCTCCATAGCACTTATCACCGTCTGAAATTAACTTGCTTATTTGCTTATTGTCCATGTCCTCCCACTAGACTGTGAACTCCATGAGACCAGGAACCACATTCATTGTATCTAGGATAGTACCTGACATATAGGGGATACTTAATGAAGAGCTGATAAATGAAGGAACATATCTAAAGAAAGATTATGTCAACCATGAAAGATAACGGTCAGACAGGAGAGAAGAGTAACAATACATTCAAAAATGTCAAAGGGGGAGTTGGTTTTTGGACATGAGTCCACCTTCTCTCCAGGCTGCCGGCCTCCTGAATAAAGCAACCTTTCCTCTCTAACTTAAAAAAAAAAAAAAAAAAAGTCAATGGGTGCCCCAACTGTGGTAAACATTAAAACTGTGCCATGATATTCCAGTTCTCCTTTCAGATACATGATAGGTTTATACTTGCCCATCATCTTGAAGTTAGGCATGGTCATATGACTTGCTCAGTACTCCTGAGCAAGGACAACACAGAGTAGAGCCCCCAGACAACTCACATGCAATATGAATTGAGAAGAAATAATCCTCTGTTATTTTAAGCCACTGAGATATGGTGGTTATTTGCTACTGCAAAATAACCGAGCCCATCCAGACTGATAAACCATCCAAACAATGCTGTGGGCACAGAATTATACAGTCAGTCTCACTAAGTAGTCAACTAATACCACTAAATATATATACTATACATATACTTAATTTCCAGATACATCTGCCAACAAGGAGAGAAAAAATTGTTTATGTAGAGTTTTAAGGATTCTTGTTCCTTGATGTTATTTTTCAGTAAATTAATAATTCAGCCAAATAATCAATGCCAGCCAATACAAGGCCTCTTGAGAAATAGTCTGTCAGCCTCTCCTTATCTGAAAACATACTTTCTAGGTAAAAATAATTGTGTTTTTTGTTTCATTATTATCTACAACAACTATTCAATAATTAAATAGTTAGAGTCCAGGGAATTCCCTGGTGGTCCAGTGGTTAGGACTCTGGGCTTTCACTGCCAAGGGCCCAGATTCCCCCGAGGAACTAAGACCCTGCAAGCCGCATGGCACGGCAAAAAAAAAAAAAAAAAAAAAAAGTTACAGTCCAGGTCACTGCAGGGGAAAGACTAGGATAGACTAAAAAGGTAGACTGGCTAAAATGCAGAATCACTGAATGCCAGGTCCGGAATCTTGGACTTTAGTTTGTAGACAAAACAGGCTTACTTAGAAGCTTTGTATATCATATGATTAAAAATATTCCTGAAGATTATTTTATATGGCAGTTGTAGAATTAGGATGACTGGAATAGGAAGGCTAAGAGTACTAGTTTCTAACTGCTGTGCCATGAATCCTCCATAGATGAAAGACCAATTTTTAATCGATATATATAATTTATTTTTGCAATAACACTAAACATACTATTAATGATAATATTAAGTGGTATAGGGAATAGGCAGAGCATAGATTTTTGCAAATAAGAGTAAAAGGCACATTGAAAAATCAGGCTGGCACTAAAGTAAGATCTGGTGATGGACAAAACTGCACTCTGTGAGCATGAAGGGCAGTCAGGGCAGTCATTACTTAATAGTTCTGAAAGCAGCCAAGTGAACAATGGATGCTTTACAACAACTAGGAGGTATTTTTATATTGTAGGAATGATTGGGTTGTAATCTGGTTGATTTGTATTCTGAGTTCTTTCAGGGTACTCAGAGGATCTGTACAGTACTCCAACAAGCTTGTCTTTCCTCAAAAACAACCCATTCCTTCACTAATTCAACAAATATTAACACATGTTATATACTAATTACCACTCTAGGCACTGGGAAAACAGAAGTGAACAAAACAAAGTTCCCTGCCTTCCTGGAGCTTGTATTCTAGTGCCATTTAAATTCCATTCTAAAATTCCTCCCCCAGTCTTATGATATGGGAGTAGCTTTTACAAATGCCTTTGGAAGAAATCATTTATGATCTATGATTAATTCATGCTGAAATGTAAAAGACTAATAGTCTCCCCATGGTAATTACAAAAGCAAATACTTCACAGATTCACAGACTCTTAAGATTTGGAAAGGACCTTGGAGATAATTTCAACTTACAGATAAGATTAAGGCATTTGCCCAAGAACACTCAGCCACTAATAGGAGAACCAGGCTTAGAACTGTAACTTCCAGTGTTACAGCCTTTCCCATATAACCAGGCTGCCTGTTTTAAGATTACACTAGTTAGAAGAGATGCCAGAATGGGTATTCATGATTCATACATAGGTGGTAGGTTCCTGAGTGACTTGTTCAGGAATTTTAGGCAGTGTGTAAAACTGAAGGAGAGACAGGTGATTATAGGGGAGGCAAACTGGGGGGAACTTTCAGAAGACCCTTTCCTCCCATCTCTACCCTCATCATGTCCCAAGAACAAAGAAATTACAAAACTTCCCCAAAGTTAATGGATATTAGATATTAGTGAGAAGATACCGGGGGTGGGGGATGAACATGAAGTACTAAAACAGTCAGTAGAAAAAAAAAGTCAAATTATATCCTATCCAATTTGAAAAGCGTATAGTCCCAGTAAAAGTACCATTTGTATTAGCTTTAAGGTTTTTTAAAATTTACTTTCCTAAATACATTTTCCACAAGCACCAAATTAACTGATAGAGATCAACAAGTATAATGACTGATAAAATAGCAATGTAATATAGACTGATGTGATGTAATGACGCATCCCATAGTGGGCAAGCATTTTTAAAGATAATTCCTCCTCCTCTGGAAGAGTTATACTCACCTCTTGCTTATAAACTTTAGCAATCTATACATTTTAAAAACTCGAACTAGTCACTTAATCTTTCAAAGTAAAGATTCATGACCAACAAACTTGAGCCTTACTTAGTATCCTAATAGAAAACATATTTCAAAAAAACCTTTCCAAGAAGGGGAAGACTTGCAAAGAAAGAACTGAAAAATAAGCTTAGTACAAAAAACAAAAAGTTAAAAAAAAAAAAGAAAGAAAAGAAAAGGAAGATTATTATAGAGGTTTTAGGAAAAATGTAAGCTGATAGGCATCAAGGATCCTCATTAAAATCTCATTATGTATCTCTGTAAACAGCAGTTTCCATACCTAAGATGAAAAGTATTATGAGAATCCCAATTTATTTCAATAGCTGCACCATTATTTTAGCTTCCTAGATTTAAAACCTTGGAGATACCATACACTTTTACCCCTATTGTTTCCTATATTTAATCAGTCATCATGTTCTAATATTTCTTCCTCCAAAATGTGTCTTTTGAATACAAAGCAAAATCCCCAACTTGAAAAGAACACACACAAAAAACAAAGAAGACTGACCATGAAAAAGAACATTTTTCTAAGAATGGGAAATACTCATGATATGCTGAGTCAAAATAACAAAAACAAAAAAAACCCAAAGCCACAAGGAGAAAAATGTATAATCCTAGTCTTATGAAGGAAAATAGGTATCAACATAGAAAAAGATTTGAAAGGAAACACCACATGAAAATGTTAACAGTTGTTCTTTCTGCTTGGGGGATTTTATAAGCGGCTTTTGCTCTTTTTACACTTTCTCTACATTTCCTAAATTTCCTACAATGAACATGCATTATTTTCAAACTTGGAAAAAATATTATTTAAATAGTTGTCTCATTTTTACCACTACTTGTTCACTCTCAGTGCTCCTATCCTAATTCCTTATAGCTTCTTTCCCCCAGGACTCCAACAATAGCTGCCTTCTTGAGGTCTCTGAGGCAGCTTCTCCTTAACTTTAATATTGCTTGTACTCATGCTCTGAAAATTCATCATTCATATTTGTCTACAGCACATGGAAACAGAGGCTGGCCATATAAGCAAACAACTTAAAAGAGGATTTCTCAACCTCATCACCACTGACATTTGGGGTAATTATTTCTCATGGAGGGGCTGACCCATTGCAGGATGTTTAGCAGCATTCCTGGCCTCTATCCACTAGATGCCAATAGCACCCCACCCCGCAAGGCGTGACACTGCCAAATGTCCCCTGAGGGGCAAAACTGCCAGCAGCTGAGAATCACCGATTTAAAAGTTTTTAAACTTCTAAAATCATATCTCTTTTTATATATATGTCAAACCTAAACTTCTTTGACATATGTCTTATATAACATTCCTCATAGTCTGCCATAATCTTATTTTTCTCAACAGGAACTTTCCAAATAGACCAGACTTACTGTTCCCTAGAAAAATCATTTTCATTCCCAATTTCAAGTCTTTGAACACACTGTTTCCTCACTAAAATTCCCCATTCACACTTCTATTCAATGCCCTACATCCATGCTTCAGTTTGGGTTCTTTGCAGAAGCATTACTGATCTATTCAGTTCAATTCATCATACACCCACTGCACTAATAAAGAATATCTCATATATCTTTCTTTCTTTTTTTTTTTTTTTTGGTGGTTGTGGTGGTGATTGTTGTTAATTTTATATCCCAAACTAAACTAACTTTCCTCAAGTTTGTTGCCCCGGCACATTTCTTTTGTATAACCAATTGGGCCTAACATTGCTTGATAACTGATGAATGAAATTAAAAATTTAAATGCTCGGCTGTAAATAAGTGTAAACTGATTTCTTAATTGCTTTTGAATCCTATTTCTTGTCATGGAGTTATTAGTTAATCATTCCAAGTACAGAGTAACCACTCAGTAAGTTTTCAGAAAGAATCATTAATATATAATGGTATATTTTAAGGAATTACACAGGTTTCAAACTGTTCTCTACACTTTTAGGAAATGACACAAAGGGATTAAAACTATAACCTACAATACAAACATGAACTTTATAAATTCTATTTATCTTAAAATAGCCAATGGATTTTGCTGCTCAATGCACAAAAGTTACGTCCACAAGAGCAGAGAACTCGATTTAGTACTGTGTGCATGTACACAAACGCACCTCACACGTATATTATCTCCCCAGCTGAGAGAAGTAAATAAAATGAAACTGCTTTGTAAACTAAAAAGAGCAACATATAAATGAGGCACTAGAGCAGCATAGCTAAAAGCATGGAGCCAGCCTGCTTGGGTCCCAATTATATTAGCTGTGTAACCGCGTACAAGTTACTTAACGTCTCTGTGCCTCAGTTTCCTCTTTGTCAAAATGGGGATAATAATAGTATCTGTCCCAAAGCAAAGCTCTCAAAAGAGTGCTTGGCATATAGAAAGCACAAAATAAATATTAACCAATCTTATGATTACAACGCTAGTTATTAGCCAAGTAAAAGCCTCAACGTATAAAGTTCTGATTCAAGTCTGAAGCTGGTTTAAAAAACAACACAACAGGACAAACTACACAAATTTAAGCGATTAGGTGGACTAGTTTCTCATAATCTTTGCCAGTGCTTAACTGGTGATTATTACAGACCTAAATTCTGTTAGTCTTTTTTTTTTTTTTTAAATCTCAAAGAAACTGACATAGAAACCTCTGTTTTCAAGGAATTTTACAAGCCACAAGGAAACAAATCAACTCTTTGTTTTCTCCATATTTAAGCCCATTTAAGACCTTGGTAAAAGCCTAGGTACTGTTACAGAACAACTTTTCAGAAAATACAATGAGGTTTTTAAAGTTGCAATCAGCAATTCTTATGCAGTTATGTCAAGTTTTTGTCCTGCTGAACAAAAGGTTATGTGTCAGGGAAGCAAGGACCCGACAGAAAATAAGGAAATACCACAGCCGGGCCTAGGCGGCTCTCGGGAAAACCTGTCCTCAAACAGAGCGCCTCAGACGCCGGCGTCCTTCCCCGCTCACTGGGATGCACAAGTCGGCTCCATCCGCAAATAAATAAGTGACAGCAGGTTCCGTCCACGCCTCTCCCGGCCCGGACCCCTCGCGCCCACCCGGGCGGGCTCCTGCGCCCGCCGCCCCGACCCTCCTCGCCGCGGCCGGGTAGGGAGCTCCACGGGAGACCGCGGCCCCGCCGCCCCGACTCCCGACCCCTGACCCCTGCAGCCCTGCGCTGGCCGGGCCGAGCAGAGGCCGCCGCGGGGCCTGCAGGTGGGCCCAGGGCGCGGTCAGGCCCGAGGAGAAGCCTGGCCCCCGCAGGGCAACCGCCGGCGCGAGGTTGGCGCAGGCCCGGTTGTCACTTACCGGCGCCTCATGGTACCGCGGCGCCTCCGCCTAGCCCAGGCGCTGACCGACTGCGCCCCGGCAGCCCAGACTATCCCTCAGGTCCCCGGCCGAGCCCACTCTGAGCCATTCAAACGCGGCCGCACGCGCGGCCCGCCGGGATAGCTCCTACTAGGGCGTCTCGGAGGCTCCGCCCAACGCTGCCTCCGCCCCTCTCAGGTTGCGCAGGGGCGCAGGGAGCGGGAGGAGGAGGTGGTGCGGACACAGTGCCCCCTGGCGGACACAGGTACGTATGGTAGTCCTGCTACGATGGGGCAAGTAATACCGCTCGGGGAACTGAGGGTGGATAAGAGTCAAAGAATAACCCTGCGCTAGTCACAGTCTAGTGGGTGAAACCGTGCTTTAAGTATTGCACCAGGAGGTGCTATATCTGCTATAATCTGCTATAAAAATATGGTGCAGGGATGGGACTTCCCTGGTAGCGCAGTGGTTAGGAATCTGCCTGCCAAGGCAGGGGACACGGGTTTGACCCCTGGTCTAGGAAGATCCCACATGCCGCGGAGCAACTAAGCCCATGCACCATAACTACTGAGCCTGTGCTCTAGAGCCCGCGAGTCACAACTACTGAGCCTGTGTGCCACAACTACTGACGCCCACTCACCTAGAGCCCGTGCTCCACAACAAGAGAAGCCACCGCAATCAGAAGCCCGGGCACTACAACTAGAGAGAAGAGCCAACACAGCCAAATAAATAAATTTATTTATTTTAAAAAATTATGGTGCAGGGAGAGACTTATTCATTCACTCCTATTTAAGTGCACTAAGGCAAAATATTTAAAAGGGTAGACTGGAGCTCTGCGACCTCGGGGAAGTCATATAAACTCCCATGAGCTTTGGTTTCCCCACGTGTAAAATGGGGATGTTAACGGTATCTGCCTCATCGTTATGAGGATTACATGAGTTAACACATATAAAATTCTTAGAGGAATGTATCTGGCACATGGTAAGCACTATATAATTGTTAGCTCTTATTTGTTAGTTCCTGATATTTGCCAGACTCTGTTCTGGACTGTTAAGAACACAAGAGGGCTTCCCTGGTGGCACAGTGGTTGGGAGTCTGCCTGCCAATGCAGGGGACATGGGTTCGAGCCCCAGTCCAGGAAGATCCCACATGCCGCGGAGCGGCTAGGCCCGTGAGCCATGGCCGCTGAGCCTGCGCGTCCGGAGCCTGTGCTCCGCAACAGGAGAGGCCACAACAGTGAGAGGCCCGCGTACCGCAAAAAAAAAAAACACAAAACCCACAAGAAATATGCATGATGTGGACCCTGTCCCCAGGAAGCAGGCTCAGTTTCTTTGGGATGGTGAACACTAGAGGATGAGGTTAGGGTTGGATCTGTCCCTGACATGCTTTTAATTACTGACGCTAATTCTCTTCATCTTAGTGGAGACAGAGTCTACCCATCTTCACAGGTAAGCTACCGGTCAACATTAACCAAATTGTGACAGGGGCAAGTTTGTCTCTGGTGGGCCTCTCATCCCTTGCAGAAGCCTATCAAGTAGTGCATTTGGTGTTAACAGTTGCTCACTGCAAGACTCCACATCCCTGGACTCACTGCTTTAGGCACTCTGTTCAGAACTCCCCAGGGCTACCTAAGTTGGGTTTAACGATATTTTTGCGGGCCCATCATGTGCCAGGCTGACATTGTACCAGGAGGTAGCCTGGGGAAGCTCACAGTGGCTTGGACAAACAGGGAAAGAGATCATTCCAATACACTGTGGTGAATGCAATGAAAAAAGGTATATCCTAGAGGCTGTGGGAGTTCAGAGCAATGGGAGGCCTGGCAGATAAACTAATCAGAGCTAAAATATCATTAGGTAATAATAACAATGTATCTTTCCCCTCTAGTAACAAGGTCCTTACTTACTTAATACAAAAAAATTAAGTAATGGTGAAAATTTCAGGCACTACTTTAGATTGATGGGAGAAATTTTTTTTTTTTTGCGGTACGCGGGCCTCTCACTGTTGTGACCTCTCCCGTTGCAGAGCACAGGCTCCAGACGCGCAGGCTCAGTGGCCATGGCTCATGGGCCTAGCTGCTCCGCGGCATGTGGGATCTTCCCGGACCGGGGCATGAACCCGTGTCCCCTGCATCGGCAGGCGGACTCTCAACCACTGTGCCACCAGGGAAGCCCGGGAGAAATATTTTTAGGATATGTTTTGCATAAGCAATGCCTTTGCGAGCTTCTCAGATTGTACCAAGCACAAGCAGGCACATGCCGCTGTGCAGGGCCATACCTGTCAACAGAGGGGACTGTTGAGAGAGTCCAGCAGGGTGAGTGAGTGAAGGGAGCAGAAGCCCTGGGTTCCAGTGGTGTGCAGCGTAGAACACTCCCGGAGTATAACTTCCACTAAGTGGGTGTGCTGTTTTAAAGAAAATAAAATTCAACATACACGGGTGAAGTCACTTTCTCTCCAACTATTTCTTCATCACCATTGTCACAAACAGGAATTTGTCGATGACCCACTATACAAAAGGCACTGTGCTGGGCCCTCACCAGAAGAGGGTGAAGAGTGTAAGGAACAGTTCTTACCCTCAAGGAAGGCTGGGTGATGAGGTAAGACAAGTAACAGAGTCCTAGGACTCAGGGAATCTGCTGTGTTAACACAGAAGGATCTCAGCTCAAACAAGGTCCCAGGTTGTCTGAAGGCCAGAGGAGAACCTTGATGTTCTCATTTCTAGAGCTTCTTAGGGCAAGAGTCTCAGGCAGGTTCATCTTCAGACTCTAGTTCTGGGGTTTACAGGTCTCTGGCCCATCGTTCTCATGAGACTGCCAAATGTCAACATAACTTAAGGTGAAAATAAAGAAATTTGCCTTCATATTGCTATTTTTGAAATACATACCATTTTAGTGATGAAATGCAGGTCAGTTGTCTTCATTGATACTTTTCAGTCAATAAAGTAGAATTTTTTTTCCCCTTGGAGCGCAATCAAAATTTTGTTGTTGTTGTTAAGGGATTAAAAAAGAGTGCATTCCATACATATTTTTATTGTGCCTGCACCACCAGCCCTTCACAGAAAGGTGGTTCCCTGCCAGCCCTCACAGTGGACAGTCTCCAAGGGAGTGCACCCCTCTAGCCACTCCCTCATTGCTTCCTTCTGACTGCCTCAGATATTCCTTCCACCTGAGTGAACAGGCAGCTGAATTAGCCTTTCTGCCCTACATTCCCCCTCTCACAGGGGTATGGACATCAGAGATGGTGTGTAGAATAACCCTGACTATGAACACCCATGTGAGAAAAGAACTCTCATGCAAAGTTGTATGTATGCTTCTGAGTGGAGAGTCAGGAAGGGATCATGCAGGAAGGCTGCAGTCGGGCCTGACAAGCTGGACAGGATTTTGACAGGCAGGGTGTTCCAGACAGACGGGGAAGTACAAAATAAATTCCAGGACCGCCGTCTATCGCGGTTTGAGTGGGGTGGGGAGAGCTCTGGGGAGTAGCAGGAGGAAAGACTGTCACCTGACAGGTTGTGAAGATCTGGAATAATCAAGCAAAGGTGTTTGGGAAGGAAAAAAACTACTAGAAACCATTAAAAGTCTATTACTCACAGACAAGCACTGTCTCCATTTGAACATATGTTTTTTCAGACATTTTACTATGCAAATGTACCTACATTTAAGAAATGAGATCATATCCTTACAACTTTGTAAACTGCATTTTTATGATAAATATCATATTACATAGATCAATCCATATAATATTAATTGAAATGCCAATCACTATAAATGCACATAATAATATAAATGGCAGTTGAAACTTTAAGACACAAAACAACAAGGCACAGGCATTGAGCGGGGAAATGAGAATTAAATCAGTACTTTAGGAGGATTAATCTATCATCAGGATGCAAGATGACTAGTGGAAGGGAGGGAGCCCATGAGCCTTAGGCATGAAAATGTTGTCCTTTGGGCCGGAGGTTCAAGAAGCCAGAGCATTTACTGTGGTGATGCCATTCTCATCCCCTCAGACTGATGCCAGGCCTGGTAGAGGACCGAGCGTGAAGAGACGTAAAACACAATAGCTCATCCATTCCATAGCTAACTACATCTACTGCTCAGCCTCGGAGCCCTTGGAAAATTCCAGCTGACTTTGGCAGTCAAAGTGAGAAGTCAATCCCTTTTATTCTGCTCCTCCCTTCCCCACCTTCCTGTGCAGACTGTGGAAGGAAAGGATGGCAGTAGGGAAAGTTTCAGATAAGGCGGTAGCAGTGGAAAGGAGCAAAGCTCACTCCCCGTTTGCAAGATTCACGGTCGTTTCAAATACCACCACGGTACAGATGCCTTGGTGGCGGAAGCCGCAGCAGCTTCCTAGATTTCGTTTGGCAGGTGGAGGGTGGGGGGCTGGGGGGGGACTGTTGAGTGGTAGGGGATCCTCCTGTTTAAAACAGTTTGTTTTGGATGCAGCTCTGTGGCACTTCGACAGCTGGAAAGCGGGTGATGGTATTTGTTATAGATTTTCAAATGTGAAGCCAAAGAGACCGTTTCCCTCCTTCCCCAAGTAGATTTCCCGCAATTACATACACTGTCACCTGGAAGATGGTAGGGGGCAGCATGTTAGAGCGGAAAGAACACTAGCTTTGGAGCAAGGCTCATCTCTATCAGAAGCCTTGATCACTGCCTTTGGGCCCTTCTACACCATCTTTACCTTAACTGCAGAGGGAGGATAACTCTTCTCTTAGGGGATGTTGGGAAACAGGGTAACCTATGTAAAACACTCTAATAGTATATAGCACACTGATTGTGGCTCTCTCTCTGAAAAATATTCCCCACCCCCAACTTTACCTGTCCAGTGATTTTTCTAAGATAGAGAAGAACACAATTTGGTTGACTGCTGCCTTGGAAAAGCAGTCTTGGAACTAGACCAGTTCCAGGAGGGGGGCCAATGCTGCGGAGACAGACTCGCTGTGGTGCCGACAGCCTGGTAATCAGTATAGGGTATCTGAAAGTTATGACCTTTCACAAAACAAGTCCAGTCATGCAGTTGCTTGAGGGTTTGATACTCTGGGGCCCTCATAACAAACAGGCATAGCGGAGAGGAGTTCAAGGGCAGGGTGCAGGCAGGAAGGAAATGAAATGGGCAGGACAACAAGCATCAGAAGCAGGATAATGTCCTTGGGAAGGGGGCTTGAAAGGGCAAAGGAGGTCTACAACCTCAAGAGACTGGAGCTACAGGAAGATCACTAAGACTGAAGTCCATTTCTTGGAGCCGGACACACGGTCAAACTACTCTGGCAGTAACAAAATTGAGTCTGACCCTAAACTGGCTATCCAAAATTAGCTGTGTTCTTCAGAACACCCGTTCTGCAAGATGTTGATACATTGAAAATAGAGGGGAAAAGGGAGAAGAAAAAAAGGCTTCCTTGGCCAAAGAAGTTCAGTAACTGATGGATAAAACAAATATTTCTTTACTGTAGCATTTCTCAGTCTTTAAAATACTAACAATAATTGTGAATCTCTAAAAGAAAGGGAATTCCCTGGTGGTCCAGTGGTTAGGACTCCACGCTTTCACTGCCGAGTGCTCGGGTTCAACCCCCAGTGGGGGGAACTAAGATCCCACAAGCTGCGTGGCGAGGTAGGTAGGTAAGTAAATAAATAAATACAAATAGAAAGATAGAGCAGTGCTGCCCAAACTTACCTAAACTCTGAATCCTTTAAAGGCTAGAGCACACATATTCTACAGAAATAATCTGATCTACAAAGGGTAGCAGGACTAGTTCCAGTCCTGGGAAATGGGGTGTGGCTCCAGTTGTAGGCTGGTTGGGGAGGACTGCGGAAATTGGTGAGTGGCATCGTGGTGGTGCCTCATGATTGTGGCCAGAGCTGGATGAAAGCAACAGAAACTGAACATCTGGCAGAAGTATCAGAGTTTTTTTGAAAACTGAAAGATTCAGCCGGACTTTTTCCTTTGCCTTTTACAAAAATAAAAATATGGCCCTTCATGGAAGAGCGTGTTATAAAACATATGTTAAATAAGTCAAAATATAAATCAAAAAATCTGGGAGACTCTAAATCAAAATGTCCATGAAAATTATTATTGTTATTACTTTTTTGCATGGTAGGATTCGTTAATTCTCTTTTCTACTTATTTGTATTTTTTCATTTTATCTAATAAATGTCTTTTTTAATTAAAATAATTTTTAAAAATCACTTTACTGGGCTTCCCTGGTGGCGCAGCGGTTAAGAATCCACCTGCCAATGCAGGGGATACGGGTTCCAGCCCTGGTCTGGGAAGATCCCACATGCCGCGCGCAGAGCAACTAAGTCCATGCGCCACAACTACTAAGCCTGCACTCTAGAGCCCATGAGCCACAACTACTGAACCCGTGTGCCACAACTACCGAAGCCCGTGCACCTAAAGCCCATGCTCTGCAACAAGAAGCCACAGCAATAAGCCTGCGCACCACAACGAAGAGTAGCCACCATTAGCTGCATCTAGAGAAAAGCCCGCATGCAGCAATGAAGACCCAATGCAGCCAAAAATAAATTTTTAAAATCACTTTACTAATTTACAGCAATTAGGAAATTAAAATTGTGCAAACGTTTTAAAGTTTAGGATTTGATTTGGCAGCCTTGGCAATATTATTTTAGTATTTGCTATTATTTCCCACTTAAGCTAACCCTGGTTAGCCTAATTCATTTGAATGATTTCCTCTTTCAGAAGGAAACTTGTATTAGTTTCCTAGGACCATAGTAACAAAGTACCAGAAACTGGGTGGCTTAAAACAACAGAAATACAGTCTCTCACAGTTCTAGAGGCTGGAAAACCAAAACCAAGGTGTTGGCAGGGCCATGATCTTTCTGCAGGTTCTAGGCAAGAATCTTTCTTTCCTTGCCTCTTCCTAGCTTCTGGTGGCTCTGTCAATCCTCATCTTGTAGCTGCAGTACTCCAATCTGCCTCCATTGTCACATGGACTTTTACCCCATGTATCTATCTGTGTGCCCTCTCCTCTGATAAGGATATCAGTTATTGCATTTAGAACCCACCCTAATCCAATATGACGTATCTAAACTAACTACACCTGCAAAGTTCCTATTTCCAATTAAGGTCACATCCTGAGGTTCCAGGTGGATGTGAATTTTGGGGGAACACTATATAACTCACTATAAGACTAAAAATAATTTAGTCCACAAACTCTTAAAAGTGTAAATTAGCACATTTTGGAGGGCCTATTTTAACTTATTAATATTGTAACTGTATAACCTCTGTGGTAAGCAATCTTAATTGTACGACTCTCCTACAGAACTGTGCTGACAAATTACCCGGGGATGTTCATAGTAACATTTTTTTTGTAACGGTGACAAATGGGAACAACCTAAATGCCCATCGATTAGGGACTGGTTAACTAAGTTATCGTACATCCATGCCACGTATACTCTGTAGCCTTTAAAAAGAATGAGGTAGATCTGAGTGACAGACATGGAAGACATCCAAGATGGATTAAGTGAAAATACAAGTCAGTGCACAGTGTTTAATATGTTTCCACTTATGTAATAAACTTCTACAAATGAAACAATCCTACATTTATTTTATGTTTTAACGGATGACTACCTTTCAAAAGCACTTCAATAAACACAAAAGGTACTTATTGTTCTCCTTCAATTCTTCTGAATCCCACTTCATCCTTTTATTAGTCTGCTTGGGCTACCATAACAAAATACCACAGACTGGGTGGCTTTAACAACAGAAATTTAATTTTTCACAGTTCTGGAGACTGGGAGGTCCAAGATCAAGGTGCTGGCTGATTCAGCTCCTGGCGAGACCTCTCTTTCTGGCTGTAGACAGCCACCTTCTCATTGTGTCCTCACATGGCAGAGTGACACAGCAAGTTCTCTTGTGTCTCTTCTTATAAGGACACCAATCCCAGTATGAGAGCCCTACCTTCATGACCTCATCTAACCCTAATTACCCCCCAGAGGCCTCATCTCCAAATACATTGTGGGTTAGGGCTTCAACATATGAATTCTGCAAGGACAATCCTCCTTACAAAAAACTCAGGCTATAAAACAATGCTTTATAACGGAACCAATCGAGGCTTTTTAAAATTAGCACATAAGAAAAAATGCCACAGAGGACCTGGATTAGTCATTCAGATCCTTGGTGTAGAGACAGTTTAGCCCACCTCCAAGACAGCTGAAATTAATCACCAGCATGAATCCAGAGTAACCAAGTTTGAAGAAACATGTTAGGCTATCAGTGATATATCATTATGACTTATGCTATGGTTGTCATTCTTAGCTTTCAATGGGATCTGTGGGAATGGCAATCCTCCCAGCTTCCTAAGCAAGTGCTGGAGGGAAGTGCTATAATGGGAACCTGTGAACTGCAGGTAAAATGTGAATTGCACAACAGTCTTCCTGAAATTAAAAAAAGGTAATTACTAATGAAGAATGGTATTACTAACCAACATCTTTTCCCAGCACCATATTAATTCATGTCACTGCTGACAGGAGCATTTCATGACACTGCAGAGCCATGAACCAGAAATTGAAAAATTTGTAATCTGCATAGAAATAGTGCAGATACCCAAGAGCTAGCAAGGTAGGATCTTACTAAGATCTTACTAAGAGGTTTGAAAATGCAAACAGACAAAACAGAGGAAAAAGTTTCCTCTTGTTAAAACCCCATTACTGACATGGAATAAACTGCATCACGAATGGTGCAATAGTAAGGTGTTCCTTTTCAGAAGGCAATAATGATAGTAGAGTTAAATAACACAAATAAATGGAGATTGCAATAGAAGTCCATTTTATTTAAGCTGCCAAAAGGATTAGGAGCTTTTAGAGCACGCTGGGGGAACTGGTTGGATGGCTGAGGATAGCCGAATAGGTTTATTATAGGGACACTGTAAAATGGCAGAGACCAAAAACTTAAGACATAGCTGTAAAGCTTTTTTTCCTTTAAAGGGATCCATTCTCGCAAATCTGGTTGTGTGAAATATAAATTTCTTTGTTCAAGTTTCAATCCAAATGCAACTGCTCTGAAGAGAATGGCATGAAGTATTAGAAAGAGTCAGCTTCTCAGACTCCTAAAGAGGTTGAGGGGTGGGGTGGGAGGGGCGGGGAAGATAGTTACAAAAACAAATACCAAAACTGCGCAGGTGGCACAAATTATAAAAGTCAAACAAGGCAACTCATATGACCTGTGGAATCATGGTTTGCCTTCTCAGTTTCTTTAATTAAAATCATATTTGCTCAAAGCCACAAAGTAAAGGAAGTTTGACATTTATTTTTACAATTTCAGTATTTCTATTATTTTCTAATTCAAGTTTATCCCAGTGGGAGGCATAAAAGGAGGCTCTTAAAAACTAATGATTGCTTAAATTACTTTGTGTAAATTCAAACCTTGTCATTTTAGAGCAACCAAACACTCCAGGTCAGTGGTTCTCAGTCCTTGCTGCAAAGGAGAATCACCTGGAGAGCCATACAAAAATACTGATGACCTTGCTCCACCCTAAGCAAATGAATTAGAATCTCTGTGGGTGTGGCCAAGGCATCAGTATTTTTTAAGGGCTCCCAAGATGAGTCTCCTTTGAATCCAGGACAGAACCTTTCCACTTCTAGGTTTAGAATCATGTCATATTATAATTAATAACATTTATATTTCTCTAAATCCAAAAGTGGTACCCGCATAATGCAGAGAATTACTAAAAGTATGGGAAAGCACAATTTTAAAAAATGATGTGAAATCCCATTATTCCTTAATGTGTTTATGATTTGTCTTCTTTCTATGAATATACCACATATGAAAGAATAATATGCAAAATATGTATTCCAAAAAAATACATTTTAGAACTAGAAGGTACCCTAAGAAGTTATCTGGTACAAGTCCCTTATTTTATAGATGAAGAAATGTAGGCCAAGAGAGTTCCTACCTCTCTTAGGAGTTCATTTGGAGTCAGGATTAAACTATATGTTTCCCTTTACTTTTCTTACAAAACACATTTTTGTGCAAAAACTTGGATCCTCAAAAGTTTAATTCCAAGAGAAATGCAAATCAAAACTATAATGAGATATCATCTCACACCAGTCAGAATGGCCATCATCAAAAAATCTAGAAACAATAAATGCTGGAGAAGGTGTGGAGAAAAGGGAACACTCTTGCACTGCTGGTGAGAATGTGAATTGGTTCAGCCACTATGGAGAACAGTATGGAGGTTCCTTAAAAAACTACAAATAGAACTACCATATGACCCAGCAAGCCCACTACTGGGCATATACCCTGAGAAAACCAAAATTCAAAAAGAGTCATGTACCAAAATGTTCATTGCAGCTCTATTTACAATAGCCTGGAGATGGAAACAACCTAAGTGCCCATCATCGGATGAATGGATAAAGAAGATGTGGCACATATATACAATGGAATATTACTGAGCCATAAAAAGAAACGAAATTTAGCTATTTGTAATGAGGTGGATGGACCTAGAGTCTGTCATACAGAGTGAAGTAAGTCAGAAAGAGAAAGACAAATACCGTATGCTAACACATATATATGGCATTTAAGAAAAAAAAATGTCATGAAGAACCTAGGGGTAAGACAGGAATAAAGACACAGACCTACTGGAGAACGGACTTGAGTATATGGGGAGGGGGAAGGGTGAGCTGTGACAAAGCGAGAGAGAGGCATGGACATATATACACTACCAAACGTAAGGTAGATAGCTAGTAGGAAGCAGCCGCATGGCACAGGGAGATCAGCTCGGTGCTTTGTGACCACCTAGAGGGGTGGGATAGGGAGGGTGGGAGGGAGACGCAAGAGGGAAGAGATATGGGAACATATGTATATGTATAACTGATTCACTTTGTTATAAAGCAGAAACTAACACACCATTGTAAAGCAATTATACCCCAATAAAGATGTTAAAAAAACACATTTTTATAGATTTTTAAACCTTAAAAAAAGAAGTTTAATTCCAATCTGAAACTCCATTTCCATAAAGGATCTATTATTTCTAATGATATTCTAACAAACTTTAAAAAATATCAGTCAGATCTTTAAAGAGTGCCTTCTTCTTTCTCTTTAATTCTAGCACATATATAGCAAGTTGCCCTCTGTGTTCTATAGAACATTGATTCCATTGGACATTAACAGATGTGATAGAAAAAAAAAAGAGGCTTGTTATTCAGGCAGATTGGGAAACAAAATGAAAGGAGATTATTTACTGAATTATTTCTTGTGGTTTTAATGTTATACCAGTAGCACCGAGAATCTCTGGGATGTATGTGCAGAATACAATATCTCAAGCTTATCTGACCTTGGAACCTTTCCTCAGTTCAGTCTCAACATCTTCACGTTCTCTGGAACACGTTTTTCGCAAATAACACTATGAAGATTCCTAGAACAAAGGAATAAAAGACCTGGAGTACCCTTGCGACCAAAGAAACTTTGTTATAGCTTAAAAAATTTTATAGCAAGTAGGAGAGTACCTTACAAGGGAAGGAATATATGATTTGAATGACAGTGACAGCAACATTGGTTATAAAAGGGAAAAAAACAGTAAACAACTTAAAAACCCAATGATAGGTTTAATTATGATATAGGTATACAGTTGAATACAAAACCCGATCGCCACGAATAATGTTGGAGATTAATGACATTAAAAAACACGTCATGCACTTGTGGCGAGCACTCTATTCAACCTCAGAACAAGCCTCGAAAGCAGGTACATATGGAAAGGTCTGAAACACAAAGAATCTAACTTGCCCAAAATCACGCAATTAAGTAACGAAGCCAGAATTCAAACGGAGACCGTCTGAATCTTGAGCCCAAGAGCCTTAACATGCCCACACTGCCTCCTAGGTTTGCTGCGGAGCAGGGACAGAACTATCTACGTCGCAGGGTTCCTGTGAGAATTAAATGAAATAATAGACATAAAGTTCCTGGTACACGGTGGACATTCAACACCCAGAAGCTACTAAATAACTCGCTCAAGGTCACACAATCCGTGGTGAAGCCAGGATTTAAATAGATTATTTGAATCTTGTGCTCCCGGGAACGGGTAAGAGCTCCAGACGCTTTTCAGGGCTTCAACCCCTAATGGAGAGTCAGTATGGACTTCCCTTTGTCCCATAAAACGCACCTCAGAGGTGAGGGAACACCCTGCAGGCCTTCTTCAGAAAGGAGGGAAGGCGCGGAAGACTCTTTAGGTACCTTTACATTCCTTTTTTTCCCTCCCACCTTCTGTAGCTCCTACCACACCCTTCGGTCAGCCACCTGACAATTTCCGGGACGGAAGTGACGTCTATAGTTACGCGCCGGATGTGGACTTGCAGAGTGAGCCCCAGAAGTCGCGGATGCTGTTGGGCTTGAGGCCTGGCTGAAGTTTGGTCGGGAGCTCTGCAGCTTTGGGAGGCGGCCGTTGCCATGACGGCCCAGGGGAGCCTGGTGGCCAACCGAGGCCGGCGCTTCAAGTGGGCGATTGAGCTGAGCGGACCTGGAGGAGGCAGCAGGTGAGGTGCCTGGGCAAGGTTCGACATCAGAGCTCCCACCCCAGCACTACCCCAGAGGAATAGGACCTGAACCCTCAGGCCCAACTCCGTGAAAAGGATGGGTGGCCCAGAAACGACTCCTGGGGAGCTAGCGGCTTCTCTGCCATAGAGGTTTCTATGACCAAAGGATGCTTATTTCATTCCTCCCTACAGGCAAGGGTCTGACGAACCCACGAGAGGGCTGGTCTAATCTGGGTAGATGCATCTGAGGATCTTTATTCCTGTGATTCGAACGGGAAATGTGGAATATGAAGTGTGGAAGGCTGCAACCTTAGTTGCTTGGTTTTGGTCTCTAGGAGCCGAAGTGACCGGGGCGGTGGCCAGGGAGACTCGCTGTACCCAGTTGGTTACTTGGACAAGCAAGTGCCTGATACCAGCGTGCAAGAGACAGATCGGATCCTAGTGGAGAAGGTACAGAGGTATAGATGTCACTATAGTCCTTGGGCCAGTCCTGACCTACACACCCACCCTCTCCCACGCAGCACATGAATGTCTTACTGTAGATGGCCCTTATCCCGAATATTTGATAGCTAAACCGCTTGAGATTAATGTTACATTAGTTGACATATCAGATCCAAAAGTGCTCAATAATTGTAAAAATAAAAGACGTTTGAACATAAGATATAAGGAAGTAGGTTGAAAATTAGCTACTGGTAGCAATGCGTTCCAGTTCAAGTCATCTTTTTCTACTGGAGTTCCCTTATACCACACAACCAACCTGTCAGAACAGTCCGTTGCTTTTACCTTCAAAATAGATTCAAAATCTTAATTCTTATTGCTGTCATCTATCATCCTGGTCTAAGCCACTTCATCTTCTACCATTTTCCCCTTTGTTCACTCCTATAGTCAGAACGGCCTCCTTGCTGCTCCTTAAATATGCCAGGCAAGCTTCTATTTCAGGCTTT
Source organism: Leucopleurus acutus (assembly GCF_964270905.1). Classification (NCBI taxonomy): domain Eukaryota; kingdom Metazoa; phylum Chordata; class Mammalia; order Artiodactyla; family Delphinidae; genus Leucopleurus; species Leucopleurus acutus. The sequence goes on along the minus strand of NC_139142.1, from coordinate 76,184,861 downwards.
TTGTACTTGTTCTTTCCTTTTCCCCCAGATACCTTTATGATTTGCTGTCTCATCTCCTTTCAGTCTCTCACATGTTACCTTCTTAGTGAAGTCTACCCTCATGGTACTCCCTATCTTTTCTTACTTTATATTTCTCCATTTCATTCATATATATTTCTCCATATCATTCATATATAGTTTACTTATTTTATTATCTCTCTTTTCACTCTTGTAAGCTCCATGAGAGCAAGATTTTGTCTCCCAAGTCCCTCGAACAGTGCCTGGCACTTTCCTCTCAGCCTTAATATTGTTCAATATTAAATGAACTTTGATTCATGAAATGCAGTGATTTTCACAACATGAAAATGACAGAGCTGTTGTCAGTGGTTTTCTTGATAAGTGTCCTGTCATTTTTCATCTTGGTACATCAAAGCATAATATGAATAATACATGATAGTAAGGTATTACTAAAATGGCGTGATTTTAAAGGCAGATTATTATAAAATATGTATTTTAGAGCAATTCTGTTATATGGATGATTTGATATTTAAACTCTCAAATAGGGACTTCCCTGGTGGTCCAGTGGTAAAGACTCCATGCTTCCAAAGCAGGGGGCACAGGTTTGATCCCTGGTCAGGGAACTAAGATCCCACATGCTGCTCCGCAGGGCCAGAAAATTTAAAAAAAACAAGAATTCTATAAATAAACTCTCATATAAATGATCTATGTAAATGACAGATAAGGAAACTGTTTACACATGGCCATTTATTCCTTTATGTGAATAAACCCAAATGGACAGGGGTGTATTATTCTGTTTATATAGATAGATTTACTTTAAATATTTTGTTTAGGATTTTTTTTTTTTGGCTGTGTTGGGTCTTGGTTGCTGTGCACGGGCTTTCTCTAGTTGCAGCGGGGGGGGGGGGCTACTCTTCATTATGGCATGCAGGCATCTCATCATGGTGGCTTCTCTCATTGTGGAGCGCAGGCTCTAGGCATGCGGGCTTCAGTAGTTGTGGCACGTGGGCTCAGTAGTTGTGGCTCACGGGCTCTAGAGCACAGGCTCAGTAGTTGTGGCGCATGGCTTAGTTGTTCTGTGGCATGTGGGATCTTCCCGGACCAGGGCTCGAACCCGTGTCCTCTGCATTGGCAGGCGGATTCTTAACCACTGTGCCACCAGGGAAGCCCCTAGGATTTTTGCATTTAGGTTCATGAGTGATACTGGTCTGTAAACTTTTCTCATAATGTCATTGGCAGGTTTTGGTATTTATGAGGCCCCATATTACAGTAATGAATTCATTTTTTCTTCTCTGAGTTTGTATAAGATCGGCTTTATTTTTCCCTTAAATGTTAAGAATTTGCCAAATGTTAAGAATTAAGCCCAAGAATTTGGGCTTAATTATAGAGTTTCTTAAAGTTATAAGACTATTTAAATTTCCAACTTCTTATGCCATTTAGGTAAGTTGTTATATTTTCTAGGAATTTAGCCATTTCCCCCAAATTCATAATATTGATCACTTTAATATATGGAAGACCTATAGAGATGTCCCTTTTTTCATTCTTGCTGTTGAATATTTTGCTTTTTATTCATCAGGCTCACCAGTATTTTCTTAATCTTTTCGAAAAAACCTTTGGCTTTGTTGATTTTAAGAACATTTCATTAATTTCTGCTCTCATTTTGATTTCCTTCCTTTCCATTTCCTTGGGTTTAATTTATTCTTTTTCTTACTTCTTGAAATAGATGCTTACTTTTATTTAGTCTTCTAATATGTATTTAAGGGTGTAAACTTCTCAAAGCTCTGTGTCCCAGTTTTAATATATGGTATTTGTTATCAGTTAACAATATTTGTTTTCCACTGAAATTTCTTCTTTGATTAGTGGATCATTTAGAGCACATTTTTTCACTCTAACACATAGGGGATTTTCTAGTTATCCTTTTGTTATTGATTCCTAGCTTAATTGCATTATAATCAAAGAATATGCTTTGTATGATTGGAGTTCTTTGAGAGTTATTGACACTTTCTCCATGGCTCAGTAAGTTGTCAGTTTTTGTAAATGTCCTATGTGTGTTTGAAAAGAATGTGATTTCTGCACCTGTTGGGTGCAGTGTTCTATTTGTCAATTGGGTTAATAATATCATTCAGATCTTTTATATCTGGATTTGTCTGTTTGTTCTATTAGTTATTGAGGTATGCTAATCTACCACTATGTGGATTTATCTAGTTCTTCAGTTGTAGATGGGCCAGTGATAGATGCAGAAGTATAAGAACAAAAATAGGGAAGTCTTCTCTTTACCACAAGTCTTGGGGAAAAATGGTATTTGGGAAACCCATGGGGAAAAACAGAAATGGTGAAGATGCCTTATCTTTAGAAGAGCAAGCTTCCTGTGGCAAAGTGGGAGAAGGGCAGAGGTGGTGGAATTGAGGAGTCAGCTTACTCAGAAGCACGAAGTCAGGAATTGTGTTCATTTGACTTTAACACCAGTGATATAACGTAGGACTGAGGATAGTGATCAGAGGTTAAAACTGTGTTTGTTTTAGCGCTGCTGGGACATTGCCTTGGGTCCCCTGAAACAGATTCCCATGAACCTCTTCATCATGTACATGGCAGGCAATACTATCTCCATCTTCCCTACTATGATGGTGTGTATGATGGCTTGGCGACCCATTCAAGCACTTATGGCCATTTCAGCCAGTAAGTATTCTTGAAATAATAATCCTCCTTAAGCTTTAAGAATCAAAGGCAAATTCTTCGGCAGAACCCATTATGGGAAGTCTTTGGCACAGCTAGCTCTTGGCTAGTTGCAGTAGGAGTGTGTGCAGGGTGGTGATGGCAGTGGTGGTGGCATGGAGGAGGAAATGGTGCTTGTGGGTTTTTGTTCACCTTTAATGGTTCTATTTGTACTCTTACTATGGGACTGGACTGTCTGTGTTATATATATTAATATATGGCCTGATTCATATTGAAAAAAAAAGTTTTTTTGGTTTTTGACACTTTCTGTTACCCCAACAGCTTTCAAGATGCTAGAAAGTTCAAGCCAGAAGTTTCTTCAGGGCTTGGTGTATCTCATTGGGAACCTTATGGGTTTGGCATTGGCTGTTTATAAGTGCCAGTCAATGGGACTCTTGCCTACACATGCATCAGATTGGTTAGCCTTCATTGAGCCACCTGAGGTAAGGCAAAAGGAAAGTTAAATTTGGGGCAGATGTAATGTACAGTAAATAGTTGATCCATTTGATGGTGGGGGATCACAGTTGCTCTTAGAGCTCATTTCTTAAGAAATAAGATCCATTAGGAGTTTGGAAATTGTTATATTTTAAAGATAAAGCAAAGTAGAGCTTATGATTAAAGTATTAAGTACTTGATTCAGGAAGTTATTTCAGTTATTTCTCATTCACCATTAACTTATTCATTTTTTCTTTTTTCAGAGGATGGAGTTCAGTGGAGGAGGACTGCTTTTGTGAACCTGAGAAAGAAGCACGTGGTGCCTATGTATCTGGAGCTCATTTACAGCCACCTTCATGCCCAGTGGCTCCTCCTCAGCATACCAATCTTTAACATTATCACTCACTGAAAAGGACCAAAAGGTCTCTTTTCTCCATGGTGAAGAGACAGATCCTAGAAAGACAATGTACATATCACTACAAACACAAAAAAACTATACCACAACTCTTGACTGAAAATAAGGTAGAAAACTTTATTTATGTTTCCAGTAGAGAGCAAAACAACAAATGAAACCATAACTCTGTAAACAAAAGAGTGGTTGCTGATAAATCAAGAGCTACAGCAGCATCTCCTTTTAATAAATTAAATGGTTGAGAACAGTGCTTTAAAAAAAAGTTGCACAAGTTTCCCTTAAATCTATCCTCCTTGATATATTTCACTTCTATTTAACACAAGCTGGGACATAAAAATTCTGTTGGAGATACTAGAGAAATGTGAGAAACTAATGCTGAATTCAGATTATACATGATGAAAAGAAAAATAAACCAGACCAAAACACATAAAATGCTTACAGTGTAATTGCTACTTTAATATCCACAAAAATGGATTTTTAGCATGTTTAGGGAGAATGAGGATTCGCGGGATCTCAGGGGCCACAGGAATCTGAGGCAACGGAAGATACAAAGTAGTGGTCTTTGCCCTGCCAAAAGGAACTTGGCACCTGTCAGACAGATGCTGCAACTCAAACTTAAGCTTTTAAGATAGCTATAAAAGGCAGAGGGCCAGCAGTTGGAAAATGAATATTGTCATAACCTGCCCTGGTAAAGTCATAGCTAAGACTTAAAAGCTGGATCTCTTCAAAAGGCAGGAGGAGGTCTTTCCTTTCTCTTCCTGCATGAAACACAAAGCCCCTTCCCCTAAGGTGCATTCTCTCATCAAGTTTTCGGTATTGCTTTATTTGCAGTGATTAAAAGAGACAAGACAGTTTGCAGACAACATAAGCAACACATAGACATGAAATGCTCTAGACAGAGATGAGTTTAAATCTGGCCTAATAACCACTTCCCCATGTAACAGTGATTGTGTTTTAGGGCCTAAAGTAGGGGCTATATTAGTAGCCACTAATTCCATTATCCCTTTAAAGGATTCTTACAGAGCTCCAGCCACAAAAAGCTCTTCTAAAAGTAACCTTACTTTCTGTCCATTTGGCCAGAGGTTTTGTGTAAATGTAAAGGAGTTCCTGGGCAAGCTGACCTTTAGAGCATGGGTCTTTAATAGCTTGGGTCCTAGGGTACCTGTTCCACTACTGCTGGACTCAACTTAGCAATGGAGTGTTGCAGTGAAAGCTGTAAACAATGCTTCTACCCTCTGCAGGAAGCAGCAGAAAAAAAAGACTTAAAAGATCTTGTCTGCTTTGCTACCTGACTGGGCTGGGACACTGAGAGAAGAGCAAAGGGAATAAACCAAAATGACTCGGTTTCTTAAGCCATATTGAAGGGTTTTTCTCCTCTGTCCATAAGGGTCAGATGAATAGTCTGCAGACTATGGAGCAAGTCAGCTTGCTCCATATCCTACTGGTAATGAAAGAGTGGTACTATTTATCATTAATAAAATGAAATTCAAAAGCAGACATGAATACAGGCAAGATAGTTTCTTGGAATACCCTATCTATCCTGTACAATAAATGAAGATTTCACATATATGAAATTACCACTCAGTCACACAGGGCAGTTTTCCTATGCTCGAAAAGCGGGTGTTTTGTGATCATTAAGTTAGCAAATAAAAAGCTAAGCTTGCAGAAGCATTTCCTTGACACATTTAGCGCTTTCTGAAAACAAAACTGAAATAGAAGACTGTTACCTTGGATAATCTCTTAGTTCAGATCCAAGTTTCTGCAGTCAAAATGAATAAAATTGAAAGAAAATAAAATGCTTATACTTAGTGCTGAGCTGCATGCCCTCAAGTCTTCATTATGGCTGGCTTTGGGAATGAGTCCACAGGTTTCCTAATGAAATAAGTTTCTTGAAACAGGCCAATGCCAATTGCATGCCACTTCAGTGAAGTAGGTAAGAAGAGTAGCAGCAGCTCAGTAACTTTGGCACTATGGAAGGAGTATGGCTATAAACTTCGAATTCCACTGCTGGATTCTCCTTTTGAAGGATAATCCAAAGGTTTTAGCAAAGGATTTTAGCCAGTCTTCCTAGTGTGTTTGTTCTTATGATTTTTGATCTGTGCCTATAACCCGGAGGGCATAAAAGGGAGAAGGAAAGGAGAACCTATTGGTTAGTATGCATCATCATCTGCATTTCTTAGATAACAGCTTATATATTTTGCCCATGTCTCATAGGTAACCACAGACTGCATTTATGTAAATCTTGATAGCTACCTTTTGGAGTTCGCTTAGTTTGTCCATTTGCAAAGAACCTGAAAGAAAGAATTTTTACTCAAGCTTTTAAAAAACAGTTTCCGTGGTAACAGTGCCTGTCTTACAATCCTAACCACAGGATGGGTTTGAGAAACAGCTGAAATATACAACACAGTATGTGTACTTAAACATATTTTGGGGGAATTTTATTTTGGAGGAAGTAGGGGCTGCAGTTTCATGTTTCCGTTTTTATATATTAGTACCCTAATATAAAATTAGAGTCCTGGAGAGCAGTGGATACACTGACGAAAATTGTCATCTTGGCTTGCCACGGATGTCTCCACAAAGATGTTAGCTCCCTGTGTACTTGGCCATGAATTCTTTAGTATGATGAGGCTGTGTCTCTCTGGCTGTTACCCCCATGGTGTCATCATTGAATCATGACTTCTGAGACTCATCTTTAATGTTAGACGTGTACTTTTGTCTTCAGTTGAATTTCTAGCATCCCTTTTGCCAATTCATTTTATTGGTTTAGCTTGTTAATTCTAACTTGCCTTTATCTGGTACAGGCATGGCTTGTAGGACTTGAGCATTGTTCTGAGGTTGAGGGAATATCTGCTTCTTCTTTAAGGACAGCAGGTCATATGGTAGCAAAGAGCAGGTCTGTTTGTACTTTTCTGCACAAGTACTTGAGGCTCAGCTCATTAAGAGTTCAGCGTGATGTACACAGAACACAGGTCTCTAGTTGATGGGAGTGGTAGTAAAGAGCTGGCACTTCCATGGAGGTTGGAAGCCTTTTTGGAAAGGTGAGGCCCAGCAGAGTCATTCACGGGTAGATTATGAATAAATGGTGATCACTTCACTGCCACCACCTCGGACAAGAAGGACTCGCTCTAGTCCTTCAGTGAGCACTTCTAGGAACTCCATGTCTTCAGAATTTGTCAAGGAGACAAATAGGCAGAAGAGCACAACTTAAAACCTGGCATCATGATAATCTGAGTTTATCTGACTACAAAGCTGCAAAATCAACATGCTTGTTTTAATTATTATATATTCAGAACTGGAGAAGTCTGAACTCTGGAGTCAATCGAACTCTGAAGTAATCTGGGGATCTCGCCTCTTTGCATAAATAATACAAGACTCTCTCCCATTTGTTAGATTTTTTTTCTAAATGTTATTTTAAAATGGGGGAAACCCAGAAGTAATGTGTTACTACTATATAGCAAATAAGGCAGAAAGAAGAAAAAGCCACAACAGGGCAGCCTGTAAGATTCCAGGAGAGAATCCCAGTAATTTCCAAGTGAACCTGCTCAAGTTAGATTTTTTCTGCCAGTTTCTTTTTCTTTTTTTCTTCAAATACAGTTGATTTACGCGTTGTTTTCTTTTAACCTCTTTTCCTTAATGGTACTGGTGGGAATGGACCAGTCTGTGCCATTGCAGTGCTGAAGGGGTCCCATAAAAACAATCCTGGAATTAGGGTATGAAGAAGAACCTTATCTTTCCCCCTCAGAGGGAACTTCCACTTCAGCTGCCTCTCCCCTAACTCCATGCAAAAGAGAGAGGCTTTGCAAACTGAGAAGAGCCTGGAAAGGAGAAGGGCTGTGGGTGTTCCATCTCTAGGACTGTCAGAAAGGGTTCTATACACTGAATGTTGAAAGTCATGTTGCAAATATGCCACCTAAAAAGTCTCTTTAGGGTTCAGAGAGAACATCTTATACCCAACTCCCCTGAAGGAGAGTAGTATCACTAAGTAAGGATCCTTGCCTGAGACTTTTAACAGTCTTCCCTCCTCAAGAGAGGAAGTCATAGACAATGACTTTTACAGTTACTTAGTGTCCCATCTAAAACACAGGCTAAGGGCTTCCCTGGTGGTGCAGTGCTTGAGAGTCCGCCTGCCGATGCAGGGGACACGGGTTCGTGCCCCGGTCTGGGAGGATTCCACATGCCGCGGAGCGGCTGGGCCCGTGAGCCATGGCCGCTGAGCCTGCGCGTCCGGAGCCTGTGCTCCACAACGGGAGGGGCCACAACAGTGAGAGGCCGGCGTACAGCCAAAAAAAATAAATAAATAAAATAAATAAATAAATAAATAAGTAAATAAATAAATAATTTTTAAAAAACCCAAAAAAACAGAGGCTAAGATTTTCCCTACTGGAAGTTTTGCTCTCAGAAAGGATACAGTTTTCATCACCCTCAGGGTTTCGGGGTGGCCCTGGCATATTCAACAAAACCAGCTTTGCTTCATGGGACTTGTTAACTATAACCTCATTGAGCTTCACTGCTGTATGCATCCGCCTCACATTGGACTGGTCCCTGGAAGGGGAGCGTGGTGGGGAAGAAACAGGTGGGTTAAGGCAAAGAGAAAACTAGGCATATCGTCAACTTTAAAAAACTTGAGATTTTAGAGATTTTTTGCTTTAACTATGATTGATGTAATGAACAAATGATTGACTGCCTTATAATATTGATATCATAGCTTTCTCATTCCACATTTGCTTGTTTTATACCAGGAACACAGTATGGACAGGAAGAAAGATGGTTAGCTTGTGTACAGTGTTAACTGGTAGCTGATAGGCATAGGCAAACAATAGAAAGATGGCTGGATTTGGGGTGAAATGAAGACTAGATTCTGTCCTGTGTATTCAGGCAGTGCCACATCTGTGGCACTAACTAGGATACTATGTTAAGTGATAAGCTTGTGAGTAGGAAAACTTACGGACGCATGTTAAGTAGGTCCTGGAATCCTTCCATTGACTTGGCCTTTTGCCCCCGGGATGCCATATACTTGTCTTTCGTCCAGGTCATGTGCACCTTCTCCTGATAGGTCTCTGTCTCTTCATCCTCATCAGAGCCAATGCTGGTCAATCGTAGCATTGAATTCCGATCTTTTACCAGCTGTGCCTGAGGAAGGCCCAACATAGCTATGACTCTATACCCAATTTTCTCTCATGCTTCATCTTTAATTATTTTGAAATGTGGTTATAGTGGAATAACCAATAAAGCAATCAGGAAAGAATCTGTCATGCTGAGAACAATACTATCATCCCTTTCAGTGATAGACTTCACAGGGCCAGGATTAGGTCAGTGCAGCAAAGTCTCACCTCTCTGTCGCGCTCTGTTTTGGATAGTCGCATGTGCCGGAGCATCTGGGACCTTTGCTCCATCATCAGGGTGCGCTCGTAAGTATAAGCTGATATGTCACTGTCATGCTGCCGTAGATATCACACGGAGTAGGCAATAAGCACAAAAGAGAAAGAACCATATATTTTCATTTCCACTTACTAAATTACACCAGAGAAAGTATCACAATATCAACCTAGGTTTTAGTTTTTGTTCAGCCATTGAGCTACGTAAATATAATAATATTGTGGATTGTAGATCAAATCCAGAGCCCTGAGTCTTTTCCACAATCTAACCATGACATACGTGTTTCCTTGAAACAAAAAACAAAAACCCCAGTCTTATTTTTTTTTAATACTTACAAGTTATTTTTTAAAAAAAGCTATGTGTGATTTTAGCACGAATATATGAACTGAAACTTAATAAAACTGTATTAAGCAGATAAGAATCCAGCAGAAATATAAGGGCTATGGAACAAACAAACAGGAAAGCAAAAATTAAAAACTACCACTAAATACACATCACATATGCATTGTACTTATCTAGATCAACATATGAGAGTTTTGTTGGAACTAAGGAATTAATCCACATTTGCAGCTGAAGAAATTCCCAAACCAGAAGAGGTTCTAGAATGACAGGGTAGTCTCTCTTATCTCGAACTCAGCTTTCTCACCATCTCCACCACTTCCACCTCTGCCTCAATGCGAAGGTGATACAGGAAGGTGGCCAGGTCCTTCTTCATCTGAATACTGTTGTCTTCTAGTTGGGCTACTGTGAAGATCCGTATGCTGCATTTTCGCCACACCTGAGAAAGTACCACATATACATGGAAAATTAAATGCAAGAAGGCAAAAAAGAGTTATTGCTTAAAATAAATGGCACTTTTGCCCAGAACAATCTTGTACAGTTTCAGGGTATATGTTCCTAGATTCTTACTTGCCATATTATTATTTATTTACTTATTTATTTATTTTACTTACTTGCTGTATTATTGTTAGGGCAAAAGCTTGACCAAGGAACACATAAAATATAGTTTAAAGGAGTTCTTATTTCATGATAAGAAAAAAACTTGGCAAAACAGAAAAGATGGCACATGATACATTAAGAGGGTGCTTTACTCAGATAGCATACTGATGACACTGTGCAGACTATAATATTTACTATTTTAAATTTCAGTCTTACCAAAGGATGAACATAAATATGTATAAGATACACACACACCCTCTTAGGTTTCCAGTATTTTCGTCTTTTTCTTTTTTTGTTTTTGCGGTACGCGGGCCTCTCACTGTTGTGGCCTCTCCCGTTGTGGAGCACAGGCTCCGGACGCGCAGGCTCAGCGGCCATGGCTCATGGGCCCAGCTGCTCCACGGCATGTGGGATCTTCCCGGACTGGGGCACGAACCCATGTCCCCTGCATCGGCAGGCGGACTCTCAACCACTGCGCCACCAGGGAAGCCCCAGTCTTTTTTTTTTTTTTTAATTTACTTATTAATGTTTTTTTCCAAGGGCTCATATGGAGTTCTATTAATTTGCTGAATTTCCCTTGGAAATAGGTATCAACTACAAAGAAAACTATTTCTTATAACGTTGAATCTGGAATCACGGAAAGCCAAGAATAATCCCCAAGTTTTCTAAGCCCCAACACTATAGAATGAAAGGAAGACTCTCTGTCTAGTGAACCAGGACAGAAGTTAAGAGAGAAAGACTTTTTTAAAAAGGTGTCAAAATACCTTGTGCTGTTTCAGTAGGAACGGTAAGAGCATGAGCATCCCCCCATCATGCACGATCCACCACACATCAATGTTGCCCTCAGAAAACTGCTCCACATTGCTGGGAAAGAAGGAGATGTTTTTAGCCACCAGCAGGGCCAGATGGGCAGCAGTTGTCACTCGAACTGTGCCTAGGGAGAAAAAAGAGAGAATCAGCATAAGCAGAGATGAATCCTTAGGCTTACCTTGCTTCCTACCATGTCAGCAAAGAAAGGATAATGCCCATTGACAGTTCTTTGAGCAAGGTGTCCTATTTACACAGTAGGCTATACCAAATCAAGTAACGAAAATCATTAAGAAAAATTTGAATAGCTAACAGAATTAGACTGAGAACTATGATTTACATTACTAGGTGTATTCTGATTACTACATTTCTAAGTGGGGGATACATGAATTGGGGAGATTTTGATGCTGAAGAACAATTCTTCCAATTCCTGTGAGAATGTCAATGTGGGAGATCACACATGGAAATATGGCAATTTCAGAGATAATTCCTAATGTAAGACTTGGCAAGATAAACAACTGATGAACATTATGTAAGGCTGGAGGGGGTGAAGAGAATCAGGTTATTACTAGTAGTAGTTATTTAGGTGCCCTTATGAGACTATGCTTCAGCAAGGACATCGTCTCTACTTTAGGAGGCTGGGGGGTGGGGTTAGGGTATATCCTCTATTTGAGCCCTCAGGATAGTATGAGAAATGTTTTGTACCAATAAAAGTCTTCCAAGCTCGAGCATCTTCACTCTGGCGCCAGCCATTTGGCCACCCCATCACCACTGTGTTGTGCTTCATGCCCCCAAGGCCACATGACTGGATGAGGTGGGAAATGCCCTCTCTCAGCTTGGCGGCCACCACCAGCTGGGAGAATCCTTTCACCTTCTCTGCCTCCATTAGATGCTTTATGGTCTGAAAGAGAGACAGAATCTCAACACTGAATTACTTCATCCTGGGTCTTTTAACTTCTTACTCCTTCTCCATATTATATTCCCCTCCCCCTTCCAAACTCTGCATAAGATCTACAGAACAATTCAAAAAGTTTAATTTATCCCAATGAAATTTTATTATCCTTTGCCTTTTTCACTTGCTAAGTGCTTACTACATATGTAGGTAGTTGTCTACATGTACTGATAGTTCCTCTACCTTTTCCTCTCTTCTGCTTTTCTTTCTAACATACCAAACAAATTGAGAATAGGGATCGTCACAAAGTGAATATTCAATATTCCTTCTTAATTGCCCAGGGTGAGTGTGAACATAATCTCCTTCCTTCCTTAGTCCCAGTCTTGCCCTGACTCATATTACTAGAAATTCAATATGACGATTCAGTTTCAATTTAGAATTATCTCAGGTATGTTTTCTATTTTTGTTTTTGCTACTTCCACATCCCTTTTGATATTTTAATGGTGATTACTTGCGAAACTTGTATTTGTTTTACTATTCTTTTATTTATTCAAGCCAGTCTGGAGATAATATTTCATTTAGTCTTACTTCACTCTCTTGGTAGAAAGGTAGAGAGAATAATGGTGTGGAAAATGGATATGATTTTCCCAAAGGCACAGATTAAGTCAGCGGTGTAGCTAGGATAATCAGGGTCTCTTGATTTCCAATACTGTGCTTTTTATTTATTTTTGTGATCACTCTGGACTAATGTTTCTTCAGCATTTCTAGTTCTAGGGTTTCAAAGCATTCCAAAATGAAATCCAGTAAAATTTTTGAAATGTAACTGAAATTTCTCCAGGGTGATTTCTATCATTTATAATAGAGTGAAATCTACTTTCTTCTTCAGGAAGAACTTTAATATCCCATAAGCTAATCAGAAGTAGCAAAGGAATCTTGGTCATAGCACCATGTAGATTAGCAAAGAGGAAGAAAATGTGCTCATCGCTCCTTGTTGTCACAAGATTGAGAGGAACCATCACTATAGTTCAAGGGATGATTTATTTACATGACTTCTCTCAGGGCTGAGTCAATGTCTGGAGTCTATTTGGAAATAGTGCTTAGCCTTGATAATCTTATAGTTTAGAAATGCTTTTTAAATGGGAAGAATAAATTATTATCTTCTGGTTCATCGTAGTATTTGGGAGAATATGACCATTCAAGTCAGCACTATGAAGGACACCTCCTAGATCACTCAGGAAAGGGATTAATTTAGAAATCCGAGGTCTTATGACTCAACAGCACAAAACCATAAGCTAAGTTCCACGAGGTCAATAAGCCTTGACTCTTACCTGCTCAGCAGCTAAAGCTTCACCGTAGTTCTCCAGGAAGTTCCCCACGATGACAGAGCCCACAATAGTGAGACCCTTTCCTGCCTTAAGCTGTGAAGCAAAGGTGAGGAGGCGAGGATGCTTGACATGTAGGTCTTCATCTAGTTTCAGCAGTACAAGCAACTGAGGCCTGTCAAGAGGTTGGCGGGGAAGGGGGTGGGATGAGAAAACACTCTGGGTCTGGGGACAGAATGACAAGTCTACCCTTTAATTCAGGAGATCTGTATAAAACACGTACTTTGACAGAAGGAAGAGATTAGAGAAAATGATAGGGTGCGGCTGCATAGTTATTCTGAATTTTCCCAGTATTACCTCAAATTGATCAGTCTTGAAGGAAGAATGAAAATGGTAGAAGTCTAGATCATATAGCACATGATTAAAAGGGAACAGAGGATCAAGAATTTAGAATCAGTCAGAGCATGTCCATTTCATGAATTCCTTGAGCCCCATGATTTTCTTATCCTGTAATCAATGAAGCACACCTTTCTGTGTGGTAACTCTGTGCCAAACACCACTAAGCTCTGTTGGTTTTTTTACCTCCAGTTTTTAGTGTGTGGAGGTCCTTCTTCCAGCCGAAGCAAAGCAAATCGGGCTGCACTGAGGGACAGCCCGCGGATACCATCACCCCATTCTTTCTCAGCTCTGGGAGAGAGAGGAGAAAAGAGCAGAGACAGATTTAAACCATAAGTACAATCTCAAAAAACAGTTTACTTTTTCTTTATCTAAAAGTAACATACACACAAGGTAGAATATTAAAGCTCATATTAATTATTTATATGATGATCTCTATTAACATAATGAACCCACAGTAAGCAGATCAACACTACCCTTCACCAACACACTGCACTACACAGCCATTCAGAATAAAGGCTGGAAGGGTCACTTAACTTGTCCTGCGATGTAACTATTCAAAAGCAATAATGTAAAATAGCAATTTGGATTAGGAAATTACTACAGATCCCAAGTTTAAATTATTTCAAAAATAATTGCAGAGAAAGCAAAACTCAATGTAATCTTCTAGATCAGAGTGTTATTTATTCCTAATTTTGGAACGTTGTTAGTGAAGTCTTAGTTGTTACAAAGTAATTCAGGACTAATTTATTTTCCATTTCAGACACAATTCCTTGCCTGAAGAGATAAGCAAGAATATTTATATTTGTGTTATACTTTGTTTTTTAATTTTAATTTTGTACTGGAGTATAGTTGATAACAATGTTGGGTTAGTTTCAGGTGTACAGCAAAGTGATTCAGTTATACATATATGAGTATTGAGCAGAGTTCCCTGTGCTATACAGTAGGTCCTTGTTGGTTATTTTATTTTTTTTTTATTTCTATTGGAGTATAGTTGATTTACAATGTTGTATTAGTTTCTGCTGTATGGCAAAGTATACTTTAATACTATCATTACTATTTCAGTACATCCTTTTAGTTATCTTTTCCCTGATCCATTCATACTTTCTCAACAGATTCCCTTTATGATCAATGGCTTATGTCTGTAAGGTGACTAAGAGAATTAGGGGTACAAAATTTGGGTACAGATGAATGAAGTTTCCTGGATCCCTACTGCAATTTTCACCAGGCTGGCTCTAACCAAACTAGCCAGTTTTGATAGTTTTAGCAGCAATCAAGGTTGTATATCCAGACTTACCCTTGGTACTCGATGTACTTGTAGATCATACCAGCTATTACCATAGCTACGATGGCATAATACCAGGAAGAAATAAACATCAGAGCCAGACAGATACTCATTCCCATGAAAGAGAGGGCCCTAGAAAATTAAAAACAAAAAGAATTTTTTTAAATGTGTTTCTAAGCAGCTGCAAAAGAAGTCTGTGCCAAAGGTGCTTCTTAAACTGGTGAGAAATTATTATTTTTAAAAATTCCAATATGTTGCAGATAGAACTTCTGTAAAATGCAATAAAAAATGAATTACTAGGGCTTCCCTGGTGGTGCAGTGGTTGAGAGTCCGCCTGCCGATGCAGGGGACGCAGGTTCGTGCCCCGGTCCGGGAGGATCCCTCATGCCGCGGAGCGGCTGGGCCCGTGAGCTATGGCCGCTGAGCCTGCGCGTCCGGAGCCCGTGCTCCGCAACGGGAGAGGCCACAACAGTGAGAGGCCCGCGTACCGCAAAAAAAAAAAAAAAAAAAAAAGAAAAAATGAATTACTAGAAAAACTGTTATATGCTTGGATGTTGTGACAATGTCAAATTGCTATAAAGTTTCTAAATGCTTTTTCTCAGTTTTTATAGTTGTCTTATCATGGACTGGCAACAATCAATAGATCTGCACTGAGTCCTGAACCACGCTTAGTGCTGATGTTTCCCATTGCTGGAAGAATATATAAATGAAGAGGGATGCTATGAAAGTCATCTGTAGTTATGAGGACAATTAATACCTACATGGGAAAGCAAAGATGGGACGTGTAGTCAAAAATATTAATAACTCTTTGATCTTTTTTAAAAAAGTATTTCACGTGAATATGACTAAAAACTTTATGAACATTTATTAACACAACTGCAGAACCCACTGGGAAAAATCTCCCATTAGTTTCTTTACTTTACATGAGGAACTTGGAAGAAAATAATGAAATTCTTGTTTTGATCAAATCGGTAGACAACTATGCTTACTGAAGTTGTTTTCTGTACAGAATGAACTTAGTTGTATGACAAATTTCAAAGAACAAATAGAACAGTTGTTAATCTGGAGAAAATTAGGATCTAATGAATGAAAATATAGAGTGTAAAGAGAAAGAGAAAAAGTAACAAAAGCAAAATAGTAACACAAAAAAAGTTCAGAATGAACTTTTTTTTTTTTGCAGTACACGGGCCTCTCACTGTTGTGGCCTCTCCCGTTGCGGAGCACAGGCTCCAGACGCACAGGCTCAGCGGCCATGGCTCACGGGCCCAGCTGCTCCGCAGCATGCGGGATCCTCCTGGACCGGGGCACGAACCCGCGTCCCCTGCATCGGCAGGCGGACTCTCAACCACTGCGCCACCAGGGAAGCCCCATAATGAACTTTTAACTAAAGTTAAAGCTAGAAAGAGGATTAAAGGTGTTAAGATCAGTTGAAGATCTAAATTTGTGCCAGATAAAGGTTACATCACTACCCACCACTGGTAAGTGAAACTAGAAAGGGATCAAGGAAAAAGTCAGCAAAGAGGAATGTAGCAACAGGTACATACAGGGCATATTAAAGAACCTCTAGCTGTGACAGAAAAGAAATAGAAAGAAATGGGATGGTAGCTAAAAACGTGGTGGCTCCTTTAGGACTGAGGAGACATGAACACAACAGCAGCAGCTGTAGCAACATTTCATTGAGAGCTTTACTGTGTACCTGCACAGTGTACAGGCACTGTGCTCAGCACTTTACATTATCTCAAAACAACCCTATGAGATAGATAATACTATTAGTCCCATTTTACAAATGAATAAAATGAAATTTTATGTGGTTATGTGCTTTGTTGAAAGTTACAAACTAGGAAATAGTAGAGCTGACACTTGAACTCAGGTCATCTGGCTCCATAGCTCATACTCCTTTTTTTAAAATTTTTTTTAAAAAAATTAATCAATTAATTAATTTTGGCTGGGCTGGGTCTTCGTTGCGGCACCCAGGCTTCTGTAGTTGCGGCACATGGGCTCTAGAGCACGCAGGCTCAATAGTTGAGGTGCGTGGGATCTTAGTTCCCCGACCAGGGATCAAACCTGGGCCCCCTGCATCGGGAGTGTGGAGTCTTAACCACTGGACCACCAGGGAAGTCCCCTCATGCTCTTAACTACTAAATGAAATCACATTAAGGAAGGGAGTCTGAGAATCAAAACTGATGAAAACTGATGCGAATACGAGGATAAATGGAAAGAAATGAAGCCCAGTGCTTAGCTAAGAGGGAAACAGGCAATCAGATATGCAAAGGGTAGGTTGTTTTAACCTGAAGAACACAGCAGCCTGGAAGTATTTATTTCACAGTTTTGATCTTTATTCTCAAGTGGATATTATAAGTTATTATAAAACCATATATAAAAAAAAAACCACAGTAGGATGGTGGAAGTTCATGTGAGCACTGGAAGTTGCAACAGACAGTAGGAAATGGGTGACCAAGAAAAAATTGTATCAAGAACTCAGAATCTCCTAGTTTTCTAGTTCAATGATGGGTTCTCTCCAAATGTGGGGAAGAAGAAGAAAAAAAAGCTGACTCACCAGTGGTAGTAGCGGAACCGGGGTCTCCAATTGGGTGTTCGAAGTAATGTTTGCAAGGCACATGCCAAGTTCACGAAGAGGTAACACATGAGAAAAAACCTGGCAGAATAAAATAAGTAAGAGGAATGATTATTACTGTAAAATAATTCTTCAAAGGTTACTTTAGATAACTAGAGAGATTCGCTATATTTAAGCCTTTGTTCTAGGCCACTAGCGTTTAATTAAGACTAGGGTGTAGAGGAACTTAACCTCCACGCAAACCTGCTCAACCTCCGAAGTTCTCTCTCAGTGAAAGACACAACCACTCTTTACCCAGTTCTTCTTGGGACAATCCCGGTTTCCTCTTCACTAGTCAACCTTGTTCCAAATTCACTTATCAAGTCCTATGGATTCTACCTATTTACAAATCTCTAAACGTTTCCCCCCTCCTTTCCACCTCTACTTCTATGAGCATAGTTGAGGCTCTCATTTCTTCTTTGTTGGATTAGTGAAATAAGCTTCCAGCTGGCACTCCCAGCTCAATTTTGGCCTCCTTCTAACCTCTCTTTTATACTGAATTGATCATTATGAAACAGAAACATGATAATTTTGTTCTCAAAGGATTACCCACTACTTTCAGGTAGAAGTTCCAGGTCCTTTGTGATCTGGCTCTACCTATTTCCCCGCTCTGCACCTCTCCAACCCGCAACCTCCCACTCGATCAAAGCCAAACCTTCGCTTCTCCAGATGTGCTGCACTATTTCATCTCTCTGTTCCTTCACACACATTCCCTGCCTGGGATCTCTTTGACCCCTTCACTGATTAGCAATCCTTCAAGATACCAGTGTCACTTCTTCCAGAAAACCTTTCCTGAGTCTCAGTCTTTGGAGCTCATATAGTGCTCAGTATTCACCTTGACCACAGTACTCATCACACTAGACAGGGATCACTGCTTTCTTTATCTATCTACCACCAATTCTCTGAGGTTGTGCCTCAGCCACCTTATGCTTATTCTCAGCATACTGCCCAGTGCCAGGGAGATAGTAAGTCATCAATAAGTCAATAAGTTGAATGACTAGTAGTAAAAGCTACAATCAGTTGATAACGAATCAGAAATGAAGGCAAAGAACTTTTGAAGTTATGCAGGTAGAAAGAAACCATGACAACTTATGAAGTTAGCCTTACATGAAAAGTCTCAGGAATATTTATTATTTAGGTGAAGTTACACCTATACTTGGTTCTCTCTGTTATCACTACTGTCACATGCCTGATGGAAATCAACATGTATTATACATCACATAAGCAAGAGTAAGTGAAAAGAATAACTGGCTCTTACATGGAAAGAATTGGGGCCACAAGATCCAGGGAGGCAATAAGGATTCCCAGCTCTGCAATGACAGCAGTTAGAAGTAAAGCCCAGGTAGGTTCCCCATTGGCTTTGCTGTGGCCAAACACCTGTACATAGAAGGGAAATATCAGACACAGGAGTGTGGGGAGGGTTTGAGTCAATGCTCCCTGATTCCTCTATGCTATAGTTTCACAGCTCTGAAAAATAATAGTATTACAACTGTGGTAGCTTTTAAATGCCTTTACCCCACTCACATGTAAACTCATACTAGAGACTTAGAGGGTCTTGTGCTAAAAACCCACGTCTTCATATTATATGATCCAGTAATTCCTAAGCCTTATGAAGATCACACTGTTTCTTGTAAAACCTGGGAAAACAGGAAGAGGGCATAGGACAGGGTCACTCACCCTCAGAAAGGGTATGATGTTATCCTTGGCTATAGCCTGTAGCAGCCTCGGTGCACCTGTGAGACTCTGAAGTCCAGCCCCACACGTGGAGAAGAAGGAGCCAATAACAATCACCCACGGGGATGGCCAAGATAAGATACCCACCACGAGATTACCTTTCACAGCATCCCCAAACCTGGGAGAGAAATCAGAGTGAGGAAATTTGGCCTGGAAATAACTTTAGACGAAACAACTAGACTGACATTCCCCTAATTTTTTCTATTTATAATTTTTAGAGAATCAAAATTGAGATAGACATGAATAATAATAAATATAAACGTAGGTAGATCTGATCAAAAGGCACTAGTAGCCTATATTAAGAAAGAAAATAACCTGTAGGGCCAGAAAATAAGCTAAGCTTTAATTAAAGCTTTCCCCCTCAAATTATCAAAATATCTACTCTACAGAAAAACTGTAAAAGTATAGAAAAATACAAAAAAATCAGGAAGGAAATCCATAATTATAACGTAACTGCTAACATTTTGCATACCTTGCATATTTTAGTGTTTACTATGTTTTTAAAAACATGGATGAGACCACACTGCACCTATCCTTCTGTATTCTTTTTAAACTTATAAGCAATTTCCTATGTCATGAAAAACTCATGAATAAACATTTTTACACGTTTCTTTACATTATCGTAATTTACATTATCCATTCCTCTAGTGTTGATTTTCTACTACAGAAAATACTGTGATTGACATCTTTATGCACATATCCACATTCACATTTCAAATTTTTTTTCCTTATGGTAGATTCCTAAGAGGGAATAACTGCAACAAAAGGGATCAACATCGTTAAATATTTCAAAGCACTACCAAAGTGCTTTCCAGAAAGGGTATACTGGATTTATTCCCACTGGAAGTAGATGAAGGTTCATGTCTTACGGCACATACCTATCTCACACCAGCTCTGAGTATTAAAATTTTAAGTCACTGCTAACTTGATGGGTAAAACATGGCATCTCATTGTTTAATTATTTATGGTTTTAATGATTTTTTACAATGTATCACGCACACAAAAGAAATGTGCAAAAACTAAATGCATATTTCAATAAATTTTCACAAAGCAAACATCCACGTAAAACATCCAGTCAAGAAACAGAACACACTGTCAGCACCCAAAATCCTCTCTTATGCCCACTCACCAGCTCTTTCTCCCTCCCCACTCTCCTAATTTTTAATGCTATATAGTTTTACCTGTTTTTAAACTTTAAATAAATGAAACAGTATATATGTTTTGTGTTTGGTTTCTTTGATTCAACATTGTGAAATTTTTCTTTTTTTCTTTTGGTACATAGCTATGGTTCATTAATTTTCGCTGCTGTATAGTTTTCCATCACATGAATACATAATTTATTCATTCTACTGCAGATGGACATTTGGACTATTTCCAGATTTTGCCTCGTAAGAACAATTCCACTGAAAGAATACTTGTGCACACTTCTTAATGCACACATGTATGCATTTGTGTTGGATATACCTAGTAGTGGAATTGCTGGTTCATCAGGTATGCATATGTTCAACTTTAGGAGATAATGTCCAACAGTTTTCTGAAGTGGTATTCTAATTTACACTTTCTATAATTTTTATATTATAATTTACCAAAGCTCTATAAACCCATTTTCAATCACAATCATATAGAAATAATAAACTGTGTTACTTATTTATTTTTGTTAACAATATTTATATAGCATCTATTAGAGTTCTTGTCCTCAAAGAATTCAATCTAGTATAGGGGACAGAAATATGAAATCAAGTAGCTGCCATACAGTATTTTAAGTGCAATAATACAATATGTTCAGTAGAGTGGCTGAACAAAGGGAGGAGCGGTTATCTGTTGTGTGAGTCTGGGAAAGCTTCACAGGATAAAGGACACTTAGTCTAGTCTTAAAGGATGAATATAAGTCTGCCAGGTGGGAGTAACCCATTCTAAGCAAATAACATTGCACCCACAAATATGTGGCTGGATGGAGAGTTGAAACAACAATATTTACTCTGTGTTACGGCTGGAGCTTAGGGAGCTTTTGAGGGAACGGTGGGAGATGAGATCAGAAAGAGGTAGAGAGGGCAAGACCAAAGTAATGAGCATTAAGGGGCTTTGGCAGGCTCTGAGCAGGAAGGTCCTATGATCAAATTTTGTGTTTTAGAAAAATCATTCTGGTGACAGTGTAGAAGAAAGATTAGAAGGTAGTAAAACTGAAAGGGAGAGTATTACAATAATCTAGGCAAAATATCCTGAAGGCCTGTACAGAGTGATGGGGATAAAAATAGTGGAAAGAATGAGATCTAGTAAGAATGAAGGGTGAAATTTACAGGGCTTAGAAACCAACTGGATGAGGGAATTGATGGAAGAAGTCTAGGATGACACCTAGGTTTCTGTTTTGAGAAAGGGATGAATGGTAAGGCTATTAACTCCTCAAGATGGGGAAAAAGGGAAGAGATATAGCAGGTTTTGGAGGAAGAGTTTTCTAGAAGTCTCTTGCAAAACATTTCTTTTTTTTTTTGTATTCACAGATGAAAGGAAAAACACTCAGCAGCCTTCATGAAGGAAATGAAGAAAGTAAGTTTCAAGATTTTATTTAGGATGCCAATCAGAGACACTTATGTCTCATAGAGGAGATGCTAGAAACAATTTTTAAATTTTTATTTTTTATTATTTGCCCTCCTTTACTGTTAGTTTTCCAACAGCTCTCTTTACTGTACAGAAAAGTCCTCATTATTCAGACAAATTCAATGCTTTATGAAGTCCTATATCCACTGCATCTTATACAACAACATACTGGCCCTTATTATACAGCTCCCTTTTGGGGACCTATATACATGTATTTTCTAATTGTTAGTTGTGATATATATCTCAGGTGGGTTTTGAGTTTATAACTGTCTTGGGGCTGTTTGGGATGATCAGACATAATGGAAGATAGACACACGATTGTTACAAAGAAATCAACTACTCACTTGTCTCTGAGAACAACACCTTCAATACATGCACCAAAAAGGACAACATTGCTTAAATCTATGATATTGAGAGTCAAGGAAACTGATGTTCACCTTCTAATATGAACATAAACACTCAGGAAACTTCTTCTATCAGTAAAATGAGTGGCTAAATTCACTTATCTCATAAATTCTTTCTTGAGTTTTAGAGATGAGGTGGGTAGATTATCTGATGTGAAGTGAGGTGGTAGAAAGCAGATATCTTTATTACCAGGATAAAAATACTGATCACCCTTGTTCTACGGCTGTTCCTATGACTAAGACTCAGACTGGATCCATCAAAAGGATACAAACAAAGGAGGTAGTCAGGATGGCGAGGATAGTGCCAATGGGAATAGACTTTTGAGCATCTTTCAGATCTCCAGATCTGTTTGATCCAGCCATGATACCTTTAGAAAAGGAAAAAAGAACAAGTTAACTTCTTCAGTTCCTGGACACTTTTGATATTCACATTGCTATCAAAGACTACAGGCAAATCTGGGAATCCTGAGAATATAGTTTTGTGTAAGAAAAATCACTCCCTGGGTCTGATTGTTTGTAAAATAGGCAACAGCCCATCTGCTTACCTGTGACAGACGGAAAGAAGATCCCCACCAGAAGAGTGAAAGAGGTGGTAATGTCAACAAGGACATACTCATGGTTTAAGCTGCCTAAGACATCAGAAGATTTGGCTGAGGGCTTTTCAATAATCTCTCCCTTTGGTATATAATTACTCCAAAGATTCTCTGCAGTGGGAGAAAAGGGTATATAAGCAGCAGCACTATGGAAAGGACATAATTAGATAATGTTCTAGCCAACAACAATCTAAGTCAGATTCATCATTTATATAGCTTTTAAGGGTATGTTTGCTTCTACATGAGCACAGATATATGCTCATATATATCATATAACAAAGCACACATAAATAAAAACCTAATGCCTTTTCTCATCTGGTTCAAATGTAATTTGACAAAATACTTTGGTACATACAAATGCAGCTAAGTTTACCAATGCAAATTAGTAAAAGTTAAGCGAACTAAAGCTAAATGCCTTATAAAACCTATTTAAAAAAAAAATTGGCATCAATGCTATTTTGAACACCTTAGTGTAAACTTGCTTACGTGCAAAGAAATTTGTGGGCCAAACAGTTAAAATAGGAGTCACTTACGGAGAATTTCAAAAATTTAGATGAGTTAGGAAAACACACATGTGGATGTGATGACATTAAAATAATTCTAGCTGTCACTGTGGGGAAAACATTGGCAATTTTATAATAACACAGAGAATACTTTATTATCTTTAGTTAAAAAGTCATTTGCTCAGCTCTGCATTCAAGAGCAGTACCTTTTAGCAGACAACACTGCAAGGGAGTCCTGAAAAAGGATAAAATCACTAACAGAAAAGCAGAAAGATGCTGAATTAAGAGCTGTGTGCTGAACTTAAGGAGGGAAGTGGCACCGTGGCAGTATTGATGGACAATAGATGAGTCTAAGATGGCAAAGTCTCGGGACTTCCCTGGAGGTCCAGTGGTTAAGTCTCCGCAGGGGGTGTGGGTTCAACGCCTGGTTGGGGAACTAAGATCCCACAAGCCACGTGGCATGACCAAAATATAAAAATAAAGGCTCAACAAGATGGCAAAGCCCTCCTCAGAGAAAAATTTTAAAAATGTGTCCCCAACCCTCCCAACTCACCTGTAATGACACCGCTAGCCAATCCAGGGATGCCCTGGATTGAAGTGACATTATTGTGAACAAAGTATTCATCACAGGTGGCATTGAAAAACTGACTTGAATTACAGAAGAAGCCCCATAACTTTGACGGTACTGTCATGTTGTTAATTTCCTTGGTCTTCGAGCAAATATCAATGTGCCTTGATGAAAGGGTGCGGTTGCCCAGCATGCAGACCCTAAATGAAAACAAACAGGGAGGAGAAAGATGAAGCAAGGGGAAAAAAGTATTTTAAAAAAGAAAATAGGTTAGAAACAGGTTAGTATATAGGTATGCTCAAGAAAAAAAAAAAATCTCATCTCTAAGAGTTTTTACTGTCATAGATGGTTAAAGAACTAATAATGACTAGCTCTGTGAATGGTGTCTTACATTTTCTGCCAGTGTAATCCTTACAGCGATCTCACAAAATATGTACTAGTATTTCTACATTGTGGATGGAGGAACTGAAGTTTAGGGAGAAAAAGGAGTCTGCCCGAGGTCATACAGGTGGTAGGCAGTAGTGACAGAATTCAAATAGAAGAACTGTCTGAAGACGCTGTGCTGAGTCATCTTCCAGAATATTTAGGTTATTAACCAATTGTTAGGTCTTAAAAGAATCTTAGAGTCCATTTGTTCTTCTTCCATACACACACACACACACACACACACACACACACACACACACACACATCTACCCCTTTCTCTTTGGCCTAAGAAAAAGCCTTATGTTCATAACAACTCCCTTGAAAATGTTATGCTAAAGGTCAGAGCTTCTGTCTTCTGTTTCAAGGAAGACAGCTTGGCTAGAATTAGGCCATCCGTCTATGGCCTAATAAAAAACTGTTTTTGAACTTAAGCCCAGACCCAGTAGGGGTGAGGGTAGTTAAGGATAATACAAATACAAACTGCTGATTTTATTTTTTTTCATTCACCCAGAGATATAAATATGAATAAAGGAATAATACACCCACAGTTAAAAATACCTCTCAGGAGGAAAAAAGCAACTTTTCAAATCTGCAAAATGATAGCATACATATGCAATAAGCCATGTACCCATTACTCAGCTTCAACAACTCTCAACATTTCCCAGTACTGTTTCATGCATTCCTCTAGGTTTTTTGGCTTGTTCTGCTGAAATATTTTAACGAAAATACCACACATCATGAACTTTTGCCCACCATAAAAGAGGAAAAGCATCAAAGGAGAACTTGAGGCAAAATGGAATTTCCCAAGTTAAGATACAGGCAGAATGTAGCCTTCAAGTGGGTCTCCAGTTGCTTGGCAGCCCCTAGACAAGCAGACTGAAAATTTATGATGGAATCTATTACTGACGTCATTTAGCATAGCAGAAGAAACACTGAACTGGGAATCAGGAAATCACAGGATCCATTTTCTTGCTCTGACAATTATTAACTTTGGGGCAGGTCATTTAACCTCTATGGACCTGTTTTTTCATCTTCAAAAATCTATTTTTCTGTAATCAGGTTAAATCAACATAAGACTGATGAGTTTGATCCCTGAGTGATCAGGATGACTCTTCAAAGACAGTCACTGTAATAAGGTGACAAACAACACTCAGTGCCGTCTAGTCCCTATGCCACTAGTCAAAGGGAAAACAGGTGAGCCTGTGAGTCACGCATCTGTACAAATCCATTTCTACTTCAAAAAATATACCTTAGCTTTGCGCAGTGGCAGTATCGTAGCCAATGAGGTTTATCTGAGGCGCGATTATTGCTAATTGAAAAAATATACCTTAAGGTACCTGTACTACTTATGGTATGTAATATAATATATAGAGAGAAAGATATATATGCAAAAGATGTGACATTTATTTCCCTTTATTTTATGACTAGAAAGTCCATTACTGTACTAACAGCAGAACAAAAAATTTAATTATAAATATTTAGGTAGGAATCTAGGTTTCCTTGATCTCTTGATTCTTCATCAATAAAAGGAATCTAACCTTTAAATACTTTGTAAAGGTTGCTGGCAAAACTACGCTGTTTGAAAAGGCCTTTATGAATAGTTCAAATATGCATAATCATTATCAGGAGGTTTTGAAAAACCCACTATCTATATCCAAACGACTGCCATGGCTGCCAGTTGTATACTTGGGACACAAAGAAGAGGATCAACACAACACAATTTGCTGGGAGGCTTCCCGCACAGATGCTAACTGGGCTTATCCAAGAGGGGAATCTCAGAGAAACTGTGAGATTCTGACTTGAAATGATCACATCACCAGATACTGTTAATGACTACCAAATAATGATGGCTAGTCAGAGAGACACGTACGGGAAGTGTGGAGGGGCAAAAGAAGACTTGATGGCTCCAGCATAGATGGCCAAGATGGACACAATGACACAGGCCAGAAAGAGTGAGGCAAACTTGTTCACATAGCGTACACCGATGAATACCACCAATACCATGAGGACCAAGAAGGCTGTGCCGTAGACACGCATGTTATTTAGCATGGCTGCTGACTCCTTGAGCGCATCATCACTATGAAAGATGGCAGCTTGGGGGACAATATATACCTGTTAGGCAAAAGAAGCAGTAAATAAGGTCATTTCAAAATAATCAAATAAAAGGGCTGTTGTAGTTTGCATTTACTTTCACGAAGGAAAGCAAAACTGAGACAGAAAATGACTGGAGACATAGCCTAATTTATATTTTGATCTAAAATGTCTACAGAAATGAGATATCATGGATTTTTTTTAAAGTCTACATGCCAGGGCTTCCCTGGTGGTGCAGTGGTTAAGAATCCGCCTGCTAATGCAGGGGACATGAGTTCAAACCCTGGTCCGGGAAGATCCCAAATGCTGTGGAGCAACTAAGCCCGTGCGCCACAACTACCGAGCCTGTGCTCCAGAGTCCAGGAGCCACAACTACTGAGCTCACGTGGCACAACTACTGAAGCCCGCGTGCCTAGAGCCTGTGCCCCGCAACAAGAGAAGCCACCGCAATGAGAAGCCCGCGCACTGCAACGAAGAGCCAACGCAGCCAAAAATTTAAAAATAAATAAATAAATAAATAAATAAAATAAAGTCTATGTGCCATTCTGAATACTTACACTCCCAAATGGAAAACCAAGGAATGTGTTAATAATTTATTTAAGGTGTTATACAAAATAATTGTAATGATTATCTTGAGTCCTACTTCTGCTATCGTTACTTTAAATAGTAAGAAATATATCCTAGTGAATAAATAAATGAAAAACATTTTGTTTCATTGGGATAAAGACATCAAAAGAGATAAACTTCCTTTTACTTTTCCCCCACTAGCCCAAGTCTTGCCTCTGAGACTTTAACTGTTTGGTTGAGGTGGCAGGGTGCTGGTGATTGGGTGGAGGGGAAGGAGTAGGCAGGCAAAAGATACCCTCAACCTTTCTCATTCATATTCACAGTACAAGGTCAATAACAGGTTAGCAGTCAATCACTTGATTGATTCCTGTAGCTGATTTCTCAGAAGCTTTGATATCCAATGGCAAAATAAATCCAAATCTATATCTTTTCTATACTTTAGACCACAATTAAGTCATTACTCACCAGAAAAATTTCAATGGCACCAAGGATATACATGGCTGCTGCAAATGTGGTACCAAGATAAAAGCAGAGGCCAACAGCCCCACCAAACTCTGGGCCCAGTGCTCGGGAAATCATAAAGTATGAGCCCCCAGCTAAAAGGCAAAACAGAAAGTGAACAGGATAAAAAAAAACGTAGGTAAGTAACAGGAATGTAAACAAGTCGTAAAAAAGGATAAATGTTTCAGGCTTTTTGAAAACCCTGAATATGATAAAAAGTAGATTTCCTGGTAGGGAATAAAAGATGAAACCTGCATACTGCACATCTAATGTTCCACATAAATCAGCACAATTTGTCAGTATTACTTAGAAAAATATCAGAGGATATTTACTACAGGCATGAGATAGATGAATAAAATATATATTCTAAGTAAAAGAGGCTAAGAATGCAGTAGAAATTACGGATTCTAGCTTAAAACATACAGAGAGTTTTAAAAGAAGGTATTCTGAAGTCAAATAGTGTTAGTGCCTGTGGCCACTAACTAAATAGTATTCTGTGCCTTGGAAGTTTGCACCTCTGGCTTTATAGTAGAAATATACAGTAATCAATGACAATCCCTGAAATCCAGCCTTAGCTACTGACCTGGCACCACTCCATTAGTGGCAATGGCACTCATGGAGATAGCAGTCAACATTGTCTGTAAAGAAAGAGAAAGGAGAAGACTGTTACTGTATAAAGACGACATTTCTGTACTACTTTCCCATCTGTGGACCTCAGAGCACTTATCAAATATTTAATTCTACCTACTTTTATGGAGGGAGTTGCCTGTCATACCAAATGGTATGCAAATGAGATGTGCTTCAACACGCTACACTAGTCACACTACTGGTGTCTTGAGTACTCTGTTAAAACACTCCTACATCGTAATCAGTAGGTTAGGTGCTATTAAGAACCACTGATCTCACCCTGGTCTCCTAGTTAAAAACTTGGTAAACAGATTGGAAACTGACTAAAGACTGCCTACAATAACAAGAATAATATTCAGTAAGAAGGGGAACCACCGAAGACTTCTGAGATCATGAGAACTGTATTTTAAAAACATTACCTGATAGCAGCAGAGTACAGAATGGACTGAAGATAGGAAGTAGATGGAGGCAGAGTGACTTGTTAGTAGGCTATTGTGGTAGTTCAGTGAGAGGTAAGGACTGCAGTGGTAGAAGTGGGAATATAAAGACAGCGTTGAACAAAAGAGATTTCAGAGGGAGACCTGACTGGCTTTGATAGCTGATGAGATATGAGAGGCAATCAAGGAGCCAAATACGGCCCTGAAGTTTCAAGACTAAGAAACGGGGGGAAAAAATGGTGGTACCATTAAGTTATTAATGATATGGATTATGTCCGCTTACCCTGCGTTACATGGCACTCAGTTGAGCACAGGGAGTGTATAATGGTGATAGTAATAAAAGAGGTCCGTAGATGGCTTAATAATAAAATAAAAATTTTTATAATAATCTATCAACTTACAATAAAATTGAGAGATGTGGCTGGGATACACAGATAAGAGGAGTTTAAATTAAAGGAAGACCAGAACGTTCTCAGTACAATGGAAAGAAGAGCTGGAAAGAACACCCCAGTTTCTGGGGAAGGGATAATGGATGAGACTGCAAAACAAAACGAATACCTCTTACCCCCAAACAACAACCAGCTTTGTTTATTGGTACCACACTGGAGTAGCACATCACATTTTCTAACATATTTTCTGTCACAACACTAGTGTTATCGAGTTCAAATGGTTTGTATTCTGAATTTTTTGAAGTCAGGGACTGTATCTTCTACTTCCTACAGAAGTCTTTCCTTGTAATTTTGAGTACATCATATTACAGATATAAGCAGTGAATAACTGACACTAAAAAACTGAAAATCCTTTAGATTTTAGTATCAAAATAATCTCCCCTGTTGAGATCATGAGTCTTTCCCCAGTAGGTATTCTTTCTTTTATGCCCAAATAGGTTAAGCATGATACTCTTGAGCTCTTGCAATGTTCCAGGTGATCTTCAGGGGCCAACTCAGGACTTACACAACAGCAGCAGATAAGGACAATTGCAAAGGCCTGCAGAACTCCAGCTGTGCCCACCACCCATGTAAGGCGTAGAAACAGGATCACTCCAAAAATATTTTGTAGACATGGGAGGTAAACACCCATGAAAGTACCCATCTGGGGGGTCTGGAAAGAAAGATGTTGACAAAAGAAAAAAATCATGTAGCCATCTAGAAGAGATGATTCATCCCTTTACTTTTATATAAAAACTTGTACACTATCATTTTAATTGCAAAGCAGAGATGATATGTTTAAGCAGTATTTTTAAATAGGCACATAAAATCTCCATCTTAACAAATGTTTATCACCATACTTTTTATTATTCCTAGAGATATACATTTTAACTTTACATAGCTCTCCACATATTTTTACATAAGCATCTGATCATAGATAAACTTTTAAGTGCATCCCCAACAACTTAAAATTTTCTGTTCTTCAGGCCAATAGCTTTTTCTTTAAAAAAAAAAAAAAGGATAATGATTTGATGGAATTCCTTCAGAATTTGGCATAAATCTTTCATAGTCGTTGGTAAACGTAGTTGATAAAATACATCTGAGGGTCGTTTTACTCCTGAACAACCAGAAAGCTTACTTGTAATATTCTTCCATATTTTCATGTTGAGAAAAACTGATATTTGGTCTTTGAAAAACCCAACAGCTTCACAACAGAAAGATGACATCAGTAGATGGGTGTGGACACTTTTCTTTTGAAGTGCTATTCCCTCTCCCCGGAATGCCTGTCTCCCAGCTACTAATTACACAGCTCACGCCCTCACGTGCCTGGCATATCCCAAGCGTTCAGTAGTTCTTAAGCACAGAGTGATGCCCTGGACATTTCCTCCTTTCTTGTATATGGGGCTCTTTTTATTTGTCCTTGTTATTCCAAGGCCTCACCTTGGTGGGCTTCTTTTTCCCTTCAGTGATGTTCTCTGCCTCTTCATGTTCCTTTGCTCCTTGTGTCAGGTTAGTGTAATTGGCCAAGCGGCTGAGGAGAGAAGACACCTTTGGTCTGGTGTCCATTTCTTCCTATAGAGCCAGAAATAAGAAAGAAAGAAATACTGAAGAACACTGGGAATAAGCATCAGAATGATCCCTCTACCAGAAAACTGCAAAGTAAATAAGAAAAAATTTCACAGGTAAACATTTTAAGAAAATTTATCAATGAGACTTTATTCTCCCCCCATATTATAATATGTAATCAGGGCTACACACATTCTTATAAAATTCTTAAATGAAAAGCTTTATGATTCTTTCTAATAACTTAACTTTACAGAAAACACAATACCACACTGGCCCCTACAGACAATTGTAACCTCATAAAGAACACTGATAACATAATCTTTAACTACAGTACTACTAACAGTCTACTAACATTTATAGCTATTACTTATAGCCCCAAGCATGGCCAGGTCAATGCAAATCTTTTGTGACTGAACCAAATATTCACCTCAGAACTTTTCTTGAAGAAAGTTAAGAGCAAATATCATTTAAAAAGTAGGAACACTGAGGAAAGTGGCACTTGAATCACTGTCCAATGTAAGACAATGCAGTGCTGGACTAAACCAGGCTCCTTTCAACAACCAGGACACAGATCCCCTCAGAGTCCATGCTACCTTAGTCAGATGAGACATTCAGGTCCTTTTAATCCAGCAGCCTGCTTCCTACCCTTATTTTTGGTTAGTAGTTCTAAGGTAAATGACATTCATCCCAAACACAGAGTTGAAAAATTTTGTAGTTAGTAGATTATTACAACACAGAGATTTAAATACTAGTTAAATTAGACAGCAAGGTTCTCCACATGCCTGTGATGTCAACATTCCTCTTTATTTCATAGAAATTTGACTAAATGGTTATTCATTAATTAGCAATAATTAGATTATATAGATTAAATCAACTACAATGACAAGCTATAGTAAGTACTGTATTTTAACAGTTAGTTATTAAATTATCCAACCTGTACTATTTTAAAACTAAATGGGGTGGAAAACAGCGATCTTAAAATTTCTGTTCCTGAAATCTCTGCCCTAGTTTTCTCCCAAATATTACCTCAAAGAGTGCCAAATTTTTATCAAAATATTCATCTCCTTCTTCATAATTGGAATTGTTA
Source organism: Leucopleurus acutus (assembly GCF_964270905.1). Lineage (NCBI taxonomy): Eukaryota > Metazoa > Chordata > Mammalia > Artiodactyla > Delphinidae > Leucopleurus > Leucopleurus acutus. The sequence goes on along the minus strand of NC_139142.1, from coordinate 76,153,547 downwards.
AGATAAGCATTTCGAGCTTTCTTATGTCCATCATCTGGAAAAAAATGTAAATCAAGTTAGTTTCTCATTGGTACTGAAGAAGCATCAGCACCAAATAACTGCATGTTCCCCCTGTAATAACAGAACCCATTTTTATATTCAGATTTTCATCTGAGAATGGCAGAACTCAATCAGCACTGCTTGGAGAATGTGACTCCCTCTTGAACAGGAGCAAAAGCAAATTTCTAAGAAGTAAACATGGGTCATTCCTTTTCTTAACAATATGAAGACCTCTAGAAACACTATTCGTTTAAGATACTAGCCTATAGACACCCTACTCTTAATAATGTCACCCAAATCTAGGATGAAAAAATAATAGTCACTGAGTACCTGCTCAGTGTACAACACTGTGCTAGACAAGGGCTACTTTCCACACTGTTGCTGTGGATAATGGCAATAAAAGCCCTCTGCCTTCAGGGCTATCTGACCTTTTATAAATGACATTTTTGTACAAACATTTGCCACCTATCTTTTTATGTTAAAAGAGGCACCCTACAAGAATTTGGTGAACCTGCTATGAGGGAAAAAAAAAAAAGAGAGTGAGGTTGGGTTCCCTAAAACAGTAGAGTTTCTGTTGTTTGAGTGCTTTCTTAACTTTGGTTCTTTATTGTAAAAGTTACATAGTTCTAATTGTCTGGCAGAAAAGAAAGAGAGAAAATTTTAAAAATTGTGTAAATGTCATTAAAAACTAAGATTTTAGGGACCTCGCTGGTGGTACACCAGTTAAGATTCCGCGCTTCCACTGTAGAGGGCACGGGCTTGATCCCTGGTCGGGGAACTAAGATCCCGAATGCTGCGCGGTGCGGTCCAAAAACAAACCCTCACCAAAACCCTAAGATTTTAAGTATTGAAGAGACAGAGGTCAATACAAAAATTAAAGAAATTAATTTAAAGTCCTATAACCTTAAATATGTAAGATGAGCTTGGGAAATAGCCAACAAGCTATCAAAATAACTGAGTCATGTCAAAGGACAGAACAGCCAATCTGAAGGTGTTCTCACTGGCTAAAAATGGGAATGTAAACATTAAAAATATATAATGCAATGAGGTCTTCCCTGGTGGCGCAGTGGTTGAGAGTCCGCCTGCCGATGCAGGGGACACGGGTTCGTGCCCTGGTCCGGGAAGATCCCACATACCGGGGAGCGGCTGGGCCCGTGAGCCATGGCCGCTGAGCCTGCGCGTCCGGAGCCTGTGCTCCGCAAGGGGAGAGGCCATAACAGTGAGAGGCCCGCGTACCGCAAAAAAAAACAACTAGTCCCCTTGGCAGAGTTGCTATGGAAACAACATCGAAGTCTGAAAAATAATAAATGTAAAGAATTAAGTAATTATCCTGTCTTTCCTGTACCAACTGTATTTCACAGTAACTAAAGAAATTTTCTTCATTATAGAAACATTCTGGCGAGTAAATGCAGATGGAATGATATAATTAGAAAAAAATCACCAATTTTCAACCCCTAATAAAATAATGGTTATGAGCCGTGATCATCAATGGTTGCTAAAACCATTAGGTGAAAAGCTGAGGCATAACCCACTAATCAATCTGGAACCCACTGATCAACCTGGAACTCACTGATCAATCTTAACATCACTAAAAGTGGGACAACACAATCTTCTAATGTAATACAATGAAAAATACACTGTGCAACTTATGATGTACTCTTACCCAAAGAACGGAAGCTGAATCTCACCAAGCCTCTAAATGTAACTACCAGTTCACAGAAAAAAAAAGGAGGCACATATTAAACATCACCACAAAGATGTGGTCATCAAATTCAGAATCTGGAAGATTCCACATGACAAATAATCTGATTTTGTCAACAAATAAATGGCATAAACGAAAACAGGCAAACTCATAAATTAAGAGACTTAAGATGACATACCACATCAATTGCAAGGTGTGAAACTTGTTAGAATCCTGACTCAAAACAAACGTCAGGAAGCAGTCAGAGGAATATGAATATGGACTGGTTATTTTTTTAAAAATGGGTAAGTAAAATCATATGATGTCTGGAATTTTCTTTAAAATATTCTGGGAAAAAATTTGGTGGGGGCTTGAAAACAGATCTGCAACATTGCTGAAACTGGGTGGTGGGTTCACGGAGGTTTATTATGCTATTCTATTTACTTTTCTGTACCTCTGGTAATTCCCATAATAAAAAGCCATAAAAAGAAATGCAATTATTTTCCTCTCTAATGCTTCCAGAAAATTCTAAAGAGAATGGCACAGCTAAAAATTATCACCACTTTTGAATAATTCATTTATTCAATTAATTCGATAAGTATTAAATTCTCATATGTTGGGCACCACAACAGTAGACAAGGTAGTTAAAGACTGTACTTTCATTGTGCATTTACTGAAGTCACAGAAGACAGAAAATAACTTTTAAAAAAGTGGAAAAAAAAAAAGAATAATTTGGCTTCCCTGGTGGCAGAGTGGTTGAGAGTCCTCCTGCCAATGCAGGGGACATGGGTTCGTGCCCCGGTCCGGGAAGATCCCACATGCCGGGGAGTGGCTGGGCCCGTGGGCCATGGCCGCTGAGCCTGCGCGTCCGGAGCCTGTGCTTCGCAACGGGTGAGGCCACAACTGTGAGAGGCCCGTGTACCGCAAAAAAAAAAAAAAGTGATAAGTTCCATGAAGAAAATGAACCATGTACTGGGATAGATTATGACTGGGGATGGGAAGAACAGACAACTTTCGGTAAGATCTTTAGGGTGCTGGTAAGCAGGCTCTCCAGAATTAAAAAACATATATACTGATTTATAGTATTTGCCAATTTCTGTGGTGCAAATACTTACACATGCTAATTTCAAACTACTAATGTGAAGTCACTGAACGTGGTTTTGGGGAGAGATGCATGTAATTGGCTCTCATGAGCTGGTACGAGCTAGCGGGCTGCAGCATATCCTTGGCACAGGGTGGTCAGGAAAAACCTGCCTTTCAGGCAGAGGGACAGCAATTTTAAAAGATCCTAAAGCAGAAACAATCTTAATGGATTCATAAAACAAAATAGATAACATGGCTGAAATAGAGCTAGGAAAGGACAGAGTGGTTGGAGAGATAGGAAGAAGTCAGATCATGTAGTTAGCAAATGGATGGCTCTTCTGAATCCATTTATTGAGTAGTCCCTCCTTTTGCCACCGACCTATTCTACATAACACCACCACCATGGGGGCTGGGGCCGAGGAGAGAGTGATGTGAGAGTGTATTAATGTTATTTCCCTTATTGGGGGGGACAGGGGTATAGACATCATTTTTTCTTAAGTAAGGGATTAAAAAAGAAACAAAAAGTGGAAAAAACTGCAAACAACTTAGGGTGACAGAATAGTTCAAATATATCAATAATACCAATAATTATAATAAGGCAAACAGACAAGATTTACAAGTTAAAACATGAAGATTGACACACTGGATTAAACAACAAAATCCAGGCATATAGTGTTTACAAGAAACATAATATGCACACACAAAGGCTGAAAGTAAAGGAAAGAGATATATCAGGCAAATACTAACCAAAATAAAGCTGACACAGTTTTATTATTAGCAGATAAATTTTTCTTTGAGAAAAACTTTATTAGGGATGAGAGGATAACCATATAACAGAAGACTTAATTCACCAAGAAAGTATATAAATTTTAAACATACATCTATTGTTTATAGTTATCTCTTTCTGTGTAACAAATTACTCTTAAATTTAGTGGCTTAAACAACACATACTTATCATCTCAGTTAGTGGGAGCTAGGAATATGCGCATGGCTTAGCAGGGTCCTCTGCTTCAGTCTCCTGTCATGGCTGTGGTCTCATTGGAAGGCCTGGGTAAGATCCTCGTCCAACCTTACTTACATAGTTGGCAGGAATCAGTTTTTTCAGGCTGTTGGTCAAGGGCCTTTCTCAGTTCCTTGCCACATGGGACTTTCCATAGGGCAGCTTATAGCATGGCAGCTGGATTCCCTCAAAGCAAGCCATCAAAGAGCCAGAGAGGGACTACAAGACAGATGTCACAGTCTTTTTGAAAGTGACGTCACTTTTGCCATATTCTAATAATTAGAAGGAGTCATAAAGTCCAGCCCTCACTCAAAGGAGAGAGGATTACACAGGGCATGAATACCAGGAAGAAAGGATCAACAGAGTCAGTCTAAAAGGCTGCCTACCATATCCACCCATCCATCCATTCGTCCACCCACCAATCCATCCATGCCTCAAAATATTTGAGGCAAAAGGGACAGAATTATACCAAGAAATTAATAAATCTACCATCACACAGGGAGATTTTTAGCATACTTTTCTCAATAATTGATAGATGAAGCAGACAAAATAGCAAAGGTAAAGAAATCTGAATAACACAATGAATAACCTTGGCCTTAACGGAGATAGCATTCTGCATGCAAAATTAGAGACTATACATTTTAATCAAACAGACGTGGAAAATTTACATATGGAAAGTTATCATGTACTAGATCTTAAAGACTGAACAAATTTCAAACAGGTATAATATAAGCCATGATCTTGGTGTATAACAACGAGTTAGAATTTAATTACAAAAAAATAAATTTAAAAACGTTGCCAAGTTAGAAATTAAAAAAAAACCCACACACTGCTTAACAATTCAAGGATCAAAGATTAAAATACTTAAAAATTGAATAACAATGAAAACACTACCTATTGAGATTTGTATGATGCAACAAAAGTAGCACTTCAAAGGAAAGTCATTGCTTTAAAATTTTACATTAGCAAAGTAAAAAGAATAAAAATTATATGAGCCATGTACCTATTTTAAGAGGCTAGAAAGGAGAATAAATCCTAAGACAATAGAAGGAAAAAGATAATGATAACTATACCAGCTGTCTTTTGGTTAAATGTCCTTTTCTGTCTCTCAACTTTCCATTTTTCCTGGGTCCTTATGCCTTAGGTGGATCTCTTGTAAACAGCAAGTAGCTGTGTTTTTACAAATTTGACAATCTGTCTTCTTAATAGTCAAGTCTATCGACCTTAGCAATTGATATATACAGACTGAACTCTACCATATTTTTATTTCTCTTTGGCTTTCTTTCTCTATGATTCATTCTCATTTTCTCTCTGGATTTTCTGGTTTGTTTTCCCTTATTCCATTTCTTGTCTCTCCTCTCTTGGAGTTTCCACACTCTATTTCTATTCTTTTAGTCAGTTTCAACTCTCTCCTCCTGACTTACATAATATTACTATCTGACATTTCCAGGAGTCTTTTTTAACTACACAAATAAGACACTGAAATTATTTCATACTGACAACATTGACTTGGGTCAAGGTCCACATTTACCATTTCATTTGTTCAATATTCTTTGTTCCATTTCAGAATACTAGTCTTCTGGGATCATTTTCCTTTTACTTGAAGTACATTCTTTAGAATTCCTTTAGAGGAGGGTTTCTCAAACTCAGTGCTGTGAAATTTCAGACAATATAATTATTTGTTGTGGGGGATTGTCCAGTGCATTTTAGGATGTTTAAAGGCATCCTTGACCTCTAGTCACTAGATGCCAGTAGCATCTCCAATAGTGACAATCAAAACTGTCTCCAAACATCCCTTGGGGGACAAAATTGTCCCTAGTTGAAAACCAAGAGTTTAGAGCAAGTCTCACGGTAAAAAGCGTTGTTGGCTTTACTTAACTACAATTGTCTGTATTTTCCCCTTAATCCCAAGTGTCTTGCTAAACACAATTCTAGGATAATAAAATTTTTGCAAATACTTTAAGACATTAGTTTTGTTATCTGTTTTTTGAGAATTCTATCATTCTGTCGTTCCTTTGATGATCTGTTTTTTTTCTCTGCTGCTTTCAAGATCTTTTCTTAGGTGTCCTGCAGCTTCATTAAGATACGTCTAGGTGTAGTTTTCTTTTTGTTCACAAACACCCTTCACCTGTTACTAATCTACTATTTAACTCCTTTTTTTTTCTTTTAGTACGCGGGACTCTCACTGTTGTGGCCTCTCCCGTTGCGGAGCAAAGGCTCCGGACGCGCGCACAGGCTCAGCGGCCATGGCTCACGGGCCTAGCCGCTCCGTGGCATGTGGGATCTTCCCATACTGGGGCACGAACCAGTGTCCCCTGCATTGGCAGGCGGATTCTTAACCACTGCGCCACCAGGGAAGCCCCCTTTTTTTTTTTTAAATGTAACCATACTTTTAATAAAATCCCACTGAACACCATCATGCATGACGCATTGTGTTAGAAGGTGAGCCTACAACATGAAACAAGATGGTCTCTGCCCTCAAGAATCTTCCAGACGTGGGCAGGCACTAATTACCACAAATGTAGTGGCTTAAAGCAATATCCATCAACTTCCAGTCTCTGGTCTGGCATGTAAAGAGATTAGAAGTCTTCACTCTGTCCTAACCAGTAAAAAGCTGAACAAACTAATCATCAAATCTTCTTAAATCTAGCAGAGAATTGAGGTCACAGGGCAAACCGCTGACCCCAAAATTAGAGAGATGGGCAGAGACAGAGTCAAAACTTACCGGAGCAGAAACCTCTGTGGGAACCAATGCCAGGGTAGGATACTTTGCTGCCTGTCAGAAAAAAAGCTCTGGTTTTAAAATTCTCATGTGAGGGCTTCCCTGGTAGCGCAGTGGTTAAGAATCCGCCTTCTAATGCAGGGGACACGGGTTCGAGCCCTGGTCCGGGAAGATCCCACATGCCGCGGAGCAACTAAGCCCGTGCACCACAACTACTGAACCTGTGCTCTACAGCCCACGAGCCACAACTACTGAAGCCCACATGCCACAACTACTGAAGCCCGTGCGCCTAGACCCCGTGCTCCGCAACAAGAGAAGCCACCGCAATGAGAAGTCCGTGCACCGCAACGAAGAGCAGCCCCCGCTCGCTGCAATTAGAGAAAGCCCTCACACAGCAACAAAGACCCAATGCAGCCAAAAATAAATAAAAATAAAACAAATTTATATTAAAAAAAATCTCATGTGATTTGGTTCAGATCATCCAAACAGTCACCGTTAAAAGGCCAAACTATCTTTTAACATAATCTAATCATGGGAGTAAAATCCCTTAAAGTAACAGTTCTACAGGTTTGGTAGGAAACCTTGGGGCTGTTTTATAATTTCGCCTACCACAACCATGATGGCAGGCTGATAAGATACCTTGGTAAAGGGAGGTCTGGTGGCTTCTTTTGACTTCCTTAATAGTAGAGAGTACTGAGTTTGAGGAAAGAGGTTTTAGGATGAAGGAATTTGATTGACAGCGTTATGGGCTCAGCACTCTGGGAATTAGAGCAGAGGAGGAGGAGTTTGGTTTGAGGTTCTTTTGGGTAAGCTGGGCAGAAAAACCACAGGTCAAGGGAGATAACAGGCTTAACTGATGGACCACAGAATGTAGGCCAGAAATAGAAGACAGAGAAACCTGGAGTGAGGGAGAAGGGACAGGAGTTAACTTGCAGGGGCTACAGTGGATGGAGAGATTCTCATTAAAGCAGAAAGTGGAGAAAGGCTTTAGTAAGAGGTTAAACATTTAGATCAGTGGTTCTTCAAATCTGGTCCCCAAACTGACAGCATCAGCATCATTTGGGAACTTGTTAGAAAGGCAAATTCCACAGTCCATTCCAGAATTAGTACAATAAATCAGAAATTCTGAAACTAGGAGTAGGGCACGGGAATCTGTTTTAACAAGCACTCCAGGTCATTTTAATGCACCATAAGCTCAAGAATCATTGATATTATTCTTCCATATTGTAATAGAATAGGTTTATCATGAATGGGACTCCAGCAGGAGAAAGAAAATTCCTAGAAGGAGAATTTTCTGCTGCATGCTGAGCTAGAAATGCCAAGGATAAGTGTAAGGCATTGCTTGAATTAAATGGACTTAGGGTTTTCAGGAAGAACAAGTCCTGGGCCATTCCAGCCAATTGTGTTATTGAGATAAACTTTCCAAGGCCAAGACTAGGAGCTGTTACTGAGGAGAACTGGGAAGGAGTCAGCCTGGCCCGCATCAGTTATTCTTTAAAGAGGGGGGAATCCAACCCCTAGGAAAAAAGGCAGGAAGTGGGGACAGTGAGTTCCTGGGACCCTGAGTGATGAAAACAGCAAGAGACCCTGGTGGAGAGGGAAGACGCTTGCTCATGAGCAAAATCTGGCTCCACTTTGGCTCAGCAAGAACAGATGCCCTCTCCTAGATGCAGGCACCATCCCAACCTGCTGAACTGCCTCAGCTGCAGCAGTCAAAGCCAGAAGTTCTCGTGCAGGCTGTGCTTAGCCAACAGGAGGAGGATAGATTTGGGGATGTGGGTAGCTGACCCAGTACAGTAATTCCTGTACCCTTATAAGTTTTCTGAATCAATTTATTCTGGGAATAATAATAATCATGGGACAATGGCAATAATCGCTAAGGAAGTTAAAGACATGATTGTTCATTGTTATTATAGGGTAGCCCTTCCCCCTAAAAAACTCCACCAAACATGACAGGGATTTATGAACTAAAGACTCCTGTGTGCAGCAAAGATCAACATGCTTTACACTGCTGATTTAAAAAATGAAAAAAACAATGCAGACAAATGTGTATGGTATGCTAGTATTTGTGTTAAAAAAGAGAAAAAACATTTGCTTGTGATACACAAAACGTTTCTGTATGACTTGACAAGAAACTGGATAGCCATTGGGAAAGGGAACTCAGTACCTGGGGAAGAGAAGAGGAAAGTTTTTCATGATTAAACCTTATATACCTTTTATAATTTTTTTTTTGACCGCACCTCGTGGCTTGTAGGATCTCAGTTCCCGACCAGGGATTGAACCTGGGCCACAGCGGTGAAAGCGCCGAGTCCTAACCACTGGACAGCCAAGGAATTCTCCTTATATACCTTTTAAATTTGGACCATGTAAGTACATTATTATGATTCAAAAATAAATGAGTATTTTTTAAATAAATAAAATAATGAGCTTTTATCCTTAGCAACAGAGGGAAGTCAAGCCTGAAGTCTAAGGGCATTAAGTAGCCGCACCATGGAGGGTAGAAGCTGTTGCAGCACCTGGAAGAGATTCCTCAGAGATTCCCTTAGTCTGGCCACCCTACCAGAGGCATTTCTAAGGAATCAGGACCCACAGTGATCTGCAGGGAGGAGAACAATGAGAAAAGCTTTCCAGCCCGAAATCAGCCGCTGTCCAGAGCTAGCACCTGGCAAGATACAACTCACTCTCCTGTGGCGGTCACATCTTTACTGGAAGGTAGGTGAGAATTCACACCTGTGACACCAAATCTCCTCCTCTCTTGGTATTTCTCTCTCCTACTCCTCGCTGATTCCACAGTCCTCTGATCTTTGGCCACAGTGTTTGATTTTTGGGAAGAGAGTGTTGAACAAGCCAAGCTCTTGTCATTCTGAGTCTGAACCCTCATTTGACTTAGACTTATGCTTTCGTTTTTTCTTCTTTTTCTTATGCTTTTTTTTCTTCTTTTTCTTGTGTTTCTCTTCACATTCTGAGGAACTGGAGCTGCTCCCATCTTCATCTGATGTTGAATCCTCCAGTAACTGTTTTAACTGTTGTATCCTTACATCCTTTTCATGTCTTTTATTCTCTTTTATGATGTCATACATGGGATCTTCATGTGCTACTCTGAACTGTTCTAACTTTTGGTTGCCTTTGATTTAAAAAAAGGGCATTCTTTGTCGCCTGTTTGGTGACCATATCGTTTACAGCACCAACACTGCATGACTTTGACTTCTTTCCCCAGTGGCATCCAAAGTCCTTTGGTTGGTGCGTGGGCCACAAATTCCCTGGCATGTTCATTGCCTGGGACATCTGGTATACAGTCTTCTGGCTTAGTCTCATCTTCCTTGATAAGCCCAGGAGGAGGTTTTTCATAAAAGGACTCCAGGTGCTTGAGCTGCCGCCGCTTCTGCTCCCGGCGCCACCTCAGCTCCTGCTCTGGAGGCTCCTGCGGCCGCCGCGCGCCCCCAGCCCCCGAGTCGTCGCACCCGGTCCAGGACGACATTGCGGCCCCGTGTGGGGCCGCGAAGACTTCATTTTTAAAATATCAGCAACTATTTGTTTTCCTTCGCTTTAAACAGTCTTTCATTCCTGAGTACCATGCTCATCTTCCTGCATCCTTCACTGATTTAGACATTTAATAGTGTTATATCCCAGACTCAACAGCACTTCATCCCTCTCGAGGGTTACAGGAGGAAAGGAGGCCCAGCTTCAGCATACTACTTCCCTGCTGTTCAGTAGCACTATAATATTGTTGTTATAAAAATCTGACTTTATAAACATCCTGCCCCATCCCACTGCCTGCTGGTCTAAGCCACCTCCTCACAGCTCTGACTTCCCTTGCTGCAGCCCCTACACCTCTATGTTTGGGACTTCTCTAGTCTCAGGTTTCAGGTGCAACTACCCTAACTTTCAGACACTTTGGTTCTGGAGGTTTCTGGCCCAACTTCCACTTGCTTGCTTAATTTTGGGGGGTGTGGGGGGGTGGAAGAATGTCCCTGGAGATTTTGCATGCATTTATGAAACCAGTAATCCCCTCCAGATTGTCTTACCCAGGGTCTACTTGTGGTGGTGTTTTGGAATGGGAGGGTCCAACAGAGCTCCTGCTCAATTAGGAAAGGTCAGGGTTTTCTAGGCAAGGAGCAAAGCTCTCAACAGAAAGGCATGGATCAACCAGGTATGAAATCAGCAGTGGTTATACTGAAGGGCATGAATCAGTTCTTGGTCTGAATATCTTGGAAATCACGCTGCTTCTGATGTACAGCCTTCAGAAGTCTGGGTCACTACTATGACCCCAGGAAATCCCAAGTGGAATGGAAATTCTGGTTTCTGAATAGAAAATAACCCTTACTCTGCAAGAACTAAAAACCAAACCCATATCCTAGGGCTGTTTTAGAATTATGCAGAATCCTAAGATTCCTTTGGAGGATACCTACTGAGACTGGCCTCAGTAATGCTTTGAATTAAACAGCCCACCAGGTCACTATTGTGCTTCTTTTTTCTCATTTTACCAACCATATAATGCTGATATTATTGGGAAACTTACTGGTGTTTCACTGTACAATTCAAATGAAACCTGATAGGAGTTCCATTGGCTCTATTGAACATTTCAGATTTCCATTTGTTATGGCATACTTTTTTTGCAAGCTGAAAAAGGGTATACCAAATGTCTTGCTCTTTATAAGAATTTTATTGTTGTGGTGCTATTATTTCTATAATGTTGCTTTTTTTCAATTACCACTTATGCTACAACTTGGGCTTAGCTAAGATAAACCTCAGATTCCTCCCTTAGACTCCTGAGCTTCTCTAATGGCCTTTGTTGGTCTGAGCTAGGCAGAACAAGAGCAGTAAGTGTACTTAATCTCCCTTGGCACAGGTTTGGGTCTGAACTATGTGACTAAGTGAACATGAAAGGTTGTCTCAAATGTTATAAATTATGTTTTTGATTTTTAGTTTGGATCAAAAGCCAAATAAGAGGGCTACCCTGGTGGTGCAGTGGTTAAGAATCCACCCGCCAATGCAGGGGACACAGATTCAAGCCCTGGTCCAGGAAGATCTCACATGCCACGGAGCAGCTAAGCCCGTGCACCACAACTGCTGAGCCTGTGCTCTAGAGCCCATGACCCACAACTACTGAGCCCACACGCCACAACTACTGAAGCCCGCGTGCCTAGAGCCCGTGCTCTGCAACAAGAGAAGCCACCGCAATGAGAAGCCCATGCACCGCAACAAAGAGTAGCCCCCGCTCACTGCAACTAGAGAAAGCCCGCATGCAGCAACGAAGACCCAATGCAACCAAAAATAAATAAATATATATATTTTTTTAAAAAGCCAAATAAGAGGCATGTTACAACTGGTTGCTGTATCTCTCAATTAAGTCTACTGCTTTCTCTTTTTCTTTGCAATTTATTTGTTGAAGAACCTATGTCATGTGTTCAGTAAAGTTTCTGATGGTCTCCATTTTAATGAGCATCCATGTGATGTTGTTTAACATGTTGCTCTGTTTTCTTCTGTTTCCTATAAATTTGTAATTGGGTCTAGAGGCTTAGCCACATTCAGTATTTTTATGGGGGAGGGAGGAAAACACCTTCAAAGTGGTATTTTGATCTTCCATCAGGAGGTACATGTCATCAGGCTGTCTTTCTTTTTGAGATACTAGCAACTGTTGATGATTAATGCCTAGATTCATTAATTTATGAGGGGTTACAAAATGGTGATATTCTGTTATTCTTCCTTAATTTATTAGCTGAAATATTTTTATAAAGAGACATTCCCTCTAATTTACTATTTGGTTACCCACTCGTATAGTTAAAAACAAGATAAATACTTCATTCTTTCCTTTTAGACCGATTCTCAGAATAATAAATTGGTTTACTAGAATACTCCAATGGTGACCAGTATTTTATGAACTCATGAATTTAAATACTGGATATTGTTTCAAATCAAATCCTTTTTCTGCATCTATTAAGATATTTATATGATGTTTTTCCTTCAATATGTTAATATACTAAATTATATAAATTGATTTTTTTAAATTGATTTTTAATGATAAACCAACCATGTATTTTTAGCAGAAACCCAACTGGTCACAGGAGTAATTTTTAAAAATACAGTTGACCCCTGAATAATGCTGGGGGTTAATCGAAGTATAACTTATAGTTGACTCTCCGTATCTGAGGTTCCTTCTCTACATCCGCAGGTTCAACCAACCAGGGACTGTGTAGTACTGTAGGATTTACTATTGAAAAAAATACAAGTATGGGCTTCCCTGGTGGAGCAGTGGTTGAGAGTCCGCCTGCCAATATAGGGTACACGGGTTCGTGCCCAGGTCTGGGAAGATCCCACATGCCGCGGAGCGGCTAGGCCCGTGAGCCATGGCCGCTGAGCCTGCGCGTCCGGAGCCTGTGCTCCGCAACGGGAGAGGCCACAACAGTGAGAGGCCCGCGTACCGCAAAAAAAAAAAAAAACAAGTATAAGAGGACCAGTGAAGTTCAAACCCACATTGTAAGGGTCAACTGTATATTGCTTGATTCAAATTGCAAATATTTCATTTAGGATATTTGTATCTGTGTTCATAAGTAAAATTTGCCTATACTGTTCTCATACTGTCATTGTTAAGTTTTGGTATCAAGGTTATGCAAGTCTCAAACGGAGTTGGGGAGTGTTTACTTGTTTTTCTGTTCCTTGAGAGAAGCTGTAGAAGAGTGAAATGGTTTTTCCTTGAATGTCTGGTAAAAACTGTAAAAATGCCAGGGTCCACTGTTCATTTGCTTGCTTGCTTTCTAAAATGTTTTAAATTGAAAATTATACACACGTACACACATAAGTGTTCATAAATCATAAGCCTACAGCTTAATTCTTTATCCTGACTGAGTTTCACCCTTCTATACATCTCCTCAGCCTGACCCTGAGTTTTGCAAGAGATCTGATGAGTCAATGGGAACAGTAGATACATTAAAATAACTTCACTCTGCTGACAGGAAAAGAAAAGCATTTAGAAGGTTTAAAAGATCCTATTATAAACTCCCTTCAGCAGGCAAGGCAACTGAAGCAGTTTTTCAACTACTGGGCCAAATTATCCTAAATGAGGCTTTTACAGAATCTGGCAAGATTTTAATTCAAGCTACCACAGCTTTTTCTGAGGAACTATAAGATGATTAGAAAATATAACAAAAATTATCTTTCACTCTTTTGCAAACTCCATATTTTTAAAAATAAACCAGTAAGGGGAATTCCCTGGAGTTCCAGTGGTTAGGACTCCTCATGTTCATTGCTGAGGGCACAGGTTCAACCCCTGGTGGGGGAACTAAGATCCCACAAGCAGCGTGGCGTGGCCAAAAATAAATTAATTAATTAAAATAAAAATAAACCAGTAAGGATTTTGAGGCTGTAGTTAAATGTACTTAGGATGGGAGACAGAGGATGACAGTTATTAACAGCATGAGAAAAAAGAAGACTATAATTTGACTTAATGCACCTAGGAGACAGACAGGGTAGCAGGATGAACTTACCTAAACTGGATAAATCCCCAGGTTTATTTAAAATTGAACGCAATTGTAGGTTGCCAAATGAGATTAATGTCTGGAGTAGTCTTTTTGTAAATACTAGGGTTTTTAGCTAATACTGACTGAGAGAATTCTTCACGATCACATACTATTTCTTTTTGCCTACAATTAGTTAATCTACTATCTTTTACTACAAGTGCTTAATTGGAAACAAAACCCAGCTTAGTAACACTGGAACAGTACCAACTCCCCTGACTGTCCATTCATTAACTAAGTCCTTCCCTCCCTCCATTACACACATGTTCCTGCTCAGACGATGAACCACTCTCCAAACATCTCTACCTATCAGGCATGTATCAGAGACAGAAGCAATTTAACAGTTTAGGGGGAAATCTACCAAAATCTTTCGATTAAATCTTAACCATTCCTGGTCCAAATATGAAATTTTTATACAGAGAAGACGAATTTTGAACAGTTTAAATAAACTATCCAATATAAAAATATAAAAAAGAGAATAGTGACAGCCTCAATACCACAAAGCTAAGACCCTGGTGATCACAATTCTAGCTACATGTTCATGTCAAACCATTTACTTAACAAATATTTATTGAGTGCCTAAGGTGTCAGTGTTCCAGCACATAAACTCACTCAAAGGAATGAGAATTAAGACCAGAAACTTAAGTCCTTAACATACAAAGAGCAGAAAAGGAATATCCCAGTTTCTTCAACTAATACTCTGAACCTATAATAAGCAAACAAGTCAAGTACTTTCTCTATTTTGGACTTTTTGATACCTTATATTTCCCACAGCTGCTTTGCATATATTCTAACCGTCAAAAGTTCAACAATGAATAAATCAAAATAAACTTCAAATCAAAAGACAGACACATAAAATAGCTGTTAATATATTTAAAAGTACTTAATTCACTCATAATTAAAGAGGTACAAATAAGAACTAGAGATGCCATTTCCACCTACTAGTTAAAGAAAAAATTTTAAGATTGATAATATCTACTTTTGATGATAGGGACCTGCGTATGCTTCCACATTCTTCATTGGTGGGTATAAGTTGATATATCTTCTTGAAAATATATATACCTTTTGACCAGGGAATCCCACTGTTAGGAATTTATCCTAAAAATATACTGGCAATGAGAATGCAAGGATATATGCACAAGATGTTCATTGCAACATAATCTGTAACAGGAAAACACCTTGAAATAACTTAAATGCTCATGAATAAAATCACAGTGTAGGAATAAATGAAATTCTATTCTACTACAAACAAAGACATGAGGCAAATCTTTATGTACTGATATGGGATGTCCAAGATAAAATATTAAGTGAAAAAAAAGGAAATCACAGAACAGTCTGTATAGTATAACTCCACTGATAGAAAAAGGAAGAAAGATAGTCATAGTATATAATATAAAAATGTGTAATAAAAAATTTCTATAAGAATTCACAAAAAAGTGTCAATAGCAAGTACCTTGGGGGAGTAGAAGTGAGGTCGTGGGGAGAAGACATACTTTAGAAGACCTTTCCTTTTTTTTATATGTACTTTTTGTATTGTCTGAATTCCTCACCAGAGTATGTTTTATTTTTATATTTAAAAAACTCATCAGTTCTGAGATGTGGAATTCTTGTCAAATTACAAGCTTAGTGCAATTTAAATAAATGATACCTAGAAGAAATCAATTCATTTCCATAACTTATTTCACAGATAAGGACTGGAACATCAATTTCTTTGGCTCGCTGAATGTTGTGCTGTTTATGAAGTACTTTCAAGAATGAAAACGAAGGTGATCATAAGGTATTATAGAATATTATATCTTCTTTTCAAAATTATCTGGAGAAAAGAAGCTCTAACTCTTACAGATCTTTTTTTAAGCCATAGACCATGTAAAATTACTTTTTAATGTAACTAAATTGAATCTTCACAATAAACTGCAGAAGTAGATTCCTAAAACTTACCAAGTTGGGAATAGAAACAGCAAGAAAAAAAGGTGAGGAGTGAAAAGTACAAAATGGGTACAGAAAATAGAATTAGAGAAGGGAGTAATGTCTCTTAGTATAAGCAGGAAAAGGGTGACTTTAGAGAGAGTCAGTTCCCACAGGAATACTATACCTAACAGCTGGCTGTGTTCCCCTGTGATGGAGTTCTGACTCGGGTCTGAAAAACAAACAATTGAAAAGAAAAGAAAAATGAATGACCAAAACAAATAATTTCTTAAGAATCAGCAACAAAAGTCAACCAAGGAAATAAGCAAAAAAAAAAAAAGTATGATGCTCAAGAAACATTAACATAAGGATATTAAAAATAGGACTATTATAAAAAATAATTCCACAGCTTCCTCAAAAAATTAAACAACAGAATTACCATGTGACCCATGGTATACACCCAAAAGAATTGCTAACAGGGACTCAGATACTTGTACAACAATGTTTACAGCAGCATTATTCACAATAGTCAAAAGGTGGAAATAATCCAAGTGTCCTCCAAAGATGAATGGATAAACAAAATGTGGTACAGATGGTCTCTGACTTATGATGGTTTGACTTAAGATTTTTCAGTTTTATGATGGTGAAAAAACAATATGCATTCAGCTGAAACCATACTTTGGATTGTGAATATATACACACATATATATGTGTGTGTATATATATATACACACATATATATGTATACACATATATATACACATATATACTTTTTTTTTTTTTGGCTGTGCCGCACAGCATGCGGTATCTCATTTCTCCAACCAGGGATCGAACCCTTGCACCCTGCAGTGGAAGCGCAGTCTTAATCACTGAACCACCAGGGAAGTCCCTGGATTTTGAATTTTGATCTTTTCCTAGGTTAGTGATTTGCAGTACAATACTCTCTTGTGATGCTGGGCAGCGCAGCGAGCCGCAGCTCCCAGTCAGCCACGCAATCAGGAGGATAAACAACCATTACAACCGTTCTGTACCCATACAACCATCCTGTTCTCTAATTTCAGTATTCAATAAGTTACATGAGATATTCAACACTTTGTTATAAAATAGTCTTTGTGTTAGATGATTTTGCTCAACTGTAGGCTAATATAAGTGTTCTGAGCATGTTTAAGGTAGGCTAGACTAAGCTATGAAGTTCAGTAGGTTACGTATAGTAAATGCACTTCGACTTAATATTTTCAATTTAGGAAGGGTTTATCAGGACGTAACCCTACTGTAAGTCGAAGAAGATCTATATATACATACAATGGGATATTATTCAGCCATAAAAAGGAATCAAGTTCAGATACATGCTACAACATGCATAAACCTTGAAAATATCACACTACGGGAAATAAGCCAGAAGCAGAACAAATACTGTATGATTCCATTTATATGAAATATCTAGAAAAGGCAAATGGGCAAACTTATAGAGACAGAAAGTAGGTTAGAGGTTACCAGGGGCTGGGGAGTGTGGGGGGGAAATGGGGAGTGGGATGTTATTGCTTAATAAGTTGTAAAAAAATTTCTCAAATAGAACTGGAGGATATAAAATGGCGAGTCTCATCCATGTGCCCTCAGGAAGACAAAATTGAACTAAGAGGCTGATTTCCCATAAATGCCTGATTTATAGAAACAAAATTTTCTCAGATGATGGGGGGCTGATCTGAGGTTGCCTCCTATCAAACTTGGTAAGTTTCGCCAGAAGCATGAACAAGAGATGGCCCAGGTTGGGTTAGTCTCACAAAGTGGGCTGAAATGAGCTTTATTTGTGTGACTAGACTGATTCTGTCTGCTCAGGAAGTTTTCAAGGCTGGTCTCTGTTTGTTTTTGATTTTAACTGACTCAAACTGAACTCTCCCCTCTTTACATTCCCTGCCCATAAATACAACCTACCCCAAACTTTCACCGGACTCACCTGTAGCTTGCTACAGTTTGCTTGTCCCAAATTGCAATTCCTCTGCTATTCCTGAATAAATTCATCTTTTCCAGCTTGCCTCAGTTTACCTCTTTATTTAGGTCAACAGAGAACAGAGTTTCTGTTTGGGGTGATGAGAAATTTTGGAAATAGTGGTAATGGTTGTACAACATTGTGAATATAATTACTGTCACTGAATTGTGCACTAAAAAGTGGTTAAAATGGCAAATTTTGTGTTATATATATTTTATTACAATACAAAGTTAAACAAATAATCACATAAATTTGGCCAAGCAATATTAGTTCCATAAAGTAGAAGGATGATTCAGGGCCTATGACATGAATTACATTTTGTTTTTAATGACAAAGGAACATGTGGCCAGAGCAGTTGCAAGTCAAGACATAAGTAAAGCATTAATTACTACTAGCAGATATGTTATGATTTGACTTTCAGATAAAATGACTAAACTGGCTTTTATAAATATCTCTTTCTTCAGCAATCTATAATAAAATTAGTGACAATAAACCAAGTTCCTAATCCAAGAGATACTGACAGTCGCCATTTAACGACCAATCACTTGCTTATTTTAAAGGCTTGGAAACCATTAAGGGCTAAATATGGAAAAGACTCTGAGCTGCACTTTCCTCAAAGAGTAAATCTCGGTCTTCCCTGGTGGCGCAGTGGTTAAGAATCTGCCTGCCAATGCAGGGGACACGGTTCAAGCCCTGGTCCGGGAAGATCCCACATGCCACGGAGCCGCTAAGTCCGTGCGCCACAACTACTGAGCCTGTGCTCTACAGCCCGTGAACCACAACTACTGAGCCCGTGTGCCACAACTACTGAAACCCGCACGCCTAGAGCCCGTGTTCCTCAACAAGAGGAACGACCGTAATGAGAAGCCCACGCAATGCAACGAAGAGTAGCCCCCACTCGCCGCAACTAGAGAAAGCCCATGCACAGCAACAAAGACCCAACGCAGCCAAAAATAAATGAATAAATAAATAAATTTTTTAAAAAAGAGTAGCTCTCTTGAGATACTGAGGATTACATCTGGA
Organism: Leucopleurus acutus; assembly: GCF_964270905.1. NCBI lineage: Eukaryota > Metazoa > Chordata > Mammalia > Artiodactyla > Delphinidae > Leucopleurus > Leucopleurus acutus. The sequence goes on along the minus strand of NC_139142.1, from coordinate 76,134,593 downwards.
TTCCTTGAATGCGTTTAAGGAATAAAAATAATTTTAGACTGGGGGTCTATGAACAATAGAAAAAAAATTACATTCTCATTTTCACTAACCTCTAATTGAAGTTTAGTATTTTCTCCAAATATGATGTAGGCAACAAATTACATAAAAGTACCGGTGATTTTGTCAACAACAAATATCTGATATTTTCCTATCACATTATAGTTGTTGCATATATCTCATAATATCTTTTAGGTTCCACACTATTTTGAAATTATGGTAGTTATTAGAGGGGCTGCTAGCTTTAAGCAAGTTTAAAGACTGCCAAAGAGGTCCAAAATATAAAAAAGATTAAAAATTACTATTTGAGGGCTTCCCTGGTGGCGCAGTGGTTGAGAGTCCGCCTGCCGATGCAGGGGACACGGGTTCGTGCCCCGGTCCGGGAAGATCCCATATGCCGCAGAGCGGCTGGGACCGTAAGCCATGGCCGCTGAGGCTGCATGTCCGGAGCCTGTGCTCCGCAAAGGGAGAGGCCACAACAGTGAGAGGCCCGCGTACCACAAAAAAAAATAAAATAAAATAAAATAAAAAATTACTATTTGAAACAAAATTCAAATAACATTTTCCGTGATGTTTCTAAATATAAAATATATAAATATATATAATTAAATCTAACACTTTAAGCATCCCAGACAGAAAGAACCAATCAGAATACTAAACAAATTCTGATTTCTGATGTATATAGTCTATATTATAGTGGAAGAAATAAGGTAAAAACCTGATTCCTATAACTAAAGTTTTAAATGCTATGTGAACATTTAATGATATATTTTTAGAAGATTTTCTTCATCTTAATTTGGTTTTAAAAAAGAGAAATTCCAAATTTTTAAAGATATTTTTGCCAATATACTAGGAAAGTGAATTCCCAGTTTTTAATTTAAACTAGTTTTATTTCCTATCTAAATAAAGAATATAGGTTGTTCTTGTACATAAGATAAAAGTAGGACTAACAGTTCTATAGCATGTTAATGTATTAGATCGCTCTCTCTCTCTCTCTCTCTCTCTCCCCGCCCCCTCATGTAGGGGGAAAATTGGGCCCTATCATTATAGAGAAACAGGTACATAATAACATGAAAGGAAGAGCACAGAAAGAATCATATAATTTCAGAACCAGAAGAAACTTGGTCACCATCTAGATCTACTCCAGTGATTCCAAAGGCAAAGTTGCAGAAGAGTTATCAGCATCATCTATTCTCCCTAAAACTATACCCTTCTCAAGATTCTGATTCCCAGATACTGCCACTAATGGGGATGCCTTTATCTCTCAGGTGTGCTTTCAGAACAAAGTTGAGAACCTTGGATTTTAACATCTAAAGTTGAGAAGAATGCTTGGGTTAATGAGTGACCAAAGACATATCACACTACTGACAAAAGAGAAAGGTTGGAGATAGAGTCTTCATGTTTGAGAACCTATGTTCGTGTTTCTCAATACTCTGTAATTCTAATTTTTCTTGCTCTAAAATACAATAGCCTAAAACAAGTTATCTGGAATTGCCAGGGAATGTATCAATGAAAAATAATAGAAAAACATCTCAGATAACTCAGACAGAATAGGTATGATTTTAGAGGGGGGTATATAAATGACTATTTTTCTTAAAAAGAATTACCATCTTCTTTTTTTCTTTCTTTTAATAACTTTTTCAGGGCTATTGTTTTTTTAAAATTTTTGTTTATTTATTTTTGGCTGCATTGGGTCTTCATCACTGCGCGAGGGCTTTTCTCTAGTTGCGGCGCGCGGGCTTCTCATTGCGGTGGCTTCTCTTGTTGCAGAGCACAGGCTCTAGGAGCATGGGCTTCAGTAGTCATGGCATGCGGGCTCAGTAGTTGTGGCTCACAGGCTCCAGAGCACAAGCTCAGTAGTTGTGGCACATGGGCTTACTCTGTGGCATGTGGGATCTTCCCGGACCAGGGTTCGAACCCATGTCCCCTGCATTGGCAGGCAGATTCTTAACCACTGCGCCACCACGGAAGCCCAGAATTACCACCTTTTTACTGTATATTTCCTTGCCTTCTGAGCTGTGCATACATGATGTATGTGCATTTTCTAGTCAAGCCAGGACTCTTCCTTGAACACCCTTCTATACAGTCAGTCCTCTGTTTCCGGGGAAGTGGAACCCATGGATTTGGAGGGCCTACCGTACTACGCCATTTTATATAAGGGATTTGAGCATCTGCGGATTTTGGTATTCAAGGGTGGGGGGTGGTCCTGGAACCAAACCCACCTGGATTCCGAGGGGCGACTGTATTTGAGATGAGTAGAAATAAGTCTACTGTATAGTTCCTCACAAGTTTTTTCATTTATTATAATTAAAGGAACGCAGGGCAATCTTTACCTGATACTTATTTGGTTATATGAAGACTAACCTCAAGGACCTGCAAATAAATGCTTCATTAATACATGTAAAAGCTGAAACAAGGGCAAATTTAAGCTCATGAACCCACCAGGATAAAACTAGCCATGCCTGTAAAAAAATCACAATTGGTAAATGGGTTTAAGTTGAAGGGCGTTTCTGGGCCTCGATCCAAATTGTGTATTCAACATGATAACAGTGCTCTGAGATGTGTCTGGGCACCTCCCTATCGTCCTATGTTTGAACTCTCCCATTTAACATTTTTCCTGCCTGTGTCACTAATGAGGGCACACCCAAGTTTGCCCAATACTGGGTGTTGTCCTAAATATTACTCAAAAGGATACTTGTTTTAACCAAATTACTTCCTGTAATGGGAACAATGGGCCAATAATGTGACTATTTTAACCCTTTGATGGCCTTCCTAAATTAAGCCACTCCTAGGTCATAATACAACCAGATTATATACAAAAGCCTGTGATACTCTACAGGCAAAATGGTAGTTCAAATTAAAAATAGAAACATATACCTTTTCACAACAGGTAAATGCCATCAGAAAAATGAACTGAAACTATTTCCTCGTAACAGTAATGATATGGTAGTTTTACAAAATGGGCACTTGCTCAATATATTTAGTTTATTCTGGGCAAATGGTAAAGAACGGAGATTTTATTTAATTTCTTGCCATGTGCCTTGGAGCACAGAGAGAAAAAAATGATTGTGGGTGGTATTCACTTGCAAAACTGCCTCTATAAATAGTTTTTCTGAAGAGCCTTATTATCTCCCTTAGTTTCCCCATAGCAATAGTCTTTTTCTGAATTTCCTTTGATAATCGCTTCATCTACTACTCTTGGCAGAGAATTTGAAGCAAATAAAGTTAGCCTATATCTTGCATCTAAAACTCAGTGTAAAAGGTTTAAGTCTTCATTAAAGATAGATCAGTAATTTCATTAAAATAATGCAATCAATAGTGGAAACTGTTGCCTAAACATTTAGAAAAAGAAGTAGGCATGACCAAGGGCATATACATCAGGACAATTAGCTTATTATGCTACTGTCTATATTATCTAGACATACCACAGAAACTATTTAAAGATACCAGGTCTTCCCTGGTGGTGCAGTGGTTAAGAATCCACCTGCCAATGCAGGGGACACGGGTTTGAGCCCTGGTCCGGAAAGATCCCACATGCTGTGGAGCAAATAAGCCGGTGCGCCAAGACTACTAAGCCTGCGCTCTAGAGCCTGCGAGCCACAACTAGAGAAAGCCCGCATGCAGCAACGAAGAACCAACACAACCAATAAATAAATAAATAAATAAAATTTTAAAAGAAAGAAATAAAGATACCAAATACCTGAAATCACCAGTCTTAACACATTTCTAATTTTCTGGACTCCAACTTTTAAAAAAAACCAAAGCAGCATCATCATAAGAAGCCACTGTGACTTGGAATTAGGCAAAGATGATTAAAGATGGAATGAAAGACAATTACTCTAACATTCACATTTATTAGATTCTGCCTCTCTATTATGAGTAGGTTTTAATTTTGGTGGGAAACTTAAGAGGGAAAACAAGTTGAAATAAGGTAAAATCGGAAAAGCTTATCCTCTTTACATAGATTTTGAACTGACTGCAATGAGACTAGACAGACCTAAGAAAATTTACATGTGAGTAGCTGGGTTTAAGTAAATAGATATGGGTGAAAAAAAAATCAGGCAATTTGAGGCAAAGTAATTAAGCAATAAGAAGGAAATGTAAAGCACTGCATACAAAAAGTTATTAAATCATTAGTTATTTATGCTTCAAGCCTACGCCATAAAGGAAAGTCAAAAGATCCTTATTTGAACTTTTAATAGGAATATAATTTTTAAAAGGTATTTAGAAGTATCTGTCAAAAAAAGATAGTTTCTGCTGGAATTTATAGTTTAGTCCAAACTATCTGCCATGTAAATGATTTGTGTAGACAGCTAACCATGGAGAGAATAAGCAGGGGTAGCAGCACTGAACCATGGACTGTACTTCATGTATGGTGCATATTCCTTATTATTAATAGGGGTTTGGGGAGAAAATGATTTGGAGCAGGAATGTTAAATAAATTTGGCAAATCTATTTAATAGTCAAGTAGATTTCTATGTTTAATTTCTCAGACCCTCCAATATGCTAAAGGCTACCTATCTCCAAAGAAGAATATAATATTCATCATTCCTAAATATATCAGAAGAGATACCCTGCTTTTCATCAAAAATCTTGTGTAATTAGTGTTCTATGGTATACACTTTGGGAAATGTTCAACTAATTCATATCAATATACTAAGGTTAAAAGAGAACTCCCGGGCTTCCCTGGTGGCGCAGTGGTTGAGAGTCCGCCTCCCGATGCAGGGGACATGGGTTCGTGCCCTGGTCCGAGAAGATCCCACATGCGGTGGAGCGGCTGGGCCCGTGAACCATGGCCACTGAGCCTGCGCGTCCGGAGCCTGTGCTCCTCAACGGGAGAGGCCACAACAGTGAGAGGCCCACGTACCGCCAAAAAAAAAAAAAAAAAAAAAATAGAACTCCCTGAACCATCACTCCCATTTACTCATTCATTCACTCCGTAATACTCCCATTAAATCAGTATTTTCCAGATTTGCCTAGTTAAAAGAATCATCTAGAATATTTGTTAAACTACAAATCCCTGGGTCACATAACTAACCCTAATGACTTGATCTCATGGGAGGAGGCTGAGATTCTGCAGATTTATGAAGGGCCCCAGATGACTATTAGAAAGCTTCATTCATTCATTCAACCATCCATCAGTTCAAATATTTGAGTGATTAATAAGTCCCAGGCATTGTTCTATGTGCTAGGGATAGAGCAGTAAGTAAAAAAAGACAAATGTCCTATTCTCACGCAGATATGGGAAGATAAAGTATAAAAGAAAATTAAAATGAACTTATTTACAAAACAGAAATAGAGTCACAGATGTAGAAAACAAACTTACGGTTACCAAGTGGGAAAGCGGGGGAGGGATAAATTGGGGGCTTGGGATTGACATAGACACACTACTATATATAAAATAAATAACTAATAAGAACCTACTGTATAGCACAGGTAACTCTACTCAATACTCTGCAATGACCTGTATGGGAAAAGAATCCAAAAAAGAGTGGGTATATGTATACATATAACTGATTCAATTTGCTGTACACCTGCAACTAACAACATTTCAATCAACTATACGCCAATAAAAATTAATTTTAGAAAAAGAATAAAAGGAAATTAATAATCAAGATTATTTTCTTCATAACACTAGTCCAAAATTAAGGAGAGTGAATGGAGAGGCTATTTTGTTTATTTATTTTTTTCTTTTTGGAAAGGCTATTTTGGATTGGGTACACAGGGAAGATCTTTCTGACGAGGTAACCTTTAAGATGAGACTTGTATATAAAGGAGACAAACATGTGAGGATCTCGACAGAGACTGATCAGGGCATAAGAGTAGCTACACAAAGGCCCTAGAATGGGAATAAGCTTGGCGTGTTTGGGAAACATTAACATGGCTAAAACACAGTGAGTAGGAAAGCGGTTTTAAAAAAAAAGAAAGAAAGAAAGGTTAGCAAATTAGGTAACAGATACATCTTGCAGTATTGCAGACCATGGTAAAGAGTGTGAAGTTTATCCTAAAAATGATATGAAATAGTTGGAAGGTTTTCAAAAGCAGTATGATAGGTCTGATTAACCTTTTAGAAGATGGAGACTGTTGGCTGAAGAGTGGATTGTGGAGGGAGCGAGAGCAGAAATGGGGGAAACAAGCATGAGTCTACTGCAGAAATCTTAGAAAGATATGATCATGACTGTAGTGAAGATGGTGAAAGCTGAGAGGTTGATGATATCTTCTGGAACGAGAGCTCATGAGTTAGTCTTCGAAGCTAATATCCATTTTACTTTAAAATTTGTAGTTCTTTTCATTTTTTTACTCAATAAATATTTTTTGAGCACCTTCTACATTTGAAACACTGTTCTAATTACTAGAAATGTAGTAACAATATCCCTGCCATCAAAGAACTTACATGCTAGTGGGGAAGAGACAAAAATAAACAAACAACATATGTGTTAAGAGTAATAAGAGTTATAAAACAGAAAAAGAAAAGCAGAGTAAGAAGACAGAGGATTAGTGGGGGCATGGTTTGTGTGCCTATTTATAGTTTAGACACCGAATCTAAAAAAGATCTCTCAGCTCATGTGATAATTTGACCAGAAACTTGAAGTGAGGCCTCTAGCCATACAAATATCTGTAGGAAGAACATTGCGGGTAGAGGGAACAGTTAGTGCAAAGACCCTGGGGCAGGTACATGTTGGCCTGTTCAATAAACAGCAAGGAAGCTAAGTTACCAAACAGAAGAGCAAGATAAAAGTGATAAGATGTGGGATAAGAGATGAATGTGTGTGTTGGCGGAGGGGCACAGATCATATGGGGCCTTGTAGGACATAGTAGGGACTTACCATTTTCCTTTGAGTGAGCTAAAAAGCCACTGGAAGGTTTTGATGTATGTTTTAATATGACCACTCTAGCTGCTGTCTGGAGAATAGATTGCAGGAGGCAAGTGAGGAGGTAGAAAATAGTTAGAAGGCTTTCACAATGGTACCATGGATCAACTCAGTGGTAGTGGAGGTGCTGAGAAGTGATTAGATGCTGAGTATGTTTCAATGGAAGGATTCACAAGATTAGTATGCTGATGGATTGGATATGGGGTAGAGGAGAAAGATAGGAGTCAAAGTTTTTTCCAAAGCAATTAGATGAACAGAGATGCCATTTTCTGAGCTGTGGAAGACTGGGAGAAGAGCAGTGCTGGTGAGGAGGAATGCAGGTGGTGAAAGGAGGTCCTCTGTGATAGCTGTGCAGCTGTTCCGGAGAAAACACGAGGCATAAAGAAAAGACAACACAGGATTTGGAAGCAGATAAAGCTCAGGTGAGATCCCAGCTCTACCACATGTTATTCACGTAACTCTGGGAAAATGATATAATTTCTTAGCCTTAATTTACTATCTATGCAACAGGAATAAAACTACACCACAGAAAATTACTGTGAGGATTAGAGACGGTAGATACGCATTAAATTCTAACTATAAAGATAACTGAGATGAGCCATGGAATGATCCTCAAGAGAAATAATAAAAATTGTAATGCTGCAAATAATCATGGTAAAAATCAGAATTTAGGTAGCTGGAGGTATTTCTTGGAACTTTAAACATTTTGCAATTGTACAATAGTACTGAGGAAAATATAGAAGTAATGCGGGTGAACCCTTGGGTTCACTGGCTTAAAATTGTATGGGCACATGGTATTAATCGTTTGATTCACCCAACTTATTTCAAAATTTGATACATTTATAGTTGGACTAAATATGCATTAACACATGATTTGAGATTTTTAGATAAGTACAATAGTAATTATCCAAGAGTGCCTGTACTACATTCCCCATACAAGTTTATTAATGACATCAACTCAAACAATAATAATTTAATTCAGTAAGTTTTAAAGATACCTAAAACTGTTAGATACTGTGAGGAATAAAAGAATGAGTATATTTCCTGACATTAAGACGCTCATAATCTGGTGGAAGAGTCAAATTCAACATAAAAAACTATGAAAGAGGGACTTCCCTGGTGGCACAGTGGTTAAGAATCTGCCTGCCAATGCAGGGCACATGGGTTCGATCCCTAGTCCAAGAAGATCCCACATGCCGTAGAGCAACTAAGCCTGCGCACCACAACTACTGAGCCTGCACTCAAGAGCCTCTGAGCCACAACTACTGAGCCCTCATGCCACAACTACTGAAGCCTGCACACGTAGAGTCTGCACTCCGTAACAAGAGAAGCCACCGCCATGAGAAGCCCGCGCACTGCAACGAAGAGTAGCCCCCACTCGCCACAACTAGAGAAAGCCCGTGTGCAGCAAGGAAGACCCAACACAGCTAAAAATAAATTAATTAATTAAATAAAAATACTATAAAAGAACCCCTCCCCCACTCTGGGCATGAGAAAGTAAAGAGAAGCCCATGCAGTTATGTACAGAGTCAGGGCTGAAAGGGTAGAGATATTAGGAAGAGATAAAGATCACCTACCTAGGATGGTAAATATGGTTCCATTTTTACTATTTGAAAACATTTAGTAACCACACTATTTCACTTTCGTTATTTTTATATTTTGATTACTTCTGTAAGAATACAAGCATTCATAAATATTTATCATAATTTTACACTAAAAATTTATTAAAATCATTTGTTCTAAACATCTTGGCAGGTTTTTTTTGTTTGTTTGTTTTGTGATACGCGGGCCTCTCACTGTTGTGGCCTCTCCCGTTGCAGAGCACAGGCTCCAGACGCACAGGCTCAGCGGCCATGTGGGATCTTCCCAGACCTGGGCACGAACCCGTGTCCCCTGCATCAGCAGGCGGACTCTCAACCACTGCGCCACCAAGGAAGCCCTCTTGGTAAGTTTTTATAACTGTGATTTTAGATTATCAGGACGTGATTCCACCTTCTCCCTACACCCCTACCATTAACCCTGTTACCTGGGAGTTGAAGCAGTTTATCAAATAGAATTTTCTTATGTCTGTTCTAGAATATCTGTAACATCTCTTCAAAACTGAATGATCTCTTTTTTAACAGGCTCAGAGCCTCTGCTTGGCAACAGTATCTAGCAAGATTAAAATCATTTATATTACATCTATTTTTAGTTTATATTTTATTTATAGAGTGGCAAGCACTGCTGGTATTTCATTTGGTGACAAAGTTTCTTATATAAAGGAAAGCAGAAAAGCACTAACAGTGTAGGGAAAAAAAGAATGCAAAAATGATACATAAAAATGGAAAGATTATAAAGATAGTCTCTAAGTGGCTCAATTTAGGGAAATTTTCCTACTATCATCATACCAAACCTGTACAACAACCTTGTGAGGAAGAATTATTCCCGTGTTCCAGAAGAAACTAGCTCAGAAAAGGGAAATGATTTGCCCAAGGTGGTAGAGCTGATAACCTGTGGTATTGCCTTTAGTGCTGCAAGGGTCCAAAGGAGAAGAGTAACATGGACTGAGACAGTAGGAGCTTTAAGTAAAACTTTTAAAAACCTTAAAAATCATGGAGAACTCAAAATCATAAGAGAGGAATAAACACGGCACATGTCTGGGATCGTCTTGGAAGGGTTGGGTCCTATCAGGAAAAGTCTTGACATCTAAGGGAGATGAAAAACAACTAAAATTCTCTGTGTGGAAGTCTAAAAATAAAAGTGGTATTTTAGGTAAGAAAATAAGAGTGTAATATGCAAATGAAATGAATTCCAGATTTATCAGAGATCAGCAGGCATGATCATTGCTAGGCCACTGTAGTTTTTCCATGTGCTAACACGCATCTCTAGCATGGTCTGTCTCTAGGTGGTTGTTATTATTAGTATTAGTTCAACCAATACTCTGAAAGCCTACTCTATGTCAGGTGCTGTGCTAGGCACTACAGATACCAAAAGAGTAACCCTTTGTTCTCAAGAATTTCGAGAGGAAATATGTAAATAATTATGAAAATAAAAATAATTGTTATAGTATAGGTACAAATACTGTGGGAATCAAAAAGGAAGTTAAACAAAATAAAGTGGTGATCAGGGATGATGTCAAGGGGATAACTGAGCTAAATCTTGAAGGATGGGTAGTTTATCAGAAAGCAGAATGGGTGAGAGAAAATGGACAAGGGGAGACGTTCTAGTCAGAGGGATTGACAATGAGGACATAGCTAATTGAGAAGTTCTGGAGATAACATAGGAAATATACACATAATAATATACCTGTATACAATATTAGGTATATATTATACCTAATATATAATAGTATATAATGTTATATTAGTCTATAATACCATACATATAAATAAATGTATTGTACCTAACATATAATATATACCTAATTGATAGGAAAGGAGATTTTTTAAATTGATTTAAAAAGTGGGTAAGATAAGAAGCAGAACCAGTCAGCATATATGCTTCCAACTTTTGATTCTTCCCCTTTCTCATTCATCAAATCCAGTCAATTGTGGCTTCCACACCAACTCTTCTTTCCATTAGCCTGCCACCATTTAGAGTCTCATTCTTCACACCTTGGACCATTAAAATAGTCAATTATTCTCCCTGTCACCGATTCTCCTATCGTCAAACAATCCTGCATTTTCCTCCCTATTAATTCTGCCTTTATCAGGTTGCTTTATTGTTTTAAAAATAAACACTTTCAAAGATCTCCAAGTTAAAATGCCAGGAGTGCCCAACCATTTTGTGAAGAGACGATCATTCTCACTTCTTGTTTATATATATCGTGACATCATGTGTGGGGTACTGATTCAAGTCCCTCCACGGAAAGGAAAGTGTTGCCTTTGCAGGCTCTGTCTCCGCTCCTACTGTCAGTTTTCAGGCTGGGAGTAGTAGTGGTAATGGTGGTGGTAGCAGAGGCTAATGGCTTAAACAGCCATAAATAGATCCCGGTTTACTTGTTTGAATCCCTTGGCTTATAGGATGAACTCCAAAAACCTAATCCTGGCTTTCAAGTCCCTTTATAATCTAGCACTAGTTTACTCCTCTCTAACCTTATCATTTGCTGTTTTTAGTCATGAACTCTCTGCTCCACACTCTCTGGAATGCTTTGAGCCTTGATTCTAGACGCATGCATTTTTGTTTGTATCACTTTTTCATTGAAAATTTCCCTCTCTTTTGTCTCCACTTACCTGACTGCTATATCTTTCAAAGGCTCAATTCAAATGCTTCTTCTTCCTTAGGGTATATACTGCCTTGTATTGTCTTTCAATTAACAAACCTATTAATTCAACAAATAAGTTTTGTTAAAACTCTTCTAAAATATATGGGAGTAAATCCACTGGAAGTTGAAGAGCTCATGTGAAATGAACATGATTGTGATTTTAATGCAGTCTATAAACACTTGGAAGATAGCAAGAATAATAGCAAAAAGCAGATTTAATGAAGCTCACAGTATAAAGATAAAGACAGTTTCTTAGACCAAATCCACAAACTGATTAGCCAAGAAAAGTATAAATGACAGAAGAGGGTTAAAAATCATAGAAAAACCTCACCACGAAGTACAAAGAGGAAAAGATTGTTTGGGGATTGTTGCAAACATTCAAGAGATCGTTGATACCTCACATCCTTCTTTGGCTTTATGGATGATCCAAATTATTTTTCACGCCCTGTAGACAAACATATTTCATGTTTTCTTCATTTTACAATAAAAGATGGTTTTGGAAGAATAAGGCCTGACCATATAGACTACCTCCTTAACAAAAAGGGAAGGGAATTGACCCAAACATTCAAATTCTAAAGAGCTACAGAGCTAAGGAATTAAGAAGCTGAAGCTTTGCATTATGGGGACTAAGAGGATATGGTAAACATTTCTGATATTTTAAGAGTCTTTATTGATTTTATGTCATTGGTAAAAGGACAACTGCTTAATGCAAGCTGAATTTAACATTTTCTAGATTTTCAAACATACAGAGAAATTAAAATAGAAACTACTGTACATGCTGCAATTTAAAAAGTCTGTTTCTAGTGTGTATGTATGTGAATATACACATGAACACATACATATATGTGTTTTGATTAGTAAATGTGTAATGATCTTCTATCATTTAAAAAATATATATAAATATGGAATCTTACAGTATGTAACCTTTTATTTTGAGACTGGCTGCTTTCATTCAGCATAAGGCCTTGGAGATTCATGCAAGTTGTTTCATGTACCAGTACTTAGTCCCTTTATTTAAAAACATTTTATTGAGATACACTTTACATACCATATAATTCACCAACTTAGTGTTCAATTCAATGTTTCTTAATATATTCACATTGTTGTGCAACTATCACCACAATCTAATTTTACATTTTAGTTCCCCTGTCCCCTTCCAAGAATGCCTGTACCCATTAGCAGTCAATCTCCATTTCACTCCCACCTTGCCCAGTCCACAGCAACCACGAATCTACTTTTTTTGTCTCCATAAATTTGCCTATTCTGGACATTTCATATAAATGAAATCATATGTGGTCTTTTGTGACTGGCTTCTTTCATTTTGCATAACATTTTCAAGGTTCTTCTATATAGTAGCAATGCATCTGTATTTCATTTGTTTTTACTGCCAGATAATACCCCATTATATGGATATACCACATTTTATTTATCTATTTATCACTTAGTGGACATTTGGGTTGTTTCTTTCATTGGGGCTATCATGGATAATGCTGCAAGGAACATTCCTGTACTATTTCTTGTGTGGACATATTCTCATTTTGAGTATATACCTAGAAGTGGAACTGCAAGATCATATGGTAACTCTATATTTAACTTCTTGAAGGACTGCCAAACTGTTTTTCAAAGTGGTTGCACCATTTTATGTTCCCACCTAAGTATATAAGGGTCTCAATTTTTCCACATCCTTGTCAACACTTTTTATTGTCCATTTTTTTTATCAGAACCATCCTAGTGGATGTGAAGTGGCACCTCATTGTGGTTTTGATGTGCATTTCCCTGATGACTAATGTGCTTAAATGTGCTTACTGGCACTTTTTCCTCTCATCCCCATTTGGAAAGCTCTTACCTCTTTTTCTCCCACAATTTTGAGGTTTTGCTTTGACTTATTTAGTACTTTTACATCATAAATATTATTGAATTGTTCCCTGAAGTATGTCCCTTTTAATTAGAGTCCTTACTTAGCATTCATATAACATTCCCAAAGAGTCTGTCATTTTCCACTTTTTCTATCCCTTTCATTTTTATTTGGTTAAAAACCTTTCTTAAATATTCTCAGAGAGGTTAAGCGGGTAATACACTCTCTAAAGTTACATTTATGATATAGTTCCCCCTTGTAGAGGGGATGATATCTTCACTGGAAATAGGGATTTCTGATTATAGCCTTTTTCTCTTGGTAATCTGTGGATACTCTTCCACTGTCTCCTAATTCCCAGTGTTGTGGATTAGAATTCTGATGTGAGCCTTATACTTTATAGGTATACCATGTTCTGTCTGGAAGCCTCCAAAATGAATCCCTGGACTTCAAAAACTTTACCAGGATAAGCCTAGGTGTGTTTTTTCCAACACTGAGGTCTTTCCTGGAACATCAATCTGCATAATGAACTCTGTTTTTTAGCTCAGGAAAAATTTATTTATTTATTTAATTACTGCTTCTCTTCCATTTGTTCCTTTTTCTGTAAATTATATTAGCCACGTTAGGTGTCCTGAATCTATTCTCCAAGTCTCTTACTTTTTTTCAATCTATTTGTATTTTTGGCTCTGGGCTTCGACTCTTCCAGGCCATTAAATGATCATATTCATTCCTTTATTCAATAATTATGTACTGGGTGCTTACCATGTGCAAGACTGTGTTCTAGACATTGGGCATTGACAAAAGGTCAGCAGGTATACAAGAGAAAATATTCCTGCTCTTATTGTGCTTACATTTTAGTGGAGATTTTTTTTTTTCAGTGTATGTGCATGGATTGAAAGTCAGGTGGTAATAAGTATTTAGATGGGAAATCATGCTTTTGCTCCATAATTTTTTTTTGTACTTCACTTGAACTTCCTTAAGTGCTCCTATTGTTTATTATTTTCATATTCAAGTTACTGTCTCCTCTGGCATTTCTATTTAGTTGGTCTACTGCATTGTTTAAGTGCTTTTTCTCTTTCTGGTTGCCTGGCTTCCCCAGATGACTACTTTTTCTTTGTTACTTCAGAGGGGCTTAGGTTTCATTGTTGGAGGACCACCGGTAGGAGCAGTCTCAAGAGAACAGAAAGGCAAAGCAGCCTCTACCCCTGTAGATGGGCAGGGCAGCAGGCCAGCTGCCAGCCCTGTGGAGGCCCAGGAGGAAGGCTCCCGGCTCTCAGGTCTCCTTACATCTCCCATCCTCAGGGATAGGGAGATAGCAGACCCTGCCTCTTTCCCTTTTTCCCCACTAGGGGAGTCCATGGATCTCTACCAAGCCAAGCTCTTTTCTGGATCTGCCATTCTTATCCTCACTCTGAGGGTCTTCCAGCCCTTGAGGAACAAGCCCTGGGTCAGCTCTCCCTGATAGAGCTCCCACAGAGCTCAGGCCTCACTTGTTCATCAGGTCCAGGGGTCATCTGGCTCAAGAGTGGCAGATACAGGCTGGAATTAGTAACAGAAGGATAGGGAGATTTCACCTTCCCAGAACCCTCTCTGAAAAGTAAGTCCTGGTTACAGACTAATCCTAAAAACATTCAAATCTTGGCAAAGAAGTCAACATTTTAAAAAGCCTCTGTGAGGTCCAGAGGGTTGTATCATGTTCAGCTACTGTCCTAAATGTTAAACTCTGAGAAATAAGGAAGACCTTAAGGTTAGTTGGATTTAAAGGATATTGACTAGATGGATGAATCTCAATTATGTTTTATAAAAGCAATCAGACAAAAGAAAGTGCATACTGTATGATTCCATTCATATAAAATTATGGAAAATGAAAACTAATGTACTATAGTGACAGAAAGCAGATCAGTAGTTGCCTGGGGGCCAGGGAATTAGGTGAGTGGGTTATAAAAGGGTAAGAGGAAACTTCTGGAGGTGATGAAAATGTTATCTTGACTATGATAATTGTTACAGGAGCGTTATGTTAAACCTCATCAAACTGTACACTTTAAATATGTGCAGTTTATTTTATGTCAATTATACCTCAATAAAACTTTAAAAGAAGTGTTTTTTTTGTTTGTTTGTTTTTTGGGCTTTTTTTGGCCATGCCCTGTGGCTTGCAGAATCTTAGTTCCCCAACCAGGGATCGAATCCGTGTTCCCTGCAGTGGAAGCGCAGAGTCCCAACCACTGGGCCACCAGGGAATTCCCAAAAGAAGTACTGACTGGGAAAAACATTTGTAATTTACATCACTAAGGGCTGATATCCCTAAATATAAAGAAAATCTAAAAATAAAGAAAAACACTAACAGGTAAGAGAAATGAACAGAAAGTTACTGAGCTTTTGAGAGTTTGAAATTTTCCATAATAAAAAATACATATAATTTTCAAAAAAATATTAAAACACTGTCCCTCACCCTCATACAATACACAATACAATTGAAGAGATACAAATATACTTACAAAGCTATCACACGTTTGGAGCACACTGCAACGTATATTTGAGTGGTGATGAATACTGAATGATGAAATGATCAAAGCTGGGGTAGAGGATCAGGCAAGTCATCCTGGAGGAAATGAGTATGAGCCTAGCCTTGAGGTAATGTGGGTTTGTGTAATTTTTTAATGGCAGAGAGGGAGCAGAAAGCAGAAGAGAGTTCATATGAAGAAAAATATATGGACAAAGGCAATGTGGTGGTGGAAAATGAAGATAGTTTCTGAAAAGGACTCGGTTCACCATTTCTAATACAACCATGGAAATCTCTTGTCACAAAAAGGTTATATGATGCAGTGTAAAGAACACACAGGAAAGGAAATGAGATCCAGTTCAGTGTATGAGGGTTTGGAATGGATCAAAATCATTTATGTACCACATTCAATCTTTGCCATGTCTATGCTCTACCTATATTAGTATTTTTCTTTAAACAGACTTGTGTTTTTACCTAGATTCATTCTAAATAAGATCCACGAAATGAAATACTACAATTTTTTCTAATACACTAAAATAAACACATCTTTCATGCCTTTAGCAGCATATTTATTCTTAAAGTTATATTAGAATTTAATTCTTTCACTTACTCCATATGCTCATTTTTCTCCCCACCAATAACCCTTAGGTACATCTCCCTTGAAAGTCAAGGAGTGGAGGGCTACTAAAAGACTGTCAGATTGAGCCAGGTTCCTTACCTGTTCATATCTCTCAATTTTTAGCATCGTTTGACAGAATATCCTACATTTGGAAATATTCTACACCAAATAAAAAAGCAATCCAACACATGAAACTTAGAAGCAACAAGTAACTTTCAATTAATTTTGAAAAATCCACGAAGACAAAAGAAATAGAACCTAAGAAGCATTAATAACTACTGAGAAAATAGAGCAGCCTTCTTCAGAAAACATAACATGTTTAAACGCGTGTTTAAAGTAGAGAGACAGTGTGGTGTGATGACAAGAAAAACTGTTTTAAGGTCACAGAGACCTTACTTTGAATTCCACATTTACCACTTAAACAAACTACTTAAATTTCTTGGCACTTCGCTTTCTTCATCTCTAAAATGATGATAATAGTTACCTGTCCTGGTTGTTGTGAGGATTAAATAAGCCAATATTTGTAAAGCATCTGTAGGTGGTCAACAATTATTACTATAGTACTGATGACATTTTTACTTGTTTCCTCTTTCAACCTGGCAAAATCAAGAGATGCTACAGTCTTTAAACTTACCAGCTTATAATCAATTTTGTAACCTATGCTGTATGTCCAAATTCAGTTGGAAATTTGAAAACCTTTTGAATACTTTACAATATGCTAAAATTACACTCAAGAAGTTTTTATAATCCTAAACTAAATGTTGCTTTGAGTATAGAATATAAAAATATTAAGCAATATGTATGTGTATATATTTTGGAGAAATTTTATCTTTATCAATTTAAACCAGTTCTACTCTGGTATATTTCCTTTTTTTTTTTTTTTTTTTGGCCACACCACACTGCATGTGGGATCTTAGTTCCCTGACCAGGGATGGAAACCGCGCCCCTTGCATTGGAAGTATGAAGTCTTAACCAGCGGACTGCCAGGGAAGTCCCTGGTATATTTCCTGTGAGGCAAAGCATGGAGTCTTTTTTTTTTTAATAAATAAATAAATTTATTTAAAAAAAAGAATACAAACATACTTTTATTTTCTCCCATTCTTTAAAAAAAACAAAACAAAAACCTCTTGTCTTCCACTGGACAAATTGGGAACAATCTGAATATTGAAAATAATCATTATCCTAACTAATTGTAATACAAAACATAAATAAAAACCTTAAACCCATAATGATACTCAAAAACAAGGAAGAATTAAAACAAAACAAAAACCCTCCTTGGTCACTACTCCATAACTATTTATTCTGAAAATACAGGAAAATAATTAAGGTTTATCCAGCCTGACTAAGATGAACTTCAGCTCAAAAGCATGTAGTGTTAATCACTGGGCCGCCAGGGAAATCCCTGGTATATTTTCTATGCTGCACAAGTAGCTGAGTACACAGAGGGTCAGTATGTTAAGCAAGAAAAATCTGGGGAGTGAGAGATTCTAAAAAAATCGGTGATAAATTGTGAATCACTATATTGTACACCTGCAACTTATGTAATATTGTACATCAACTATACTTCAACCAAAAAACCCTAAAAAAACAAAAAATTGGTGACAACAGTATTGAAATGGGGAACGAAAGTGTTGTCACTATCATTGTCTGTGCATAACATGAATATGACAAAGAAGGGTTAACGATCTAAACAAAGTTTTACGATATACAGAATTGAAGGCAATCAGTCTCAAATTTGTATTGTATTAAGGTCTTAGATAGAGTTTAAAAAAAAAACATGGTGAGAAGAATTGGGAAGATATTTGGGGAGGTGTTAGTCTTTCTGACAATGATGGAATATTGGGGGGGCGGGGCAGGGGGCAGAAAAACATGCCTCATGAAGCCGAGTTTAAGGATAAACTTTTGACCCTGAGATTTTAAAATATGCAGATCTGAATTTCTGTTAGTTGTGTTGATAAAAAAAAAAAAACCCATGTGAATAGTTAAAAAGCTTTTAAATCTTTACTACAGAAAAGATTTTTTTATCAATACAAAGAAGCTCTTCAGTTGTCTATTTCAACTTATTTTAATATTAGTAAATAAAAAGGTAGACATATCACCTTCCTTAGGACATAAACTTTCACGGGTAACAAGCAGAACTAATGTTTAGGTAACAGTTTAACATCTTGAAGGTTCTTAATAAAATTTAAACTCCATTTAACATGAAATCTCTCTCCATAATATGCACTCATGCCATTTGGATTACTAAGAGTTAATGTTTGGAGATGCTGTTCAATACCAATATAAAGTTCCCTTCTTTTCTGTTACAGGTTCGTCTCTGAAAATTTCCTTATAAATCTTTCAATCTGCTATCTGTATCACGTGAAGGCAAGTCCAGCAGTTAAAATCTGCCCAATCCATAGACACTATAAGATCTGATGAGGGAATTCCCTGGTGGTCTAGTGGTTAGGACTCGGCACTTTCACTGCGGAGGCCCAGGTTCAACCCCTGGTCGGGGGACTAAAATCCCAGAAGCCGCACAGTGCGGTGTTAAAAAAAAAAAAAAAAATCTGATGAGTGAGGGAGATCTGGAACAATTATTACACAGAAATATTTAAGCTCAATAAATATTTAAATAAATGAATGAATGTAACATTTATACCTGATTAAGTAAACGCAATAAACAGTAAAACTCTTGCATTATTCCTGTAAAAAAAAAATCACAGGGCTTCCCTGGTGGCGCAGTGGTTGAGAGTCCGCCTGCCGATGCAGGGGACACAGGTTCGTGCCCCGGTCCGGGAAGATCCCACATGCCGCGGAGCGGCTGGGCACGTGAGCCATGGCCGCTGAGCCTGCGCGTCCGGAGCCTGGGCTCCGCAATGGGAGAGGCCACAACAGCGAGAGGCCCGCGTACCGCAAAAAAAAAAAAAAAATCACAGATTGCATAATGTTTACATCAAACCCTATGACCCATGCACATTAAGAGATAAAGCAACTTTCTCTTATTTTTCAAAAGCCAGGACTTGGCATCATGGTGAGATGGGAAGCACATAAAATTTAGTAATTTTGAACACAGGCTCTGCTACTACTCACCACGTAGCTTTAGGCAAGTTTCTGTCAACAGCCTCAGTTTCGTTATCTCTTAAAACGTAATAAAAGGGACTTCCCTGGTGGCGCAGTGGTTAAGACTCCCCAGCTCCCAATGCAGAGGGCCCGGGTTCGATCCCTGGTCAGGGAACTAGATTCCACATGCATGCTGCAACTAAGAGCCAGCGAGCCACAACTAAGAAGCCTTCATGCCGCCACTTGCAGCCGGCACAACCAAATAAATAAAATAAATATTAAAAAAAATAAAACCACCACAACAGGGATTTAAAAAAAAAAAGGCAATAACACCCACTATCCCACAGAATGGGGAGAGGATAAAATTGATTAACACTTCACTAAGTAGTATCATCCCTTAGCTCTTTTTACCACATGACCAATGTGCTAACTACTTTAAACTTCTGTTTCCCTCTTGCTCTACACCTTCCTCTTATTCCTTCTAATTGTTCCTACTGCTTGCAATCTCCTTGTCTAGACCTGCCTTCAAGAATCAGTTGTGTCCTGTCCTCTGAGATACCTGTCCAGGGTCCCCTCTGGGCAATATTATAATCCTCTCCAGAATTTGTGATCCAAAGCGGTTTCTTTTTGTTTTTATTAAACCATTAATCACAATATAATAAGTAAATGGTAACATGTTAAGTGCTTTATGTTCATTTTCCCATTAATTCACAACCACCCTGTGAAGTAAGTAGTACTGTTATTCCCTTTATCAATGAGTAAAGTAAGGCTTAGAAAAGTTAAATAACTTGCCCAAAGTCACTCAAGTAATAATTAATACATATTAGCACTGCTCCTAATTAGTAATAATTAGTAGGACTGGGATTCAAAGTCAGGTGCATGGCTCCAAAGCCATTCTGCTGCCTTTGGTGGGGAACTTATACTTCCTTTGCCTTTGTAGCCTTAGGAAAAAAGTACACCTGGCATGAACATGTGTTTAGTGAGTAAAAAAAGGAAAAGAACAAGTCTGTACACTGAATTGCCTATTGTGTGTAATTCACCTGGACGTGGAGGTACAAAATTATCCAACAAGATCTCTACCCTCAAGCAACCTACAGTCAGTCTATCTGGGAGAGAGACTAGTGAACAGGTGATTGCAATACAGTGTGGTACGTGCTATTTCTATGGACAGGCTTCAGAGAAAACATAGGAGAGGGCACCTAAACTGGACGGGAGGAGGAATATAGTCAAGAAAGATGTTAGGTTAAGTCTGAGTTTCTGCTTTTCCCTTCAAAACCAAAATTAACTAGGATTTTACTAGACTGGCATTCTAGTAGCTGGCATGGCAGGGATGAATGTACTTTTTGTTAAAACTGAAGTATAGTTGACTTACAATATTATATTAGTTTCAGGTGTACAACATAGTGATTTGATATTTTTATACATTACAAAAGGATCACCACAACGTACATCTTTTTAAAATTAGTTTAGATTATGTCTACATTTATATTTCTATTTTATCTCAAATTACCTGTCTAGTTCAAATAAATATCATCTTCTAAAAAAACACAAAGGATGATCTGCTTTCTAAATATGTTCAATTTATATGACAGTACATCATATTTTTCTCTCCTCACAAAGGAGAAACAATAAAAAAAAGGGACTGGTTCCATAAGTGGCTAGTATGAGAAGTGCTTGCAACAAAACCACAATCCATTTAGGATTTTCACTCAGAAGAACAAGTGGCTACAACTTATCACATCTCAAGTAACTGCTCCAAAACCACTATCTATCCTCAAGAACATTTTACTAAGCAAAAACCAAACCAAACAAAACAAAAACAAAAAAAACACAAACAAAAAAAACTGAGGTTTTCCCCATATACGTTTCCTTCCTTTTTTCCCCGTCTAATTTAACCCTACAATAATGGTATACAATTTAGATAATGGATTTCCATCAGTTGTTCACTTACCAAACAATAGTTCATTCAAGTGGATACTTTCTGGGCTGTCATGGAAAACGCCAAAATAAAATGCCTTATTAAATTCGAGTTAGATTATATCTGTCACTTCTTCCTTGTCCAAAACAATTACTATGAAAGAAAATAAATTAAGCCTAGCACTGTCACTTATTACAATGTTGGTTGCTATAACATTTTTTTTACCAGTTTTCTAGGTGGTTACTAATAGATTAAATGATTTCAACACTGTTCTAATCTGAAGAAAGCAGATTTCCCCAAACATTATGGGACCAGTAAGGATGAAATAATAAAATAAAGTAGAGGTGATAAGGAATGCACTTGTTTGCGTTTTGTGGGATTAGTGAGACAACAGCAAAAACAAAAGCTTAATGGGATTAAAATCTAAGGACAGCAAACACAAACAATCAAGAAAGTGCAGCTTCGAACACACAATCACAAAAGAGAACCTAACTTCTTTAACCTAGAGTTTGCAGAGAATCGGGTTCAAGTACAAAGTAGGTTAACCTTCTTTTCTTTTTTTTTAATTGAAGTATAGTTGATTTACAATGTGTTATTTTCATCTGTACAGCACGATTCAGTTTATATATATATATATATATATATATATATATATATATATACACACACACTTTTATATGTATTCTTTTTCAGATTCTTTTCCCTTATAGGTTATTACAAAATATTGAGTATAATTCTCTGTGCTACACCTTAGGTCCTTGTTGAGGTTAACCTTACTTTCAACTTATCACCCTATTTATTTAGCAAAATGAAAAATAACCTGGTGGGAAAAAAAAATAACCTGGTGGACAAAGAGTTTCCACAAAACCTTTCTTATCTTCCCCTAGTAAATTCTCTCACTAAAAGGAAAAGATAAACAAACGGAACTTTTCTTGATAAGCTTTATCTTTAAGTTAGAGATTTTTAAAAATTCATGAATGCTTGCTAGGACAAGAGAGGGTCAACAGCAGTTTACAGCAAAGAACTGTGATGTTACTTGCTACAGGGGACAGTTACAATCATGAAATCCAAAGGAATTGTAAGAGATTTTTATTCCCTTAACCTTTATTCACGCACTAGAAGAGTTTTCGACAATTTATGAAACTTACAGACTTAAAATATAAAGGGCTTCAAACTATGGCTGTATTTAATACCATAATGTTAACTCAGATTTTAATGGCATGTTAAAAATTCAAAACCACAATTCTCCCCAGTAAATGTAACCATTACCATTTAGAGAAAATAATAGGGATAATCACATTTGTCAAATTTATTTAACCTGAAGCTATGTTAGTCACCATAATGACCTACCGTACTTTTGTTCTTTCATTAAAGAATTCTCAGACCATTCACTATTGAGTTACTGTTTAACTGGTAAACTGAGGCAAAATACTGAATAACTTGCAAAGTCACAAGTGCAAAGTCCACTGTACAAAACTACTGAACCAGCCTCCCTGTTTATGTACTCTTCCAGATATAATTTAAACTGAGCAAAAGATGAATTCTAAATTCCGCATAAATTGCCTCTAACTGTGCCTTTCTTTTTGCTTGAAAACGCTTTTCATACATTGCCACCGATTCAGTTTCACCTGTAGGTAATGAACACAGAACTCATTGTGGGGAAAAACAAACCAGAATGTGAAAAAAGTAAGATAAGTTATCAGATATACAAGGGAGTGAAACAGTTGATTGAAAAGTACTTTAACCACAATACCTTTTCTCCATTCTTAAAAGAGGCATTTTGAATATTTTAGTTACTATTTCTTTCACGAAAACCCCCAGTTTCCCAATGCTCCCACATTGAGTACTCACCTGATTCATCTGAAGGCTGAATCCGGGCTTTTATTTCTGCTAAGCTGGGCTCCCCCTCTTGGGAGACCGATGCTGCTGCCCCCTCCTCTGTATCCTCTACCTTAGTCACGGTGAAGTGCGGCATTGCTGTAGTTAGGAACCCGTGCTCTCCCTATATTTAAGCTTCCTTCCAGTCTACCTTCCCTGCCTACCTCTTCCTTGCTGTGCCCTTTCCGACTCTGATCACTGCCCACAGGAGACCTAGCCTGGGAATCGGGAAGTACTTTCAGCTCACGTGACCTACAGCCCCAAGGGAGTGGAACCTAGAAGACACGCCTTCCACAGTGTTTACCATTCACTTAAAAGGATTAAGCACTCCACCTCTTGCTTATTGTTATTAAACTCTAAGAATCCCAAGAACTGTTTAGGCTGCTTTCCCAGAGCTGCCAATGGCTGGAGAGTGGGCAGAATGCATGGAACTCCGCCCACTGTGTGCTCACCCTCCTGTTTCCTTAAGTTATTTGCACGTCGGGATCTCAACCTCTGCTCTCATATCTCACAGGAGAAAGATTAGGGAACAGTTCATTTTGTAAACTTTTCGTTTTAAAGAAAGACTTACACTTACATTAATTTAGAAAATCAAACTATTTGTAAGCTTCTGTTGCTTTATTTCAAAGCATACTGAAACTACTCATACAAATCAATAAAAGTTTTTTCTTATCTTTCAGATAAGAACATTCACTTGGCAAGTATTTAATGAATATCTATATATTTTATACAAGATATAGTTCTAGATGCTATAGTGTATACAAGGACATCCAAGAAGAGACATTAACTTTCCTGAAAGTCCAAGTTGTTTAAAAGAGCAAAATATTTTTAAAGGGAAGAGTTCAGAATTTTTTGTACTGTACAGAGTTTAAACATTGTGTTTTAAAGAAAAAAAAACAAGAAAATCCCTGATTAAGAGGTGTACAGTTCCTTCAGCACACACTTAAAATAACATACTTAACTTTATCAGATAACTGTGTTCTCAGTTGATGACTTTAACTACAGAGTATAAGGCCCTATCTCTGCACCTAGACAAGGGAGTTCAGTAACTTGAGCTCTGTGCTATTTTCCATTAATGATGTAATATGAGGGCTTTGTTGTTAGTAACACCTGACAAACAAGACTGCACTAAATTTAAAGAAGAATGATGGTTTATAATCCCCATTTATTCCAGTATATACCACTTCTAAAAGAGAATGAAGCCAATAGTTGTTAAAGACCTACTCTGTGCTCTGCATTGCACTAGAAACTTTCTGTTATGATCTCATTTAATCATCACAGCAACAGAAACATTAGGCTAGGAACTTGCGCAAAGTCACAGAGTTTGTAAATGGTGAAGCCCCACTTAAAAACCTCTAATACTCTTGTTGGTAGGCAGCATAGAAGTTTCATAGAAAGAAAACTCATATACACTTACCTCATTTTATTTCATGGGCTCCTGTTTAACACTGGTTTGTAATCTTGGCAGCACCATTGGTATCACCTGGGGAGATTTTAGAACAACTAATGCCTGGTCCCATCCCAGCTATTCTGATATAATTCCTCTGGAGTAGAACCTGGGCAAAAGGACCTGTAAAAGTTCCCTCAGGTGGTTCTAACAGGCAGCCAAGGTTGAGAACTATCAATACTACAAGAGAAACGTTTGTCACTTGAGAAGGCTTTGAAACTGCTTTTTATCTCTGATAGAAACTAAATCAGGTGTGGTAGTGCCCTTGGTGATTTTTCCATATTTACAACTCAGGTAGCTACTCTGCTGATTTACTCAAAGGAACTACCAAATTGTCAGAGTTCAACATTATATTCTAGGTTCCAAATTTATTAATACCTTAGTGCCATTGGATATTTCCAATGGGATCTTACTTTTCATATTTAATTTATTAAGAGAGTTGAACTGTGGCTAATCTTTTATAGTCAGTGGACAGAAACAATGACTCATGTTTATAAATCTATGTACAGCTTGTACACATAAGCCTATGTACGAATGTTATCCTGTCACCTCTCCCCTCTAAAAAAAAACCCCAAACTAAACAAGTAGGAATGTAACAAATTCCTGTTAAAACGATGAGTAATTTATTTACCAACTTGAGAGAGAGCTAACTTACCAATAGTTCTCTCCTAGACTGGACGGTAGATAACAGTGCAGGGGCATAAAATATTCAAGCAAGGTTAAAGTAATATAGAAAATGTTGCGGGCGGGGAAAGTGGCAAAGAAGAGACGTGTAAGTGCTATATAGGAACGGTGGTTAGACAGAGAAGGTGGGATGTAAGAAACAGCTATTTAAAGTACAACAAACTACCACAAAGAGTATACCATTCCACAGCCACCATGATGGCTAAAACTGGTAAGACTGACAATTTTGGTGAGAATGTGGAATGAAAGGAACTTTCATACATTGTTACTGGAGTGTAAATTGGTTCACCCACTTTGGAAAGGGGTCTGGTACTTTCCCCTATAATCCAACAATTGCACTCCTCGGTATTTACCCCCCTGAATGAAAATAGTATAAGAATGTTCACAGCAGTTTATTAACAATAGGCCAAAACTGGAAACCCAAGTGTATATCCACAGGAGAATGGATAAACTCTGATATATTCATACAAAGGATTACTATTCAGCTATAAAAAGGAATGAACCAGTGTGATACCTACAACAATATAGGTGAATCTCAGAAACATTATGCTAGGTGAAAGAAGAGTACATAAACAAAAGTTTTTGTTTATGTTTTTTTTGTTAAGAGTACTTAAACAAAAGAGTACATAATATATGGAGCCACTAATAGGAAGTTTTAGAGCTGGCAAAAGTAATGTGGTGCAAAACCAACAGGACAATGGTTGCCTTTGGGGGAATGGAAGTGGAGACGGGGCATGAGAGAACTTCGCAGAGTGATGGTAATATTCCACATCTTGATAGAGTTTAAAGTTCCACAGGTATATGCATTTGTCAAAATTCAGTCAATCTTCACTTAAAATTTGTGTATTTGGGCTTCCCTGGTGGCGCAGTGGTTGAGAGTCCGCCTGCCGATGCAGGGGACATGGGTTCGTGCCCCGGCCCGGGAAGATCCCACATGCCACGGAGCGGCTGGGCCCGTGAGCCATGGCCGCTGGGTCTGCGCGTCCAGAGCCTGTGCTCTGCAACGGAAGAGGCTGCAACAGTGAGAGCCCCGCATACCGCAAAAAAAAAAAAAAAAAAAAAAATTTGTGTATTTCATGGTATGAAAAGTTTAACTGCAAACAGATACTGAATTCTAACTAACAATCTGATTTTGAAGTATTTGGGAAAAATGAACTGATATCTGCAATTTGAACCTTGAAATGTATATACTAAGATAAATGGATAGACATATGACAGGAAAAGTATTATAAAATACTAATGATAGATTCTGGGTGGTGAGTATACAAGTGTTCACTCTAAGTCTTGCAATTTTCTGTATTTTTGAAATTTTTCACAATAAAATGTTGAAAAAATACAATAAACTGACACCATTATGAAAATGAATAGGCAAGTCAAAGACTGGGAGAAAATATTCATAAAACATATGCTTGGGCTTCCCTGGTGGAGCAGTGGTTGAGAGTCCGCCTGCCGATGCAGGGGATGCGGATTCGTGCCCTGGTCCAGGAAGATCCCACATGCCGCGAAGCGGCTGGGCCCGTGAGCCATGTCCGCTGAGCCTGTGCGTCCAGAGCCTGTGCTCCACAACGGGAGAGGCCACAACAGTGAGAGGCCCGCGTACCGCAAAAAAAAACAAAAAACAAAAAAACATATGCTTGACAAAGGACTTGTATTTTGAGTATACAAAAATCCCCTACAACTTAATAATAAAAAGACAACAGAAAATGAGCAAGGGCTTCCCTGGTGGAACAGAGGTTAAGAATCTGCCTGCCAATGTAGGGGACACAGGTTCGAGCCCTGGTCCGGGAAGATCCCACATGCCGTGGAGCAACTAAGCCCGTGCACCACAACTAATGAGCCTGAGATCTAGAGCCCATGGGCCACAACTACTGAGCCTGGGGGCCACAACTACTGAGCTCTCATGCCACAACTACTGAAGCCCGTGCACCTAGAGCCCATGCTCCACAACGAGAAGCCACCACAGTGAGAAGACTGCACACCACAACAAAGAGTAGCCCCTGCTCGCCACAACTACAGAAAGCCTGTGCGCAGCAACGAAGACCCAATGCAGCCAAAAATAAATAAATAAAATAAATTTTTAAAAAAGAAAAGGAACAAAAGATTCAAACAGACAATTCACAAAGGAAGCTATACACATGGCTAATAGCACTTGAAAAACTGCTCAGTGGCCATCAAGGAAATGCAAATTAAAATCACAACTAAAACTGTTGGCAAGGGGCTTCCCTGGTGGTGCAGTGGTTAAGAATCCGCCTGCCAATGCAGGGGACATGGGTTCGAGCTCTGGTCCGGGAAGATCCCACATGCAGTGAAGCAAATAAGTCCATACACCATAACTACTGAGCCTGCGCTCTAGAGTTGGCAAGCCACAGCTACTGACTCCACGTGCTACAACTACTGAAGCCCACATGCCTAGAGCCCGTGCTCCGCAACAAGAGAAGCCACTGCAATGAGAAGCCCACGCAACACAAAGAAGTGCGGCCCCCACTTGCCACCACTAGAGAAAGCCTGCGCACAGCAACAAAGACCCAACACAGCCAAAAATAAATAAATAAAATAAATAAATCTATAAAAACAAACTGTTGGCAAGGATGTAGAGCAAATGTTGATGTGAATGTTGGTGTGATGACTTTGGAAGAATGTCTGGCAGTTTTGTGGGGGTTTTTTTGCAGTACGCAGGCCTCTCACTGTTGTGGCCTCTCCCGTTGCGGAGCACAGGCTCCGGATGCACAGGCTCAGCGGCCATGGCTCACGGGCCCACCGGCTCCGCGGCATATGGGATCTTCCTGGACCGGGGCATGAACCTGCGTCCCCTGCATCGGCAGGCGGACTCTCAACCACTGCGCCACCAGGGAAGCCCTGGCAGTTTTTTAATAAGTTTAAACATACACTTACCCTATGACCCAGCAATTCCTTGTTTTTTGTTTGTTTTTTGCGGTACGTGGGCCTCTCACTGTTGTGGCCTCTCCCGTTAGCGGAACTCAGCGGCCATGGCTCACGGGCCCAGCCGCTCCACAGCATGTGGGATCTTCCCGGACCGGAGCACGAACCCGCGTCCCCTGCATCGGCAGGCGGACTCTCAACCACTGCGCCACCAGGGAAGCACCAGCAATTCCTTTTCTAGGTATCTACCCAAGAGAAATAAAAGCTAAATCCACAAAAAAACTTTTGAACATGTATGTTTTTAGCAGCTTTATTCATAACAGCCCAAACAGGAAAGAGCCTAGGTATCTATCACAAGATAAACAACCTATAGTATATTCATACAATAGACTATTACCCAACAATAACCAGGAATGAACTACTGATGCATTCAACAACATGGCTGAATCTCAAAAACATTAGAAATTATACATCACACATTAATTATATGCACACTTTAGTGTTTAGGTGTGAAGCACATTGATGTCTGCAACTCATTTTGAAATGCTTCAAAAATGGATGGATCAATGGAAGGGATGAATATGTGATAAAACAAATATAGCATGGATTTCCCTGGTGGTGCAGTGGTTAAGACGTGGTGCTCCCAATGCAGGGGGCCTGGGTTCGATGATCCCTGGTCAGGGAACTAGATCCCACATTCATGCCTCAACTAAGGGAGCCCGCCGGCTGCAACTAAACTAAGACCCGGTGCAACCAAATAAATTAAATAAATAAATTAAAATGTGTTTTTTTTTTAAAAAAAAACAAATATTGCACAATGTTAATTGTAGCATATGGAGGATATGGATATGGGTGTTCATCATACAGTCTTTCAACTTCTGTATATGTTTGAAATTTTTCATTAAAAAAATGTCAGAAAAAAATATAATGAACTGAATGAAGTTTACTGAAATCTAAAAAACTTTGGATCTGAGTATAAAACAAGTCACTTATGGTCAAATTTCATTTCACATAAAATTCAGGCAGCTGCATAAATGCTTTTCCTGATTCTAGAGTGTTGAATATTGTTTGAAATGAGAGTCATCATACAGGCTTGAAATATTTATAGTTTCACATTAAAAAAAAAAAAAACCCAAGGAATTCCCTCGCGGTCCAGCGGTTGGGACTCCACGCTTCTACTGCCAGGGGCCCAGGTTCCCAGGTTCGATCCCTGGTCCGAGAACTGAGATCCTGCATGGCATATGGCCAAAGAAACAAACAAAAACAAAAACCAAAACAAAAAACCCCACCACCACAACAGCAATATCCATGGGAGAACAGACTTGTGCTTGCCAGTGGGGAGAGAGGGTGAGGGAGGGGTTGACTGGGAGTTTGGGATTAGCAGATGCAAACTACTATATACAGAATGGATAAACAAGGTCCTACTGTGTAGCACAGGGAACTATTAATATATTCAATATCCTGTCATAAACCATAATGGAAAAGAACATGGAAAAGAATATATATATAATATAACTGAATCACTTTGCTGTCCAGCAGAAATTAACACGACATTGTAAATCAGCTATACTTAAATAAAATAAATTTTTTAAAAAATCTATGGTATTTTGAAGCAGTAAGATATAAGGCCAGGCTACGGCAAAAAGGGCATTTCTTATGGTATTACTTCCACAGTGCTTTATACATTAGGCTAAATATTATACATATTATATTTATTTTATTAGTTTCAGTAAAACACTTGTGACTATATTATGTCTGTATTTTTAAAAAAGCATGCCCATTCTTTAAAAGAATGTGTCTACTTTGGGTAATATTTTGAAAGTAAAATTTACCATTCTACACTATTCTATTATGAATTTTTAATCATGGCTAACAATTCAATTTTTCATCATGGCTAACAATTCATGATAACCAGCATTTTATTTTATTCAGCCCATTTATCAAATTAGGTTCAGTGAAAAGACTGAAACAAGGGAAAGTCAGTGGGAAATTATTTTCGACATAAGGATTCTCTATCAGTTTTTATTATTTTGTTATATGCCATCACTAAAAACCATTCAATTTTAAAGCAAATCATATATGTATTTCCTCTTGGTTTGCAGAAACTGAGAACTGTATTGTACAAAAGTTATGCAAATTATCTAGAACCACACAATCTCATTGCAAATTATCTCTGGTAAAGGACTATTTTCCTCTAAATTTCCAGTTCATTGTGGGCTAAAAATTTTGAAAAAAACCCCAATAATAATAATAAAAATTACTAGAAAATAAAAAATATACAAACACAAATTCCAATTTTTATTATTAGATTCAATAGACATAAACCTGCTTTAACAAACTGCTATGCAAGTTTCTAAAAACTCTGAATTTCTGAACTCATCTCCTCACAGACATAATAAATAGCTCATGGTCCAGCACCGTCTGCATACAACACTCTGAATGGCTCTGTTAGAGAATTATCTAAACATTCTGCTAGAAGAGAATGAGCAGTTCACTACCTAAATTTAGAGATATAGTTGGAGTCTGAAAAGTATACAGATTCTCATTATGTATATACAAATTTCCTATTTACCGTACTCAGCAAAACCTTTTTCTCCTTCAGACACTGGGACAGTAAATATTAATTTAAAATATAAAAATGATCACAAACTAAATCTTGCCTTACTATGTAGACAATTATAAAAAGACTTAAATGAATCAATTACTTTGATGAGGACCAACTATCATGGATAGTAAGGACTTAAAACTTCTAAATCTCAAAATTACATAAAATTGTCTATGAATAGATTTTTATAAAATGGCATGAATGATGAATAATGTATTTTGGGGCTAACTACTGAAAGACAGTAAATACATAAAAGACATTACTTTCTGATGGATTTGTAATATTGTAGGGTAAGGATGACAAAGAGTTCTCCAAATCAAAACATCAGAAAAATCTATTCTTTACTGAGGCTGAAGGAATCATGCATTTATTCAATACATATTTAAGTGTTCACTATGTGCCAGGAAACAGGAATACAATGGAGAACAAGACACTGCTCCTGCCCTCAAGGAGTTCGCAGTCTTGTTATCCAATTAACTACACAATAAAAGGCAATATAAAACAATATACTGTAATACAGTATAAGCATAGAAAGAATCTTGAGAGCACAACATAGCACTACCTTGCCCAGTTACTTCTACAGGGACCTAAAGTTGAGTCTTCACTAGAGGAAAGAATGTAGTAGGATAGTTGATGGCTAGCTAATTTGCTAGCTACGCCTTCCATTTTGGTTACTGATCCAAATTCTAAAGAAGGCATTATCAAAAGCCTCTGAGTACTTAGAGCCCTCAGCTTCTACTGTTAACTTTTTCACAATATTGCAATTCCCTGTATAAGACTGCTCACCTCAATGTCATCATACCCTAGGTATGCTAGGACCCAAGAATCACCAACCAGAGGTAAGCACTGGCAGCTACTAACATGGACTACTCAGTAACTCAGAATCTCATTTCTGATGTATGACATTTCATTCTTTTACTATGAAATACGCTATATGGGCTTCTAGTCAAGGCTACCAATACTGTATAGAAAATAAAACTGATGTTAAGCACCATACTGTCAAAACTTAGGACATATTTCTAAAAATGTAAAGAAAGGAAAATGAAAACATAATTTGAAACAAAATTTCCTTGTTAATTTTCACCTCAGAGAACAAGTGTTTTTATAAGTTATTGCTTTCCTCCTCCCCTGAAACAAAACTCCATTTTAAAATAGATCTACC
This sequence comes from Leucopleurus acutus, assembly GCF_964270905.1. Taxonomy (NCBI): domain Eukaryota; kingdom Metazoa; phylum Chordata; class Mammalia; order Artiodactyla; family Delphinidae; genus Leucopleurus; species Leucopleurus acutus. The sequence continues at coordinate 76,102,855 of NC_139142.1, read as the reverse complement.
GAGACAGGGGTCAAAATATGAATATTCATTAACTTTAGATGGACTAATGTAACTAAATCAGTAACTGTTCATGTAATTCAGCACTATTATACTGCCCTAGTTATCTGAGATCATTTGTGTAAAAGACAGTAAAATACACATTGTTAGGCCAGATTTCTTGTTAGGAACACAGAACCTTAAGTTATTCTGGAAACATGTCATTTTACTACTTTTTTAAAAAAACCATTTCCTTTCATGCCCCCAATCCCAGGCAAAATAATTGCAAAAATGTACCCAGAAGATAAAGACTGCATTTCCTTATGCTTGCTCTATTATACATTTGAAGCTGAATAAATGTTTCAACAGAGCCAGCCACCATTAGCAGAGGAAGTGTAATGACAATAATACTGGTGTTAGAATCACAAACACTGGGTTCAAATCACTATTCTTCAATTTATTACTTGTATGACCCTGGGCAGGTTACTTAACCTTATCAGCTTCAGCTTTTTCCTGGAGAAGAAATCCACCTTAGCTCAGAAGAAAATGACTTTTTTTTTTAAATGAAAAAGTATCAGAACTGATGATTTTTCAGCAAAGGAAAGAATTAACCTCATCTAATAGGAAAGCCTGTTCTCTATTTCCTATTAATTCCTAAAATTTTATTTGGAAATTAGAACACTGCTAAATTAGAAAAAAAAATAAATCAGGGGGCTTCCCTGCTGGCGCAGTGGGTGGGAATCTGCCTGCCAATGCAGCGGACACGGGTTCGATCCCTGGCCTGGGAAGATTCCCACATGCCGCGGAGCAACTAAGCCCGTGTGCCACAACTACTGAGCCCGCGCGCCTAGAGCCGGTGCTCTGCAACAAGTGAAGCCACGACAATGAGAAGCCCGCACACCACTCGCTGCAACCAGAGAAAGCCGGCGCACAGAACAAAGACCCAACACAGCCAAAAATAAAAAACAAATAAATAAATAAATTTATTTAAAAAAATAAAAATCAAAAGCAGAATTTTTTACATGCACCTTGGGATGTAAATTAACTGTTGTGAAAATAAGTATTATTTCTGGATATAAAAAAACGAGCTTAAATATTAAAAGCAAATGCTCTCAAAATAAAGATAAATTTCAATTGGATTCAATTATCATAGCTCCTCGAAGTGAAAATGTACATGTGTATACAAGAGTTTTAAACTTCTTAGTGTTTTCTTTTTGTAAAATTAGCAATATGAAAAATGAATAACCTTACCCCAAAAGGAAAAACAGCCTTGTCTGGTAAAATGGAAGAAATTTAGGCGCCACTTTGCCAAAAATTAAAGCTATCTACCAAATGGTTCCAACTGTAAACAGATGAATGCTATCAACTGAATATCTTGCACGGATTTCTCAAGGCCATATGAAATGTAATAAGGCTTAGCAATGCAGTAACAAAAATACAAAGCAGAAGACTGAAACCCAGCTCTCAGTTAAAATAATACGAAATTTTAAAAAGAAAAAAACAAAAAACTAAAGTTAGGATTAAGACCTAAGTATACCTGCCATTTCCTAACAACTTAATACAGCTTTTGTTTTCTATTTCTGTCCTTTCCAAGTACAAAAACTTAAATTTTAAGGAAAAACAAAAAAAAGTTTTAGACCTTACATTTTTTCAGTTAAAACATCCAGTGGTAATTTCAAATTTTCAAGTTTTGCATAGCCTCTCAGATTGACTTATTAATTGTACAATATTGGTTTGATTCTGAAATCTTGTTAACTGTGAATTCCACCCATGATTTAACAGTAGCTTAAAATTCTTCAAAAGTAAAATGCACTTGAATATCAGAAATGTTAAAAATATGACAAATGTACACCTTAGAACTGAGCAAATATGGTAATAATATTTCCTATTAATCAACTATTAAACTTCTGCAGTTAAAGCAAGGTGCTCTGTGTGTGTGTGTGTGGTATTGTATGTTCTGCAGTCTTGTGCTCATATCTTTATACATAATTGCAGGGATTCTACAAAGTACACCAAAGCATTAATAACAGGGTTTTAATGGGGAATATCTTCTTGGTTTTCCATTTACTTATAAAATTTCATTAAAATAATACATTGTTTTACACAATCACAAAATAAAATGCTTTCATAATTCCTACAATACGGCTCTCCAAATTTTCATACCTACTGCTAAGAAACACATCACCAAGAACTTAAACACATAAAATCTGCACTATTCTGAGTCAACAAGCCCACCAAGTGCAGCTGTGCAGATTACATCAGGCCGAAAGGGCAAGGGCGTTGGGGGGACTGAAATCCAGTTTGCCCGTCTCCAGTGAAGCTTGCAAGGGGTCTGGCTAGTCCAGAAGTATTTATTACGCAGAGGAGGCAAAAGGAGCACCACGATTCAAAAGTTTACAGCAAATATCGTCCTTCTAGGTCAGTACAAATTGCCTTAAACGTCAGCATTAGAAACATTCCCCTTATTCTAAGAGCCTTAACATTAGAAAAGCATGACTTTTATAAGATTCTTAGGTACCCAGGAGTGTCCTCTTCCTTCTTTTCCATTCCAGTACAGGTAATATCAAAGCAAAGTTTATGAGAATCTAGAATCAAGAAACATGCCTCTGACAGGAAAAGAATGAGGCCCCGCACGGAAAGAATTAGTGAGGATACAGAAGAGACCACCCAAGATAAAAGACAGTAAGTTGAAGCAATCACTCTTCCAATCACTAATATTTAATCAAATATCTAGAGTATTCTAGGACAGAATCTATAAAAGAAAGTCCTTTCTATTAAAGTAGCTTTCTGGGGCTTCCCTGGTGGCGCAGTGGTTAAGAATCCACCTGCCAACGCAGGGAACACGGGTTCGAGCCCCGGTCCGGGAAGATCCCACATGCCGTGGAGCAACTAAGTCCGTGCGCCACAACTACTGAGCCTGCGCTCTAGAGCCCGCGAGCCACAACTACTGAGCCCACATGCCACAACTACTGAAGCCCACGCGCCTAGAGCCCATGCTCTGCAACAACAGAAGCCACCTCAATGAGAAGCCCGCGCACCGCAACAAAGAGTAGCCCCTGCTCGCTGCAATCAGCGAAAGCCGGCGTGCAGCAACAAAGACCCAATGCAGCCAAAAATTAATAAATAAATAAAATTTATTTAAATAAATAAATAACGTAACTTTCTGGATTGCAGTCCAACCTTTTAAAAGCTTGTATTACAGATATTTTCAAATATACACAAAGTCAGAGAAAACAGTAAAATTAATCCTCATTAATCCAATTCAACCAATTATAAATGTTTGCCAATCGTATCTATCTCTCCTCAACTGTTTTGTGGCGTGGGGGGAGGGAGGGTGGAGTACACTTCGTTTCACCTGTAAATATGTCAATATGTATCTCTACAGATAAGGGCTTTATATTACCACAATGTCATAAATATACCTAAGAAAATTCACAATAATTCCTTAGTATTTTTTAACACCAAGTACGTGGTCAAATTTCCCTGATTTTCTCAAAAGTGGCTTTTTACAGTTGTTTTGTTCATATCTGGATCCAAAGAAAGTCCACACATTGCATTTGGCTGACAGCTTTTTATCTGTAACAGCTCCCCCCCCACCCCTTTGTTCTCTCCTCCTCCACTCCATGCCATTTATTTGTTGAAAAGTCTAGTTATTCAATAAAATTTCCCACATTCTGGATTTAGCTGATTGCTACTTGTGGTGTAAAGTAGTATATTATAAAGTTTAATCATTGGCTTTGCAGTATGGAGGAGAGGGGGAAAAAACAGAGGTGGTCTGTAACCAAAACATTTCACACAAGTGCTACTTGTCTTTAAAAAAAAGTGGGGGGAGGAATCGAGCTTGGGAAAAAAAAATCTATCAGAGGATGCTATCAGGAAAGCTAAGAAGGTGCCAAATCCATGTGTTTTTACAAAACTATCCATTTTACTATGTTACACAATGTTAGTTACAGCTCTCTGTTAGTGTGTCAAAGTGAAATGGTAGTATTCAATAACCATATAATATGAAAGGTATATTTAAAAGAAAGGTAATAGTCACCTGCAATTGGCAATACAATGTAATTCATTTATTTTTGCTTGGGGCAAAAAACTAGAATTTTTTTCCAAAAGTATAAAAAGATTGCTTGGTACTTTGAAACATGCTCTTATGAAAAATAAAAAGATAGCTTTGCAACACTATTCTGATTCTTAGTCAAACGTTATTTAACCCTAGCATGAGAGATTGATGTGACCTATGAATAACACACAGAATTGGTAGACCAGCAGAGTGGGCTAAACGTCCATGTGTAATATAATGGCACCAAGTGCAGATAAATACTCTGTAAGACCTACTGGCATTTAAGGAAAAGCCTGCTGGGCCTTGTCCACTTGGTGAACTTCTGCTTACCCTTCGCAGCCCACCTCAGGTAGGAAAGTTCTTCCCATGCATGTAAGATTAATCCCTCTTCCCTTCTGAGCTATGGTCTCCAAATCTGGCTGAAGAGCTTTTAAATACTGTGGACAAAGAATGTTGCCTGCCATATCAGTGAACAAAGGACGTTGAGGCCATCGAGCCATCAGTCACTGCAGCCACCCCCAATGGTGCACCCTGAGGGGATTCAAGATGGAGAAAAACAGGATACTGGCCCTAGATAGCTAAGGCTCATCTCAAAGGAATAATTTCAATAAGCCCAGAGTCCTGAATCTTCTCATACACAGAACAGCACTAAATTCAATAACTTGAGATGTCTGGTTTTCTTTAATTAGCAGTAATCTTTTGATGTTTCCACGACTTGGGTTTTTTTGCAAAAACTCCTGTATATCCTGGCTCCTCCCTTACATCTTCACAACAGTCCCTCAGAGCTGTATGAGAGGTTGTCTTACTGAGGGTTTAAGTCCTCAGTAAGTCTGTCAAGTAAAATGTAATTCTCAACTTTTAGGTTGTGCATTTTTTTCAGTCGACAGCATTATGCTCTTCAGGTCCCTGTCCTCAAGAACCTACAGCCTAACCGAGGAAAATAATATGTAAACAAACAAATAAAAAACCAAAATTCAGTGAAATAGGTGCTCTAGTAGTAGTCTGTATAAGAGATACAGGGACTTAAAGAACTGATCTGATCTATCTGGGTGTCGGGTTGAATGAGAAAAGGTTTCAGAGGTGGCTCCATGAAGGAGGGGCTTATCTAAATAATTTTTGCATCTCTACCAGCTAACATCCCTCAGTAAAACTTGGTGACAGCCAGCCTCCAAGTTGGTACACTTAGAGGTCCTGACTCAACTGGCTTTTATTTTTACTCCACTTCAGAAACCCACTCCCAAGGCTGCACACTCGATCATGTTAACACTGGAACTGCCCCACCTCTGAATCCATTAACCCTAACATTCATCTATCTGATCACAGTCTTCAATCCCTCTACATCATTCACTATCACTTTTACCTCATCAAGTCCTCCAGTCTCTCGGTGTCTCCATTTTACCTCAGTTCATCATTTTCCTTAGCTATATTTTTCTACTGTATTATTCTAAAATTTGCTGTATTTTTCTTTTTTTTGTATTTTGACGTATACTTCTATTCCTGCATTTATCATACAGCATTATAATTTATATGAAAATTTGTTTGCTTTCTCTATTAGATCATAACTTTCCTTAGAACAGTAATTGGATTCTTTTTCTCAGTCCTACATCCTTAGCACCCAGAACAGAGCCTGGCCCATAATAATTCATCAGTAAATGTTGGTGCAAGTGTTCTTGTCATTTTCACCACTATTGCCATGAGCGCTCCAAAGGCAGAACCTATATTTTACCTGAGCATTTCCTATAGTTCCTACTGGAGGGCCTCACACACATCAGAGCCTCAGGGAGCATTTGTTGAATTGTAAAAGGTTGAAATGTTATTAGAAAATGTATAAGACATATAAAAATATGTTCTCTTCTCTATTTTGGTATTATTATTTTAACAATCATTTAAGTTAACCAAATGGTTATGAGGCAAATGTAAACAATGTTCATCATGGCAGAGGCAAAATGATGTAATGGAAAGCCCTGGACAGAAGTCAGGAGGCCTGCATTTCAGTCTTGGCTCTGCCACTCATGATCTACAAATAACTATCTCTGTAAGCCTTAGTTTCCTCATTTATTAAAATGGGCTTTGACCAGAATTCGATTCTTGATCATCTGAGGTTCCCTAACTAACATGCTATGGCTCATAAAATTTTTTTAATTACAAAAGTGATACACTCTTAATATAAAAGATTGTACATGCCCTACTGAATTGTTTAGATAAAGGAAAATTCCCAGTCTCCACCCTATTTTCATAACTGTCCAGAGGTATCCACTCTCAGCAGTTCCTTCTGTACCTTTAAGGCATTCTTCACGCATAAGCAAGTACAGTGCTAAGATCGCTGATTTTATTTACCAACTTGACAGTCCCATAAGTTCTAATGGAACCTTGACAAAATGAAAAAGAACTATAAACACTTTGATAGCAGAAAGATAATTACTACTCAAAAGGCCAACAGTAGAAAAAAATTAAAACACAGATAGAAATAAATATTTAAAATTTGGTGTGTCACCCCACCTTGGTTGTGCAATGTAATGTGAATAAAAGGTATATGACACGATAAGAAACTTAAGGTGGGAAGAAATGTAGGAGGCATGGGAATTGTGGGGAAAGGAGAGAGAATGATACCAATGTCACAACCACTGAAGGATGTAAAAAGGGTCCCCCCACCAAAAAAAAAAAAATCACAAAATTCTAAATGGTAAAATAGCAAACACAGTTCTGAAATACATTATGAACTTAAAGTTAGAGTCCACTGTAGAAGAGGAAGTAGTTGTTTTCCTATACTAAATCCAACCCAGAGACAAATGTAGATTAGCACGTCCTTGATTTTCTTGACAACAGCATCCTTTGAAGATCAACATCTAAGTCCAGTAAGGGTATCTGCATATTACAAGGCCAAAGGTGAAATAATTACATTTCTAACCAGTTCCCTCTGATGGTGTGGAAACTATATCACAGGATGATCATCATAAGAAATTTTTTAAAAGACAATAAGAGAAAAATAGGTCATTGGGAAAGTAGGAAACTCGATTCCCAAGAATACTCTAGAGAAAAGTGCGATCTAATGGCTGGATTGTTAATTTCCCTTTCTCTAGTACCAGAGACTATTTAAACATTAAGGAAGATGTTAGGTAGAGAACCAAGCTTTAACTTCTGTACCCAGCTAAACGAGATAGATTTTACCTACACACGTCCCCAGTTTTACCTTATGGTGTAAAGCAATACCACTCTAGACCTTAAAGAATGCTTATAGATAAGGACAGAAGCCTGGACAAGGATCCCGTTTCTGCAAGGCTAACTAACACATTACTGAAATAAGTCCACTTTTAAAAACAGAATAAAAATACAATTCCATAATATATAAGTCACAAACCCAACAACATTTAACTATAAATTACCTAATGACAATTACAGCATTAAAAAAATTAACACTTACAGTCTTATCTGGTATTTTTACAACCTAAATAGAGTATGATGTGTAAAAACTAAAACTACAATTTAGAATTAATTTGTAAGAAGAGAAAATGATGAATTATTTTTTATTCCATAATGTAATTTTAACACCATGGTACATAGTGTAAAGTCTGTCAAGAAGTTGAAAATTGTTAAAAGTCCAAGAATCGACCTGTAATGTCTTCATAAAAAAAAAGATTAGTCAAGGATAAGTGAATTCCAGGACTATAAACTTTACCAAATCTACCTTGTCTCCAGACATTAAAAAACAGAAATAAGGAACTAAAATCATTCTGGTTTCCTGCACGCTTTAGGTTAGGAGGAACAATATTTCCTGACACCGGAAAATGGCAATTCAGTGGCTGAAGCTACGGTTTTCAAATGTGGGTAGAATATCATTGTAAGAACCTTGAAGATTCTTAAGAGAAGTTTTCATTACCTGACAGATCTACGTTAGTTAGAACATAGCATAAAACTAAATATATAAAGCAGTACGGCACTTCTCAAACTTTTCTACTTCAGAATCCGAAAAATGTTATGATCTCTCTGTTTTATCTCATCACCTCTTTCTCACTAAACCCAATGAAAACCTCCAAGCCCGCAGACACAAATTGGTTTAGGAAGCTGCACATCTGCAGTGGTCAATATAAGTCAGAAGTAGCTTGTGTGCTACTTCCTGACTACAAAGTCTCAGCACTCAGTACATTCCATCTAAACTTCAAAGTGAAGAAATTATGTGGGAATCAGAAATCTCCATTTGACAGGGTAGCCCCCTCAGATCTACTCAGCCTCACCCTGAGTGAGCTGTGCTACTCGAACCACTGTCTCTGTAAAATATAATTTTTTAAAAAGAATTTTGTGATACAGTATCTGAAGTCTTTACAGGAAAGCCAGTAACTAAGATATGATCAATAACTACTCCTCATAACTGGCCTTAAAAGCAAACTGTAACAGTTGGAGCCCCAAAGACAACTCTCCACTAAATTTTACAATTTAGGATTCTCCATGCTGGAAAATTGTTAAATTCTTTGATATTCATCCTTAACCAAAATACCCATTTCAATTCTAAGAATACAAGAATGAGGAAGTCAAAACATACATCTACTTTCCTTCTTGTCATATACCTTCGCACACACCAAATTACTATTGCAGAGATCCACTATGCTAGCCATTATTCCAAAGGGTTCCTAAGCATCTCAAAAAGAGGTACCTTGGTTCCTGATGATTATTCTACAATGGAAAAATGATTTCCCAGTATATTGTCATCCTGGACAAATAAGCCAGTAACGGAAATATTTTGTTGTCTGTGTTTCTACTTACCCTCAGTAACATCCTGGGGGTTAGAAGTCCGGTCACTAGCTGGATCCAGTGCAACAGTCGCCAGTGAACTGGTGGCTCCAGACATCTCACTTATAGGCTCACTACGGCTTGTTTCAGGTACACTTTCCCGGGAGCTAAATCTTACCCGGGAACTGGATCGAGAACTGAGGTCCGGGCTGGTGTCTGACAAACCTGGAATGTCATCGATCTTTGTTGGTGTCACCATGAACCGAACTGAAGCCATCTTGGTGGTGTTTTCTGAAGGATGCATTTTTCTTTTTCTTTTCCTTTATAAGGACAAAGAAAAAAGAAAAAACCCTGCAAAACCCTTCCTCCTACGCTAGCAATTTTGGTTGCAAAAATAGAAAAGATAACTTAAAAAAAAAAAACCTCTCAATTACCTTGATTTACACCACACAAAAAGCCACTATATATAAGAATCCTTCTACTCAGAATTCAAGCCGCCTGTCCTAAAAAGTGCACTACCAGCAGCTGAAAAATATTTAAGGGAAAAAAAAAAAAGACAAACGATGACAATCTCGTGTAACTTCGTTCCTTCAGAATGAAGAGCTATCTTAGTCATCTCCCCTGGTCCAGGGATGCGGGCAGACAGCCATGGTCTCAGAGAAGCAGGTGACGAAGCCTTTCTCTCCTTTACCTTAAGGTTTCTGCCGAGGTAGTTAGTCCCTTATCTGTAAATGTCCCACGGCTAGATGAGCAAAGTGCGCAGAGGCCCACCCTTATCAAGCGAATATAGACAGTATAGATCAGATTGCGAAACGGTGTACACCCGACCACCTGTTGTGTATCAGGTGAATACCCCACAGGTCTGGCTGGGAGGAGATGTGTGTAGAGCCACCCGATGTTTTTGAGGCCGATAATCCACTTGGGTCTGGTGGGAAAGGTGAGCATGCATAACGGGAAAAATATCGCACACTATGGATGGAGGAGAATGAGACAAGGGTGAGGAGAGGAGGTTGCAGGGGCAAAGCGGATTTCTGCCTCCGAGAGGTCTGCGGGGGTGGCCCTCCCGCTCTTCTGGCAGAAAGGTCCCTGGGATCTGGGAGGAGGCGGCTAGCGGATCGAGACTCCGCGGACTGCAGTTCAGGGTCGTGGCAGGTAGCTGCTAGTCCATCGAGCCCCCGATCGGTTTGCTGGGTTTCTCCTGCGTGTGACAGGACGAGCCACCCCTTTGCCGGAGACGCTTTCCTCCCCTACCAGGGCCCCGGCGCAAGGTCAGCCCCTTCGCTGTTCTTCCTTCGGGCCCTAACAGAAGAGGAGACGGCCTCGCAGGCTGGCCCTGGCTGAGCAGGAGGGAGCGGCGAGGATGAGGGTAGGAGGAGGTCGCAGGTGCGGGATCCCGGCGCCAGCTGATTTGGATGCGCGCGCAGCTGTTGTTTACCAGAGGGTAACTGTTTCCGAGCCGCGGCGGGCGCCGGGGGGCTTGGGCTGCCGGGGAGGGAGCCTCCTCCCCGGTCAGATGCCAGAGCAGCAGTTACGTGACCTCGCCGCCGCCGGCCCCGGGCCCGGCGGGCTGTGCCGGCGGCGCCGCAGCCCCTCCCTTTCCTCCCCGCTCGTTCCTCATTCGAGGTTAACGGTCCGAAGAGAAACCTGGGGGAGCGGTCGGAGGGCGTCACAGTCCCACGAGCACCCGAAAGCCCCGCCCAGTCTCTGCAGCCCGCGAAGTGGCGGAGAGGGCTCCGCGCATGCGCTCGCCCGGGTCGCAGCGGGACTGGCGGACAAGGGGCGGGGCCGAGCGTGGGAGGCCCGGAGCATGACGGGAATTGTAGTTGGGTGTGGGGTCCTGAGCTGCCTGCATCTGAGAAAACAAACGCTTTTCGCTCTTGGTCCTGCTGAGTTGTGGTCCTGCTGTGTTGCACAAACTCATTCTGGAGGTACGCGATGCCCCTCAGACCCTCAGAAACCATCTCTCTTTACTAAGAGTGTCCCTGAAAATACCACTCATAATTTCTTTAAAAATTACAAACCTCTCAATACCATATATCTCCAATATATGGTATATATTGGGTATGACCCTCATTGGAGTTTTTACGTAGTGGTCTATTATAAAGCATTGTATGCTCAAATTTATACATAGTTTGGGCTACCTTTTTTTTCTTGTCCTTTAAAAAAGTGCTGTTTTTTTTTACAATGTATACATCTATCAAATCATCACAGTTGTACACCTTAAATATAGTTTTGTCAATTTTACCTCAGTAAAACTGGGGAAAAAAATGCTGTATTCATTTTCTAGTCAGACTGAAAGCTTCATTAAAGAAAGCGTCTTTAATTTTAGACCTGGAGAAGCCATTGAGATACTTTCTCTTGACTCCATTCAGTGTTTTCCCTACTACTGCCACCAGAATATTTTTCTTACAATGTTTATTTAATGCATGAATAGAGGTGTTCAATAAATTTGACTCATCAATGTTTTGTTTGAAAATTATTTCCTAGAGCTTTGATCAAGACATTAATTTTATTTTTTCATTGAAGTACAGTTGATTTACAATGCTGTGCCAATCTCTGCTGTACAGCAAAGTGACTCAGTTATACACATAGAGACATCCTTTTTTTAATATTCTTTTCCATTATAGTTTATCACAGGATGTTGAATATCGTTCCCTGTGCTATACCACAGGACCTTGTTATTTACCCAGACATTTAAATTCAACAGTCTGGGCCCTGGCTTTGTCTGGGCCCTGGCTTTGTCTGGGTCCTTGCTCAGCACAAGTGGAAATGTTTAAGATCATCCCTAGTAATAGATCACAACTGTATTTAAGATGTGAGCCAGTAAATTCCCTTTTATCAAATGACACACCAAGTCCAATGTCCGGTTTAAAAGATCCAGGTAACAGAATGGAAACTAAATTCCTATTTAAAATGTAAATCTCCTCAAAGCTTGATTCTTTATAAAGCCTGTGATTATTCATTCAGGCTTACAGCTTTCTTACTTGAGGAAGGAAGAAATTTACTGAGGGATCAGTTTTCTCCTCAGGCATGCCTGCTGTTCATTCAAATCTTACAGACTTTCCCTTCATTTAAAAAAAAAATCCTGGATTTCTACAACATCGAATTTTGTTTCATACCACAGTGTATTTTCATTCACTTTATACTATACTTCTTAAGACTCTTCTCCCATTTTTGAGCACATCACACAATGTGCTCAGACCTAGGAGATCTCTTAAGGAAAAAAATTTTCGGTATATTCACACCAATTTGCCTTTCCATTACAGTCTACACAGTAAGTAGCATGGAAAATGCTAATCCTTTTTTTGGTGGGAGGGTAACTTATAAAGACAGAATCACAGTCAACATTTAAAAAAATGATAGCATTCGTTTACTGACTTTGGTTCTTTTCTTTTTTATTTTGGCCATGCCAGTCTTAGCTCCCCGACCAGGGATCGAACCTGAACCCCCCAACAGTGGAAGCTGAGAGTCCTAACCACTGGACTGCCAGGGAACTCCCCTGACTTTAGTTCTTAAAAAAACTTCCATAGCAGATACTTTTCCTAGTCATTTGCAGAATTTCTAACATTTCTTCGATCATTAACCCCTAATAGGAGAGGACGACTCTTTAAAATCCCTCAGATTCTATGCTAAGAACCCTGTTCAGTGAACAGGCTAAGAAATAAAAAATTGCTTGACAGGAAATAATTATCTCATTTCACCATTCTCATAAATTTAAGTAACTGATTGAAAATCATGTCTTCTATTAACTATGACCCAAGTCTAGAGATGTTTTTTTCTCAGCAGTCAACAACTATCCTGAACTTTTCTGCTGGGACAGTCAGACATCAGAGTCCATGAGAAACATATTTACTCCTTTCCAGGGCCAGTCTTGATAAATCAAATTTGTGCTGATTTAAGTTACATCTGCTTCTGGAGTCTAGAATCTTTGATATTGTAGAAAAAGAAGATTGTATCATTGGAATGCAAACTTCACAAAGCAATTTTAAAATCAGTGGCACTAAGCAAACATTCAAATTCAATGTCAAAGGCCATGAATGAGAAGATTGGGAAATACTGACTTGATTAACTTGATAAGGAAAGGAAGAAGCTAGCATTTCTTGAATGCCTATATATGATATTCTGCCTCATCATCCCCTAATATGAAGTAATTGGATTAAAAATTTATGGTTGCCCCATAATAGAAGCTCAAGTCCTAAGAAATCTTCCAGGATTTAAAAAAAAAAAAAAAAAATTAACCCCCAAGAGTAGCTTGAAAAACAACAAAAATCCCTGCTCGAATCTCTCATACCTCATCTTCTAAATTAAAATCCATGTAGAGTTCCACATACCAGCTAGCTACCAGAAAGAATATAAAGTTAGGTGTATGTAAGAAGAGAGAACTAAAAGCCTGGGAATATTTCCAGAGGGGCGGTAAATAAAGGCATTCCTATTCACAACGGTTGGACAAACACTGTAGGTACATTAAGCTCCACCACTGAACCCTATCAATATTAGAGTTAGAAGAGCAATTAGAAATGATGAGAAAAATGGAACTAAACAGGTTGACTTTCTCAAAGGTATACAGAGAGGGGAGAATCCTGGTCTCCTGGCTTCCAATTCAATGCCTTTTCTCTACAATATAGCTGCTGTTATTTTTCAAGCAACTCTTCCATTTTCAGTCAGATGTCATTTCAACGGACAAAAAACTTACTTAAGTGAGCACACGGGTATTTTTCAGTGGATGCTGACAGCTGCACAGGAGTCTTTCTCAAGCTCTCTTCCCCATCCCCAGCACGCTTCTAAGACTCAAAGCACAGCACTGCTCCTGCTACAGAAACCACCAAAGTTTCTCTTCCAAGTGGTCTTTGGTACCCCTGGGGCACTCTTCCCTCTCATCTCCCTCGTTTTCGTTTTTAAACCACTCCTTTCTTCCCACAACACACAAAATAAGAGCTCTTTCAAATCATTTTAATAACCTGGCAGTGATTCAAAGTATGCAAAGAAGATTCAAACATCTTCCCTTTAAAGGGGATGCTACCATGATGGCCTCACCACAAGCATGATCAAAGGCAAGGATGAGACCGGATGCAAGGAGCAAGGGTCGTAGCAAGACTTCAAGGCTCACAGATGGAAGAGCTTGGTTTCAGAAAGTCTCCTGAGGGCTAGTAGGCGGCAGAAGAGACGTGAAATTTCAAGAGATCCTCAGAGGACGGGGCGCGGTTGCTGGGTCATGAGCACCTTGAAGCGTTTCTTGATGGTGACTCGGTGTCGAGAGTATTTGTCGTCTGGGGAGAACCGAGCAGGGTGGGCCGAGCAGGTCTGCTGTCCCATGGGGTCAAGCTTCTGCTCGAGGAGGAAAGACAGAACATAATCTCAGTACTGGAGTCGTGGGAAAACCCAATCACTGGCGTCGTGAGGGAAATGGAGGCTGGGATGGGGAGGAGGCCGCGCGAAAAGAGTAAACATGAAGACAGGAGCCGCGACTGCTCAGATCAAGAAGCCACACACTCCTGCCTCTACCACGCCAGGCTTCTGGGCTTTCCGGTCCCCCCACCCACCTCGGCAACTGACGGGCTCGTCTCGACCGTTCCTCCCAACGACATTTCTCGCCATGTCCATATACAACCTGTTTCCTCCTCTCACCTTCAGCGTGTAGACCCGGTCTCCTTGCTCGTTGAGGTAATACTGGAGAAACATGACCACACAGAAGCGTGAGCTTCTCAGTCTGCAGCGCCTCTTAACTGAAGGCCTCACGTGTCAATTTCCTTCCGGGATAGCCGGGAAGTCTCGCTCTCAAAGCGCGCCGGGAAATGTAGTCCAGTTTATGCCTTTCTCCAGCAGGCCAGAATGGGGGCGCACTAGCGCAGGACTTGGCCCGTTGCAACCCAGTCGCAACCTCGCGGGCGGGCGTTCTAAGACACGTGGAGTGTGCCCACTGTGTGCCAGACACTTCTAGGCATTGGAGGGGGGTGGGGATGGACACAGATTGAACATTAATGAATAGAATCCTGTCTTTATCTCAAAATTCACACCCATTTCAGAGGCAATGGGTTTTTAGCACCTGGAGAAACCAGGACTCCAGGATCCAGAGCCCCTTTTACCTCAGGGAAGAAAGAAGAAGGTTTTCTTCCCTCCCCGTTTTTACATCCGGTTACCTCGCCCTATTTCAAAGTATTGGCGGCAAAGAGTGCATGATGGGTATTCAATATTCTGTACGAAGAAAGCGTGAAGTTATTTTATGAAACTCGTGAAGTATGTTTTAGTGGTCGACCCAGGATTCAAACTCAGGTCTCTACCACAAATTCAACGTTCTTTCTTATAGTGGTGAGTAGCTAATAATAGCATAATAAGATGCACCTCCTAGAGGTATTGCGAATTTTTAAAAGAACGTACAATTTCTCCTTATAGGACTCTAGTTTAAAGAAATGAAAATTGGAACCCAGATATCATTAGAAAGGTGATCATTGCCGTACTATTTATAACGGCAAAAACATTGTAACATATATTAATTTTATTAACAGAAAAACCGGAAAGCTTT
Organism: Leucopleurus acutus; assembly: GCF_964270905.1. NCBI lineage: Eukaryota > Metazoa > Chordata > Mammalia > Artiodactyla > Delphinidae > Leucopleurus > Leucopleurus acutus. The sequence goes on along the minus strand of NC_139142.1, from coordinate 76,087,577 downwards.
TTTTTTTTTTAAGAGTATAGCTTCTGTTTACTTGTAGTTGCATAAAATACCTCTGCAAGGATTCAGAAGAAATTTGGTTTCCTCTGGGATAAAGAACTCGGTTCCAGAGGAAAGGAGTGGAGGGAGACTTGCTGTGTATGCCATTTTGCATAGTTTGACTTTTTAACCGTGCTGATGTATTATTACCCGTTTAAAAAATTAAAATTATTGGGCTTCCCTGGTGGCGCAGTGGTTGAGAGTCCGCCTGCCGATGCAGGGGACACGGGTTCGTGCCCCGGTCTGGGAAGATCCCACATGCCACGGAGCGGCTGGGCACGTGAGCCATGGCCGCTGAGCCTGCGCGTCCGGAGCCTGTGCTCCGCAACGGGAGAGGCCACAACAGTGAGAGGCCCAAGTAACGGAAAAAAAAAAAAAAAGAAAGAAAAAAATTATTTAACAAAAATTTAAAACAACAAAAATTATTTAACAGATGAAAAGAAGGACATTTTGGTCTTGAAATTTTAGGCTGAATGGCAGTTTTTGATAGAGTGGGGGAGGCTTTTCAGCCAAGGGTAAGGCTAAGCCTTCTATGGACTGCAGAGCTGATGGTAGTGGTTTATTTGGGAACTGCAGGACAGCTTTCCAAGGAAATGATATGCATACAGTAATTCAACACCCTTGATCTTCTGAGACAACCCTAATTTTAAGCATTCTGTTCCCTTGATTCTTAAATATACAGACTAGGTACTCTGAATTTGGTTTAGAAAATACAGCCAACATTGAATTGTCAAGAGTTCGCCACAACCTGCTATTAATAGGAAGTCAGGTACCAGAACTGGGTGTAATTGAAAGGCACAAAACTAGATATATTGGTAAAGAATTGTATAGGGAACAGGGATGTAAAACTATGCGGTTGGGAATCTGAGAAAGAATTTGCAAGTTGTCCTAAAGAGATACACAACAATTGGGTTGCCATACTCTGGTTTGGAGGGAATTCCTGGTTACTGCCTACATACCAGAGCCCTTCATGGAATATCTCCCTAACCTCACCCTATGTTCCCCCTCCCCTCCCCCACTGCAGAATGCCTTGAGTCCTAGATTCTAGTTCTGTTTTGATCTGATCTTTACCCTCCCTTCCTTGGATCCTTGTGTATCTACTGGAGCCAGGTTACTCTCTGGGTCCTGTACCTGACTGTCTCATTCTGGAGGCTTCCAGACAGCCGCGGTTAGTGCCCAAACCTGAGAGGATGTCTTCCGATGGAGGTGAGTCTGCAGGTGGGGGGAAGGTCCCTGCCACCTGCTCCCCCCTTGGAGATTCAAAACTTGACACTTTACGTGGGGACCAGCTCTCTGGGCTGACCTCGAGGGATGTGAGAACACTAGACCCCGTCAAAGGCATCACACTTGGGGAGACTGGGGAAGGAGATCGTGCCATTAAGACTATGGGTTGGGGAAGGAAGAGGGCCTCCTGGGTGGCAGATCAAAGTACCTCAGAGGAAAGTGCTGAGTAGAGAGAAGGGATGGTAGTTAGCAACTTACTTCTCTGGAAGAGGGATTCCTTCAACATGTGTTTGTGTGGCACGGGCAGGGGTGTGTGTTACGAGGGACACAGAGGGTTTCAAAGGGAAGACCCCAGTTCTGGTGTCTTCTTTAGGCAATTGGAGGCTGCTCTAGAATTTTGCCCTGAGAGAACTGAGCTGGGGCTGCTCTCGCTCTTATCGGGTGTGGGGGAGCGGAAGCCTTTGCTAGAAAACTGTTCAGTGGGGTCATCTGTTGCCAAGTCTGTAGAGAAATGTCCTCTCGGAAGCTAGACCAGAAGGTGCTGTAAGTGCCTCTGCTTAGAGCCTCTTGGCTCCTTGCAGCCCCAGCGAGGGCTTCTCTTCTAGTTCAGGGAGCAGTTTTCCTTGCTTTCCCAGGGCCAGGGGAAGTCAGTCACTCCAGCAGGGATGAGAACTGGGGCTTCCCTGAGATGCTGTGTCTTTCTACCTTTTGTGGAACTCAGGCCTTCAGACCCATTTCACTGTGTTCCATACTTCGGGGAGTATTCCTGGCCCTCTGCTCTGTGGTTGAGGTGAAGGGTTTGCTCGTATTCCATGTCTCCTTCATGGTCAGGAAGCAGCGGAAGCTGAATGTTGTTAGTTTGCCAGTGGAATATTCTTTATAAGAGGGGGAGGAGAGTAGCATGAAATTAGGCAGATGATCTTCTGCTACTATTATTAAAAGTCCTGGGCTTCCCTGGTGGCGCAGTGGTTGAGAATCTGCCTGCTAATGCAGGGTACACGGCTTCGAGCCCTGGTCTGGGAGGATCCCACATGCCGCGGAGCGGCTAGGCCCATGAGCCACAACTACTGAGCCTGCGCTTCAGGAGCCTGTGCTCCGCAACAAGAGAGGCCGCGATAGTGAGAGGCCCACGCACCGCGATGAAGAGTGGCCCCCGCTTGCCACAACTAGAGAAAGCCCTGGCACAGAAATGAAGACCCAACACAGCAAAAATAAATAAATTAATTAATTAATAAACTCCTACCCCCAACATCTTAAAAAATAAAAAAACATAAAAAAATAAAGTCCTAGGAGATACACATCCTGATTAATTAAGTACACGTTTTATGTATTTATCCCTGGTGTCTTTGACTAGAGTCCACATAGCCCCTGAACTATGTTTCAGACTTCATTGTCAGTGCCTTGTTCAAAAGTGGACCCTAAATTTCTGATATTAGGTGTTCCAAGCAGAAGGATCACAGATAACGTTTTAATAGGTCCCGCATCTCCTTAAAGCTCTGGAAACCTCCTCCCCACACCGCCTTCCCCTTACCCATTTCCTGGCTCTTATCTCTAGTCATTCCTGGCTGTTATGTAACAAAATTCCTGGGAACAAAACATCTAATGCACACACACCCCCTTCCTGGGAACAGTGCTTCTGCGTCTGGTGGCAGGGACCACAGAGCAGCTGAGAGCAGAATCCGGGTGGTGTGAGGGTGTTTGGAATGTACCCGTATGCTGGGTGGCATGTGTTACGGGGTATGAACTCGTGGGCCCAAGGGTCCTTGCAGCTTGCTTCCCTAGCGCACTAATTCTCAGCAGGGAGTAAGGGACATCAGAAACACTTGGGGGACATTTGCAAACTATACATGTCCCCCCTCCCTCACCTGTTGAGAATCAGGGCTCTGATTCTTCAGGGACTAGAGTGGAACTCAGATGACCTAGCTTCTGGTCTCCTCTTCTCCTACTCCAGTCCCTCATTTTCTTTGTCTCTGCAGCGTCTCCATTGCCAGGACACGACATGACCATGAAACCTGGCGCTGCCCTGTCTCCTTTCACTGCACTTCCCTTCCCCCAGCCTGGTCCTGGCCCATCAGACCAACCACCCTGGGGGCCGCCCTCGCAGCACCCCATGCCTTCAGCACTCTCTCCAGGCAACCCTCTGGTGCTCTCTGCTTCCCCCAGCCCGTTGTTGGTGACAGGGGATGGGGGCCCTGGCCCCAGTGGAGCTGGAGCTGGCAAGGTCACTGTCAAAGTCAAGACAGAAGGAGGGCCAGCTGAGCCCTCCCAAACTCAGAACTTTATCCTTACTCAGGCCGCCCTCAACTGGACTGCCTCAGGCGCTCCCTTCGGGGGCCCTGAGAGTCCTGCCCCGGATTCCTCTAATGTGAAGACCCTTCTGCCCCCGAAGGCAGTTGGGGTGAGCCAGGAGGGCCTCCCAGGCCTTCCTACTCAGGTTCCATTACCAGCTGCCCAACTGGCTCCCATCGTGCCCCCAGAAAAGGCTTCGCCAGGGCCGCATGGGGCAACTGGGCAAGGAGGTCCTGCGGCTGCCCAATCCAAGCCCTCACTGGATGACCTCTCTTATACCTCCAAGGGTGTTTATGAGAATTTCCAATGCTGGCAGCGCTACAGAGCGTTGGCAAGGAGGCACTTATCCCAAAGTCCTGATGCAGAGGCCCTGTCCTGCTTTCTTATGTAAGTGGAGAGACCTGAGATTCATTATTCTAGAGGCTTTTAAATAAGGATTTGGGGATGGACAAAAGAGGTTAGGCTATTTAGGAATACTTGAGGGCAGGTGATGAGGGTGCTGGAGATGCTATGATAATGAAAATAATAACGACGACGGCCACAACCATAACAAGCCTCTTTACCCACGTGCCAGATGATAACGAGCTTTCAGGTGTCTCCTCTCAAGTGATCTTCACAACCCTGTGAGTTCAGGCAGGCATTTTTATGGTCATCCTCATTTAGGGATGAGAAGACTGCAGCTCAGAGCAGTGATTGGAACTCGGGTCTCTGATACCGAGTGCCAGGGCCCTCCCGTTCTATTTTACTACCTTTTTGGCATGGAGTTGAGCTGTCCAAACCGGCCAGGATGAGGAGTGCTGGGAGGGGAGGGTGGTGCGCGGCCGGGCTGAGGAGCTTGTGTGCCACCCTCTCTACCGCCCCACGTTTATTTGTTTTTTTTGTTTTGGCCACGCTTCGCGGCTTGCGGGATCTTATTTTCTCAACCAGGGATCGAACCCGGGCCCATGGCAGTGAAAGCACCGAGTCCTAACCACTGGACCGCCAGAGAATTCCCCACACTGCCCCCTGTTTTATTCAGGAGAATTCAAGTTGAAATAGGGAGATGGTAGAGCTTGCTTAGTGGTCGAGGACCAAGGCCCCACCACTCACTAGATTTGTCATCCTGGGCCCTGGCATTTACTCTCTTTGCCCTCAGTTTTCTCATCTAGAAAGGGGATGATTATACCCACCTCAGAGGGCTGCTGAAAAGATGAAATGAGTTAATGTATGTGAAATGCTCAGCAGAGCGCCTGGCACAGAGAATGCTTCATTAAGTGGTAGCTGCTATTGTTATTATTAAAAGGCAATCTAGAAGAGGAGAAGAACTCACAAAGGGCCAAAATGTCTGTGTGAGCGGATGCTTGGCCTGGGAGCCCAGGTCATAGGCTGTTATGTTTATAAAGCAAAGTCATTGACCATCTGGGGAATTTTCTTCCCACCAAGACCCTCCGTCTCTCTCAACTGCACTGTACTCTCAGCATTTTGTGTAAACCACCATATAACGCCTGCCACATCTTACTGGACTTAAAAAAAAAAAACAACTGTACCTGTTGTTCCTCCAGTGGCTGAACCCCTAAAGGAATCCCCCCTTCCATCCTGACTCTGGAGTGAATAAATCAAAAGGCTCCCCCAAAGTCCTTGGTGTAGATCACCGTACCGACTTCCCGCTTTCTGCAGACAGCTCTGGGTTCTCTCTTGGAGGCTGGCAGGCTGAATTTCTAACTCCTGGCCTATTTCTGTTCTCCACGTTCAGGGGCTCTGGGCAGGGTCTCCCCCAAAGTGCAGTCCAGACCCTCTGCCACAGTCACCCGGGAGGCTGGTAAGACGCTCAGAACTGGGATTCTGGGGCGCTGGCATCCATGGTTATAACAAGCTTCCCCAGGTGATTCTACACAATAATGATTGAGGACTCATGGGAAGTCAGAAAGGCAAAAATGCATCATAAAGAGCTCAAAGAGTATTGATATCTGCCTGTGACGGGTATCCCAGAGGCAAAAAAACACTTAAAAACCAACAAATAAAAACACCACACAGCCTTTAATTAGATTCATTTGGGTTAGGGAGTGCCTTTTTAAAAATGTAAGAGCCATTGGGCAGGGTTCAGCCTACTTTACAATGAATCCCATTAATTGAGTAACATGAGCGCTTTCTTCCTCATGTTTTGTTGAGGACAGCACTGTGAGAATTCAGGGTAGTTGATTTTAAAGGGTGGGGAGACAAACAGTCTGATTTTGTGCGAGGTTTGTAAATTTCACTGGGAAGAAAGGCCAGTGTGGTGAATGGATGGATGTGAGGTTGGGGGTCTGGGATCTAATCAGCAGTGGGATGTGACAGGGACTGTGGGGCATGTTTGATCCGATGAGGGGCAGGGGGTGTACACTGAGGTGGGTGTCAGGGCAGCTGGGAGGGGGGGTACACTTGTAGACTGTGACTGACCCAATGGGGGTTTTAGCCCAGTGCTTCATTCCCCGGCCAGGCGGAAGCCCACTATGACCATCGAGGAGGGACTGCCAAGGGCTGTGCAGGAGTGGGAACGTACCAGCAACTTTGACCGGATGATCTTTTATGAGATGGCAGAAAAGTGAGTCCCACCAACCCTCATCCTCCCCAGGGGGGCTGCGTGGCTGAGGGGTGGGAGCAGGTAAGAGAGGCTTGGGTCTGGGCTGTGGATGGTTACTATAAGGGATGCTGGAGGAGAGGTGTAGACTAGCATAGGGTCTCCTGGATCCTCACTGCTTCTTCCACCATCTTGACTCTTGGGCTTTTCTATCCTATCTCCTCTTGGAAGCTCTCCCTTCTCCAGACCTTGAGTTGTATAGGGGCCTTAGGATGGGATTGGAGCCCGGTTGGTGTCAAAAGTCCATGCTGAAGGGAACCTAGCAATGAGGAGGTAAGCCCTACTAGGCAGGTTCTTTCCTGTCTCGCTGACCAGGTAGCAAGTGACTACTGATGCAGACCTTGGGGCCACCACTCCTCTGGAAAGCGTTTAGGCCGTCATCTTAGGGAGGGGCTGGTTCTTGAAGAGGTTTGTCAGGGCAAGGTCCTGGATGCCCAGAGTGGTCTTCTGGTTCATATCCCCCATTTCTCCATGATAATCTCCTCGGTTAAAAAAGTAACTCAGGAAAATGAACCCTTCCCTCCAAGCTTAACTATCACTTTCTCCCCCAAATCTGGACCCATACCTCCTAGATTTACCCTTCCAGGACCCCAGTCCCAGCCTCAGGACTCCTGGATCTCAGCACTGCTTCCTGGTGGGAACCTGCCTTAAATTGCAACCCAGGCCCTGCTTTGGGATTTCAGGCATCCTTTATGGTTGTAGGCAGGGGCAGAGGAGGCCTTGAGGAGCGGCCCACGTGTGGGATCTTGCCAGGTTGTGGCATAGGCCTGACTGAATTCAACAAACCTGTATTAATCGCTGCTGTATACCCTCACCGAGGCTGGGTGAGACAGCGTATGAAAAAGCCATGCGTGGCTCTGTCCTGTGAAGCTTACAAGCTCTAGATTGTGTTCTTAACAAGCTTCCTAAGTGACGATTGCAGGTAGGGGGGCTATGTGGAGACCTTGTGAGTTTTCCCCAGAACTGTTATTCGGCCCTCTGTGAGTAGATACCCCGGGGTCTTGTGTCTGGGTTTCAAATGGGTCTTGGTCTTCTCAGCACTGCCTGGGCCTTCGGCATCCTCTGCAGGTTCATGGAGTTTGAGGCCGTGGAGAAGATGCAGGTTCAGAACACACAGCTAATGAATGGGTCCCAGGGCGTGCCTCCTGAAGCCCCTCTGAAGCTTGATCCTCCAGGGACCCCAGCCCCCGAGGTTTGCCAGCAGGCAGGTAAGGCCGCCCAATTCCAACAGGAACCGTGGGCCAGAAGCTCAAAGGGAGGTGTGCAGAAACCAGTCACGGATCAGGGGAGGCATTGCCTGTGCTTCTACCAGTTTCCCTCCAGGCAGGGGCATTTGATGTTCCAAACAGGACATACATAGGAGACTGAGTTCTCAGGTTCCCTTTGTCCCAAGCTAGGTATTGATCTTGGCTAAGTAAACCAACTACTCTCTCTCAGAGACTGTAATTGAGGCACACGATACCTCATCCACCCAAGAAATGGGGGCTGGATCAGGGGGCTCTTTGGAGTTTCAGGGGTTCTGAGATTCCTCATCCAGATTCTCTCTCAGACCCTCCAGCTCCTAAATATCCTCCCCTGGCTGGTACCGTGTGTCAGGTCTGCCTGCTCCAGTCTGGAACTGTCTCAACGTGCCCAGGTTGCCATTACAAATGCGGGTGAGAGGCAGAAGCCGAGGCCTTGGTGCCGCTTCCCATTTCTCCTTCCTGCTTCACCCCTCAGTGTACATTCCCAAGAAGGCGGCCTCCAAGGCGCGGGGGCCCCGCCGGCGGCAGCGCAAGACCCAGAGGCCTCCGGCTCCTGAGGCACCCAAGGAGATCCCACCAGAGGCGGTGAAGGAGTACACCGACATCATGGAAGGGCTGCTGGCGAGCCATCTGGCCACCGAGGAGTCGGATGGAAAACAGGAAGAGGAGGAGCAGCAGCGGCAGGAGGAAGGGATGTATCCAGATGCGGATCTCCTGAGTTACATCAACGAGCTGTGTTCTCAGGAGGCCTTTGTCTCCAAGGTGGGCTGGCCCTGGGTGTCTGGTTTCTAGCAGATCCTGGGGTGGGAACTCCAGGGAATAAAAAATCTAGGGTTCTGCCCGAGGCAGTGGGCGACTCGACTGTCTTCCGTGCTGAGGAATATGTGTGCATCGGTGCACACACGTGGATGCATGAAGCTGGTGTTTTCTAAAAGCCCAGGGAGAGGGTGGTGAGTAGGGAGGTGCATGGCTGCTTCTCTAGAGCCTCTTGGCTCCCGTTATCTCCTGTCAAGAACTCCCATCACTTTTCCTTCCATTTCCGCAGGTGGAGGCCGTCATTCACCCTCAATTTTTGGCAGATCTGCTGTCCCCAGAACAACAGAGGGATCCCTTGGCCTTAACTGAGGAGCTGGAACAAGAAGAAGGACTCGGTCTTGTCCAGGTAAACCTGGGAGGTAGAGAATATCAGAATGAGAGGCTCCCGTGGCTTTACCTAACCCTACACTGTCTTGGATGGTATCGCTCCTAGAGACAAACAGCTTCAGCAGTCAGCTTTGGGTGCAGAACAAGTAGGCAAGGGACCATGGAAATGGGAAGCGTAAGGGCTCAAAGCATGGGAATAAGACCCCAGAAGGTGGAAAAGAAGAGCTGTGGTTATCTGGCTTTGAGGCCGTTACTTGCTTGTGTTCCCTGCCCTGCCCAAGTATCATCTACTCAACACCCCGCCTGCCACCCCTTCTCACAACCACATATAGAACAATATCTGTCCATTCTCCTTCTAGCTGGTCCAGGAGCGACTCCTGCCCTTGGAAGAGGAGGAGGACGCAGAGGCACCTCCAAGCTGCAGTGGAGCTCTATTGGACTCGCGTCCTTCTGTTTCTGATGAGGATGAAGATGGGGCTGGGCGGCCTCGGCCCTCACCTGGGCTTTGGGTGGCTGGAAAGGCTGCTTCTCTGGGAAAGCGGGCAAGAGAAGTGCCTGCTGGGCAGGAGCAGGACTTAGATGGCCTGAGGGGGATGTGCAGGGATGGGAACACTCTGCCATCCCCCAGTGGCTGGGACCTGCAGCTAGAACTTGCAGCTCCACAGGGAACGCAAGGGCCCTTGCGTATAGAGAGAAGAGGGTCTGGGAAGGTTACAAACCAGATAGCCCCACTTCAGGATGGCCACCTGGGAGGCGCTGAATCCCCCGGGTGCTCCCTGGTGGGTGATAGGACTTCCGAGGCTCTGCCCCTTTGCTGGCAGGAAGGCCCCCAGTTCGAGATAGTTCTCAGTTTGGATGCTGGACTTGCAGAGCTGGCTCCTCTGCAAGGACAGGGGTCAGAAAAGCAGGCCCTGGGGCTGCAGACTGAACGACAGATAGGGGGTCTTGGAGTGGCTCCCCAGGAGACGGAGCCATTAGCACTGCCCCAGGAAGGCTCTCCAGGGGCCATGTGGGGAGATGACAGAGGTCCTCCCACGGTTCAGAGTTACGACCAGAACCCTTCCCCTAGAGCAGGTGGGGATAGGGGCGGGGACGGGGCCTCCCTCAGTCTGGGAGTTTGGCTCAGCAGTGAGATGGATGCCATAGGCTTGGAGATGCCCTTACAGATCGAGGAGGTCATAGAGAACTTCCATGATTGGGAATGTGTCACTGAGCACCAGCAGGGCAGCCAGGCATTGGGCTCCAGAAGCAACATTTCTCTGGGTCCCGGAGAAAACACAGCACCTGGGGATGTGGGAAGCAGCATAGTTAGCTGTGGAGGCACAGATGCCACAGCTGCCCTAGAAAAGAGAAACTACTGCAGCTCGTCAGGACCTCTGAGGGCCAACAGCCCGGCCTCAAGCCTTAAAGAAAATAGAGAGCAGAGCCCTGAGACTCTGTGGGATCCCAAGCATCTGTGGGTTGAAGGTTGCCCCCCGTTGCTAGAAAGCAGAATTGGTGCCTCTACACTGGGGCCTTCTGAAGAAACCCTCCCGCCTGCAAATCAAGGCAACATCCTTATCCTGGAGACCCAGGATACCTCCTCCTTCCCTGAGGCCAGCCCAGAGGCAGGGAGCGGAGGCAATTCCACTTCTCCCCTGGTGGAAGCCACAGATCAGGTCAACATACTAGATGTTAGGGATGCTGGTGGCCTCCAGCTAGGGGTCAGTAAGGATACCTGCCCACTAAGTTTTAATTCTTATGACCCCCAAGGAGAAGGCAGGGAGGATACTGATTTATCTGAGCCTAAAGACCTTGCTCCCTTACCAGGGGATCCAGAGTCTTACGCACATGGGACGCCCAAATCAACGGCTCCCCACCAGGGCCTTAGAAGCACTTCCCCTAGATTAGTTCTGAGAGAAGCCTCTCCTGTCAAAGAAACATGCAGCTCAGCAGATGGGGCCAAAGGCGAGGAGTGGGGGGACGAGGAGGACGAGGAATTCTCCAACTTTGCCCACCTCTTGGCCTCTAAGCTTAGCCTCTCATCAAGGGGGCCTCCCCTCAGTTTTCGCCCTGCCTCAGGCCTGTTCTCTTCAGGGGGTCGGGGGGCCCAGAGAGCATCCCACTCCCTCGTTGCTGAGGCAAGAGGCCTCAGCCAGCCTCCGTATCCTGTTGCCAAGTCTGGGAAGCGCGCTCTAGTTGGAGGCCCAGCCCCTGCTGAAAAGAGGCCCTTCCAGGGAGCTGAACTTGGGGCACCTGGGAAGAAACCCCTGCCTCTGGGAGTGGTTCGGGCCGCACAGCCTCGTAAAAGAAGGCGTGATGGTTTCCTCACAGGCAGGAGGAAGAAACGATGTCGTACCCAGTAGGGGGCAGCGGGACCATCCTGTCCCACCTGCCAGTCCCTGCAGCTGGGGGGCCCAGAGTAGATCTCACCCTGGGGGCACACCAACTGTTGTTCTCAGCCCTAAGTTGTTTTGTTGTTCTGCAAAAGTGGCAAGCGTGGGAAAGGGCTAGGCTAGAGGTGGTCCCCTTGGTGAGAGGTTGGGGGGAGTACCTTTGGAAGTTGTATGGGGAAAAAAAAACAAAAATAAAGATTTTGTTGTTGGAAAATGCTTTCAGTGTGCCCCTTTGTATCACGTCTTTGCTCTAGATGTGGTAAGATGCTGAAAAGAAGAAAGGAGGTGAGGGCGGCCTCGGATTTGATGGGTCCAGGTGACTTTCCAGCCTCATCTAGGCCCTCTGATAAGCCCTGGCGCTGAGGGTCCCCCATGATTACTTTATTCCTCCCGCATCAGAAGCCTGGATGTGGTGTTCGGAGGGCTTCTCTGGATATCCTACCAGTATCTGTTTCTCTTTAAAAGTCCATAGATGGAAAAGCCCTTCTTTTTAACCTGTCAGATTTCTGGGATAGGTATCTATTTTCTAAATCTAACTAATTTCCATAATTGTGCCTAGACACAGCACCTTCTTTAGGGGGGGGCCTTTTCTTCTTCCTTGAAAAGCAGCTGGACAGAAGGGACTTATATGTCCTCAATTCATCCTGTGGCAGAAACCCCCTGGGCTGCAGGCAGGACGGTTAGTTCCAAACACAGGTCTCTGTCCCTACTATGGTGGGTGGAAACCAATCTCAGTAGGATTATTAAACATGAAATGGTAATTAGCTATTTTTTAACCTCTAATGAGGACAGAACAAGAGGGAATAAGCTGAAAAGAGGTTTGTGAGGAGGCTTGTTAGAGGGTATGACAACAGGAGGGAGGATATGAGATCTGCATGCTCCGTCTGGAAGTGACGAGGACTCATCGGCTGTGGCCAAGAGGACTGACCTTGAGAACCTCTGGGATCTTCCCATGGGCGGTCTGCAATCATGAGTCCCTTTCCTTCCCAGCTAATGATACCGCCAATGTGACTGAGCTTCGTTTTTTTTTTTTAAATAGATATAGATATATATTTATATATAAAATAGTTTCTTACAAAATAAGACCAAACGAACAAAAAATGAAAACCAACTTAAAAAACCAACAACGATAACAAAAAGTCAAGCAGGACAGAGATGGGCTTGAGGGCCAGGGTTGGCCTCTGGCGCTGCCCTGAGTCTGTGGGCGGGTGCGAGCTGGGGAGGTCGAGGTGCTCAGTCGCCCTTCTGCTTGGGGGCCTGCACGGCCCCGTTGGCCAGAGCAGGGACGCTGTCTGGGGAGGAGGCGTTTGGTGTCTGCGAGGGGCGCAGGTAGGTGCCGAAGAGCTTCCCGTGGAGCGGGTGGTGAACGGAGAAGTCCTGGAACTCACCTGCATGGCAAGAGCGAGACGGGAAAGTAAAGACCTGAAGAGGAGAGGAAGTGGTCCCCAACCCTCTTCTCAGAACTGGTATGTCCTGTTCCTCGCATCTCAGCCTCACTGTCTCAAATCCAAGTTGACATCCTCTGCCTCCCCAGCTGGTTCCTCCCAGCCTTGCCCCTCGGACGTCCTGTTCCCACAGGCTGGCTGCCGGTCCTGTTCCCTCCCAGCCCAGTGCCGGGGGCGCTCCGAGTGCCCGCGAGGGGCCTGGGAGGCCATGACTCACAGAGGGAGAGGCCCTGGCGGGCTCCTGCCTGGCACAGCTCGGCGTGCAAGGTCCTGGCAGCAGGGTGGGGCGAGCCTAGCAGCAGGTGCAGGATGGTGCTGAAGCCGTCTTTGTACAGCAGGCGGCCGGGCCCCTCGGCTTGCTTCTCTTTCTCCTCGGCAAAGAGCTGGGAGGGAAAGGGACGCAGGTCAAGCTCTCTCCTCGTGCCGTCGCCCCGCATGTCTGTCTGACAGGTTCCTCCTCTTCCAAGAGTGTGGAGCCCAGGCCTCCTGCCCCCCACCTCCCACCCCGGGCCCTTTCGAAATATAATCGTCACGGCTGCTGCCTTCTTCCCGTTGCCAGCGAGGCCTCGGCAGAGACGCTGGGGCTCTGCGGTTCAGACAGCGTGGCCCTGGGACACCGAGCGCCTACCGTCTGGAGGCACCTGAGACTGTACACCGCACAGGCCTCCAGGCAGGGTGAGCACAGCCTCCACGTGCCTCCCACCCCAACGTCCTGATACCTCAAAGGCCAGGCGAGTCAGCTCCTCCAGGCTCCTGCCCCCATCCAGAGCCGCCAACGCAAGGGCCACGTCTCGGAAGTCCACCAAACCCCTGGCATCCTGGAGGGTGGAAGATAAACCAGGGCGATGCAGGGACCAACCCTGTGTGCCCCTTCCTGCTCTGGATCTCAGCTCCTCCCTCTTCTCGTCAGGCCTGGGGGGGACCCCTGCCTGTGTCCACTTCCCTCAGAACCGTGAGCCCTAAACTCTCCGGGATCTCGGACAGTCCTCTCGGGGCATGGGTTTGCCTGGTGACAAAGCTCTCCTATAAAGGGATCTCCTAGGAACGATGGAATCCCTCAGGTATGCTGAAGTTACCATCAAGTTTCTGATATACTATCAGGGCATTCTGGACCCCAAGCTGGAAAAACTGGTTCTCTTCTGACTTGGCCTATGTGGGAGAACGGGTCCAACAAACTAACAGGGGGCCACTGGCATAATTCCTTACCAAAAAACTCCCTGAGGATACCTGCTGTGTCAGAGCTATGTGGGACTGGGGCACCTGGGTTTTGGTTCTGTTCTTCTACAGGCTATGATGGGAAGCTCCTTTCAGGGACTGTCTGCCCCAGTCCAAGGACTCAGCACACCTGGATCACTCTCTGTTCTCTGAGAGGATGTTGAGAACCATGGTCTGCATCTTAGGTCAAAAAGAAGTCCTTGGGACCACTGGGAGCTGTTCATAAACATTATGAACCTTCTGGGGTTATTATAATTGGACAAGACAACCTGGTTAAATCCCAGGAAATATACAGCTCACCAAGATTCTTGAGAAGGTTCAGGAATCCCCCAGAGAAGCTCTGGGATATGTTTAAAAATCTGCCCAAGTATTACACATACTTCTGGGTCTCAAACCCTTAACTGTCTAACCTGTCCAATGTTGTCTCCTCTGTATGTCACCTTCCCACCTAACCCTCCCCCAGTGCCCCACAAGGTCATATGATCCCCATCTCTGCCGATCTCCAAAATGCCTCAGAAATTTATGGACCTCATTGACCATCATTTCTCAATTGTTCTTCTCCACAATGAGTAAAACATTGCTGTGCTATGCACTGGACACTCTCTATATAAAAAATGAATCTCCCAGCAGACCTCAGAAGATGTCCATCGAACAATAGCTGTTAGAGCGTCCAGCCCAGACTCCATATTGGCCATCCACACGGCCCCTCGGATACTGTACTTAAATCTCGAGCATCCCAGCCCCTTTACCTGCTGGAAGTAGCTAAAGGCACCAGCCACCATCTGGGGGTCAGAGAGCTGTAGCTGCCTGGCAAACTCTTCCTGGCTGATCATTCGACTCCGGCCTGGCTCTGCCTCAGTGTCCACACAGCCAGGGGACAGCCTACAAGGGAATTGTCGAAGGTGCAGAGCTGACTCAGTTTCCTTCTGGACGCATCACCCAGCAGGATCCTGGCCTCAGTGCGGGTACATGTGGTGTTTTTCTAAGATGTACTCTGACTCATAGTCCCCGGAGAGCCAATCCTACTTTTGTCACTGGGGTTATTACGTATCTTTCTTTTTTCCTCCTTCCTTTTACCCCATTATCTTTTAAAAAATTCCTGTCTTCCCACTTTTTCTTTTTCAAGACTCTTCTTCCTCCTACCCGTTCTCTTTTTTCTTCTTTTTTTCTCTTGCCCATACCCTCATCTTCAAGGTCACTTACCCAGCCTTCCGAAGCACCCTTCCCAGTTCCCAGAGCTGCGGCTCCAAGGCCACCTTCAGCCGGCCCACCACAATCACCGGCAAGCTCCCTACAAACTCACACTCGGTGGCTGGAATGCCCAGGGCCCTACAGGATGAAGAGGGATGGAAAGCAGGGGAAATGAGGCAGAATATTCGCCTGTGGGTTCATTACTGATTCTGGCCTGCCGACTACGGAGAGATCAGGCCCCTTTCACTCTCCCCTCCCCCACCTCAGCTGTCCAATAGCCCTTCCCCCTGCCCTAGCCATTCCCCTCCCCACATGTGTGCCTCAAAACCCCAGCCCTCCTTCCCCTCCTGTGGTCCCTCTGCCCTGTATATCTGTTCTAGGAAATACCCTGTGGGACACTTACTGTGCCATAACCCTCTGGACGTTGTTGGCATAGAGGGTGGGGTCCCTGCTTTCCTCCGGGCTGGGGCGGTACACAGGGAGGAACTGAAACACACACACACACAGACCTCTCATCAGGACCTCGAACCTAGGGGTGACCACTTCCACCCTCTTTCCGCAAAGCTTCCGGGCTCAGCAGATGCCCACTCTCCCACCCAACCCACGGGGGTCATACCTCCACATCCACGATGCTGCAGGGCTGAGAGGCTGTGAGCCAGAGGACTTTGAGTCTAAGAGAAAAGAGACCTCAGAGGCTCAGCAATCTCTAACTACGGGCTCCCCGCACCCCAAGGATGGAGTGGCAAAGTACTGTCCACCGATGTAAGAATAAACCACTAGCCACACAGTCAGCTGGATGAGTACACAGCTGGGAGGCAGAGGGGCCAGAAAGGCGGCAGCATAAGAGAGAGAACGCTGCAGGTCTAGGCCAGGGGAAGACGTGCGGGCGAGGGTTTTCAGTAACCGGCAGAGGAAAAGAGGCAAGCCGGGTGGTGCGGACCACCGAGCGAGAAAAGCTAGGCAAGTAAGTCAGAAGTCACTGTGATTACAGCAGGAATGATTAGGTGGGACAGCTTAAAGGCACTCCAGATCACAGCAGGAGATGGGAACAAAACAGAGGGACAGGGGCCTCCCCTTCGCTAGAGTTCTCTCAGTCCCAGGACGAAGAAGGGCTATTCACCTTGTCTGGAAGGTGGAAGATGTACCAGGAATTCCGTGGGACCCCACTTCCCACCCTCACCCCAAGAACACCACTACTCACACTCCAGGGCCCCTCCATGCCCAGCTGGTGGTATCCTATGTGGTAAGCAGAGGTGAGGGGAGAAAGGCATTATTTTTCTTCCCCGGAACTGGCCAATCCTTTTGGAGCAGAGGCCCTGACCCTGACCCTGACCCTGACCCACCCCACATGCACATCCCATGGTGGCATTAGGGGTTTTCACTGATTCCCATTCAGGGTGGACTTGTGCTCCCCCTCCCCCCTCTCGAACTAAGACTCACCAGACTGTTGGGGTAGCGGATGAGGACAGGCTGCACAGGCACCCCCGCGATGAAGGCTCCTAGATCCCGTTTCCACCCCCACCCCCCAGGCAGAGGTTAGAGAATGGAGGTAGCTAGAGGGCATGAAGTACAGGCATCTGGATCAGCTCTACAATGAGATCTGGGCTTGTTCCATTTCATTTATAATTTTCTCTGACTCACGGAGACTCTTCAGTGTCAGCTAGGAGGCTCCCCGTCTTCCTCCCACCCCCCGACCCCTCCACTTCTTGGGTTATTCCAGAGTCCCTCTCCAAACCCTGGACTCCTTTTTCCTACAGCCCTACCATCCACTGCTGTTTTATTCACCTGGTTTGAATTTAAGCAAAGCCTTCTTGTTGGAACAGGTACCCTCAGGAAAGAATAGTACCTGGGTAAAAAAAAAAAAAATCAAGAGACCAGAATGCGGTGGGTGGAAGGGGACGAGAGGAAAAAGAAGCCTCTTCAGGAGGACATAAAAGGCGAGGAGGTTTAAAGACCCTTTTACCCACCTGGGGCCACTTGCCTCCTGAGGTAGCCCGCCTTCGGACCTCCTCCACCACCCTGCGCCGAGAAGCTGGGTCATGCCTGGACACTAGGATGGCTTGGTTGAAGCGAAGAAGGGCTGGGGTCCGGAGAGGATACAAGGAGTCACTTGGTTCTCCCCCAGGGGTAGTAACACCTGCAGCCTTCCCTTCCTCAACGGTAGGAGATGCTTCCCGGTTATCTCTTTGCCCTGGGGACCCTCCTTTCCTGGTGTGTTATCCCTTTTAGGGAACTGACCAGAGCTCCCTGCTCTCTTCTAAGCACAGAGCTCAGAGTCGAAGAGGTTGCTTTTCACAAATGGTGTTAATTTGCATTTCATTTGCCAGCATCAGGCAATATCCCTTCTAACTTCTCCCTCCCCCCTTGGGGCCAGTTCTCTCCAGAGTCTCTGATTCCTGTCTCTTTCGCCCAGAGTGGTCATCTCCCCTCTTGACTCCTCTTAATCTCTCACCTCCAATGACAGGAACAGAAAGGTTCTCAGCTCGAGACACAACCTTGGGCAGGTCACAGGGCAGCAGAACAATGGGGTCAAAGAACGTAGAGTGAGGGGCAGCAACCAGGACGGGAGCTTGAAGGCGGGAGGCCCGCTGGCCCCGAACTCGAATCCGGAGGAAACCGAGCAGGAAAAAGAGTAGGCGGCTGAGTCCCAGCACCCCGTTGTGGCACACGGTCCTGCAAGGCAAGGCTGGGCATCAGCGGAGACCGTGATCCTGACCTTCACTCACCCCCCAGGCTCAGACACCAAGGAAAGCAGGTGTCCTTCTTTTGCCCTCTATTACCTGGCAAAGGGGCTAAAGTCTCTGGTTACTTTGGGACATATCAGGGTGCAAAATTTAGAGTTGAGGTCCTGGGTACCAGGGACTGGGCCTGGCTGACTCATCTCACCTACCCAGGCTGGGCAGGAGAGCTCCGGAACCCTCCCTCCTCCTCTCCTTCAAGAGGGAGCAGAATGGATAGCAAGGAAGAGGAATGAGAAGCTGGGTCTCCGGGGGCTGGTTCCTCACTTACTTTCTCCATCCTGTAATCGGCTCCTGAAGCTGCTCCTCAGTAAGACCAGCTACTTGCAGCCAGGCAAAGGGCCAGAGGAGAAAGAGGACGATAAAGGCCAGAAGCACTCGGATGGGGGCCAGCAGTGCCCCCAGGAGGCAGAACTGCAGAGGGTGGGAGAGGAGGCCACTTCAGGGTTGAGATGCTCCCCCCAGGCTTCCCCTCTCCCCCAAGGATGGACCCAGGAGCAGAGGGCCATCACCCCCGTATACCAGGAGACGAGTTGTGTGGGAACAGGAGATGGGACTGGAACCCAAGGTGGGATGAAGACACCAATGAGGGAAAGAGGATAAAAGATGAATGGGATCAGGGGCCTCACTTTCCCGTCTTTCAGCTGGTGCCCATCACACCAACAAAACTGAAAGACTGTTAAGAGGATTCAAGGATAACTAGTGTGAAAGCGCCCAGCACTGTGCTTGATGTAGGGTAGGCTAGAGATGGTTCCTCCTCCCACCACCACCTTCCATAAATAGCTCCTACGTCTAACAGAAACCAGGTGCATCGTCCTGTCCACTTCGGGTCTGGGAGGCAGAGGGTTGGGAAACACAGAGAGGTCTACTTTTCAGACCCAGGCCATTCTCTAGTTCTGCCCAGGAGCACTTCCCCAGTACTGGGGGAAAGGCGAGAAAAGAGATCGGCCCTACTCCACAGGGTAGGGGTTGCCAGGAGCCAGGGTGACTCCATGGGCTGCCCTGGGGAGAGTGCAGGTAAACAAACCGAGCCCCAGGAGCCGGCCTCAGGGGAGGTGAAGGCAACAGAAACCTCGGACACTCCCTTCTCATACCACTCCCCAGCCTCCCCAGGCCGGCGCAGCCCTCCACTTCCTGTAGCCAACCCCCCTCTCCACCTCCCTCCCCCCACCCCAGCGGGAGGTGCTGCAGTGCATGCGGGGTGGGGTGGGTAGTGGAAAGGAGGGGTTGCTGGAAGAGCACGGGGGTTCAGGCTCCGGGGCCCAGAAACCTCTTCCAAGTCAGAGCCTCCTAGAAGCACTCAGCACGCCCCTGCCCGCCCCCCCCATCCGTGGCCTCTACCTCCATCCTAGCCCATCGGCCTCCGCAGGATGTAATCCGCAGTCTCCCGCGTCCTCCACCTCCCCTACCCGTGGGTCCCCTGCAATCCTCCATCCTCACCTAGTCAGTTCTCACACACCTTCAGCTTGTCTGTCGCCCAAGCCCGCGTCCTCCCCAGGACTCCTCGACCACCCCCTGCCGCCCCCACGTGCGCACCCCCTGACTCCCACCCCGCTCGACCCCTTTTCAGATCCCCATCTGTATTAAGGCTCCAAAAGGCCTCCTTTTTCTATCCTCACGAGTCCTCCCGACGCCCCCCGCCCATACCTTACCTTAACCCTCTGGAGGCGGGAGAGGTGTAACTCATGCACGAAGGGGTTGGGGGGCGCCGGGGGTCCGGGGGTGGGATAGAGGGAGGCCCAGTCCCCCGGACTTCCCTGGCTCATAGCGGCGGGAGAACGTGGGAGGGAGGGCACCCCAGCCCGGCCCCGGGCCCCTCTTTGCAGAGCAGCAGCTGCAGCTGCAGCAGCGGCGGCGGCGGCGATCTAGCCCCGGCCCCGCCTGGTGCGGGGCGCCGAGGGGCGGGGAGCAGGCTGCGCGGTCGGGCCCGCGTTGTCAAGGAGCCGGCCGAGGGGCGGGGCTTCCAGCGTCCCGGCGCCCCTTCTCCTCCGCGCTCGCCACAGCGTCCGCAGCCCCTCGGGCCATTGTTACGAGGCGGCCGGATGCTGGAGCGCGGCGCCTGCCTGCGGGCTGACCCCGGGCCTGCCCCTCCGGGCGTCCCTCTCGGAAAACGCGGCCCGCACCTCCCCGCAGGCCTCCGGCTCGGAGCGAGTTTGGGGCGGCGAGGAGCGAGTGGAGCTGAGAACGCCCTCAGCCTCTGCCCGGGCGTCGAGGTCACCCTGTCAAGCACAAATCGGGGTGGGGCCCTCGGGCGGATGAGAATGGAAGGGCGGGCACGCAGTGCGCGGAGGCCGGCAGCTCGCGGCCGAGGCGGGGCCCACCACCTCTCGGAGGCCGACCACCTTTCCTTCCTGGTTGGGTCGACGCCATCGCGCGTGGACTTGAGGCGCTCGCGCCCTCTGGCGGCCGTATTGTGCCTAACAGCTCTCGGCATCCGCGTCCTGCCTGAGCTAGACAGGGCTCCCTGTTCTGGTGTGAGGACTCCATCAAGGAGTGAGGTACCGGCAACCATCAAGACGCTGGTCATCCATTTACCAGGGCTCAACCAGGCCTGGACGGGCAGTGCGAACCTGAAAATCTGGGATGACCCCGGACGCAGCCCTCTTTTTCCTCCTAGTCCCTTTTTTCTGTCTTTCTGTTTCTTTCTCTCCCTCGCTCCAGTGTGTAAGAGGACAAAGTGATACCCCTCATCCCCAAATTCCAAACTGTCCTAGACAGCACATAAACTGGTGAGACCCTGGTCGTCAGGCCATGGTGAGATCAGGGAACTGGCTAAGCTTTGAGATCCACAGCCAGTAACACAATCAGAAATAGTGACAAAAAGGAGATAAGAGCCTCGTTGCTTGTGGAAAGAAGCTGCCTTTAGTTCACCTTGTTTTACTTCTCTCTTCTGCATCCCTGTCAGTCACCATTTCCTGAGGGTAATGGGAACAATGGCAGATCAATGGGCTATTGGGTCATTGGGTACCATTAATGTTTTATTGGAAGGGGGACCAGGCAAAAGTCAGAAGTCACTTTACTTCTATCTAGACCCCCTTCCCTCCTTCCTTGCCCCATAATTTACCCACTTATATTCCTGCCTATATCCCTAAGAGAGCAGCCAGCATTCAGAGAAATAAAAGGATATCCTAGTCAGATTTATTTCTTAAAAGTTTTTAGAGAAGATTCCATGGCTCTTTAATTTTAAAATTTAATTTATTTTTCCAGCTTTTTTGAGATATTATTGACATATATGTAAATTTAATGTGTACAATGTGATAATTATTATTTTTTTTGCGGTACGCCGGCCTCTCACTGTTGTGGCCTCTCCCGCCGCGGAGCACAGGCTCCGGACGCACAGGCTCAGCGGCCATGGCTCACGGACCCAGCCGTTCTGCGGCACGTGGGATCTTCCCGGACTGGGGCACGAACCCGTGTCCCCTGCATCGGCAGGCGGACTCTCAACCACTGCACCACCAGGGAAGCCCCAGCCTTGGTATTATATTTGCACTAATCCTTCCTGGAGATAATGGTATGAATTTGAGTTGCTAGAGTGAGATTGGTTCAGAATAAAGTAAACAGTCTTGAATTTGGCACCACAAAATAGTTCATGAACTGTTGTCCAGTAACTCCTTTGCTTGGGGCATATACCCACCCATTCTTTCCCATGTCCCCTCTGTCTAATGTTAGCTGCCCCCACAGCCACTCCCTTCTACCATTTCTTCATCCTGAGCTTTCCAGTTTTCTGGTGACAACCAAAAAGTTCTGTTGCTTTTTCACTAAGAAATACCATTTAAATTTTGATGAACTATCTAAGAATTAGCAGTGATTTATGGGAGAGAACTAGGTTAGGGGCTGTGTGAGGTGGTGGTGGAATGTGTAAAGAGGCAAAGCAAAGCATGTATTCAAGTATTATCATCTCCATTAGGCCTAGCACAGTGTCTAGCAGAAAGTAAGTACTTCATAATTATTATTGTTGGCTAAATGCATAGTAATATTTATTGCTTTTTTATGCCAGAGTTCACAAAATTCTCGTTGGCTCACAATCAGAAGACATAAAATAGAATATAAACAGGATCAAAGAATTAGCAGAGTAGGAATGGAGATGGCAGGGTAGGAGGACACAGAACTCACCTCCCCCCACAAACACATAGAAAATCCATCTGTATGTGGAACAATTCTTACTGAAAACTAACTGGGAACTAGCAGAAAGCTTGCTTGCTTCCAAAGCAGGGTGGGGGAATTCCCTGGTGGCCCAGTGGTTAAGACTCCTTGCTTTCACTGCTGAGGGTCTGGGTTCAATCACTGGTTGGGGAACTAAGATCCCACAAGCCATGCAGTGTGGCAAAGAAATAAAATAAAACAAAGCAGGTGGAAAGGACAGATTGAGACCATGTGGCTGGCTGACTGGTTCCCTGGCGACTGCCCTGGCATGTACCCCAGCCTGAGCCAACTAAACACTCCAGCATCGTTTGCCTTGCATTGCAGCTCCACACTGGAATGAGGGCTTCCATAACCAAGGAAAAATCTTGGCCATGAGATGCTGTGGTGGCTCAAACCCTAAGCAGAGTCTGAACAGGGAGGCGCCAACAATTGCTGGTGATCACAGGAAGCACATCAGAGCCAGACCACATCTCTGATGGTGGCTAGACCGCCATACCCCATGGCCCACTCTTACCAAATACCCACACTGCCCTCTCTTGCTCTAACACTGCTCCTCCCTGAGGCTGAGGGTGCTGGTGTTGGGAGGGGGAAGAGCATACACTTAAAGAGATCAGAGCCAGCTAGGACCAGATCCTCATGGTTTCAAATCCAGAAACTTGGGACCTGACTCCACCCCAATAGGGCAGTGACAGCCACAAAGCAGAGGGGAAGAACCACGTCACACCTGGCTCAGGCCCTAGCCCTCCCACGTCCAGCCCCACCTCCTGCCAAGGTGAGAGCTGCCAGCACACCCTGAGGAAAGATGTGACGTCAAATCCAGCTCTCCCACCAAAGCCACTGGGCACAAACAGACTGTATAGTGTTGCTCCTATATAAGGACCCACTTCAAGGCCAACATAGTTAACTGTTTCATCTAATTTCATAGAGTCAGAGAAAGATAAGCAAAATGAGAAGACAGGAATTTGTCTCAACTGAAAGAGCAAGAGAAAACCCCTGAAAAAAACAGCTAATGAAACAAGTAAATAATTTGCTAAATAAAGAGCTCAAAACATTAGTAATACGAATGCTAACTGAATTAGGGAATAGATAAACACAGTAAGAATTTTTTAAAATTAATTAATTAATTTATTTATTTTTGCCTGTGTTGGGTCTTCGTTTCTGTGCGAGCGCTTTCTCTAGTTGCGGCAAGCGGGGGCCACTCTTCATGGCGGTGCGCGGGCCTCTCACTATCGTGGCCTCTCTTGTTGCGGAGCACAGGCTCCAGACGCACAGTCTCAGTAGTTGTGGCTCACGGGCCTAGTTGCTCCTAGTTGCGGCATGTGGGATCTTCCCAGACCAGGGCTCGAACCTGTGTCCCCTGCATTGGCAGGCAGATTCTCAACCACTGCACCACCAGGGAAGCCCCCTGTCTTTTTTTTTTTTTTTTTGCCTCTCCAAGAACTATATTTTGGTTTCACTGATAACTGCACTAAATTACTTGTTTTTATTTGAAGAACTTCTGTTTTAAAAGTAGAACTACACTGAAATATCATCTCTCATATATTTTATTGGTAAGAATTCAAAATTTCACAACATACTCTCTTGACCAGACTAGAGGCACTCTCATATACTGCAAGTGAGAATGCAAAATGCAACAA
This sequence comes from Leucopleurus acutus, assembly GCF_964270905.1. Taxonomy (NCBI): domain Eukaryota; kingdom Metazoa; phylum Chordata; class Mammalia; order Artiodactyla; family Delphinidae; genus Leucopleurus; species Leucopleurus acutus. The sequence continues at coordinate 76,064,301 of NC_139142.1, read as the reverse complement.
CTATTATAGAAGTGCAGTTAGCAGTGTCTGTAAAATTATACACACCATTGACCCTTGTACTTAGCCATTTTACTTAGAAGCATAGGGGGAAAAAACACAGACATATATTGATAAGAGTTGAAGCTGGGTAGTAAATGCGTGGAGGGGAGCATGTGGACATTTTCTTATCTTTTGTACATTTCTTCAGTGTTCAATTACTAAAAAGTTCAAAAATGACTTCTGCTTTTAACTGTATTTATACCTTCTTTGTATTGTACAGCTTATTTTGTTGTCCTATTACAAGCTTCTTGAGTCGAAGTCCCCGTTGATTTGAAATCATTTCATGACAATATATTACTACATTCCTTTGTCAGATGGTCATTGAATACTAATTATTTTCCAGTTCCTAAACTAGAAGTTAGAAATACATGATACTATAGTTCCTGACTTCACAGGATATACATATGTTCTAAGGCAGAAAGCAGTTACCTTAACAAGTAACTAAAGTAAAATTGTACCTCTTTTACCACAGAGGAAGTAGAGAGTGGTATGAATACATTATGGAAGGTTTTAATCTTATATAAAAAATGTATGCAAGGTTTCAGCTGATACATAAAGGATGAGCCAGAGTTAGCCAGGTTAGCTGATAGATAGAGACATTTTTAATCAGAAAAAAAAAGTGCACCAGTGTCTTAAAGAGGTAAAATTTGGTGAAGGTGTGAATTGAACTAAATGAAATGTAATATGGCTTAAACCTGGAGTATATGGGATTTATCTAGACAAGAAATATTACATAGTTTTTGAATTTCTCCTAAGAAAAGTAAAAAGCTATTGGGAAGAAAGCACTGCATCATTAAGGGAGTAGCATGATAAGACAGACATGGGACATATAGAAATCAAATCACAAACTTGTCAAGGTACCATATCAATCGTTGCAGTAAAAGCAAGTTAATTGAACACTCCAAACAAAGTGAAGAGATGATCAGAGTAGAAAAATAGAAGATCCTATTTTATGCTGTCAGTTTTATGCCGTCAACAGACTTTAGATTCCACATCTTCTCAGCCATCAGTCTTGCTGACATGCAGCAACTTCAGATTCAGCACCAGCTTTGAAAGCAACAACCTACCTTCCATAGTATTCTTCACTAATTCTCATTATTGTATAAAGTCTAATCTTTATAATTAATCCCTCATTCCATGTCACTCCTAGTAGTTCAGCTACCCTTACCAAATCCAAACTGTTACATATGCTATGTTCAAGAACAAAATTGTCCCAAAACCCTCCTTCTTCTAGTATCCTCATTGGTTTTAAGCTAGATTCACAGAGAAAGCCAGAGAAAATTTCTTTAGTTTCTGCCCTTTTAATTTTTATCCTTTACTTCTTTATAATTTTTATCCTTTTATTCTTTTATTCTTCTTCAGTTGTTTTTCCCTAATTTCTTTTGTAGAACACTAAGCTTACAATTTTTTCTTTATTTTAACATGGTATTTATGACTAAAAAATGTTCTTTGAAAGTTTGGTATGTACTTTATTTGTATTACTCAGTTCTAAATGTTTTTATCATTGTCATTATGTTTTTTTTAACTCATGACTTATTTACAAAGCTCTTTTTCTTATTTCCAAAGACACAGGGTTCTTTTTTTTTGGAAGGGGAAGAGGGTTGGGTAAGGGAGGACTATTTATCATTTCATATTTTTATTGCATTGTAATTAGATAATGCATTGTATAATAATAGAGTTTCTGGTATTTATTGAGACTCTAAGACCTGTATGTTAATCATGTTTTTGTAAATGTTACATGAATTCCCAGAAAGAGCACACACTATTTAATTTTGGGGTGTTGGTGTTCCTTAGATGAATCTTTTTGCAAATCTTTTTCTACAACAGTTGTTGGAGGACTGGTTGATTTGTAAGTTATTGAGAAAATGTGTTTAAACAGCAGCTTAGGCTAAGAGAATCTGCATAGTCACTGGAAATTAAGAAAAAGGTGAAAAGTAGGCATTTTTATTAATGCTTACATTACCATTGTTGTTTTGTTGTTGTTGGCAGATGGTTTATAGAGAAGATGGAGGCATGGCTGTGTGAATTGGAAGTGCTGACTAATACATTCAAAGGAAGAAGGTAACATTTTTCCTCTTAAAGCAGGCATTTTTAGAGTGCAATCAGGTTAGAACATTAATCTGAATCAATGTTTGAAAGTTTAATTCATTGTGAAATATTTTTATTGCAGGTGAACTAGGAAATGAACTGTCAGTCCAAGTGGCAAAACCTGTGATGTGAGCAGATTGCCTTATCTAATTAGCCAGAAATAGCTATCCCCCTAGACCACAGATAAAGGAGTGGTGATCTGGTTCAGGGAAAATCCTGAGTAAATGTTTCTGTGTAAATGTTTCTTTCCCCTTTCTTTTTGGGTATGTGTGCCTTACTAATGAGATTTAGGTAAAACAGGCACAAAGAAAGGCCAGTCTCAATCTGCCTTACTTGAGAGCTAGTTCATAATATATTCATATATTTCCTTTCTTTTCCTTTAGAGTAAGGAAAAGCCATGTAATCTCTTTGCACAATAATTATTTTAGTTGCTTCAGTGCAGACTTATTTTTCTCCATTTGTGAAAGCCTATGTGAAATGAGAGATGATGAGATGCAAGGGAGAAGTAATTTTGGCAGCCTGACCCATATTCCAGTGACTATGCACTAGCTTCGAGGTTGTTGAGGGTATGAGGCAGTGGCAGTAGCATCGAGGCTTTTCCACCTTAAAATCTTGCTGCTGGGGTCTATTCTGGAACCCAGAAACTCCAGTAGTAGCCCCCAAGTCCTACTTCTCTAGCTCTTCCAATGATTTTGTAAGCATCTAATGCACTGTGCTAAGTCTGCTTAATAAACTCAGTGGTTTCTGTTTTCTTCGTTGAAGGCCAATCAATATAATTATATGCTGACAAGATGAAAAAGTTAGTAGAGATAGTTACATAATAATGTAAAAACAAATTCCTAATTTAAGTGTGCTTTCCAGCACTAGTATTTTCAGTCTAAGATACACTTTCTCCTTTCAACTTCCTTTTGGTGGTGGTAGATGAGTAAAAGGCAAAAGTTAAACTTTTATTGATGGCTTCAGAATCTTAGCAGAATTATAAGGCAAAAAACAAAGTTAGGCAAATCAAGAATAGGCTAGCGATTAGTAGCCACAAAAAGGCTATGAGGGAAGGGAAAAAACCTGGAACCTCTAGACCTAAACATTTTCTTTAATAACAAAGTAACTTTTAAAGAGATAGTAAATGTAAATTTGTATACATCTTCTCCCTACATTGGCAGTGTAAATTACCAGAGTAAAATATAAAAATACAAACATGATATTTTAGTAAATGCAAGATGTTGGGATGCATGTATGTGTGTATGTATATATGTATGTATTTAACAAAAAAAAATCAGAAAGAAAAAGATAAAATGTCAATTAAGTTATACCAGCAATCATACAGACAGACTACATCAACCCATGATCCATGTCACAGTTCCAAACTTATTCGGATGTTGGTCCTTCTAACTCCAGCATAAGTTGTGCATATTTACCTCACAGTATAACTAATAGCATTAAACATAATTCACAACAAAAAGGTACACTGATCTTTACAAAATTAATCATCATAACAGGAGCATATAAGAAAGACTGTCAAATTGCTCAGTGGATTTTATTGGCATCTGAGAGTACATTCAAGAAGTTCCCATGAATTAGGTTTCCACGGCTGCTTTTTCCTCCTCGTTTTCAACCTGGATACATGCATCCAAAAATCACCATGCAAAACAGTAATAGGGAAGACACAGGGAGAGAAGAGGGTTCTTTCAGCTCTCTCGTCAATTCTGCTTTAACTATTTTGTTTAAAAGCTCATTTGAAAAGCAAGCTTTCATTGGTCATTGTTTAAGTTTGGAAACATGTCTATAAAGAGTCTGATCATGTTCAAAAGATAGCATCTACCAAGAACTTCTTCCATTTGGCAACAGAGTCCAGTGATCACATTTTCCCAGGCCCTTATCAATATACAAAAATCTTCACATAAAACAGTTCATATACAAAATTGTACTTATCTAAGTTACTATTCACTAATTTATGCCTTTATCTATGTCTTCACCTTAATAATACGTAGGATCAAACATCATCATTCTTATTCTGATCAAAATTGTGGTGATAATCCTTCTAAAATCAATTATTTAATACTTACTCATTGTAAAGAAGCAATCACATAATAATTAAACAAAATTTGGAATTTCTCTTGATTCACAAAAATTATGAGCAGTGAGGAAAACAAGTTTCTAGAGGCTTGAATTAGTATAAGAACCAATGTAGGATTGGGAGGATGGCGGAAGATTAAGACGCGGAGATCACCTTCCTCCCACACCAGAAATACATCTACACGTGGAACAACTCCTACAGAACACCTACTGAACGCTGGCAGAAGACCTCAGACCTCCCAAAAGGCAAGAAAGTCCCCACGTACTTGGGTAGGGCAAAAGAAAAAAGAATAAACAGAGACAAAAGAATAGGGACGGCACCTGCACCAGTGGGAGGGAGCTGTGAAGGAGGAAAAGTTTCCACACACTAGGGAGCCCCTTCGCGGGTGGAGACTGCGGGTGGTGGAGGGGGAAGGCTTCGGAGCCGCGGAGGAGAGCACAGCAACATGGGTGCGGAAGGCAAAGCGGAGAGATTCCCGTACAGAGGATCGGTGCTGACCAGCACTTACCAGCCCAAAAGGCTTGTCTGCTCATCCGCCGGGGCGGGCGGGGCTGGGAGCTGAGGCTCGGGCTTTGGTCAAGCGCAGGGAGAGGACTGGGGTTGGCGGCGTGAACACAGCCTGCAGGGGGTTAATGCCCCGGCTACCCGGGAGGGAGTCCGGGAAAACTCTGCAGCTGCCGAAGAAGCAAGAGACTTTTTCTTCCCTCTTTGTTTCCTGGTGCGCGAGGAGAGGGGATAAAGAGCGCTGCTTAAAGGAGCTCCAGAGACGGGCGCGAGCCGCGGCTAACAGCGCAGACCCCAGAGACGGGCAGGAGACGCTAAGGCAGCTGCTGCCGCCACCGAGAAGCCTGTGCACGAGCACAGGTCACTATCCACAGCCCCCATCCAGGGAGCCTGTGCAGCCCGCCACTGCCAGGGTCGCGGGATCCAGGGTCAACTCCTCCGGGAGAACGCACGGCGCGCCTCAGGCTGCTGCAACGTCAGGCCAGCCTCTGCCGCCGTAGGCTCGCCCTGCACTCCGTACCCCTCCCTCCCCGCGGCCTGAGTGAGTCAGAGCCCCCGAATCAGCGGCTCCTTTAACCCCGTCCTGTTTGAGCGAAGAACAGACGCCCTCCGGTGACCTACACGCAGAGGCGGGGTCAAATCCAAAGCTGAGCCCCTGGGAGCTGTGAGAACAAAGAAGAGAAAGGGAAATCTCTCCCAGAAGCCTCAGGAGCAGCGGATTAAAGCTCCACAATCAACTTGATGTGCCCTGCATCTGTGGAATACCTGAATAGACAACGAATCATCCCAAATTGAGGAGGTGGACTTTGAGAGCAAGATTTATGATTTTTTTCCCCTTTTCCTCTTTTTGAGAGTGTGTATGTGTATGCTTCTGTGTGAGATTTTGTCTGTATAGCTTTGCTTTCACCATTTGTCCTAGGGTTCTATCCGTCCGTCTTTCTTTCTTTCTTTCTACTTTTTCTCCCTTTTATTCTGAGCCGTGTGGATGAAAGGCTCTTGGTGCTACAGCCAGGAGTCAGTGCTGTGCCTCTGAGGTGGGAGAGCCAACTTCAGGACACTGGTCCACAAGAGACCTCCCAGCTCCACATGATATCAAATGGCGAAAATCTCCCAGAGATCTCCATCTCAACACCAACACCCAGCTTCACTCAACGACCAGCAAGCTACAGTGCTGGACACCCTATGCCAAACAACTAGCAAGACAGGAACACAACCCCACCCATTAGCAGAGAGGCTGCCTAAAATCATAATAAGTCCACAGACACCCCAAAACACACCACCAGACGTGGACCTGCCCACCAGAAAGACAAGATCCAGCCTCATCCATCGGAACACAAGCACTAGTCCCCTCCACCAGGAAGCCTACACGACCCACTGAACCAACTTTAGCCACTGGGCACAGACACCAAAGACAACGGGAACTACGAACCTGCAGCCTGCAAAAAGGAGACCCCAAACACAGTAAGATAAGCAAAATGAGAAGAAAGAAAAACACACAGCAGATGAAGGAGCAAGATAAAAACCCACCACACCTAACAAATGAAGAGGAAATAGGCAGTTTACCTGAAAACGAATTCAGAATAATGATAGTAAAGATGATCCAAAATCTTGGAAATAGAATAGACAAAATGCAAGAAACATTTAACAAGGACCTAGAAGAACTAAAGATGAAACAAACAATGATGAACAACACAATAAATGAAATTAAAAATACTCTAGATGGGATCAACAGCAGAATAACTGAGGCAGAAGAACAGATAAGTGACCTGGAAGATAAAATAGTGGCAATAACTACTGCAGAGCAGAATAAAGAAAAAAGAATGAAAAGAACTGAGGACAGTCTCAGAGACCTCTGGGACAACATTAAATGCACCAACATTCGAATTATAGGGGTTCCAGAAGAAGAGAAAAAGAAAGGGACTGAGAAAATATTTGAAGAGATTATAGTTGAAAACTTCCCTAATATGGGAAAGGAAATAGTTAATCAAGTCCAGGAAGCACAGAGAGTCCCATACAGGATAAATCCAAGGAGAAACACGCCATGACACATATTAATCAAACTGTCAAAAATTAAATACAAAGAAAACATATTAAAAGCAGCAAGGGAAAAACAACAAATAACACATAAGGGAATCCCCATAAGGTTAACAGCTGATCTTTCAGCAGAAACTCTGCAAGCCAGAAGGGACTGGCAGGACATATTTAAAGTGTTGAAGGAGAAAAACCTACAACCAAGATTACTCTACCCAGCAAGGATCTCATTCACATTTGATGGAGAAATTAAAACCTTTACAGACAAGCAAAAGCTGAGAGAGTTCAGCATCACCAAACCAGCTTTACAACAAATGCTAAAGGATCGTCTCTAGGCAAGAAACACAAGAGAAGGAAAAGACCTACAATAACAAACCCAAAACAATTAAGGAAATGGGAATAGGAACATACATATCGATAATTACCTTAAATGTAAATGGATTAAATGCTCCCCCCAAAAGACACAGACTGGCTGAATGGATACAAAAACAAGACCCATATATATGCTGTCTACAAGAGACCCACTTCAGACCTAGAGACACATACAGACTGAAAGTGACGGGATGGAAAAAGATATTCCATGCAAATGGAAACCAAAAGAAAGCTGGAGTAGCAAATCTCATATCAGACAAAATAGACTTTAAAATAAAGACTGTTAGAAGAGACAAAGAAGGACACTACATAATGATCAAGCGATCGATCCAAGAAGAAGATACAACAATTGTAAATGTTTATGCACCCAACATAGGAGCACCTCAATACATAAGGCAAATACTAACAGCCATAAAAGGGGAAATCGACAGTAACACATTCATAGTAGGGGACTTTAACACCCCACTTTCACCAATGGACAGATCATCCAAAATGAAAATAAATAAGGAAACACAAGCTTTAAATGATACATTAAACAAGATGGACTTAATTGATATTTATAGGACATTCCATCCAAAAACAACAGAAAACACATTTTTCTCAAGTGCTCATGGAACATTCTCCAGGATAGATCATATCTTGGTTCACAAATCAAGCCTTGGTAAATTTAAGAAAATTGAAATTGTATCAAGTATCTTTTCCAACCACAATGCTATGAGACTAGATATCAATTACAGGAAAAGATCTGTAAAAAATACAAACACATGAGGGCTAAACAATACACTATTTAATAACAAAGTGATCACTGAAGAAATCAAAGAGGAAATCAGAAAATACCTAGAAACAAATGACAATGGAGACACGACAACCCAAAACCTATGGGATGCAGCAAAAGCAGTTCTAAGAGGGAAGTTTATAGCAATACAATGCTACCTTAAGAAACAGGAAACATCTCGAATAAACAACCTACACTTGCACCTAAAGCAATTAGAGAAAAAGAACAAAAAACCCCAAAGTTAGCAGAAGGAAATAAATCATAAAGATCAGATCAGAAATAAATGAAAAAAAAATGAAGGAAACGATAGCAAAGATCAATAAAACTAAAAGCTGGTTCTTTGAGAAGATAAACAAAATTGATAAACCATTAGGCAGACTCATCAAGAAAACGAGGGAGAAGACTCAAATCAATAGAATTAGAAATGAAAAGGAGAAGTACCAACTGACACTGCAGAAATACAAAAGATCATGAGAGATTACTACAAGCAACTCTATGCCAATAAAATGGACAACCTGGAAGAAATGGACAAATTCTTAGAAATGCACAACCTGCCAAGACTGAATCAGGAAGAAATAGAACATATGAACAGACCAATCACAAGCACTGAAATTGAAACTGTGATTAAAAATCTTCCAACAAACAAAAGCCCAGGACCAGATGGCTTCGCAGGCGAATTCTATCAAACATTTAGAGAAGAGCTAACACCTGTCCTCCTCAAACTCTTCCAAAATATAGCAGAGGGAGGAACACTCCCAAACTCATTCTACGAGACCACCATCACCCTAATACCGAAACCAGACAAGGATGTCACAAAGAAAGAAAACTACAGGCCAATATCACTGATGAACATAGATGCAAAAATACTCAACAAAATACTAGAAAACAGAATCCAACTGCACATTAAAAGGATCATACACCATGATCAAGTGGGGTTTACCACAGGAATGCAAGGATTCTTCAATATACGCAAATCAATCAACATGATACACCATATTAACAAATTGAAGGAGAAAACCCATATGGTCATCTCAATAGATGCAGAGAAAGCTTTTGACAAAATTCAACACCCATTTATGATAAAAAACCCTCCATAAAGTAGGCATAGAGGGAACTTTCCTCAACATAATAAAGGCCATATATGACAAACCCACAGCCAACATCGTCCTCAGTGGTGAAAAACTGAAAGCATTTCCACTAAGATCAGGAACAAGACAAGGCTGCTCACTCTCACCACTCTTATTCAACATAGTTCTGGAAGTTTTAGCCACAGCAATCAGAGAAGAAAAGGAAATAAAAGGAATCCAAATCGGAAAAGAAGAATAAAGCTGTCACTGTTTGCAAATGACATTATACTATACATAGACAATCCTAAAGATGCTATCAGAAAACTACTAGAGCTAATCAATGAATTTGGTAAAGTAGCAGGATACAAAATTAATGCACAGAAATCTCTGGCATTTCTATATACTAATGATGAAAAAATCTGAAAGTGAAATCAAGAAAACACTCCCATTTACCACTGCAACAAAAAGAATAAAATATCTAGGAATAAACCTACCTAAGGAGACAAAAGACCTATATGTAGAAAATTATAAGACACTGATGAAAGAAATTAAAGATGATACAAATAGATGGAGAGATATACCATGTTCTTGGATTGGAAGAATAAACATTGTGAAAATGACTCTACTGCCCAAAGCAATCTACAGATTCAATGCAGTCCCTATCAAATTACCAATGGCATTTTTTACAGAAATAGAACAAAAAATCTTAAAATTTGTATTGGGACATAAAAGACCCCAAAGAGCAAACGTAGTCTTGTGGGGAAAAAAACGGAGCTGAAGGAATCAGACTCCCTGACTTCAGATTATACTACAAAGCTACAGTAATCAAGACAATATGGTACTGGCACAAAAACAGAAATATAGATCAATGGAACAGGATAGAAAGCCCAGAGATAAACCCATGCAACTATGGTCCACTAATCTATGACACGGGAGGCAAGGATATATAATGGAGAAAAGGCAGTCTCTTCAATAAGTGGTGCTGGGCAAACTGGATAGCTACATGTAAAAGAATGAAAGTAGAGGGGCTTCCCTGGTGGCGCAGTGGTTGAGAGTCCGCCTGCCGATGCAGGGGACACGGGTTCGTGGCCCGGTCCGGGAAGATCCCACGTGCCCTGGAGCAGCTGGGCCCGTGAGCCATGGCCACTGGGCCTGCGCGTCCGGAGCCTGTGCTCCGCGGTGGGAGAGGCCACAGCAGTGAGAGGCCCGCGTACCGCAAAAAAAAAAAAAAAAAAGGAAGTAGAACAGCCCCTAACACCATACACAAAAATAAACTCAAAATGGATTAGAGACCTAAATGTAAGACCAGACACTATAAAACTCTTAGAGGAAAACATAGGAAGAACACTCTTTTACATAAATCAGAGCAAGATCTTTTTTGATCCACCTCCTAGAGTAATGGAAATAAAAACAAAAATAAACAAATGGGACCTAATGAAACTTAAAAGCTTTTGCAAAGCAAAGGAACCTACAAACAAGACGAAAAGACAACCCTCAGCATGGGAGAAAATATTTGCAAAAGAATCAATGGACTAAGGATTAATCTCCAAAATATATAAACAGCTCAATATTAAAAAAACAAACAACCCAATCAAAAAATGGGCAGAAGACCTAAATAGACATTTCTCCAAAGAGGACATACAGATGGCTGAGAAGCACATGAAAAGCTGCTCAACATCACTAATTATTAGAGAAATGCAAATCAAAACTACAATGAGGTATCACCTCACACCAGTTAGAATGCGCATCATCAGAAAATCTACAAACAACAAATACTGGAGAGGGTGTGGAGAAAAGGGACCCCTCTTGCACTGTTGGTGGGAATGTAAATTGATACAGCCACTATGGAGAACAGTATGGAGATTCCTTAAAAAACTAAACATAGAATTACCATACGATCCAAAAATCCCACTATTGGGCCTATACCCAGAGAAAACCATAATTCAAAAAGACACATGTACCCCAATGTTCATTGCTGCACTATTTACAATAGCCAGGTCATGGAAGGAACCTAAATGCCCTTTGACAGATGAATGGACAAAGAAGATGTGGTACATATATACAATGGAATATTACTCAGCCATAAAAAGGAATGAAATTGGGTCACTTGTTGAGACGTGGATGGATCTAGAGACTGTCATACAGAGTGAAGTAAGTCAGAAAGAGAAAAACAAATATCATATATTAACGCATATATGTGGAACCTAGGAAAATTGTACAGATGAACCGGTTTGCAGGGCAGAAATTGAGACACAGATGTAGAGAACAAACGTATGGACAACAAGGGGGGAAAGTCGCGGGCGGGGGGTGATGAATTGGGAGATTGGGATTGACCTGTATACACTGATGTGTATAAAATGGATGACTAATAAGAATCTGCTCTATAGAAAAATAAATAAAATAAAATTCAAATAAATGTTAAAAAAGACCATACAACACTGAATACAAGTGAGAGTATATTAGTTCATTAAATGAGAAAAAATAAATATGAAATCAAATGACCTTCCCCATCTTCCTTTCAAAAAAAATAAATAAAAACTAATATTGTAAAGTTCCATATTTTAAAGTTCCATACACAGAAACAAACTCAAAGTTTTCATTTAAAACTTGGAAAATATATTATTTAGAAATGTTACGGAAATTCAATATTTGCTATATTTTAAGTTGTTATAATTTTAATCATATTACATATTTTTCTTAGAACATAAAGAAAATAATAATTTTTTCCCAAAATCTATAGAGATGCCTCCAAATTCCTTCATGTTTATTCTACTGTCAGACAAACATCATTTTCTTATGTATCATTTTCTAAGCATTGCCTTAAGGGACAGCAAATCTGTTCAGCCAATAATTCTCCATAATACCTTGTGGAAATTTACTTATTCTAATTTAGTTCCTCCTCCCAGAATTGTTCAAGAAGATGAATATATTTATAGCTTTGAAATTTTATGAACTCTAGAAGGTTGGTTCTACATCAATACAACCTGTCAATATGATGCTAATTCTTTTCTCTCCTCAGCTCTTTAAACACACTGTTCCCAGGCAATCTTCTCTATCCTTGATAACAGTACTTACTATAACCACTAACTCAATGTCTTCCTCGGTTTAATAATATTTTTCTCATATTTCTTATAATAACGTATGCCCTCATTTTAAGGTTTGACTTTGGCTTCTTATTTCTTCCTAGAGACTTGGAGGATAACTAATGTTAAAATAAACTATCACACTGGTTATGTCCTTGTATCTGAGCAACTAGACATCTAACAGAAGTGCTTTACTTGGATTAATGGATTAACACAGTTTTATCCTCAATTATACATTTTTCTTTAAAACAGGCAAGTATAAACATTAAGTATATGAAAAACTACATTTAAAAATTAAATCTAAACACCTAAGAAGAATAGGCACTCTACACACTAACCTTAACTATTACAATTTTAGCCCTTCCTGCATTATCTCTTCCTGGGTTTAAATAAGAACACATAATTCCTTTCACTTTCTTACTTTGACAAAAGAACCCCACAAAACAGCCTGGTATAGTGTCAAAAGCAGTAAACTTCGTGTCAGTAGACCCAGATTAAGCCCAGATTTACCATTCATTAGCTGTATGACCCTATTCATCTTAAAACTCTCATATTGCTATATCCAATACTAGAGTAGGTGTTCAGTCAACATTTATGAACTTAATCAGGAATTGAGTCTAGCAGAAACCAGTGAAGAAGTAAAAGAGACCTCCTCTTTGCTTGCCAAATTATGAATTGGGCTACAGCAATAAGCAAGTAAATAAAAGAAAAGGTATAGCCGTCCCTCCCAACTGTTCAACCACCCGGCAGAGCAGAGGAAATGGCCTGCGCCAGGGAAGAAGCACAAAGAGAAGCAAAGCTGGACAGGGCGAAAAGACTGGTAGGCTTACACCCTGACTAAGATTCATAATCCCCTGGGATGCGTAGTTTTCCCTGACCACACTGGTAAACCACATACTCTCACATCTAGTGGGGCCATACCCTCAAGTCCCAGCATTCTGGATCTACTTCTACTTTCATCTGATGGAATTCTGGTTAACATCTTCTACAGCCATCCTGCCCTGACCAAAGAGAAGCAGGACTATAGTCATTTTGTTTACCTTCTCTATCCATATAAACACATAAAATACATGAACAAACATGTAAGAACCTGATCTCCTAAATATAAACGACAACAACAAAATGTGTTCAGAGAATTGTAAGCAACATCAGAATGTTTACTCATTCAATATTTATTGAGTGTGTACTATAAGTGGACACCATGGTAGAGTTAGGGACACATTCTAGAAAGACACAGAAGAGTTCACAATCTCTTGGGAGATATATATAATAATTTACAAATCACTTATATATTACATAGTGATAACAAATATATACATATGGTTGCTTTATCTAGAATGCAGTTCTCAAAGAACACTGTTGAAAGTATAGACAGATTTCTGTGTCTTTCTTGGTCTTGTCTCAAGACATAGCCTTGTAAGCAAGTTTATCTGTAGGATAACAGCTACCTATCATTCAGTATAAAAGTCACAATTCAACCCTCAAACAAGTGTTTTCCAACCTGTTCCATAATTGTGGCGTGGTCAAAGAGTGTTGGTAATAAGGCACTCAAAGCCAAGTCTACTACTGCATTGCTTCTCCAAAGGTGAGCTTGTACAAGGACAATTTCCTTTAGCATTATCCATTTGTTAAAAAAGAGGTCACACAAATGTGCTTGTGTTTGCCAGAGATATATTTATTCTCTATCATAGCTTTAAAACTGTACTAAAAATAATTTTTAAATGTCATTTAAAAATATAACCCAAGAAGCCAACCTGAAAAGGCTACATACTCTTATGATTCCAAGTATATGACTTTCTGGAAAAGGCAAAACTATGGAAACAGTAAAAAGATCAGTGGTTGTCAAGGGCTAGGAGAGAAGGAAAGAATGAATAGGTGGAGCACACAGGATTTTTAGGGCAGTGAAACTACTCTGTATGATACTATAATGGTGGATACAAGTCATCATACATTTGTCAAAACCCATAGAATGTACAACATCAAGAGTGAACCTTAATGTAATCTGTGGAATTTGGGTGATAATGATGTGTCAATGTGAGTTCATTGACTGTAACAAATGCACCCTTCTGATGCAGGATGTTGATGGTGGAGGAGCAAGTGTGTGTGTGTGTGTGTGTGTGTGTGTGTGTGCAAAATGTATATGGGAACTCTCCGTACTTTCCACTCAGTCTTGCTGTGAACCTAAAACTGCCCTAAAAAATAAAGCCTAATTAAAAACTTTTAGGGTTTCCCTGGTGGCACAGTGGTTAAGAACCCGCCTGCCAGTGCAGAGGACACAGGTTCGAGCCCTGTTCCGGGAAGATCCCACATGCCACGGAGCAACTAAGCCCGTGCGCCACAACTACTGAGCCTGCGCTCTACAGCCTGCAAACCACAACTACTGAGCCTGCGTGCCACAACTACTGAAGCCCACATGCCTAGAGCCTGTGCTCCACAATAAGAGAAACCACCGCAATGAGAAGCCCGCGCACTACAACGAAGAGTAGCCCCCGCTTGCCACAACTCGAGAAAGCCCGCACCCAGCAACCAAGACCCAAAGCAGCCAAATAAATAAATAAATAAACAAAATTTTTCCAAATAAATAAAATAAAAATACTTAAAAAAAATGTAACCCAATAATGATTATTGTCAAAAACTGTACAACTAGTGTTTTTTTCCCCTTTGGGCAGTGACAAACAGAAGCAGACACAGCAAGTTTTCCACAAGGCTTTTTGCTATAGAGGAGTCTGTGCACCAAAATGTCAAGGCTCACACTCCTCAAATGATAAGTTTTTCATTTACTCCCATCATTCACCAGGCCCATTTTGGAACCTCAGCCAGAAAGCTCCCTCTCTGCTAGCGGGAACAAAAAGCTCCAGGCCACACACAATAGTTGGTAAAATCTAGAAGAAGTTGGCACTGTTCAAGCTGCCTCAGTGAAACCAATGCTCTAAGGGTCCCTATACCCCCAGGCCTAATCCAAAGATAAGTTGTTTTAACATATTAGAAAAAAAAGTTGAAGGAGAGTCATAACAGAAAAACCTAGGGTCCCCAGGCACCAGTTTAAGACTCTCTGCAGCAGCTCTGCTTTGGTTGATTAAAGCAGGAGTTGGAGGCCCCTGAGAGCCAATTAAAAAAGGAAGTTAGGATGAGGGAGGGAGAAATGATTCCAGCAACTACCAATTAAAAGTGAATGGATCCCACAGCACGAAGGGATGGTGATTCAAACTGTTGCATCAGCCAAGTTCCAGCACCAACTCCCTGAACATGAAGAGAAAGCAAAGGGGAGGGGTGAAGGAGGGGGGCAGAGGTGTCCCACACTCTGGCAGCTTCCACTGCTTATCTCAAGTGAATACAGACCTGACAATTAAAGCGCAAGTGGAATCTCTTGATTAGCCATGCACAAAACCCCAAGACCATGCCATAAGAGGGACAGGACCTGTAGGCAGGGAAACATGCCCCAAAGTTAGGCAGGATGCTGCTGACACAACAGACCTGCTGCCAATTCAGAACTGCTCTGTCAAATCAGATCACACGTCACTCAGAACAATACTACTTCCATCACTATCCCTCCCCTCCACCCTGTACTTGTAAAATACCTGATGATTTTCAAGCATGTTCGCAAATACTACTTCAGTGATTGTCACAAACAAAATCCCTGTGGGTTCTGTCGGGTATGTATTAGTATTTTCATCTAGGAATTTTTAAAAGTTAATGCTGAAGTTCAAGAGATCTAAGAGCATAAAAGCAGTATTATTTGTATATTTTAAGTGATATGCCACTAAGCTTATATATACATAGAATATCTCTTGAACAAAATGTAAGAAAATGGAGCGGTTACTACAGCAAAGGAACTAGGGGTCAGGAATGGAAATGAGGCTTTCTTTTTTGTGTTAGCTTTTTTGTAATTTTACACTATTGTATATATAATTTCCTGAAATTAAACGAAAAAGAAAGTTACAATTAGGGAGCAGAAAACCACAATCCAATTCTCTCTCCGTATAATGCTGCCTCCCATGTTGGGTAAACAGGACAGAACAGTTTTCTTTCTCCTGTATCTTGCCACTTATTCCCCATTCCATCACCACCATCCACATGTACGTATACACACACAACTTTCTGTGAGAATTTCCCCATGATTGCCTGGTCAATGCAAATCTGCCAGGAGCTGAGGGTGTGCTGAAAACCAACCAAGTGACAGGGAAATTGAAAATGTGATTTTGGATTATAGGAAGAGTGATCCTAAATGATACATTTCACTTAGAAAAAAAATAGCATTTTTGTTCAAATATTTTGAGAAAACAGAAAAATAAGCTAGCACTTCAGCATGAAGGATCAATATTAGAAAGAATGAAGGCCACAAAATCTGCCAGTATTGGGAACGTGGTTCCCTAATACTCTACAGCCTGGCAAGTCACTGACAAAAAGGGAAGAACTTCTTTTCCTGGAGATCAAGGGAGATTTCTTGGCCTGATACAGAGACAGGTTCCCACAAAAAGAAAGGTGAGAGGCTGTATGACACAATGGGAAATGTGGCTATGCACAGCTAAAGATAAAATATATAAATTAAGCTAATGGACTACTGGAAGACACTGCCTCTCAGGTCACACTCAACACTGATACCCTGACTCTACAAATCACAGATGTAGGTAGATCAGTAAGTAGAGAAGGAAAATGCTAACAGAATCCTGACACCAAGAGGCAGTCATTACCACGGACTAAAGTAGGAGACTACCATGGGAACAGAATACATACTCTTTTAAAATGTATTCAATGGTTCCATGTGAATTATTGAGCACTTGTGCCAGGTACTGAGCTAGGATTTAAGACCACTAAGATGAGTACCTTTGAAAAGTTCACAGCCTATAGGAAACTGGCAAATAATTAAAACACAGTAGGTGCTCTGAGAGTATAGAGACAGGCACATCAAAATCGAATATGTTCAGGACGGTTTTACAAAAGAGGTAATGTTTAAGCTGAATCTCAAAGGGCAATCAGGAGCTCTCCAGGAGTGAAGACAACACATTTCAAGCAGAAGGAATCACATGTGCAAAAGTGCTGAGGTATGAAAGAGCATGGAAATTTCCAGATATTAAAAATATGCTGGGGTTGCCATGCATTAGGATTATAAGAAGAGGGCAGAAATGAGGTAATATAGATAAGCAGACCAAAACGTGATGGCTGTGGCCCATGTGAAGGAGTGTCTTACTGGAATTAAAGAATTGCTGAGGGTTTTTAAACAAGGAAATTATACGATCAGATTTGTTTTGAGAAAGGTGAAACTGTTGGCAGCACTTCCCACTTCTGAAACAGCAGCAGAGCACATTAGCATAACAGGCAGAGTACAAGCTCTAGAGTCAGGAGGACTGGGTTCAAATTCCAGCTCTAATACAGCTGAAATTCCAGCATGATTGAGTCCTGCTTATCTCTACTTGTCATGTACCACCTGTAGGACATGTATGAGTTCATTTAATCCTCATAACAATCCTACAAGGTAGGTAGTAATATTACCTCCATTTTATAGATGGAGACCCTGAATCTCAGAGAGGCAAGAAACTCACCCACATGGGCTTCCCTGGTGGCGCAGTGATTGAGAGTCTGCCTGCCGATGCAGGGGACGCGGGTTCATGCCCCGGTCCGGGAGGATCCCACGTGCCTCGGAGCGGCTGGGCCCGTGAGCCATGGCCGCTGGGCCTGTGCCCCGCAACGGGAGACGCTACAACAGTGAGAGGCCCGCGTACCGCAATAAAAAAAAAAAAAAGAAAAAGAAACTCACCCATAGCCTTTGAAGCACAATAACAGTAAAAATTTCAAATCATGGCTCTACTACTTACAAACTTATAAATTTGGACAATACTACTATTATGATCATTATTACTCAAAAGTGAAACAAGTTAGAGAAAGTAAGATTTCAACTATAGGGAAAACAAAGACCACCATTGCCACAGTCAGGCAAGAAATACAGAATTACTGAACTAAGACAATATGAATGGACAGAAAATAAATGAAGAGATATTTAGGAGACATGATCAACATAACAGCCATGTGACACACTGGGGGATATTAGACATGAAGAAGGAATCAGAGATGACTTCCCAAGTTTCTGGCCTAGATAACTGAATACATGGTGATGTCAGCTGCTAATACAGAGACAACAGAGGTGGCTGCTAGAGATAGAGTTCTATTTTAGATACGTTGGATTTAAAACGTCTATGGCACATATAGCCTAGTAAGCAGGTGTAAACTTATCACTAGCGCTAGGGAAAAAGATCTGGAAATATAAATTTAGGAAAATTAGTAATTTGGTAAGTGAACACATGGCTATGAATGAAATGGCTCAGTGAAAATGTTTTGAGGAAGAAAAGCAGTAGGCCATGGGTAGAACTCCTAAGGCCACCACCATTTAAAGAGAGGATGAGGAAGAAGTGTCCATATAGGAAGTAGGATTCAATAAGATTCTGACTTCTCCACCAGGGCTACGCACATCATATCCACTGATCAAAAACAGTTTGTGCTTTGGCAATTACCTGGGTTCACTATGTTCATGGTTACCCTCTCATACTCAACACCCTAGGTCTTTATCCCTTCAGTTCTCCCCCTAATCACTGTAATTAGGCCTCTTTTCCTCCCATGTAGAACCAAGTTATAACCTTCAACTTCTGCTCTACTCTTGGATCATCCTCCTACCAGTTCTACGTGTTGGTTTGTACTGTGCCAACCTGCTAAGCTGGAACTACATAAGGTCTTTTTTATATAATAAATATATTATCATATAAGACTTTGCATGAGGTCTAATTTATATAATAAAATCCCTTACCCCATAACTCATAAAGGTTCTGCTCCCCTGATTGAACCATGACTGATATATTCCATCCCCGTTTCCTAATTCTAACCTCCCTGGCCCACCCCACACCCAAGTATTGTGATAAAGAATAGTACAATTTCCACTATCTCTCTGAAGGCTAGAGACCAAGTGAACCTACAAGAGAAGCAATTACCAAAGCAGGAGCCCTGTTCTAAAGGCTCTTCAAGCCAATAGAATAAAGTTTCAAAATCATTATTATTCTGCATACAAGGTGTCAACACTCTCTACATTAATCTAATATATCTTGTTTTCCTAACCCACCATCTGTCCAGCCGGCCAGCCATTTGTTGTCAAATCAGGCAATGTCCAACACTCAGAGATGTATATAATAATGTCTAGAACTCAAAGATAAGTATGAGTTAGTGGCTGTCCTTTAAGAGTTCAAACCATAGAATCAAGTAATCATAATACAATAAAATGTGTCATATAATATAGATGGTACAAAGTGCTATATCATTTCCTAAACATAGCTCCCTAAATTATTTTTAATACATTTTCCTCAGTCTTGGATGCTCTCTGTTACACATCAAATTTATAAGTAGCTAGCTAGTATTTTATTAAAAGATGTTCAACATCACAAATAAAGGAATGAAAATTTAAAACAATGAAATGTCATGTTGCCTATCAGATACAAAAATTATATCCCAGCTCATGAATAGGCACTCTTATAACAAGAGAAAAAAAGGGTATTATGAAGATAAAAATAAAAACTAATGAAAAAGAAAAAAACTACAAAAGATGAGGGTAAACAAAGTCAATTTCTTTGAAGACTTGTAAGAGACAAAAGGCTGAAGGAGAAGTGATAAGGTACAAATGAATAATACCAATAATACGTTAGAGAAAAAGGGGACAAAATGACTGATACCATAGAGAATAAACAAATAAGGAACATACTACAAATATTTAGGAGAGTAAATTTGAAAACTTAAATGAAATGGATAAATTACTAAAAAATACAAAATATCAAAACTTAATCAAGAGAAACTTGAATAATTCAATCCAATAAACCTTAAAGAATTTAAATCAGAAGTTAATCTTTCCATAAAGAAAATGCCAGGTGCTGATTGATGACTTTATGGGCAAGTTCTACCAAGAAAAAGACAAACTGATTTTATATCATCTTTTCAAATAAACACACAGGAGATACGCTCTTTACTCATTGTATGAGGCTAGCATAACTTTAATACCAAAACCAGACTAGAATAGATTAAGAAATAGTGTAGACTCATAAACTAATATCACCTGTGACCCACAGATATAAAATCTTAAATATTACACAAGTAAATCCAGCGATATAAAAAGAAATACATATCCTGACAAAGTAAGTTTTGTACCAAGAATGCAAGTTTGATTTATTAATCAAAAGCTGAGTACTCGGGCTTCCCTGGTGGTGCAGTGGTTGAGGGTCCGCCTGCCGATGCAGGGGACACGGGTTCGTGCCCCGGTCCGGGAAGATCCCACATGCCGCGGAGGGGCTGGGCCCGTGAGCCATGGCCGCTAAGCCTGCGCGTCCGGAGCCTGTGCTCCGCAACGGGAGAGGCCACAACAGTGAGAGGCCCGCGTACCGTTAAAAAAAAAAAAAAAAAAAGCTGAGTACTCTAATCCACCACACTAACAGATTAAAAGAAAAAAAAAGGTCATCTGCCATCTCAATAAATGCAGAAAAAGCATTAGATAAAATGTAATACCTTTTCATCATAAAAACCCAGATAGGCTTGAAATCTAAGATCAGGCATATGTAAAAACTATATAACAAACATCTTATTTAATACTGAAATTTTGAAAATATTTCCTTTAAGTATAAGAACAAGACAAGGATGCCTGCAATCATCACTTGTATTCAGCATACTAGAGATCCTAACTACTGCAGAAAACAAAGAAAATAAAAGGTAAAAGGACTGGAAAGGAAGACACAAAAAAGTTGTTATTTATACACAGAAAACCAAAAGGAATCAACAAATTATTAGAATGAGAGAGTTCTAAAAAGGTGACTATAAAATATATAAAGTCAATTTATATCTATTCCCAAGCACAGTTAGCAAATGTAATTTTTAAAATTATACTATTTACAATAGCATAGAAAACTACAAAGTATCTAGGAATAAATCTAATAAAAGATATATAGGACTTTTCCAGAAAAAGTATACAATTATATTGAAATATATGGAAGACTTAAGTAAATGAAGAAAATCATGAATAAGAAGATTCAATGTTATAAACATGTCTGTTCTTCCTAAATTGATCTATAAATTCAATGCAACCCCAAGCAAAACCCAGAGGAGTTTTTCATGAAAATTTACGGATTCTAAAATGTAAATGGGCCACTGGTTAAGAACAACATGGCCCATTGTTATTCTGATTGGATACTGACTTTTTATAAAATGAGAAGACAATATGGTATTGGAATAGAAATAGACAAATAGATCAGAATAGATCAGAAGAGAAAGCTCAGAAACAGACCTATATACTATATATAAAAAGTTGATTTAAGACAGATTGGGCTTTAAAGATCAGTGGGCAAAGGATAGATCTTTAATAAAAGGTGCTGGGGCAATTAATTACTCATTAAGAAAAAAAATTATATACCTACATCGTAACACAAGGAAAGGTCATAATGAAAGAAAAGGACAAAATGATAAAAATTCATAAATCAACAGAGGGGATATGTCTTGATGACTTCAGGATAGGGAAGGACTTCTTAAAACACAAACATCACTAGAAGTCTTCCAAATTAATCTGTATCCATTAATGCACTCTCTGGTTATAACCATTCAGTTGGTTAATAATCCTCCCTCATATTTCCCTATTTTTCCACGAGGATATTAAAAGAAACTGTTATAAAATGTATCACTAGAACCTAAAGGAACTGAATATCTAGCTCTCTCTGGTCTTTCACCCTAGTAACACTATTAGAATAGTACTGCTGTCATGTTGGACTATGATAAGGGCCACTCCTAAGGATGACAGAATGGGGAAGTGGAAGGAAGCTGGTTCCCAACAACTTTGTGGAACTGCCATTCCTGCCCTGGGCTGCCTATTGCCAGATTTCTTTTAACTGAGAGAGAAGTAAACTATTTTGCTTAAAGAAAAAAGCGGGGAAGGGGGTATTACTCTAATGGATTGAAGTGATCCTAAAACCAAGAATTCAAGCCTAGAGAGAATGAAGCAGGCCAAACTACACAGTATTTTTTTTCCAAACAAATTTAATTCTGTTCCAGCCCCAAAGAAGGGGAAGCACCTAAATTTTAAAAATAAAAACTGCTCAAAAACTAAGTCATTAAAAAAATTAAACCCCCTCCCTTAGCAATAAATACTGAAATGATATATACACATGAGGCTTAGGAAGGAGGCAAGAACAGGAACCTTGGGGACTCTGTCCCATGACAAGGTCCCAACACTTCTACCAACTCCATGCTCTTTGCCTAAAACATAGAAGAGCAATGGAAGAGGCAGGAGATATACCAGGGACATGTGTGGCCCCAGAGAGAGCGGGAACACAACAGGAAAGAAAGAAGACACAAAGTGTCTTACAGGGCAGAGGAAAGGAAAGTTGTCATCTAAAACGTCCCCCCAATTCCAGTTGCGTCACTGGATCTGGCTGGTGCAGTTGCCGAGTGCCCTTGAGCTTTTCTCCTCGCCTCTACTCCCTCTTTAGCATGACATCCAAGGAAGGTCATTCACACTGTGGCCTCGATGCCACTGTGGCAGCGGCCTGGCTGCTGGAGCCCTGAGGCTTCCCATTCACCACCAGCAGGAGGGGCGTCTCCACACGAACACTGGAAAAGGAATAGTCCTGGAAAAGACACATATACAGAGGCTCATTACAGATCCTAAGATGGAAGAAACTCCAGCGCAGGGATACACCACCTGTGGCTTTCTCACCCCCTCCTTTCTACCTCCCGCAGCAGATATACCCCTTACCTCCATCTCACATTAAACAAAGCTGAACTAACATAGGGGATGTAATTTTCCCAAAGTTTTCAATCTTCAGAAGGAAAATCTGGGACAGGTAGAGTGCCAGTAACTGTCATTACAAGAATGGGACAATTCTGATTCAAAAAGAACAGGATCCTGGCACTGCCCAACAAAAGGGTCCCACCAGCTCTACAGAATCTTCCCTTCCCACAGTGTTTATCATAAATTATAACTAAATACACACAGCAGCCAAGCCAGAGCCAATAGAAAGTCTGAGAAACTCTTAGATCAAGTGTTTGTAAAGTTATAAATTAATCTGCCTAATATAAATTAGACTTACTTCTCCTTTAGTATCAGGAGGAATTAACAAAATGTAGGTTTAAACATTCTCCTAATAACGGAAAACATCAGCTCAATTTATCAGTTCAAATGTACTTTAAGTTGCAAAATGTGTTGTTAAAAGATCTTTATCCAAAAAATACTGTTCCACTTGGAGTATAAAGGAGGTTCTTTTGAGTCAAAATAAAGAAGTGAATTAAACAGTTTTCATAAATCAATTTTTAAAACATCCTAACAGGAACATGGGCAAGTGACCAAAAAAAAGCAATTTATAAAAGAATTATAGTCAATAAACATATGATAAAATTTTCAACCTCACCAATAATCAAGAAACCAAAGCCAAACAATATTGATGCTATACTTTTCATGTAAAATCAGCAAATAATTTTTCAAAGGTTTCTACACAGAGTTGCAAAGAAAACCACAGAAAAACAATTACTGACATCCACGGTTGATATTAACTGGTACAACCTTCCAAAAAATAGTTTGGCAATATGTATCAAAAGTCTTAGAGGGACTTCCCTGGTGGCGCAGTGGTTAAGAATCCACCTGCCAATGCAGGGGACAAGGGTTCGATCCCTGGTCTGGGAAGATCCCACATGCTGCGGAGCAACTAAGCCCATGTGCCACAACTACTGAAGCCCGTGAGCCCTAGAGCCCACGCACTGCAACTACTGAGCCCACGCACCACAACTACTACTGAAGCCTGCATGCCTAGCCCTGCGCACTGCAACTACTGAGTCCACACACCGCAACTACTGAAGCCCGCGTGCCTAGAGCCAGTGCTCTGCAACGAGAAGTCCCAGCAATGAGAAGCCCGTGCACTGCAACAAAGAGCAGCCTCCGCTTGCCACAACTAGAGAAAGCCTGCACGCAGCAACAAAGACCCAACGCAGCCAAAAAAAAAAAACCACAGTCTTAGAATTCTGCATACCCTTTGGAGCCAGGATTCTACCTTAGAAATTCACTTAATTTCTTTAATGAATTAATTAAATTTATTTAATAATCATGGATATGCACAGGTATTAAAATATTTACTAAAGTACTTTTATAGTAAGGAACAATTATTAATAATCTAGATCTGGGGTCAGCAAATTTTTTCTGTAAAGAGTCAAATAATAAATATTTCAGGCTTTGTGGGTCATATAGTCTCTGTCACAGAACTATTCATCTCTGACACTAGTAGAAAAGCAGCCACAGACAACAGTAAACAAATGGGTATACTTTGTTTCAAAAAAATTTAATTACAAACACTGAAATTTTAATTTCCTGTAATTTTCATGTATCACAAATTATTATTATTCTTTCAATTGTTTTCATTAAAAAATATAAAAACCATTCTTGGCTCACAAGCCATACAAAAACAGGCAGTGAGCCAGAATTGGTCAACCGGCCAGAGTTTGCTGACTGACCCTTAATCTAAATGGGGAAAAAGCGGTTAAATATCTGCTCTTGTAGAGTTTTGTAAGGATTAAATGATCCAATGCAGGCCATAAAACTCTTTGCACAGTGTCTAGCAGTCAGTAAATTTTAACTATCATCATCATCTTCATCACCACCTCTACGTGTTAATTCAAAACAATGTTGCAGAATATGGAAAACCACAGGAAATGTTCACAAACATTTGCATATAATACTCCACTCATAATTAAAAATATACATACAAATGTGTACATAAATTTATGAAAAGACTGGAGGTTTACATACCAAACTGTTAACAGTAATAACATCTAACTGACAATATTTTAGTCCATTTTTTAAAATTTATTTTTATTGAAATAATTGGCATATAACATTATGTAAGTTTAAGGTATTAATCAACATGTTAATTTGATATATTTATATATTGCAATATGATTACCACCATTACATTAGCTAACATCTCTATCACATCACATAATTATCATTTCATTTTTATGGTGGGAACAATTAAGATCTAGTCTCTTGGCAACTTTGAAGTTTATAATACCATATTGTTGTCTATAATCACTATGCTGTGCATTAGATCTCCAGGACTTATTTACCTACTGGTTGCAAGTTTATACCTTTAAACAACATCTCCCCAATTCCACCATCCCAGGATAATCAACCATTCTACTCTCTGTTTTCACAGTTCGGCTTTTTAAGATTTCACATGTAAGTGATATCATATGTATTTGTCTTTCTCTGTTCAGTCCATTTTTTAAATTCTTTTTGTTTACTAGTATTTTTTTAGTAAACAAAAACAAAACAAAAAACAAAAAAATTACTTTTTAGTAAAACTATTAGTAAAAAATAAATTACATATACGTGTGTAAATATAGGATATCATACAACACACACACACATATATATGCATTATTTTATGTATATTTTTTAAAAGAGGTAAACGTGCCCCACTTTGAGAGCCTATGAGGTGAGAAAGAATCCTAGCCATCACTCACCTTTCCCTTGTGCTGAATTCGGTGAAGCCGAAGGTTAGGCTCAGGGATGGCTACAGAGTCCCCAATGAGCACTCCCCAGCTCTGCACCATATTATATACCATCACTGCACAGCAAGGTCCATCTGAATCTACCAGGCCAAATGTACTGCCAGGTTAAGATGGGTTAAGAGAGAGAAGAGAGAGGAAAAAAAAAAAAAGCTTTCTTAGTTACTTATTTAGAACTCCTATGACAGGTACTATCATTCACTATGTACATCTGAGGGTTCATTTGTCTTAGATATGTATCTTTAGAGAATATGCACAAGACTCATCAATCTGTCACTTTTCTAAGAACTTGGGACACATTCAACAAATATTAATAATGAACTAGTTCGAAATGTTGCAGCGGAAAAGTATTCCTGCTCTATCAATTTAACTATCACAACCTTCATCAAACTCGCTAACCATTACTGTCAATTTAATTTAATTCCACAAACTTTCACTGAATACCTATCATGTGTCAGGCACTGTGAGCGAGCTTATTAGTCTAGTGGGTGTCAGACAATTAGACCATCACTGACAGTACAACTGCAATAGGTGCCAGAATAGCTTTTTGCTTGTGATGAATTCAGTGAAGCCAAAGGTTGGGCTGTGGGAGCCCAGAGGAGAAATGTCTAAATCAATGGAAAGCCAGGAAGGTTTCCGTGAAGAGGAGACCCTCAAACTGAATCTTAAAGAATGAAAAACTACCTGGGTTAAAACAGGAGAACTAATCCTCAGTGGAAATAAAAAATCTCTAAGGGAAGGGGATATGGCTTGACTGGGAAGGAACATAAGAGAACTTCTGAGGTGGTGGTAATGTTCTCTATAGGTGTTTAGGTTATATGGGTGTATGCATTTGTCAAAACTTAGGAAATATACACTAAGATCTGTACATTTCATTGTATGTAAATTTTACATAAAAAGAATAAAATTATGAACAAATATTGAACTCTACTTAATGACTGCATGCTGAAGTATTTAGAGGAAAGTATACTAATGTCTGCAATTTACTTTGAAATGGACCAAGAATAAGAGAGACCAACAGATGAATAGGGGAATAAATAGATCTGTGATAAACTAAGTATAATAAAATATTAATAGTAGACTATAGGTACACAAATGTTCACTGTAAAATTCTTTCAATTTCACTGTATGTTTGAGAATTTTTATAATAAAATGTTGGGGGAAAAATGTAATCTATATCAAGAAGCAGCAAAAAGATTATCCAGGCATAGTAACTGTGTGTAAAAACACAGAGGCATGAAAATAGCTGTTCTGAAACCTACAAAATAATCCCAAGGTTGGGACAAAAGGTACAAGCATTAAAGTGACGAAGATAATGGACACAGGGAGGCAGGGAGAAAATAATAAAGCGTTTTGGGTGTTAAGCTAAAGAGTTAAAACTTCATCCTAAAAGCTACAGAGTACCAGTAAGAGATTTTAAACAAGAAATAGCAATGGTCAGATCTGCATCTGGGAAATATTTCTCTGTACTGTGGAACAGTGGAGGAAAAACAGGGAACAGGGAGACTTGTCTGTTGATGTGTTAAGAGGCTTTATTAAATTAGTAAAGACAGGAAAGTAGGGACTAAAAGGTATATCTATTGGACTTGGTGATTGCCTCAAAGCAAGAGAATGGAGAAGTCTAGAACAACTTCCAAAAGTCTTAATTAAGTGACTGAGTAGAGGTGGCACCATTGATTGAAAAGGAATTCAGGGAGGACAAACAGGTTGCCAGAGAAAGATGAGGTGAGTAATTCTGAACATACTGAGTTAGAGGTTTCTTATTATAGCCCAGAGGCAGCTAGATAAAGGAATCCAAAAGTTGGAAATGAGCCCTGGGCTGGAGCTAGACCTGTGAGCATAGAAGAGGCAGCCAAAGACTTGGGTTTGTATGACGTCACCAAATGAGATGACCTATAAGTGAGATGGTGAAGAATCGATGCTCATGCCATCACTTGGCACACCCAAATTCACAGCAAACACTGCAAATCAAGCACAGCATTCTCCTGGTGAAACCAGTCAAAGCCTCAGAATCCTTCTTTACAGTAAATCATGCAGCCACTGCCAAGTGATCAAAGTTGGCATCTATTTGCCATCCTGATATAGAGTGAAAAGAGGAAAGGAACAAAAACAGAGTCCTCCTAGACCTTAACGTTTAGAAATTGCACATAAAAAGAGGAGCAGCAAAATATTTGTTCTCAAGGGCCCCTAAAACCCTACCTTTGTCTATATTTCTTTCTCATTCCTCTTAACTCTAGGGTCTGCTCTAGTAACTACACTTTTCTCAACTATCTTCTTGCTCTTCAATTGTTCAAATTCGTATACCATGAAAATGCCATGGAGGAATATCAGGCATACAATGGGAGTTATATTTTAGTTTGAATGGAGCAGAAGGGATATGAAAGGGAACAGTGACAGAGAAATCAGCATGCTTCCAGTAGAAGCTACTGGATCAAACACTGGTGATCCCAGAAACAAAAAAAATTCAGTGGAAAACAGGAAAAGGAAACTAGTCAACCAGGGATTGGGAAGTGAGAGAAGGACCAAGGAATGATGATACTGACCAAACCCTCATTTTTCAAGAGTTAAAAATTTTCTAAATGAATATTTTTAACTCATTTCCTCTGCTAGACTATAAGCACCCTTCATTTGGGTGTGTTACATTTTTTTTTTAACTCCCTACAACACACATAGCAGATGCTCAATGAATATTTGTTGAATAACATCTGAGAGAATCTCTCCATCAGGCCATAAATTCAAACTCAAAGCTCACCTTCCAGAACTGCTTAGGCATACCTAAGTCCAAACAGGACTTAGAATTCTTCCTCTTCGTGCCTCTATGATCATGAAAACACAAAGAGGTAGGAGAATTTTAAGGTTTCCATCTGTCTCATAAAAAAAAAGTAGCTGTCAAATTTCAGCTTCCAATATAGGAGTCCACAGAACACCAAGCTCAGGGAAAAAACGGACGGTGACAGAATCTATAGAGATTGTTAGATATCACCTAAACAATACCTGCTCACAGAAGGGAAGACAGTCACAGAAGGGAAGCAGAACTCACTAATCTCTGACCACTAACAATGTCCTCAACTTTTAGAGAAAGGCCAGGAAATAAGAGCAACTAGTTTAAAAGGATGAAAAAGAGAAAAGGCAACAGAAACTCACAAGGGGACTTTCTCCTCCGTAGTAAGGCTGAACACCACCTTTCCCAGGACCACAGCTCCACTATTTACACCAGGCTGCAGAGCACTCAGGGGCTTGCGCTCCAGGGTCACTTTCTGCCCAGAGGCTGACTGATAGTGCCCATCTCCACAAGGGCCTAGATGGGCTGGGCGCAAGCTTCCCAGCATGCTCTGTAACTTTCTGGTCTTCACCTTCCCCTGCAAAGGAAAAGGAAATAGGTAAGAAGCTGGGAACTGATGGGGAGGGTGGGAGGGAGGAAGACGCAAGAGGGAAGAGATATGGGCATATATGTATACGTATAGCTGATTCACTTTGTTATAAAGCAGAAACTAACACGCTATTGTAAAACAATTGTACTCCAATAAGGACGTTAAAAAAAGAAGCTGGGAACTAGTCACTCTCCTTGAGAGTCTAGTCCTCCCCTCCCACCTACCCACTTCTATAGGGTCACTACTACCGAGGCCTACTTTATTCTTATTTTATCGGCCTACAGCAGAATAAAAAAGCAGAATTCAGCATTTAGACATCTCTACCTTGCTCTCAAGGAGGCTGGTTAATCTATTCAGGAAATCCAGGAGTTGCTGCTCTCGCTGCTGGGGCTCTGGCCAGGCAGGGTCCAGTGCTGCAGCCCGAGAAAAGCCTTCCAGGGCCTCCCCATAATTCTCTTCATATTTATGTAACTGCACAAGAAGTAACCAAAAAACCTCCCAATTATAAGTGTGTTCAACACAAACTATCCGTGGGGTGGGGGGAGGGGCTGGGGAGAGATTAGTAATAGCACAGTGGGCTAGGAATCTAGAGAAATAAACTGTTTTCCTTCCCAGCTGTCTTCCTCTTCTACAGATGAACAGCCTGAAGAGCCAGTAAACACCTTACATCCTGGCCAAGGTGATCACAACCCCAAAGATGGAATCATTTCAAAGAAGCTAACTTCCAAACTCTACAACAGTTAAGTTGTATATATTGGGTGATTCTATTTTTATTTTTAACAGTTTACAATGAACACTTCAGGAAAGTCTTCTGAACTGTGTCCCCCATCCTCTATTTACCCTCCCACCAACTCAGCCCCTTTTCCTTTCCCTCCAGATACTTTAGTCAAACTAAGCTAGCTCTTCCCAGAAATAATTTGGCTTTCCTCTCACAGTTTGTACCCAACCTTGTCCCTGTGAATACTCAGTCATCCTCACAGGCTAAGACCTAGATATCTTATGTATTTTACCTTCAGATGACCACTCCCCCACACAAATGATTTTTTTTTTTTTTTTACCGTTGCCCTGTTCAAATGAAGATCAGGATTGCTGGAAGCTGTCCTGTCAACCTTCTCCTATAGTGGGATAAAAAGATCATCAGTGGCTCTTGTCACAGTCTTAAGGATGGCCATGCACAGCATGTCTTAAACCTCCTTACCCTGGAAAAATTTAAGTTTCTTGCTTGTCAAAATGTTTCCCAGGGCTTCCCTGGTGGCGCAGTGGTTAAGAATCCGCCTGCCAATGCAGGGAACATGCGTTCGATCCCTGGTCCAGGAAGATACCACATGCCACAGAGCAACTAAACCCATGCACCACAACTACTGAGCCTGCACTCTAGAGCCCGCGAGCCACAACTATTGAACCCACGTGCCACAACTACTGGAGCCCGTGCACCGAGAGCCCGTGCTCCGCAACAAGAGAAGGCACCGCAATGAGAAGCCTGCGCACCACAACGAAGAGTAGCCCCTGCTTGCCATAACTAGAGAAAAACCCACACATGGCAACAAAGACCCAATGCAGCCAAAAATAAAATAAATTAAAAAAAAAAAGTTTCCTATACCCACACTGTTATACAGTAACTGCTTGTGTGGCACATACTACTCAATCCCTGAAACCTCAAGGATGAAAGGGTTTCGTATTTGCATGAAACTTTAAAATATGATTATAATTTATCCATGCAATAGTATAAAAATAGAAGAAATATGTGATTAACATCTGATAAAGGGACTTCCCCGGTGGCTCAGTGGTTAAGACTCCGTGCTCCCAATGCAGGGGGCCCAGGTTCAATCCCTGGTCAGGGAACTAAATCCACATGCATGCTACAACTAAGAGTTCACATGCTGCAACTAAGGAGCCCACGAGCTGCAGTTAAGACCTGGCGCAACCAAATAAATAAATAAATAAGTCTGTCATACAGAGTGAAGTAAGTCAGAAAGAGAAAAACAAATACCCTACGCTAATGCATATATGTGGAATCTAAAAAACTGGTATGAACCTAGTGGCAGGGCAGGAATAAAGACGGAGACGTAGAGAATGGACTTGAGGACACGGGGCGGGGAAGGGAAGCTGGGATGAAGTGAGAGAGTAGCATTGACATATATACACTACCAAACGTAAAATGGATGGCTAGTGGGAAGCTGCTGCATAGCACAGGGAGATCAGCTCAGTGCTTTGTGACCACCTAGAGGGGTGGGATAGGGAGGGTGGGAGGGAGGCTCAAGAGGGAGGGGACATGGGGATATATGTATACATATAGCTGATTCATTCTGTTGTATAGCAGAAACTAATACAACATTGTAAAGCAGATATATTCCAATAAAGATGAAAGAAAAAAAACCCTTGACCAATACAGGTTTGAACTGCATAGATCCACTTACATGTGAATTTTTTCCAGTAAAAACTACAATACTAAAAAAAAAAAAAAAAAAAAAAACAACTGATAAAAAATTTATTTTAATCAATAAGATGCTGGTATAAATGAGGAAAGCCTAGGAAAGAAATGATGTCAATTTAATGCATTTCCTCTGCCCATGAGCCTGGCTCCAGATACAAACATCTACATCCAAGCTCCCTTAAAACACACAATGAAAGCCAAATTCTGATTCTCCAATTTCAATACAGGGCCAGAAACCACATGACAGTGCAGACAAATATGTTATGAAGAAACTGCTGGTGATGTTCATGGCTATGATCACTTTATTTTTTTAATTCTATTCATTGCCTGGCACACTGCAAAAGCACAAACAACATGAATTAAATTGTTTAAATGGTTGGTTCAACTATGTTTAAAAATGCAGGACTGATGAAGAAATTAAGAGTTCAAAGCAACTGTTTAGCAGAAGCCAAACATAAAATTTTAAGGTAGTACGTCATGCTTTAAAATGTAAACGTTTACCAGATTAAGAAATCAGAGTAAAATATAATTCCTCAGCCTGAAAATTTCCCTGATTGAAAAAAAGAACAACCCCACTGGCTATACAGGTTGAGTTAAATGCCACCATTAAGACTACAGCGAGAAGCACAGTGTGTGAGGAAGTCATATCTGTCATTTCTTAAAATGCCATTTTATTACTGCACACTTCTCTGTCATGAGTGTGAGTCCCACCAGTTGAGCTGCACTCATCGGCACAGCAGTGAGGGCAAGAGCACGATTGTGTGCCCACAGCTCCCGATTATGGCTGCCTCAGAGTTCAACCAGGGTAATGCCAAACAAATAGTATGAGAAGTGTACTTTTTAAGAAATTAATCTGAGTTGAGCTATTTTTGAAATATAAAAATTGGTTGTATTTTTTAAAGCTATAATTCTTGTAGACGTCTTGTGGTTAAAAATTTGACTGTGCTTATTAAAAATGGTTATCTATGTTTTGCACTTCAGCTTTGTGAAAAATAAAGTTCCTGTGGGATGGTGAAAAAAGAACAGTTCCTAAACTGCAAACATGAATATAAGGTAGCGATAGTCCTTATTCTGCCAGTCAGAGCAAAATAAATAATGGTAAGTTAAAAAGCAAGTCTCCATGTCAAGAGAAAACAAAAGAAAGTGAATATGAAGCCTATATAAAAAGTGCTCAAAAGGTCAATGTAAACCTTGTAACAGTGAGCAGTCAGCCACTCAAGGCCTGAAGGAAATCCCCCTGCAAGTGGCTATCGATATAAACATAGCCTGAAAGCCTAAGGCAAAGCATGAGCTCCAGTGAATTAATCCCTAGGCTACAACGTGGAATGGGCTACATGCTGTTTTCCATTTTAGTCTGTGGGAAGTCCAGAGCCATACTATCTAATGGTGAACCTGGGGATACTGCTTAATTTATACTTAAGTATCAGAGTTTTTATTTTTCTTTAAAAATGTACACGAATATTAACAAGCATTATTTTCACACAGAACATATTAAAGAGATGAACATGTTGGCATGGGCTCTGTGGTTTGGTTATGCACGCCTGTACGAAATCCAAACAGCTCAAGGAGCTACCTAGCACTGAGGCACACACTGCAAGTGGTTGCTAATACTCAAGTTATAGGAAGAGATACATCACCTTTGTACAACCAGCTTTGCGAAACTACGCACACTGGACGCCAGCGAACACTGCCCGTGCGTCTTGCTAAAAAGCCACGAGGAAGACTGAACAACACTCTTGTTTCTGCTGCTGCCTCTATATATCTTGCCTGGGTGACCATAAATACTTACTGCTTGGGCATAGGCACTGAGGGCTTGCTGGGAGATCTTAGGGTTCTGGCCAGTATTAAAGTAAAGAGAAAGGTACGCATTCCCCAGAATATCTGAAAGAGAAACACAGGGTTCCGCATGTAAGGAGCTTGAAGTTGCCACTCAATCCTAACAAGGAAAAGGCCGAACAGACTAAAAAATCCACAACTCTTCTTGGATGCATAAGAAAGGGGATAACACAGGGCAAACTGCTGCCCCCAAAATTGGAGAGACAGGTGAATACAGGGAGTTATGGCTTAGCAGAGCAGAAACTTATGAGCTACCACAGGAACACTGCTGGGGTAGGAAAACCTGAACTGAAATTGACGAATTCTGGAGGCTCAGTGTGGACAAGCCCAGGGGTCCCAGTCACAAGGGAGTCCCCACAATATTGTGAGATTTACCTCCAGGAACTCAACCAGATTCCCACAGCAAATATCGGAGAACACCCTCATACTTCCAGCAGAGGGAGGGGGCAAATACGCCAGAACACTCTCTTCTTCTTCTTCTTGTTTTTGTGGGTTTTTTGGCCACATCACATGGCTTATGGGATCTCAGTTCCCCGACCAGGGATTGAACCCAGGCCATGGCAATGGAAGCCTGTGATCTTAACCACTAGCCTACCAGGGAACTCCCAAGCACTCCATTCTTAACAAGGCCTGCCCTCAGTAGAAACTAATTAACCAGAGTCTGACCTGCTATCAGTTATCAGAGGGTAACTGACCTAAGGAAGAGAAATACCCAACTCCAACCCACTCTAGCCATCCTGTCCCACCTAAGGGAGTTGCGGGGGAAGAGAAAAAAACTAAGAAACTCAATGATGGATCATCTCAGAGCTCAAGTTCAAACTATAAATATTTTGGTTACCCTCAAAAGTCTATATGAAAGGCCCCACGTCTGAAACAAACCATTGATGACACTAAACTTACAAGTATACCCAAAATTCCACTGGGATAAAGAGGCAAACATGGACACAAAGGAGAAACTACAACAGACTGCACAAAAGCCCTGGCTTGCTTATATGGAAACATAAGCCTCCTCTCTTGGATGAAAAGGTCCAAGAGTTCCTAGAATAGTGGTTCATCAAAATATCTTTTGGGTTTCTTCAAAGCAAAGATGCCCTGGCTTCACACTTATTGGAGTCAGACTCAATAGATGGGCTCCAGATGATTCTGGTGTGCAGCCACAGTTGAGAACCACTGCTCTAGAAACTTGCCGGAGATCTTTTGAGAGCACTCACACCAAGAGCGGCCATCAAGGATGTCCATCTGCACAGCCAACTTAGCCTGTCGGACACTGTCCATGACATGGCGAGAATGTTCATCTCCAGAGTCAGTCCGCAGTTGGCGAAGCACCATTGACAGGTTTTGAAGGGAGACTTTGTTCTTGCACTGCAAATGCAGAAGGCGTATATTCAACCTTTGTGATTCTAGTTCCCCTTTCCAGATCTACTCTATCTCAATCTTATTTTAATTTTTCATCTTAATTCTTACTGCCATCTGTGTCTTAGACCCCCATTTACAGGACCAACTTGGTTGCTAACTTTTCTTCCCTTCTCATCTACCCCTGAACCTGATCCCATCATCTTCTTCCTTTCTCAGTCCCCTGTCCCTGTTTCTCCCACTTCTGATTCTGTTCTCCTAGTTCCAGTACAATTCTACTCTGGTATTCATGATCTAGGGAAACTCACAGAACCAAAGAAATCCCATCCTTCCCATCTGTGTTTTCCAAGGGCATAGTGGGTGGCTCACATGGGTGAGAGCTCCTGAGAAGCAGGTGTGGGCAGCTGCAACATCCCCTTTTTTCCAGTACACCTCACCCAGCTGGTTCCAGGCTTCCACCAGCTTGGGCTCCAGCTTCACAGCCTTTGACAGAAGCTCCTCAGCCTCAGGGCTATAGTTAGGAGTCACATTCAGTGCCTTCCCAGTTAGCATCAGAACCTGTGCCTTGCCCTGGACAGAACCTAGGAGGAAGGGAAAAGAAAAGTGGAAAGGAAAGTGGAAACCCAGGCAGTCTTACAGGTAAGACTAGAGTACTCTCTCAAGGAATAACCCCATGCCAGTTCTAGGAATGAAATAATTGAGAAAATCTTCATGAACAAATCATTTATTGAAAACCTACCACATGCAGTGTACTGTCAGAAAACAGGGTACCAAAGAAAGCATTATCCCTACCTTTGAGGGGCTTACAATCTAGTGGAGAGGACAATGCATATCCATGGAAAATCAAAAAAACAATGACAAGGAGCAGATGGCATACACCCAATGAATGGACTTTACAAAGTGAAAAGGAGAAAAGACAAGACACTCCAGGGAGAAAAATGATGTAAACGAAGAGGCAGAAATACATGTGGCATGTTCGTGGGAGAAAGGATGGTTCAACCTGAATGAAACAAAAAGTTCCTTTGTAAGTAGGTAGTCAGAGATAAGGGTAGGAAAAAAAAAGTCACACAATGGAGACTTGAATACCAAGTGAAGAGGTCTGGACTTCAATCCGTCAAAAGTAGGAATCTTTGAAGATACTTGAGCAGAGAGGCAGACAAGGAATGAGAGTAAATGCATGAAATAAGGATTTAGAAACATAATGGCCATGGTCATTATTTAAGTTGATTTGGAAGTAAAAGAAATTAGAGGCAGAAAGGTCAGTTAAGAAGATCACTGCAATAGTAATCAAGCAACAAGCATGCTCTTTTTTATTTCATGGCACTGGGAAATGGAGTTTAGAGAGCTGAAAGGCTGCCATCCTTGCACAGGCACCTTTAGAAGAAATATTGTTGTACCATCTTGTGGCAGCCACAAATAGGATACCAAAGAGTCTACAGAGAGAGCAAAACTCCATCACATTTCAGTGAGGGACCAGGGGTTGGCGTGT
This sequence comes from Leucopleurus acutus, assembly GCF_964270905.1. NCBI lineage: Eukaryota > Metazoa > Chordata > Mammalia > Artiodactyla > Delphinidae > Leucopleurus > Leucopleurus acutus. The sequence continues at coordinate 76,028,219 of NC_139142.1, read as the reverse complement.
TCTTTTGGGACTCATACCCACTACTTCCTCCATCTGCTGCAGGGTCTTCTCCATCTCCTCCCGCACATCCTGTTGCTTCCTCCCAGCATCCTCAACACTGTGTGTCTCGAAATAGCACTCTCGAAATGAATAGAGCCGATCCACCAGTTCCTAGGAAGTATAAGAACGGTACCATTAAGTGCAGAGAATACCAGACAAGTAAACTTGAGATTGGCGAGCCATACCAGCTTTTGGCCTGGAAATGCTGATTCTCTACCTTACCTAGGAATGACACAAGAGGCAGGTGGACAGGTCTATCAAAAGACCACAGATCGTGAAGGAAAGTAGCCCAGCCCACTCTCACACTGTCCCAAGCCAGTCTGCACCGTCATGATACTTCTCTCCTCCCAGATCCAGCAGAGCTTCCAAAATGACTAAGCACTTCACATACCATAGTCAGGAGGGAGGAAACGCTTTGCAACTTGAGATAAAACAAAGTTAATAAGATCATCCTATCTGGTACTGGTCCCCAAAGTGTAAAACTTCGAAATTTACCTTTTTAAAACTGGACTTCCTAACAACAACAATACCTTACCCCTGATTATTCCTATGTCGGTGTCTGAAAATACATGACCACTGTGAACATGACAAACAAGTAAGAGTCGTTTTCCACAACAAACAGACCAATTTAAGCTTGATAATCTTGGTATTTTTTACAGAGTTTTGATTCTTTAAACACTTGTGCTTTTGTTTGTTTTATTTTTGTCAAGTCACCTTCTGGCTCTCTTGCATGCTTTCCAAGTAAATGTTCTCTTTCCTCTTTTAAATATCTCTATCTCTGAGTCTTCCTGGGACACCAGTCAAAGCTTTTCCATTATCTAGTCTTTTCCTAAAACAAAACAGCAGCAGAAAGGTATAATCTAATCCTACCAAGTCTTATCAACCACCTCCACATCACATCCCAAATCCATCCACCTGTCTCCATCTCTCTATGACTATCCTCATTTCTTGCCTGGACCATTTCAATAGCTTCTTAACTGGTCATCCTGCTTCTACTCTTTCCCATTCTCCTCACTATAGCTGGAGTGGCCTTACAGAAATGTACCTCATGTCACAACACTCAGATAGTTTCCCACTGCAGACAGAATAAAATCCAACTCCTTATTACAGCCTAGAAGACTGTTAAGATCTGACCTCCCACCATTCATCCTGACACAGACTTCTTATCACTCTCCTACAATTCTCAAGCCACACTGGCTTTCATCTAGTTCCTCAAATCCACTAAGCCTAATCCTTAGCTTTTCCCTCTGCCTGGACATTCTTTCTCCTGACCTTTGCATGGCTCATTTCTCATCATTATTTAGATCTCAGTTCAAATATCAATTTTTCAGAGACGCTCTCCCTGACTACCCAAACTAAAGTAACCCTTTCCTCCTCCGCCCCACTGTTAAATCACACTCTTACCTTCCTTCATGGTACTTATTTGAAATTATGTGGCCTATTCATTAATCATCCACTGTCTATCTCCACCACTGGAATGTAAGCTCCATGATGGGAGTATCTTAATCGGTTTTGTTTAGAGCTATACCTGAGCACTACCAGAGGGTGTGGGACATGATAGGCTCTCATTAAATAAATCAATGAATCTCCCTTTCTCTAACAAATACTTATGTACTATACTTAATTTAAAATCCTACCCAGAATGAAGAAGTTAGACTATCACTTTCTGCAGCAGTGCTTTTCAAGTTGTGTTGCGTGTATTATTTCCAGGACCCAGGCTACAGACATTCTGATGTTAGTGGTTTTAGCAGAACCCAAAATGCTGCATTTTAACAAGCACCCTGCATGACTTTAATAAAAATGATCTGTAAAACACACTTTGAGAAAAATCGTTTTATATATTCCTTCTAACTTAAAATGTCTGTAACAATGAAATAAAGTTTACCACCATTCCTATGAATAGCAACATCACCATCCTTTTCCTCTCTCTACTGCATTCTCCTATTCCATCCCTGCACCTTCCCCACTCACCCCCAAGATACGCCAGGTATCCTCTACCTAGCTGCTTAGGGCATCTACCACAAATCAAAGCAGGAAAAGACAGCTCTCAGCAAATACTACAACCCATTTCCTTTTATCCTGCAATCAGCACAGCTACACATTAAGAATTATCGAAAAGGTCTTATTGTCTGTTTTTAGTTGTTATAGCAAACATGTAAGAAATTGTTTGATTTTGTTGTTGGTTTGTTTTCCTAGAGTGAACGTTTTTAATAACTTTTTTCTCATGGCAAAAATCAATATATATTAGTTGTTAAAATTCAAATAGGTACATGTAAAATAGAAAAGGTTAAAAATTCCTCATAATTATCCCAATAACCTCAGAGATAACCACTGCTTAGTTAACCTTTTCAGGTTTTTCTCTACATATACACAAACATACATACACAAACAATGTTTGTAATATGGAGCCAGGATTGAGAATCTCTGATTTCAGTCAGTCACACTAGTGAATAAAATTAAATTAATTAGGGCTTCCCTGGTGGCGCAGTGGTTGAGAGTCCGCCTGCCGATGCCGGGGACACGGGTTCGTGCCCCGGACCGGGAAGATCCCACGTGCCGTGGGGCGGCTGGGCCCGTGAGCCATGGCCACTGGGCCTGCGCGTCCGGAGCCTGTGCTCCGCAGTGGGAGAGGCCACAGCAGTGAGAGGCCCGCGTACCGCAAAAAAAAAAAAAAAAAAAATTAAATTAATCAAAGTCAACTGGATGTGAAATAAAGCTCACACTCTAAAAAGCGTTATTATTTTAATCTGCTCAGGAAACAAAGAAATCTCACCAATGTTTAAACTTTTGCAGTAGAAGCCTTTAAGAAAGTTACAAGCCTGTCATAAGCCTAATGTTTAAATTTCAGGCTGTCTTAGAACACAAAAAACTCTGTTTCTGAGGTTTAAGAAAAATCTTCGGTCATCAAAAGAAAGGTAAAGAACCAAGCAATTAGTTAGCTCCTACCTACCAAGTACAAAAGACTGTCCCACTCACCACAGTCAACTGTGGACTGGGTGAAGTCTGGAGACTTCTGCCCCAGGCCCCAAACTGGAATTGCACAGTGTGCAAAAAATCAAAACTGTTAAGTTCTAAGGGGAGTAACCAGAATACACGCGGTGCAAGCCACTACTGTGATCGCTGCCAATTTGAAAGCATAAAAGTACTGGTCTTTGTGGGGATCAAAACAACATGCGATAGGTAACAGCTCCTGCAGATCTGCCAAACACAAGTGTATGCTATTTGTTGTGAGTGAATTGAGGGGAAAAAAAATTCCCAAGAATGTACAGGAATAAAGTTAGCAATAAATCCTCTTCCCAACAGGTCTGAAATTGAGTGCAGTCAGGTCAGCAGCAGGCGGTCCCAACAAACTGGCTGCGCCCGTCCCCTGCCCGGGACCTCCCCTAGCCAGCTGCGGCTGCACCTTCGGGAGTTGTTATAGTAACCACACAGACACCAGCGGCGGGTATATGTCAAGAAATTCGAAGGCACTGCATAAACTGGGCTCTCTACTTCCTCCCGAGTAAGACAGAGTTTAATCTATGGCTTCACCTGCAATTTCGGCAAAATCTCCTTGACTTCTTCCTCTTCCTCAGCCATCATTTCCCAGACACCCTTAGCTTCTCCGCCCCCAACTTTATAACCACAGAGACGCATACCCGTCCCCACCATGGAGCCACAGCGACATCTAGAGCTCTGGAGGCTTACCGCGCCTGAGTTTTCAAAGAAGCTGGTTTTGAGCTGGTTTTCAAAGAAGGGCGTCGCTCCAAACCTAATTAACCCAATGCCTATAGCTCAAAGGAAATGGTCTGCAATCACTTTCGAATTCATAAACTTGTTTCTTTTCCAAATCCTGTAAACAAAATATTCTCAGATTGAGTGTATACATATTATTGTTTCGTATCTTCCTATTTATTTATACCAAGATTATAATACCCCAAAAAAGAAAACAAGCTAAGACAGTGGATGCCTGTGTTGTTAAGTTTAAAATTTTACAGGAAATGTAGTACAATGGTAAGGTAACTTGTCTGAATGTTTTCCAGGCCTTACAGTGATTTTCTATACATGAGGAATTTTATGATTTTGAACACACTATCCTAATAAATCTACTGCACTTGGGATGGTATTAAGAAAGCCATCACGGGCTTCCCTGGTGGCGCAGTGGTTGAGAGTCCACCTGCCGATGCAGGAGACACGGGCTCGTGCCCCGGTCCACGGAGCGGCTGGGCCCGTGAGCCATGGCCGCTGAGCCTGCGCGTCCAGAGCCTGTGATCCGCAGCGGGAGAGGCCACAACAGTGAGAGGCCGCGTACCGCAAAAAAAAAAGAAAGCCATCACTAATACACTAATAGTATATGTATTAGTACACTAATAATGCTTATATATTGATAGGCTTTATCCCCAGGGGTATTTAAAAAAACAATGTCTCTGGAGAGGGAAATAGGGGGACTGAGGGTTGTCTGGGCAAAGAACATTCTTTTCACTGGGTACACTTTTGAATGTTTTATCATGTACATGTATTACCTATTCAAAAACAAACATAATTTTTATTAAAAATTTTTTAAAAATATATTTATTTATTTTTGGCTGCGTTGGGTCTTCATTGCTGCACGTGGGTTTCTCTAGCTGCAGTGAGTGGGGGCTGCTCTTCGTTGCGGTGTGCGGGCTTCTCATTGCGGTGGCTTCTCTTGTTGTGGAGCATGGGCTCTAGACACATGGGCTCAGTAGTTGTGGCTCACGGGATCTAGAGCGCAGCCTCGGTAGCTGTGGCACAGGGGCTTAGTTGCTACGCAGCACGTAGGATCTTCTCGGACCAGGGCTCGAACCTGTGTCCCCAGGTGGACACAGGTGGATTCTTAACCTCTGTGCTACCAGGGAAGTTCCCAAACATAATTTTTACATAAAAAAGTATTTGCTTCCACATAGACTATCTCTGAAAGAGACACAAGACACTGGGAACAGTAATTGCTTCCAGAAAGGGGAAGTGAGTGGTTGGGGAATAGGGGTGAAAGGTAGAATTTTCACTCTGTGAATTTTTTTTGTACCTTTTGAATTCGTACCATATGAATGTATTAAACACTTAAATAACTTTTTTTTAAGTACCATGTAATAGTCCACCAGAGTTTTTCTTTACCTTTTAGTTTTAATTATAGCTTACTCACACTTCAAACTGATTCTGTGAACCTAACAAAGGAAGAAGCAAAGATTCAGGGCAGAACTCATGAATGTACAAAAATTATTTCTTCAAATCATTTTTTAACAACATTTAAAACTTCATAGGGCAGAAAAAACTTTGCAATCTATAAAATCTGTGTAATTAGCAATGAAATAGGGAAAAATGTTTTTAAGCTTTTAAGTCAAGATTTTTTTCATCCTCTTTCTCAGACACCATTTTAACTTTGGGGTTGAGTAAAAAATAGTTTTGAAGAGATTTTATATTCTATACCCCTAAAGAAGAAAACATTACTTGCTTGCTATTAAATTATGTAAAGCAAGGGCATTCACTTGCCTTTCTGCAATAACTAAATATAAAATATCCTCAAATGATTTCAGTATGACTTTTATTACCTAAAAAACAATGGAATTTGGAATTTAGGGTAATTCCATTGTAGTTCCTCCCAAACCAGTAACAATAAATCATAAAATCTAAGAGGTAGAAAAGGCTGTAAGGATAATTTAATTCAATCCCTCACTTTACAGATGTAGAAACAAAGGCCCAGGAAATTTAAACTCAAACTTGCACAACTAACAAATGGAAAAAAAAAAAACTGGAACCTTGATCTTCTTCCTCCCAACCAGTATACTTTCAAGTCTTGCCTCTAATAGGATGTAAAGTTACTGAAAGTGTCCTTCAAATTTCTTTCTTGGCTCTACATTTTAAATAAGTTTCCTGTGATAGTAGTCAGAAATGATCACTATTTAATAAAGAAAAACAAGGAATAAATCGTTAAAAGTATTTTAATTAGTATAATCTCTTGAGATCAACAACACATTGGTAAGTTTTCTGCAGTAGAAGTGCATTTCTAAATAAGTAGACCCAGGGCAACAGCTAGCAAAAGGGTAAAGAAAGTAATTTTATTCTAAAATAAATGCCAAAAAGTCAACTTTACAAAATAACTTTATCAATGTGAATTATTTTTAAATAGAAATAGGAACTAAACATACATGCATCAAATTGTACCTTCATTCACTGACATGAGCACACCTCCAAACAAGTTAATACAAGGGCAAATACATTAAATATATACAAATAAATGTACACACCCAAGTAACAAGCTACAGGCTCACTCACTATTTCCTGAAACCAAAATCTTCACATAAACATACTGCCAAATGCAGCAAAAAAACAATGTAAAGGAACATACATATACATGTATGTATAAATACCAGAACCCAAAGTGACATGTAGCCATATAACATAGGTGCTTATATAGTATGTTTAAAAACATGGTCTATTCAGAAATACCCCAGACAGAAACAAATGGTGATCTACAAAACACCCAATAATACTGTAAGCTTTTCACTACCAGTGAAAACTCAACAGTTCACCCTAAAATTGAGTTTAATAAAACGCTTACACCTTAAAGAATAGAAACAGAAAAGGAAACCTGATTCTAAAGCCACCCACCACTGCCACTGAATCTCTTATAAGTTGAAAATGTGAAGACAACTTCGAAGACTCAATACAAACACAGAGAGGGTGGTGACTCCTATCTAAAACAAAGATTATTTACTAAATGAAATCACTGAAAGTAAACAGAGAAACATTCTGTAAGGTGAACTAAATTCTTTTTACTTTAAAGGCCCTGCTAGAGACTTGCTGCTGCTCTAATTCATTACTTGGGGAGGCAAAACTAAAAAAGCTGTTGGTGGGTTCAGGTGCTGTGGGAGAACCCACAAAAAATGGTCTGAACTGAAAATCTCCATCTCCACCACCCCGATTTCGAACTGGTGTACTGTCCAAAGGAAACCTGGAGTTGTTCCCTAGGAGAAAAATAAGGGAAGAACTTAAGCATCTATTTCCTTACAGATCTTTTGGAACAAAAAGACAAAGTCATTCAATAAATATTGTAACAGAACTCAACTCCTATGAGATGGATAAAACATAAAGCTTGGATAAAGAAAAGGACTATGACGGTCCCCTCCCCTGACCACAGTATATATACCATACCTTCTTCTGTGTGCAGTTTCCAATGATAGCCATTATCTCATCACCAAAAGTAATTTAATGCAATGAAATACTTTAGTAGAGCTAGAATTTATAGTACCACAATTTCATTCATTATCTATTAATCTATATCAAAGGAATAACATATGTATTCGTGTGTGTGTGTAAACTTTTGTTTAAGAACAAATCTTTTTTTAGGATTTCCATAAACACTCTGGAAAACATATGACAACCATGAAAACCTGGCACATATTTATGACCCGAGATCAATTAGAATAGCCTTAAGAAAAATTGTACAATAGATCTAATAAAATAAGCATTTAACAACTTCCACTGAATGCATCCTTGGCTTTAGTTACATAACTAAAGGAGAATGCTGACTATATCTGCTTCAAGCCAACAATGGTAGCAAGAGGTAAAAGTATTAAAAAGGTAAGTGTGCACAAAAAGAGGAACAGGTAAGAACTGGTGAAAATGAAAGAAATTGAAATAAACGTGGATCGTGACAAGGAAAAACTAGGAACACCTATAATGCCCACAAACAATAATACTTTGATTGACTAAATTATATGATTAACTGAAAATTAAGAAGAAACTTATTTTTGTTTTGATTCTCATATCTGATATTTTTCATCTCATTACTTCATGCCTTTTCTGGGACATCGTCTCCTCCCCCACAATAAAATTCAAAAAATGAGGTTTTATAAAAATCCAGCTCAAGATTTTTATTTTTTTGTGTGCCAAAATTTATTAATAGCATAGTAAAAACTATTGGATTCTGTTATATCAAGAGTAGTATAAAGGGGAGAACTCAGGAAGAGATATGAGATTCATTGCATCTGACAAGGCATCTAATAAGCAGAAAAGCTAGACTGTACATTTCCATGGGGCAGGAATCCTATCTGGATAATCCTTATATCTTCATTGCCTAAGATTATGCCTAGTAGCCTGGCACATGAATCATGTTTGGTAAATATTTGATGAATGTATGAATGAATAAACAGAAGAACAAACAAACCAAACAACCGACAGTAACTTAAGAACTGTACAGTCAGTATTGTCACGTGAAAGAAACTAAAACTTGGCCTTCTCAGAGGATAGCAAATACTTAAGAGTGTGGGCTCTGACGATAGCTCTGTGACCTTGACCAATTTACTTAAACTTTATGTTCCTCAGTTTTCTCATCTCTAAAATAGAATGATGATAATAACACCTACCTCATAAAGTTTTGAAAATAACACAAATACATGTAAAGTTATAATAGTCTCTAGCACTTAGTAAGGAATCATTAAATGTCAGCTAATATTATTATTATTACTGCAACTAAATAGCTTTTCATTTGAAGTGGCAATTTGCAACTTTAATTTTAGAATTATTTACTCTGTTCAAATAAATTGAAGATATAACTTAAATGTAAGCAAATAAAATAGATAAAAGTAATGATGGGCAGGTTGACATGCAGATGAAGAACTTAGAGCCTACTACTACTCTAGGTCTCTGGAGTCTCCACTAACTGCTTGGAATTATGCAAGGCACAGTGTGAAAAATCACTGATTTAAAGAACAGATATTGGATATTACATGTCATTTCTTACCTAATGGGAAGCCAAAAACACCAGACTGTGCAATCATAGATGGTTCAAGGGTACCATCTTGGTTAGCAATAGTGATATTTCGTAGCCTAAGGCTATCATAGAGGCCTTGGAGCTTTTGATACTGGCGATTTCTCTCCATAAGTTTCTCAGAGATGTCAGTGAACTTTTTCTTGTATTCTTCTAGCACTTTCTTCATGGAGGTGACCTCCCCTTTCATAGAGGTCAATTCTATATCCTTGCTCTGTATTTGCTGAGTATATATCTTCTCCAACTGTTTCAGATGGCCCTCAGCCTTGCTGAAATTGTATTCTTGATAGAGACGCTCCTGGTGTACCTGTCCCAAGACAGAAAAGAAAGATTTAAGGTAATAAATGCAAAGTTGTATATTTTAACTTTATATTGATACAAACACAGAAAGAAAAGAAAGACACACATACTGAGATGTTATTACTTTAAAGTTTAGAACCAGGTTAAGAAGCAATTAGGATGTACAATAGGATGGTTATTATAGAAAATAATACGCCATGTCACTAAATGCATAGAAAAAAAATCTGGAGGAATATTCTCAAACCACTACAGACTACCGAAAGGTATTTGTTTAACCTTAACAAGTGACACGTAGCTCAAAGGTTTCTAATATATAATACTATATTTCAAGTAATCCATAGTGTGGATAACAGATTATATAAGATAGCCCGCCCCCAATTATCCCTGCCTCCTAGTACTTATATCCTCCCCCTGAGTGTGGACAGGACCTGTGATTAGAATACAGGAAAAATGACAGGATATGGCTTCATCAGTACATTACATAAGAATATAAGGTTTGTCTTACTAGCACACTCTCTCTCTTGCTGGATTTGTGGAAGCAAGAGGCCAAATTGGAAAAGCCAACAGGCAAGTAACTAAGAGCAGCCTCTGGGCAATAGCCAGCAAAATATTGAGGTCACAGTGACTTTAAGTATAGACTTTACAACCTTCACAAAAATTAACTCGAAACTGATTACATATCTAAATGTAAAACACCAAAACTATAAAATTCCTATAAGTTAACATAGGAGAAAATCTAAATGACCTTGGGTTTGGTGGTGACTTTTTAGATAAAATACCAAAGGCACAATCTATAAAAGAAATAACTGACAAGCTAGACTTTATTAAAATTAAAAATTTATGTTCTGCAAAAGACAATGTCAAGAGAATAAGAAGACAAGCCACAGACTAAGAGAAAATATTTGCAAAAGACACATCTGGTAAGATATGTCCAAAATATTTTCAAAAGACACATCTGATTAAGAACTCTTAAAACTCAACAATAAGAAAACAACCCAATTTTATAAAATGGGCCAAAGACCTTAATAAACACTTCACCGAAGAATATATACCGATGACAAAAAAGTGTATGAAAAGATGCTCCACATCATATGTAATCAGGGAAATGTAAATTAAAACAATGAGATACGACTACATACCTATTAGAATGACACAAATTCAGAACACTAACAACCCCAAATGCTGTCAAGATGTACAGCAAAAGGAACTCTTTCATTGCTAGTAGGAATGCAAAATGTTATCACCACTTAGGAAGATAGTTCGGCAGTTTCTTACAAAAGTAAACATACTCTTGCCATACAATCCAGCAATTGTGCTCTTTAGTAATTTACCCAAAGGAGCTGAAAATATATGTTCTGCATACAGATATGTGTAGCAGTTTTATTCATAATTACCAAAAGATGGAAGCAATCAAGATGTCCTTTAGCAGGTGAATGGATAAATCTAACAATGGAATAAAATTCAACACTAAAAAGAAATGAACACTATCAAGCCATGAAAAAACATGGAGGAAACAAACTCATATTAGTTAAGTGAAAGAAGCCAATATGAAAAGGTTACAAACTGTATTATTCCAATTATATGACAGTCTGGAAAAGGCAAAACTGTGGAGACAGTAAAATTATCAGTGGTTGCCAGGAGTTGGTGTTAAGGAGAGATGAATAGGTGGTGCACAGAGGATTTTTAGGGCCGTGAAACTACTCTGTATGACACTGTCATACTGCATACACATCATTATATATTTGTCCAAACTCATGGAATGTACAACCCAAAGAGAGAATCCTAATATAAACAATGGACTTTGGTGGGTGATAGTGATGTGTCAATGTAAGTTCATCATTTGTAACAAATGTACCACTCTGGTGGGGGATGTTGATAACGGGGAGGCTGTGCATGTATGGGGACAGGGCATATAGGAAAACTCTGCACATTCCTCTCAAATTTGCTGTGAACCTAAAACTGCTTTATAAATAAAGTCCATTAAAGAGAATAAAAACAGGCCCTCAGTCTGATAGTTCATTAGAAAGTGAATGCTGCCAACAACCACATGAGCTTCAAAGCAGATCCTTCTCCAGTCAAGATTCAGATGAAACTGCAGCCCTTGTCAACACCTCGACTGCAGCCTTGTGAGACCCTGAGCAGAATCCATGCATAGACTCTTTTTTTTATTTTTACTTTTTTTTTTTTTTTTTTTTTTGCGGTACGCGGGCCTCACTGTTTGGCCTCTCCTGGTGCGGAGCACAGTCTCCGGACGCACAGGCTCAGCGGCCATGGCTTACGGGCCTAGCTGCTCCGCGGCACGTGGGATCTTCCTGGACCGGGGCACGAACCCGTGTCCCCTGCATCGGCAGGCGGACTCTCAACCACTGCGCCACCAGGGAAGCCCCCATGTGTAGACTCTTGATCCACAGAAACTGAGATAATAAACATGTGTTGTTTTTAGGCCACTAAATTTGCTGTTTAAGCCACTAAACTTGTTATACATCAATAGACAACTACTACACACAGAAACCAACTTTGGCTTATCTTTGGATTCACTGTCCTTTAAATATTGACAGAAAGTGAAATATGACCACTCTTTTTTTTAACCATTTTTTAATTTGCCCATTCTATATAGTTTGATGTAACTCTACCAAGTCTGGGTTACCTGTCCCTATAGTGTGGTCCCATAGCACTTTCTACTTCCCTTATCATTATCGGCATGAAAAACGTATTGTAAATGTTTGGGTTTTTTCTTTATCTTTATCACCACTAAACTGTAGCCTCCTTGAAGCTCCTTATATATTGTTCATTACTGTATACCCAGCACCTAAGATGGTGCATGAGATATAAGTGTTTCCTGGAATTCAAAAAACTATATGTTGAATATATATATATATATATATATATATATAGAGAGAGAGAGAGAGAGAGAGAGAGAGAGAGAGAGAATGACTAATAGGAAAAAAAGTGAATAAATGAAGTAGAGAAAAATCATTTCTGGCTACTAGTTCATTCACTGGTTTCCACCACATCTGAAAAGATGAGAACAATACCACATCTTCATGTTCAATCAATACTACCCCCCCAAATTGGAATCTACTTTAAGACAGAATGTCTATTCATTCAGTCAATAAGTATTTACTGAGACTTAAGACCAGTAATGATGGTCACTGAGGACCCAGAGAAATACAGGAATCAAAACTTGACCTAAAGAGCTCTCCTAACTAGAGAAGATGAACAAATATATAAATAATTACAATACAGGATAAATAATACAACAAAGGTAAGCATAAGAAGATACAGGATCATGTAAGAAGAACACCTTACCTAGAAAAATATAATGATAATATTTACTTGACAGATGACAAATAGAACCTTTAAGAAGCATTATTATAAATGCATATACAAGATATAACAATATACTCAAGGACATGATAAAAGTTCTCCACAGGAAGGCCTTTCTAAGAAGGAGCCAAAGGCAGAAATCAAAAAGGGAAAGAAATAAGTATGTGAATTTGAAGATAAAAATGCTCATCACAGCATTTTTTAAAATAACTTACAAATTATGATACAATCCAATCATTAAAATTATAATTACATCAAATACACAAAAATTTTAAACTTCTGTATGTCAAAAAAATCAATGAAGACTAATAAAAGATAAGTGGAAAAAAAATTTCTAGCAACATCTGAGTTAAGTATATGTATAGAAAGAATTCTTTCAAATCAGTAGGGAAAAAACTACAGCAACTAAAAAAACAAACTGAAACAGGCAATTAATAAAAGAAAAATACATTAAAAATACAAGAAAATGTGTTCATCTAAAAGTCATCCAAGAAATGAATATTCAGAGAGCAATAAGATTCTATTTTGCCCATATCTAATTGGTGAGTAGAAAGTATGGAGAACAAGCACCCTCCTACACTTCTTAAGGGAACACAAATTGACATGATCTAACTGGAGGGCAACTTAAAAATACTACAATTTTTAAAACTTTGACATGTTTAAATCCACTTTCAGGAACTTAAACTTAGCAAAATATTAAGGATATGAATTTAATGATAACGGCCCATCATAGCATTTTTTAATAATGGAAATAAATTATGATATATTATGACCATTAAAATTATGATTATAGAATGGCTAATTTTTAAATATTTAATAAAATACTCATAACAGGCATAATATATTATCAATTTACCTGGCCACTGAAACAGTGTCTGTGGTATTACCCTATTTTTGTACAGACAAAATATATTATTTTGCCTATATACAAAATATATAGACTATATATATACATATATATATATTTATACGCAGAAAAAGTCTAGTAGGGACTTCTCTGGTGGTCCAGCGGTTAAGACTCCACACTCCCAATGCAGGGGGCCCAGGCCCAGGGAATTAGATCCCACATGCCACAACTTAAAGAGCCCGCATGCCACAACTAAAGATCCCGCATGCTGCAATGAAGATCCTGAATGCGGGAATGAAGATCCCGAGTGCCGCAACTAAGACCCAGAGTAGCCAAATAAGTAAATAAATAAATATTTTAAAAAGAGAGAGAGAGAACACACAAAAAAAGAAAAAGTCTAGCAATACACAAACAAAAATATATCAACACTGGTTATCTATGAGCGATGGAATTATGGATGGTTTTTATTTTCTTCCTTTTGGATTTTCAACAATAAACATTACTTTAGAAAAAAAGAAAATTTATTAAAAATAAAGTTTTCCATACATTCATTAAAAAATAAATACAAACACAGTGAAGGAAAAACATTAGAAGCTTTCACATGTGCCTCAAATCATACCCTCCAGAGAAACTAGTCTAAGCACTAACCTGATACGTCCAGAAGGCCAGTGCTCGGGAGCTAATGTCCAACACAATCTCTGGTCGAAGTCCCGCCAATACCATGGCTTTATATTCCTCTGATGGACTGAGTTCTGTGCGGACAATATCTAGCTTTCCAGAAAGAGTACTGTTGCAGGCAGGGCAGATAGCTGGTGAACGACTAAACTCACCACTGCCATGCTGATCACAGAATATATGAGAGCAGGCAGTGACCCATGCATAACCAGAGAGTTTGATGCGACACTTGCGATAGTTACAAAGCAGCATGTCTTCACACAAAGACATAATAGATAATAAGGTTTCCAGATGCTGAAAAGAATCCAAAAAAGGGGTAAATGAAAAAGTCAAATTGCAGTAAAATTAAATAAATAGATAAGTAAAACGTTTTTATTCTATTAAGACAAAATAATGTACCTTTTATTAGGCTTTTGTATTTATTATAAAAAATATATAATATTGATTTCAGTCACCCAAAAATACTGGGTTCCTTCTTTGTGCAAACCACTACCAAGGCCATGAAAAAACTTTTTAAGGAAAAAGTTAAAGACACAGGTGGTTCCACATCTTACTTACAAGTCAAAAATATATGTTCATGGAAAAAAACGGTTTGGGAACATTTACAAAGTACAAATAAATAAAAATTAAATTAGTGCTTTTTGCCATTCTTCAATACCTAAACAAAAATCCAAATTTATTACCCATTCATAGTTCGCTAGAATATTTTAGTATCCCTTCTCACACTTGGAAGATATAAAAGTCCAGGCACTGATTTCAGGCATTCTTTAATGCAAAGTATTTTAAGTTACGTTTTTAGGTTTTCATATATGCTGATTCCTCAGATTCTTTACCTGTGCTGCCTTGACTAAAAAAGAGTAGTAATCTGATAGTATTAAATGGAAACCAACCTAAGTCATCCAAGTAGTTGACATTATGAAGCCTGAAAATCTATATAAAAGCAGATTTTATCACCAATTAAACAACTCACCTATTAATATAAATACTATTCAATGCTGCGCTTCTATTTCAAACATTTGTAAAAACATGTAAATACACAAGTTATTTTTCAATATAGTGTTCACTGTTACTGGAGTTTTACTAATCCAAACTAGGCAGCAGTATTCTGAATATACCAAAATTAGTCATGTATTGTATAAAATAATAGTAACACACCAATTATACACCAAGGGAAGATGGTCACATTTATGAACTGATAAATTCCGTCAAGAATGTTGCCTTGGTCATAGGGGTGGACAAGAATGCTCTGACACCTTTACCCCAAATGCCCCAGCTGAGGGTGTCTCCACAGGTATAGGCACCAGGCGGCCGGAGTTATGAGGCCTATTTTCCCTCCGGCAGGGCAATATGCCGAGGGGTAGCAGTTTGGAACCTGAGCCCCTTCTCAGGCAGAGCGAGAAGCGCAGCTAATTCCAAATTTTCCACAAGGTGGGAGAAAGAGCCAATTTAGTGAGCTGTCCAAGTTAGCGAGGACCAAGTTTTGAGGGTTAGACTCATGGAAACTTCAAATTCGCGGCCCGCTTTCCGCGCTCGAAAGAGAAAATACTAACAACACTAATACCAATAAAATATCTAACCGGAGGCGCCCAGGAAAAGCGCGGGAAAACGCCGTTGCCTCCTCAACTCCACGACGAGCGACGATTCGCCACGGACGTCGCCACTACGTCTGAGGGCGCATGCGCGGAGTCGCCCGGGAGCCCGGGTTCCCGCCGCTCAGGATCCTGGGACCCGCCGGGCTGTGGCACCTGCGCTGTGGGCGGTTCCCCCCCCCCCCGCCCCCACGCCCCGCCGCCCGTCCCGGGTATGTGCCCCTCAGAGAGCGAATCTGACTGGGCCTGGCCTAGGTTTCCCACTTGGGAGCCCCGCAGATACTGTCATCGTGTGCTCTTTTCAGCCCTCGACTGGCACAAGAGTGACATCCTAGCTGTCATGGGCCTAACATTTGAGGTCAGAGCAGAGTGCGTACAGTTGAGAAGCTAAGAGCCTCTGAGTACCCGCAGGCGTTTGTCCTGGGAAAATTTGGGGAGTACCGACTGGGCAACAAAGGCTTTCTAAGTATTTAAGGGAAAAGTCCCCAAAATTGTGCGATACCTATAATTTGACACCTAACACCTCTGTGTTGAGGTAGATTCTGCCGTTTTTTTAAATCCATCTTGAAATAGACATCTTTCCAGCTTTTCCACATCCTCTGTATAATATTAAAGAACTTTTCTTGATTCAGAGTCTGCATTATGAACATTCATTGCAGCTCTAGGAACGAAGCGATAGGATCGGGTGTCACAGCTGTTTTGAGGTCATCTGCCTGTGTGCTTTCCTGGACCTGCTTGTAATTGTTTAAATATCTGTACTGGCTTTATCCTAATGCTGTTACCTGTCACTTTTTCTGTTCTGTGCATACTGTATGACTTTCTGCTCAATCTATGAGTCTATTAGTATTCATATTAGAAATTAAGCCAAGAGCTTGAGGGGTCCTCAGGATACACGCCTTAATTAAAGGTGGTCTTTTGTCGCCATCTTTCCAGATTATGTGAAAACAGTATGAATTAGTAACAGAAACAACCCAATAAATCAGGAACACAATGGACACTAAGCCCTGCAAACCCCTTTATGGGTTGTGAATCTGTATACTAAACCTTTCTCCTTCAAACAGAAACCTATCCTGATTAAACAACTTTCTGCTCATTTTTTGTCTATTTGCAACTAGTTCATAGTAATCAGGGTCATCTTGGCCTTTGTATACTTTTCCTAAAACATCTGACAGTTTAGAATAGAAACTCAATTCTAGTGGTACAAAATAGGTTTGAAGAAAATTAGGGGTTCATGTGTAAACCATGTAATCCTTAACATGTTCTGGTTATCTGAGCCTTTTGTGCATTTTCTGGTTTTAACTATGCCAAATGTAGAAATACTACTTAAAGTACAATAAAAGGGTATAATCTCATTTCAAGTTATAAACACAAAGCATTCAAATTCTACCAGTACCTAACTTTATGATTCTAGCCAAGTTACCTTTGTGCTGCAGTATGATCCCTTCCTGCTTCTTCATCAATATCGATTCCCCAGTGATACTGATTCCCCAAACCTCAGTGTTACCCACACCATTTTCTCTCTAACTCAGTTTCCAATTTCCAACCCATTTAGCTAAAAGCCTGTATGAATTAAAACACACACACACACACACACACACACACATATTTTGGGACGGGGGGAGAAAACCTGTTTTGCCAGATAGGAGAAAAGGGGGGTGGCTACAAAGTCTTAATATCCCAGTAGACTGGAACACCAGGAATTGACCTGTTTCTTGGTGGCATGTTGTTGGCAAAACTAGTAAAGTAGTCTTGTTCAGGCTTGAGGCAGAAGCAGGCCTCTGCTCGACCTGTGACCCTGCCTGGACTGCGTGCCTGCTTGCACACCTAACAATTGCTGCTAGCAAGTCAAGCGGTGCTTACAATAACAAAGGGAGTGGGTCTTGGAATTTCTGGAGTCCTGGAGACCTGGCCAGTCCCCCACATTCTAGAACATCTTGTGACTCACATGGTGAAACCAACAGCATTGTTGAATCCAGAACTGCATTTTTGCACACAAACTGATGATATCAGTTTGAGGCCAGGAATTATAAACGGAAGCCCCCAGAACTCCAATCTGAAGTCTCACCTGTGGGGTGGATGCACCATCCGGGACCCTTCCCAATTGGGGCTCCAGATTGCTGTCACTTGGGACTTTCCAGCTGCTGTTTGGATCTGGAAGTAGGTGTCGGCACAATTCGGTGATGTATATCCTGTTATGTTTCTCTAATATTCTTATTCCTTTCCTTCTAATGACTGTATATTAAAATTAAATTTAATCACCTTTCATTAAAGAATTGATTAAAGCTGTTTATTTATGTGAAACAAGTGGTTATTTTGCCAACGAATCCAACAATCCTTAAAACTGAAAGCAGGCTTTCAGCAAAACACGTGTCCTGTTCTCTCATGACAGACAAAACCTTCAATGGCTCATTTCTAAGGTGCTCCTGGGGATGAGACCACTGAAATCAATCAAGGCTGGGATACAGAGACCCATCGACCAAAAAGAGCTCTTTAAAATATTGGTTTTTATTATTAAATATCAAGCTTATCAAAAATGTATGGAGAATGACCACCACTCAGCTTTAGTAAACCCAAAACTTTCTCACATTTGATATTTTTAATGAGGTAACAAATTACAGATACAGTTGAAGCTTCCCCTGTGTACACCTCAATCCACTTTCCTCTTACCTCTTCAGAGGTAAACTAGCCAGATTTTAGTGTTTATCATTCTCATGCATGCTTTTATACTTTTAATATATGTATGCACATCAAACTTGGTTGTGCATATTCTTTTTTTCTTTTTGTCAGCTTGTGTATTCAGAGCTCCATGGAGAGTGGCTCTTTCTCACATGGGTAAACTTACATCTCAGAATCTCCAGTGAACACCGTAACTGCCGTGTAGACTATTTATTTCAAGCTGACCAGTCTATTGTCTCCCTATCACATTTTAATAAGAAGCACAGAATTGTGAAATGTTGTGGGAGGCATGTAGGGAATTATTAAACTGTTCAGTGACAAAAGGCACTGATGATACCCTGATGCCATAACAGTAATCATAGGAATAACATGGCCCCTGGATTGAAGATACTTAAAATCGAACAGACAAGGTGCCCCCACTTGAAGAGTGCCAGACTAGGCACAGGTGCCATTTGCTTGTGACACTCCTTTTCCTGTATTTTCGGGACTGACCCACCCTCTATATGATGGGCACTTCCCTCTTCACCTCTTTACTTTTATTTGAATTTTATTTTATTTATTTTTTTATGCAGCAGGTTCTTATTAGTCATCCATTTTATACACATCAGTGTATACATGTCAATCCCAACCGCCCAGTTCATCACACCACCACCCCCACTCCCCACTTCCCCCCCTTGGTGTCCATACATTTGTTCTCTGCATCTGTGTCTCTATTTCTGCCCGGCAAACTGGTTCATCTGTACCACTTTTCTAGGTTCCACAAATATGCGTTAATATACGATATTTGTTTTTCTCTTTCTGACTTACTTCACTCTATATGACAGTCTCTAGATCCATCCACGTCTCTACAAATGACCCAATTTTGTTCCTTTTTATGGCTGAGTAATATTCCATTGTATATATGTACCACAACTTCTTTATCCATTCGTCTGTCGATGGGCATTTAGGTTGCTTCCATGACCTGGCTATTGTAAATAGTGCTGCAATGAACATTGGGGTGCATATGTCTTTTTGAATTATGGTTTTCTCTGGGTATATGCCCAGTAGTGGGATTGCTGGGTCATATGGTAATTCTATTTTTAGTTTTTTAAGGAACCTCCATACTGTTCTCCATAGTGGCTGTATCAATTTACATTCCCACCAACAGTGCAGGAGGGTTCGCTTTCCTCCACACCCTCTCCAGCATTTGTTGTTTGTAGATTTTCTGATGATGCCCATTCTAACCAGTGTGAGGTGATACCTCATTGTAGTTTTGATTTGCATTTCTCTGATAATTAGTGATGTGGAGCAGCTTTTCATGTGCTTCTTGGCCATCTGTATGTCTTCTTTGGAGAAATGTCTATTTAGTTCTTCTGCCCATTTTTGCACTGGGTTGTTTGTTTTTTTTAATATTGAGCTGCATGAGCTGTTTATATATTTTGGAGATTAATCCTTTGTTGATTCGTTTGCAAATATTTTCTCCCATTTTGAGGGTTGTCTTTTCGTCTTGTTTATAGTTTCCTTTGCTGTGCAAAAGCTTTGAAGTTTCATTATGTCCCATTTGTTTATTTTTGTTTGTATTTCCATTACTCTAGGAGGTGGATCAAAAAAGATCTTGCTGTGATTTATGTCAGAGTGTTCTTCCTAGGCTTTCCTCTAAGAGTTTTACAGTGCCTGGTCTTACATTTAGGTCTCTAATCCATTTTGAGTTTATTTTTGTGTATGGTGTTAGGGAATGTTCTAATTTCATTCTTTTACATGTAGCTGTCCAGTTTTCCCAGCACCATTTATTGAAGAGACTGTCTTTTCTCCATTATATATCCTTGCCTCCTTTTCATATTAGTTGACCATAGGTGCATGGGTTTATCTCTGGGCTATCTGTCTTGTTCCATTGATCTATATTTCTGTTTTTGTGCCAGTACCATAGTCTCTTGATTACTGTAGTTTTGCAGTATATTCTGAAGTCAGGGAGTCTGATTCCTCCAGCTCTGTTTTTTTCCCTGCTTTGGCTATTCGGGGTCTTTTGTGTCTCCATACAAATTTTAAGATTTTTTGTTCTAGGTCCATAAAAAATGCCATTGGTAATTTGATAGGGATTGCATTGAATCTGTAGATTGCTTTGAGTACTATAGTCATTTTCACAACATTGATTCTTCCAATCCAAGAACATGGTATATCTCTCCATCTGTTGGTATCATCCTTAATTTCTTTCATCAGTGTCTTATAGTTTTCTGCATACAGGTCTTTTGTCTCCCTAGGTAGGTTTATTCCTAGGTATTTTATTCTTTTTGTTGCAATGGTAAATGGGAGTGTTTCCTTAATTTCTCTTTCATATTTTTCATCGTTAGTGTACAGGAATGCAAGAGATTTCTGTGCATTAATTTTGTATCCTGCAACTTTACCAAATTCGTTGACTAGCTCTAGTAGTTTTCTGGTGGCATCTTTAGGATTCTGTATGTATAGTATCATGTCATCTGCAAACAGTGACAGTTTTACTTCTTCTTTCCCAATTTGTATTCCTTTTATTTCTTTTTCTTCTCTGATTGCCGTGGCTAGGACTTCCAAAACTATGTTGAATAATAGAGGCAAGAGTGGACATCCTTGTCTTGTTCCTGATCTTAGAGGAAATGCTTTCAGGTTTTCACCATTGAGAATGATGTTTGCTGTGGGTTTGCCGTACATGGCCTTTATTATGTTGAGGTAAGTTCCCTCTATGCCCACTTTCTGGAGAGTTTTTATCATAAATGGGTGTTGAATTTTGTCAAAAGCTTTTTCTGCATCTATTGAGATGACCATATCATTTTTATTCTTCAAATTGTTAATATGGTGTATCACATTGATTGATTTGCATATATTGAAGAATCCTTGAATCCCTGGGATAAATCCCACTTGATCATGGTGTATGATCCTTTTAATGTGTTGTTGGATTCTATTTGCTAATATTTTGTTGAGAATTTTTGCATCTATATTCATCAGTGATATTGGTCTGTAGTTTTCTTTTTTGTAGTATCTTTGTCTGGTTTTGGTATCAGGGTGATGGTGGTCTCATAGAATGAGTTTGGGAGTGTTCCTTCCTCTGCAGTGTTTTGGAAGAGTTTGAGAAGGATGGGTGTTAGCTCTTCTCTAAGTGTTTGATAGAATTCACCTGTGAAGCCAACTCGTCCTGGACTTTTGTTTGTTGGAAGATTTTAAACCACAGTTTCAATTTCATTACTTGTGATTGGTCTGTTCATATTTTCTGTTTCTTCCTGGTTCAGCCTTGGAAGGTTATACCTTTCTAAGAATTTGTCCATTTCTTCCAAGTTGTCCATTTTATTGGCATAGAGTTGCTTGTAGTTGTCTCTTAGGATACTTTGTATTTCTGCAGTGCCCATTTTAACTTCACCTTTTTCATTTCTAATTTTATTGATTTGAATCCTCTCCCTCTTTTTCTTGATGAGTCTAGCTAATGGTTTATCAATTTTGTTTATCTTCTCAAAGAACCAGCTTTTAGTTTTATTGATCCTTGCTATTGTTTTCTTTGTTTTTATTTCTGCTCTGATCTTTATGATTTCTTTCCTTCTGCTAACTTTGGGTTTTGTTTGTTCTTCTTTCTCTAGTTCCTTTAGGTGTAAGGTTAGATTGTTTGAGATTTTTCTTGTTTCTTGAGGTAGGCTTGTATAGCTATAAACTTCCCTCTTAGAACTGCTTTTGCCACATCCCATAGGTTTTTGCTTGTCATGTTTTTGTTGTCATTTGTCTCTAGGTATATTTTGGTTTCCTCTTTGATTTCTTCAGTGATCTCTTGGTTATTTAGTAACGTATTGCTTAGTCTCCATGTGTTCATGTTTTTTACGTATTTTTCCTTGTAATTGATTTCTAATCTCATAGCGTTGTGGCCAGAAAAGATGCGTGATATGATTTCAATTTTCTTAAATTCACTAAGGCTTGATTTGTGACCCAAGATGTGATCTATCATGGAGAATGTTCCATGCGCACTTGAGAAGAATGTGTAATCTGCTGTTTTTGGATGGAATGTCTTATAAATTTCGATTAAACCTATCTTGTCTATTGTGTCATTTAAAGTTTGTGTTCCCTTATTAATTTTGTCTGGATGATCTGTCCATTGGTGTAAGTGAGGTGTTAAAGTCCCCCACTATTATTGTGTTACTGTCGATTTCCTCTTTTATAGCTATTAGCAGTTGCCTTATATATTGAGGTGCTCCTATGTTGGGTGCATATATATTTATAATTGTTATATCTTTTTCTTGGATTGATCCCTTGATCATTATGTAATGTTCTTCCTTGTCTCTTGTAACATTCTTTATTTTAAAGCCTATTTTATCTGATATGAGTATTGCTACTCCTGCTTTCTTTTGATTTCCATTTGCATGGAATATCTTTTTCCATCCCCTCAGTTTCAGTCTTTATGTGTCCCTAGGTCTGATGTTGGTCTCTTGTAGACAGCATATATATGGGTCTTGTTTTTGTATCCATTCAGCAAGCCTGTGTCTTTTGGTTGGAGCATTTAATCCATTCCTTTTTAAGGTAATTATTGATATGTGTGTTCCTATGACCATTTTCTTAACTGTTTTGGGTTTGTTTTTGTAGGTCCTTTTCTTCTCTTGTGTTTCCCACTTAGAGAAATTCCTTTAGCATTTGTTGAAGAGCTGGTTTGGTGGTGCTGAATCCTCTTAGCTTTTGCTTGTCTGTGAAGCTTTTGATTTCTCCATCAAATCTGAATGAGATCCCTGCTGGGTAGAGTAAGCTTGGTTGTAGGTTCTTCCCTTTCATCACTTTAAGTATATCATGCCACTCCCTTCTGGCTTGTAGTTTCTGCTGAGAAATCAGCTGTTAACTTTATGGGAGTTCTCTTGTATGTTACTTGTCATTTTTCCCTTGCTGCTTTCAATAATTTTTGTCTTTAATTTTTGCCAATTTGATTACTATGTGTCTCGGTGTGTGTCTCCTTGGGTTTATCCTGTATGGGACTCTCTGTGCTTCCTGGACTTGGGTGGCTATTTCCTTTCCCATGTTAGGAAAATTTTTGACTATAATCTCTTCAAATATTTTCTCGGGTCCTTTCTCTCTCTCTTCTCCTTCTGGGACCCCTATAATGCAAATGTTTTTGCATTTAATGTTGTCCCAGAGGTCTCTTAGGCTGTCTTCATTTCTTTTCATTCTTTTTTCTTTATTCTGTTCTGCAGCAGTGAATTCCACCTTTCTGTCTTCCAGGTCACTTATCCGTTCTTCTGCCTCAGTTATTCTGCTATTGATTCCTTCTAGTGTATTTTTCATTTCAGTCATTGTGTTGTTCATCTCTGTTTGTTTGTTCTTTAATTCTTCTAGATCTTTGTTACACATTTCTTGCATCTTCTCGATCTTTGCCTCCATTCTGTTTCCGAGGTCCTGGATCACCTTCACTATCATTATTCTAAATTCTTTTTCTGGAAGGTTGCCTATCTCCACTTCATTTAGTTGTTTTCCTGGGGTTTTATCTTGTTCCTTCATCTGGTACATAGCTCTGTGCCTTTTCATCTTGTCTATCTTTCTGTGAATGTCTTGCATGTTCTAAAATTACTAAATCTTCTCACACAACAAATATCAGTTGGCCATAATTTTAATTCATTGTTTTTGAGATGTAAAGGTAATACACATACCTTGTATTAATTCATTTTAACAGCCAAATGCTACAAACCACAATTTATTCATTCATTCTTCTAATGGATATTAGTTCCAGGCTTTTACAATTAAAAATACTACTGCAATGAACTTTCTGTACATGCCTCCTTGAATACACATGTCAAGAATTCTTATAGAATACTCAAAGAGCAGGTATAAGCATCTTCCAGTAAACTAGATGTTGCCAAACCATTCTCTAAAGTAATAACATAAATTTCACTGCCACCAGCAAAGATGAGAGCCCACTACTCCAGCCTTGGCAACATGTTTAAGTGTCAAGGTTGTTTTGTTTTCATTTTTGCCTATCTGATGGCAGTGAAATGGTATCTCAGTGTTGTTTTAATGTGGAAATCTTTTATTAATAGTTAGGTAAAGCATCTTTTCATGTGAATTACTACTCAGGGATCCTCATCTATGAATTGTCCATTCATATCCTTTGATCATTTTCTTGATTTAAATGGAGACTTTGTCAGTTACCTGATGTGCAAATATAAGTTTGAATTTTATTGTATACAAATTTATCGATCTTTCCTTTTTGTGCTTTAGGTGTACTCCAGTGTCATAGTCTTTGCTTTTCTACAGGTTTAAAGTTTTGCTTTTCATTTATAGATCTTTAATCCATTCTTCCTAAGAAGCCTGGATAAACTCTGAAAGCACAATTTGTGCTTACATATCACTTATATCATTTAACTGCAGGTTACTTTACCTTTCAAAATGGTATTTTTACCATTAAGTTTGATTTTGATCTTATTCAGATATTTTAAGTACATATTGGCTATATTATTTATGCACCATGTTTCTCTAAGAGCTTCAGAGATAATATTCTTCAGCCCTTATTATCTTTGAATCTGTCAGCATCATCTACTCTAAAACTAATTTGATACTTATATTTGTTTTAATAGAAGAATCTAAAGAATAGGTTTCATATTCTAACAGAAGTTATTATAGTTGCATACCATTTGTGTGATTCTGGCATAAGCACAAGTATTAAATTTCATTCCAAAACACAGTGAAGTATACCAAACTTCCAATATTTGGATGTATATTTTGTACCCCTTGCATGTTAAATATACCCTCATGGATGTAAATAAGGAATATAGAGCAAAAAAATCTGTAAAGTATAATTTAGCCAAAACAATTGAGAATATTTCAACATTAAATATAAAGCAAAAAAAACCAAACAGGGCTTCCCTGGTGGCGCAGTGGTTGGGAGTCCGCCTGCCGATGTGGGGGACATGGGTTCGTGCCCCGGTCCAGGAGGATCCCACATGCCGCGGAGCGGCTGGGCCCGTGGGCCATGGCCGCTAAGCCAGAGCATCCGGTGCCTGTGCTCCGCAACGGGAGAGGCCACAACAGTGAGAGGCCTGGTACCGCCAAAAACAAACAAACAAACAAAGACTTTTTAATCATACCTGAGTGGTATGTGCAATTTAAATCCATGAAAAATTTCCAATGAAATGTACATAATAAAAGATATCCTACTAAATATTAGTAAACTTTTATATATCTATTCCTCACATACACAGTTTGTTTTGGCAGCCATTCTTCATTGCCTCTTAAAGGATCAAGCATCATAATCAGATATTAAGTAGACTCATTGGTATCCAGATAGTTTATACATCAGAGTCAAAATTTAAGTCCCAGTTATTCCATGTAAATGTCTTGCTGAAATGCCATTAAAATGGTTGTTATTTTCCAGGGATTAAAAAATACAAAATTCTATGGAAATTTTAATTAACTTCAAATATTTTTTGAGTATCTATTCTGGGCCAGGCATTACAGATAAGCAAGTTATCCTGCTTTCATGGAGTTTACAATCTAGCAAACAATCAAAGAATAATAGAAGAAAATATTTTACTCTGTTTTTTTGCTGCCTCTTACATTTTTGAAAGTTGATTCTATAAACCATTTCTGGTGAGAAAAATCAGTGTCCGTCTTTAATTTGAAGAATCATCTACCTTCATGCTGCAAAGAAGAAGATATTTTTAATACTTCCCTGAAATGTGTGAATAACTACTCAATAGAAAACTGAGTAAACCATTTAAAATTTATACATGAATGACTTCAGAGTATAATGTTACAATAACTCCCAGAATCAACTGACTAGAGCTCTTTCTTTCATAGCCCTAGATCAGTGCTATTCAAAAGCAATTGCAATCAAAAGGTTCTCTATACATTAGATCCTCATGTTTTAAAATTAGTGGGTTTTTTTTTAATCACAGGTATATTTTCTTAACCTAGAATCACCACCTGCTTTGCAATTGTTTGACTCCGCAAAAATCAGATGGCACTAACGGACAGCCAACCCATCCTCATGGTGCCCTGAGTGAAGACAAGTCAGCTTAGATATATGAAAGACTAAAATCCCACTACTTAAGGCTCCAAGCAGTGAGAGGAACAGCCGTCAAATATTATCTCTATTCATTTTAATAAACATTTTAAGAAATGTTTTAAGAAACATCACTATAATCACTACATCTAACTTTTTAAAAAGTCAGTCAAGAACTAGAACCATTAAGTATCAACTGGACCAGCTAGATAGACAAAAAGAGGAATTAGATGATAAATAAATTAGTGCCAAAAACAAGATTAATTAAGAAAATGTTATTGGAACAGTTATATAGGGATATACACTATAGACCTTATTACCATAGTTTGCCTAATTCTGGAACTAAATTAGGCTTTGTGTGCTAGGGGTAAAGATGATGAGGGATAGACCAACTGGCAGAAAGATGCCATAAGCAATAAAAACAAAGAATTTCTGATAACCTCTTAGGCAGATGTCAGAAATTGCCAGGTAGTACAGTCTAAGATAAATATAAACATGGACTCTGATGATAAAATAGCGAACATCTATTGAGCATTTACCACATGTTAACAATGTTCTAAGCCCCACACATTTATTATCTAATTTAATCTTCCAAGTTAAGTATTATTCCTTTGAGTCAGGTACTATAATTATCACCTTCTAAGATATAAAGACCCTAAGACTATGAGATGTTAAGAAACTTGCCAAGGTTACATAGCTGCTTAAGTGATACAGAATGGGTTTGAACACAGTCTGACTCCAGAAGCCATGTATAACTACTATGCTAAGCTACCTCTCAACATCTTTAGTTGACTTTTTAAAAAATGAAATTTGTAGCACCTTAGCAGCTAGCCATGAAGTCACTAAGCTGAGTTCTCACAGATTCATATGTATGTCAAATTTCTCAATTTCAACATAAGCCTTACCATAAAACAAAAATGCTATTATTATCTATTGTATATCCAGGACTTACAGCTCCCAAGAGTTCCAGGCTGGGAAAGAAGTGAGACTCCAACCTAGTCTCCTGAAGTTTCATTTCTGCAAAAGACACAGCCAAAAGCTAATAAAATTATTTCAAGTGATGTTACTTTGAATTATTCGTATTTCCTATATTTCACCCTCCTATGTAACCCCATTCTGTGCTGAAACTTGCAGGTACAAGAATATGAGCCTGTCCCATCTGGGTTGCTTTAAATAACTTTAAATTACACATGAATATCATAAAGTCAGAAAATACTGGTTAACAAGATCACCCATACAACCCAATTCTAAAGACAATAATCCCTAGTATTTGAGTATATCCTTTCAAATGACTTCTCAAGTAAACATAAGCATATAAAAATGTTTAAGCAGGAAAAGGGTTATACATATTGCTCTGTAACTTGTTTTTAAATTAATGTATCATGAATACTCTTCCATTTCAAGAAAGACAAAACCAGTATCATAACTTTTAGTGATTATATAGTATTGCATTTTATTATCTTGATTTTAAAATTGACTTAACCAACTCTGGGGTTCT
Source organism: Leucopleurus acutus (assembly GCF_964270905.1). Classification (NCBI taxonomy): domain Eukaryota; kingdom Metazoa; phylum Chordata; class Mammalia; order Artiodactyla; family Delphinidae; genus Leucopleurus; species Leucopleurus acutus. Next base: position 76,000,532 of record NC_139142.1, on the reverse strand, counting down.
CTTAATCTTATATATAGACTAACAAAATAGTGATTAGTTTAATACCGTCAAGTTAAGTAGTTAATAGAATTATACCAGTTATCAGTGTTTTTTCTGTACTGTTTGAATTATTAGATTAAGGATTCTAGACCCAAGTTCTGTCTATCTCAAAGAGATATCACAAAAGATCAAAGCACAACAAAATGTTGTAGTAGCAAATTCATAATTCAAAGATTTAAGAATTACCTAACATCACAGGCTAGATTCCAGTAAAAATTTCAAGACACAGAATTCAATTCCAGGTGCTTACCCTAGCTTTAGTCTGCTCAGAGCATGTGTTTAATCAGGGCAATCAGGTGAAACACGAACTTAACATGCATTTCATCATGGCAAACTGCAAATGACTGACTGGTAAAGGACAAACCACCACCAGCTCCTCATCCCTAAACCAGGGAAACTCTGTTAAGGTTAGAACTAAGGCCCCTTCGACTACCACTAAATTTCAGCCACTAAGAAAATTGAGCCCCTGGGGACTTCCCTGGTTGTCCAGTGGTTAAGAATCTGCCTTCCAATGCAGGGGATGCAGGTTCAATCCCGGGTGGGGGAACTAAGATCCCACATGCCGCGGGGCAACTAAGCCCGTGTGCAGCAACTACAGAACCCACGTACTCTGGAACCCGTGCACCACAACTAGAGATAAGCCACGCACCACAGTGAAAGATCCTACGTGCCACAACTAAGACCCAATGCAGCCCAAAAAATAAATAAATAAATATTAAAAAAAGAAAGAAAGAAAATTGAGCCCCCCAAATTGCTAGGTGATTAGAAATTCAAACGAGGTAAAAATGAAGGTTTTCTTTTATACTTACCTGTGGTATCAAATGAATCCAGCTTGTATCTAGGAATCAAGTTGAGCTATAGGATTTATCAACTATCTGGCATCATCTCTGGAAAATAAAAAATTAATAAATTTTAAAACATGCAGGGGCTTCCCTGGTTAAGAAAGTGGCACAGTGGTTAAGAACCTGCCTGCCAATGCAGGGGACACAGGTTTGAGCCCTGGTCCAGGAAGATCCCACATGCCACGGAGCAACTAAGCCTGTGCGCCACAACTACTGAGCCCACGTGCCGCAACTACTGAAGCCTGGGTGCCTAGAGCCCATGCTCCGCAACAAGAGAAGCCACTGCAATGAGAAGCCTGTGCACCTCAACGAAGAGTAGCCCCCACTCGCCGCAACTAGAGAAAGCCCGTGCACAGCAACAAAGACCCAACGCAGCCAAAAATAAATAAATTAAATAAATAAATCTTTAAAAAAATATGCAAATGCTCTTACTATAAAACTTGAATGCACACCAGCCTACTCCACACCAAGTCACACCCATATAGCCTCAAGGAAAATTAACCTCAAAGAAAACTGTTCATTCTTTATTTGAATCTCCATTCAGCAGTATAAATTGACCCATCTACTTGGAGGATGTCATCAAATGCCCAAACTCAGTATCAGACTAGGGCAGGACTTCTGTACAAGCTCCGCTATTTGTATAAATTTAAAAGTTTGGGTAAAACTGTGCGATAAATCTAACCAACCTCTGAAAGGTTATAAAAGTCAACAGTCTAACAAAAGAATAGGTTTGCAAAAAAGAAGGAGCCGTGTGCTGGCTGCAAACAGCTTGGCAGCCATGGGATAAATGGCATGGGTTACTGCCAATCTCTCCAAGTTCACAGGGTATGTGATTGCAGAAAACACTTGTAACCACCACAGGATAACCACAGTCACTAAATTCACAAAATCCTTTCAAAAAAAAAGGAAGGAGCTAAGAACTCCTAAGAGTCAAATAAATGAGAAGTCAACCTAAAATAGTCAGCTTTTTTTTCAAAGCATGTTTCAATTTCATTTGAGCCAGTGTCAATTATATTTAACCTCTACTTCTGTTAAAGTTTTATCAGAATAAACTAAAGAAAACCTTCCCTTGACATAGCAAATTTGAATTAGCATTCTTTGGAGCACAAATCGGCCACAAGATGGCACTGTAAGAAAGAGGCTTAAATTTTTTCTTCCAGAGCTTGAGTGTAACCTGAACTTTTAGGTGAAACAGACTGGACACAAAGCTCATCACCTAAAATGATGAGTGAAACAGACTAGACACAAAGCTCATCACCGTAAGCAACCTTCATGCTATTCCCTACTCTTCACCTAATTACTAACTAGAAAATTGTATTACATTTAATGATCATTTAAAATGATTAACTACACGTTACACAGTTATATTTTTATCATGTTTCTTTTCATGCAGCAATGGGGAAATTTAAAACTCCACAATCTCAAATACAATCTAGCTAGAAAGACAACACTCATGAAAATTAATGTGTATGGTAAGTACAAAATAAGTGGGAGAGAGAACCAAGTAATGTTAAGAAGAATCATTGGTCAAGGAAGCCTTCATGAAAAAAAAAGGTAGGTCTTGAATGAGCCTCAAAATTGCACTTAGAATAATATTTATTATATATATATGAGAGTTGCTAAGAGAGCAATCTCAAAAGTTCTCAACACAAGAAGAAAAATTTGTAACTAAGTGTGGTGATGGATCTTAACTAGAATTACTGTGGTAATCATTTTATAGTATATACACATACTGAATTATTATGTTGAACATCTGAAACTAATATAATATAATACATCAATTATATCTCAATAAAAGAGAAATTGCACTGTCCAATAGGTTAACACCACGTACAGCCTAAATTTAAATTAAACTAAAAATTAAATTCTTCAGTCACATTTTGATTGTTCAATAGCCTCACATGGCTGATTGCTACCAAACTGGATAGTACACATATAGAATATTTCCATCATCACAGAAAGTTGTGTTGGACAGCAGTGCCTTAAAGGGTGGGTAAGACTAAAATAAGCTGACAGAAAGGAAGTAGTAGCTATCGTTCTTAAATATTCCTACAATCTGTCAAGAACTACTGAAACCATTTCAAACTTTACAACAAAAGTTTTTCTCATATTTACAAGGAAATTTGAGGCTCAGAGAAGTTAAATAAATTTCAAAAGTCCATCTAGCTATTAAGAGCTAGGATTTAAACCCAATTCTGTCACAACTCCATATTTTCACTTCACAGTGCCACTTCCTACGTGAAATAAGAAGCAGAGCTACAAAAGATGGTTTGCTTTAGAACGTATTAAGAATGGCATACTGGCTCAATAGGTCAGAAAGAAAATGAGGTGTTTTAAGTAACTCAGAGATATAATCAGTGTTATTTTACTCCTTCTTGTCCTATACTTGAATGGTGCTTTAATTATTCAAAATGTATTGGAGATCAGCAGCATGAGAAATTAACTAAGGGAACATAGGAAGCAAGACTTATTGCGAGATTTCACCATTTCTTATTGTGGGAGTTTCAACATTGTCTAACCTCAAAAGTCCATGTCCAAGTACTTCTTACACAAAAATAATTATAGATTTAAAAGTGTTACTTCTCTATTTGTTTCATCTCACAAACAAAACCCAGATTGCAAAGGGCCTGGTCTTTGTGTCCTTGGCACGTAGCACAAAGCCTAGCACATAAATCCTGATGATATATGATGACTTTCCCAATGTGTGGTGCTCCCTGCAGGATTCTAGTCACGCTTCAGCAAGTGTTATTCTACCACCTGAAGGCCATTGTATATTTACTGAGTTGTTTAGGGAGCTAAAGTAAACATTCTGTAAATACCCCATTAACAATCAATGACCTGCTCATTTTGTTTCCCCTGGCAATAAGTTCTTCAAAGGACTGGTGTTCACAGGCAAAAGGTACATTTTACATGTGAACAGATGCTTCATGAGGCCTGATAACAAACCACAAATTGCTAATACTGAATCAGCTGATGCTTCTATTTTAAGGTTATGTTATCACTCAATTTTACTCAGTTCCATTCCAACTTACTCAGTGCCTACTGTGTATCTCACACTATGGGATACAATTGTAACTCGACGAACCTATCTTTTTTAGATAGAAAAGGCACATACACACGTGAAACAGAGAGCACTTTAAGGCATCATATCTTGGTCAAAGTTCAAGTACTTACGTTTATGATCCCATCAGCATTTAGCCATTCCTACTGAGGATGTCCAAATCCAATCCCCCTTGACTTTTAGGGGTCTGCAGCAGATGTTACAGAGGCTTTCACACTGTTGCTTCTGGGCTGGTAGACACGGTGCTGAAGACCTAGGCCTTCCTTCCTCAGTGGATTCCATCTTCAACCTGAAGCAGAAGGAAAACAACACAAAACTTTGTATAGGAAGTAAAAGCTAAATTGGTTACTTGGCACCGTCCTCTTCTAGAGACAGCTCTGTAAGGCTGTACTATCAGAACAGACACCCACATTTTATTTCCAATTCACTGTCAGTTATTTTAGCCAAGAATACCGATTGTTTTAACCTCTTAGTGCAGGAGGAATCCACTCAGAGCACATATGAAATGAAAGTGGTGAGATCAGAAACACTGACTTATCATACAGCTCATCCCAAGAGACCACCATTTCACCCAATCCTAGTCCCACTGCTGGTGGAGCAAAATAAAAATGAAATAAAAATATAGTACCTGAGGGCTTTGGGTCAAAACAGCAATAAGGAATGATTTAAAATCAATATGAAAAGGCAACAAAACCTACTCTGTTAACTTCATGTTTTATCTATTTCATAATACTTTGCCTATCTTAGAATTTATAAAGCACTGTCCATATATGTCCACATAGTACCTCATTTTGCAAGTACTACGTCATCTCCATTTTATAGGTATACAAGCAAGGTTTAAATAAATGGCAGGCAACTTAGCTTAGTGGTTAAGATAATGGATTTTGAAGTTGGACAGAAGTGGATTTGAATCCTAGCTCCCCCATATATTTGCTGTGACCTGGGGCAAGTTACGCAACTTCTCTAAGTCTCAGATTCCCTTTCCATAAAATAAGGACAAATACCACCTACCTCTTAGAACTGTTGTGAAGATTAAATGACATAAAATAAATATAAAATACTTTGCACAGTAGCTGGCATGTAGTTAAATATTTAGTATGTTGTTTCTATTAAGTGAACAAGATCAACTAGCTAATAAGAATGCAAATATTCTGCCTAAAATTTCCCACTTTCACAATAATCTTGAAGCCAGGAAAGTCACGCATATACTCATAAATGCCCTTCCAAATCCAAGATTTGTGTCTTTTAAGAAAAAAAAAAAAGTTTGCTTTCCCCTTCCTTTCATTCTTTACTTAGCAATGAAGACTCCAATGTATTCTAAATAAAATTACTCCATAAAAACAAAAGCATACTTCCACTGAAAACTAATTTTTCTCCCAATCAGCAAAACCCCCTAACTGGAAAACTAGATGTTTCACAAGACATGATCTGGGCCTTTTAAGACTTTTAAAATAGGCTTGGAGGAATTCACAAAGGCTTCCTCTTTTATTTTGCATGTTTACAGCCCCCAAAACATTTCCATTTTTCTTAACTTAATGCCAAAATATGAGTTTACTCACTCAACACCATAATTTCAGAAAGATATCCAGCCCGTATTTTGCCAAGTAAACATGGCAAGCATGCTCCTTCTGCACTTGTGAATACGAAGACCATGTGGCTTCTCTGATTCACACTGTCATTCCTTCTAAACATTAAATATGTGTTCACAACAAAATAAACCATCTCTTACTTAAACTGAAGTGGGCAAGGATATATTCACATAAAGGCCATCAGCATGGTTTTGGTTTTGATAGAAAATCCTTTATTGTTCAATCAAGATATTTAGGGTGTTGGTTTCTAGTCATCACTATGTGCACAAAATAATAGGAAGTACTGCATATTTAGAGTCCTTATAAACAAGAATATAGCAAAACCCAACTGAAATGTCACATGCTGACAAATGACTTATGTACAAGGTTGTTCATTTTGAAGGGAATAACAAGATTGTAAACCACCTAAATGTACACCAACAAAGGTTAAATAAACTATGGTATGTACATACATAGATTTCTATGTAACCATGTTAAAGAATGTGGACGTTCTATATTTTCTCACTTGGAAACCCTAAGTGGGAAAAGTAAGATACATGGTAGAGTATGTATAGAAGAGGGGTATCTACATATATTTGCTTATGTATGCATAAAATATCTCAGGAAGGATACACAAGAACTTATTAACACTTACCGAGGAGGGGAATCAGGCTTAGGAGACTTCATTATGTACACTATGATCCCTTTTGAATTTTGAGCAATGTGAATGTATTACCTATTCAAATAACAAATTTAACAGTAAAGCTTGAGAATTATAAGGATTATGGGGGATCTACACCTGGCTATTACCACATTCCATGCACTAGTTTATGTCTCTCTCATACCTTCTACCTGTAAGGATAACACATACATTATATTCAGACTAATGTATGTCACTCAAAGTCACTAGGCAAACTTTTTATGAGAAAAATAATATCCACAATAAATTTATTGCCTACTTCTAGAAGGTATGTCACATGGACTAGTGTTTGGACTTTGTATACTTTGATCTTCAAAAGCTAAGCCTGGGACTTCCCTGGTGGCGCAGTGGTTAAGAACCCGCCTGCTAATGCAAGTTATATGGGTTCGAGCTCTGGTGGAGGAAGATCCCACATGCTGCAGAGCAACTAAGCCGGCGCGCCACAACTACTGAGCCTGCGCTCTAGAGCCTGTAAGCCACAACTACTGAGCCTGAGTGCTACAACTACTGAAGCTCACACGACTAGAGCCCGTGCTCGGCAACAAGAGAAGCCACTGCAATGAGAAGCCTGTGCACCGCATCGAAGAGTAGTCCCTGCTTGCCACAACTAGAGAAAGACCGTGCGCAGCAATGAAGACCCAACGCAGTCATTAATTAATTAATTATTTATTTTTTAAAAAGCTAAGCCTAAGAATAGTTCAATGACTCACTCAAGATCACTGGAGGAGTAAATTGTGGTGCTGGAATTTGATTTAGGCTTGCACTACACTAAGGCCCCTCATCTTTTTCAGTATATCCTAAGTTTTTTAGGGCACAGTGCCGACATTAAAATTGGGAGCCCCTTTTAGAGCTCATTAAAATCATCTGACTTCAGAGTTTGCAGCCTAGTCCCACTAAGAAAGCCGAACTGCTCTGAACAAAGACCAGGGCAAAGACAACATCCACTGCAGCTCCCACAAACCCAGTAAGAACCTGGGCCCCGAAGATACAGGAGAATTAAAACTGACTAGTCTGAACTCCTCCTCCCAAGATCTACCCTCTCACTAAGGGAGACAGAAGTCAAAACAGCACTGAGATAATAACAGTACATTTTCCTCCAAGCAAAATGAATCCAGGCATTTTGCAGAAACACTATGTACATGAAGCAGAGTCTACTGTTCCTAGGTCACCCTGTTTCGGAGAAGGAAGGCAGACCCCAGTCCAGCAGAGGCCCACGTGGAAACAAGCCAGGCAGATCATTTCACTTCCTTCCTCCAATCTCCACACAGCCAAAATTAATCGCCTGTAGCTCACCCACACTCCAAGGCTGGCTTGAAATAAAGGCCTGCCACCAGGATACAATGGCTCAAATTGAAGAGAAATTCAAAACAATTAGGAAGCAAAATTAAGTGCACACTCACCAGCCCACCACTGAAAGGAAAGAGAGAAGGTGGAGAGACAGGAAGTAGCTTTGAGAAGTGGCCTCAGAGCCTGATTGGCTAATGATGATTCCCTCCTCCTTTACCTTAAAAGGTGCTGAAATGATGCAAACCTCCCCCCCCACTTCACCTACTTGTCTCTTTAAGGACCAATGATGCTACTTGCACTGTTTTTAGATTAAACTTTTTAAATCAAGTTTCCTTTTAATATACTTAGCACAAGCAAACATGGGCTAATTCGAGCTATTTACACACGTTCTTGTTCAGTTGGACCTACTGCAAACAATTTTCATTCCTTTGGGATAATTCCGTATCCTTTGTGACCTCAACATGGTTAATTTATGCAAGGTGACAGGTTTCATTATAAACAGTCTAGATCTACTCAAGTTAGAACTTACCATCAGCGTAATATTCAAGTTAACAGGCTTAGCAGGAAAGATACTGGAAGAAGACATCCACCTGCAATCCAAGGAGAAAGGATTTATAAGAAAGCCACACTGGGTCTTCCCTGCTGTCGCAGTGATTGAGAATCCGCCTGCCAATGCAGAGGACACGGGTGAAGATCCTAAATGCCGTGGAGCAACAAAGCCCGTGCACCACTACTGAGCTCTGCACTCTAGAGCCCGCGAGCCACAACTACTGAAGCCCACGCACCTAGAGCCCGTGCTCTGCAACAAGAGAAAGCACCGCCCGCGCACCGCAACGGAGAGTACCCCCCCACCCCGCTCACCACAACTAGAGAAAAGCCCGCGCGCAGCAACGAAGACCCAACGCAGCCAATAATTAATTAATTAATTTAAAAAAAGAAAGAAACCCACACTGCCAACACCTTTATCTTGGACTTACAGCCTTCAGAATTTTGAGAAAATAAATTTTTGCTGCTTGAGCAACCCAGTCTGTACTTCTTAGTTATGGCAGCCCTAGCAAACCAATACACTGTGTGACCTTGAATAAATTATTTACATTTTTCTAAAGTTCAATTTCCTCAACTGTAAAATGGAGATAGTAATAATACCTGCCCTGTAAGGTTGTTGTGAGAATTAAATAATATATGTAAAGCTCATAGCATAGTAAGCACTAAATAAATTCTAGCTATTATCATTATAAAGATTAAATGAGGTTATGTATGTAGAGAGCACTTAGCTCAATGTCTAGTCCACAAAGAAAGTTCTACTCAGTATTAACTATTTTTAATAACCTGATTTTTATTGTCATCCTATTTCCAAATTAATGCCTTTTACACCAGTCTAACTTGTTTGTGCCATAATTAAGTCAGATGCAACAGGCTTTGACATATCTCAGAAACAGATTAACCAATCCCATCCAATCCAACAAATATTTGTTGAACACTTATATTTTGTTAGATTTATTCCTAAGTACTTCATATGCTTTTATGTTACTATAAGTGGTATCTTTCCTAAAAATTCTGTTTCTCCTTGTTTGAAGCTCTTTTATAAAGATAAAATTTACTCTTACATGTTATTTTCTAGCAGCCTTGCTAAGCTTCCTTATTGAGTTAAAAAATTGATCCCCCAGTTTCTTCTGGATTTTTTATCCATAATCAAACCACATGCAAATAATGAGAAAAATTTATTTTCTTCTTTGGTGAACAAAATTTAATGCAAATAATGAGAAAAAATTATTTTCTTCTTTGGTGAACAAAATTTCTCAATTTTAATATAATTAAATTTATCAATATTTTCTCTCATACTCAATGACGTTTGTGTCTTTAGAAACCCGTCCCTTCTCTCAAGGTCTAAAAGATATTTATGTGTATTTTCTTTAAATTTTACTGAAGTATAGTTGATTTACAACGTTGTGTTAATTTCTGCTGTACAGCAAAGTGACTCAGTTATAGATACATATTTTTTCATGTTCTTTACCATTATGGTTTATCACAGGATATTGAATATAATGTTCCCATTGGACCTTGTTGTTTATCCATCCTATATATATATTAGTTTGCATCTGTTAATGGCAAACTCCCAATCCTTCCCTCCCCCACCTCTCTTCCCCTTGGCAACCACAAGTCTGTCCTCTATGTCTTTTACGTGTATTTTCTACCTAAGAGTTTTCAAGTTTATTTTTGAATGTCAGTCCTTAATCCATCTGTAGTTCACACACACACACACACACACACACACACACACACACACACACACATCCGTATTAGAACAAATCACAATTCTAGCCTTGACCTGGAAAGCCTGGCTTGCTGTGGGCCCTGGCTGCCTCTCCAGCTCGTCTCACACCACACTTCCCGCTTTCATTGCTCCAGCCACTCCGTGTCTCTCCTCTTTACTGACTGATTCTTCTGATACAGCTCAACTCCTGTCATTTACTTAGTGATGAGTCCCCCAGTTTGTTCTCCCATTAGAACTTCCCTTAGTACTGTGTATTTCTTATAGTGCTTGTTGCTGCTGTACTTTTGCTTGTGTAATTACTTGATTAATGTCTGTCCCCAACTAGACTCTAAGGTCCATGAAGACATGAACCATGTCTATATTGGCTAAACTACCATATCCCCAGAACCCACCAAAGTGTCCAATAAATATGCTTAAGTAATGAATAAATATCTATAATCTACATGAAAACCAAATGCAGACTCTCAGTTTTTAATTCAGAGGGTCTGAGACAGCTTCAGGGATATGCTCCCAGCGGGGTGGTGGTACCCACCTTTTCTAACACTCACTTGACCAGGTCTTCCGAGTTCTATTGGCATTCTCTGTAGCTTCCACAGCCTAAAAGAGGACGGGGGGGAGAGTAGTCTGAATTGGGTTATGAGGCCCCCATACAGGGTACCTCACCTCAGCCATTGAACTCACTTCGCTGGCCGTGAGTCTGTTCCAAGCTCCGGCTAAGGAGGCATCCGCCAAGCCCCTCCGCAAGGGCGGGGTCTATGGCATCTCCTGCCCAGTCTGCCCTCGCGCGGAGCCCCGTTCTCTGGGAACTCACCTCCCCGAAACTCAGGGAGAGCCCTGTTAGGGCCGCTTTTGGCCCTAGTCTCAGACCTTCCCAAGGGACATGGGACGGAGTGACCGAACGCACTCAGCTCGTGGCCCCATCGATGAGCTTCCCGCCGCCCTATGCCGAAAAGCAGGCTCAAACCACATTTATAAGGCTCCCAAACCTAAATACATTTGTCGGTTATGGTGACTTCCCGCAACACATTGCGACATGCAAATACTGCGGAGCGTTCCTCCCCTGGCAACTCCTCGCTGGGACGCACGCGCGCTACGTGCTCCAGCCTTTTGACTGCGCCGGCGATATTTGGGAGAGGGTTGATGACGTCAGCGTTCTGGCTCCATGGCAGCTCGGCGGCGGCGGGGGACAGGCGGCAGCCGGGCGCGAGGTTTGGAGTGCATTGTGGGGGGCAGAAGGCTGGGGGGCGGGAAGTCGGTAAAGGAACGGTGCCCTCTGCTATAGCCCTTCCTACTTCCATCGCCGCCTGAACCAGCACTTGTCTTGGTACCGAACTTTGAAATTTTCTGTTCTCAAGAGCTTTTGGGATTGCAGAACTGTGTATAACAGCTTGTTGACCTGTAACAACTAACTTAGTGCCAGCACTATGTTAAATACCTAATGTCATCCAGTTAAAAAAAATTAATTGTAAGGTGCATCATTGTTTTATGTACCACTAAGCAAGGAGAAACGCTTCCAATTAAAACATGATTCACTACTTATAAGTCATCCGCGGTAAAATGCATCCCAGTTTCAGAGATAATAAAATGCAACTCTTAGAACTGACTTATGATGAGATATCATACTCTGTGTATTGTGTTCTTACGTGCATAGGTCCACCCCACAAATTCGGTACTGTGTTGTCTTCCTCTGGATTTATCAGTTGGGGCAACTGAGGTAGTAAGAGATGAAATAACTTCTACGCGATTAAACAGCTGAAAGAGACAGGGCTGGGCTCTAAGTTAGGCACAGACTCCAGAGCACTCTAGTAACCATTATCTCATACCACCTTAGATAGTTTGAGGATAGATATTTGGGTGGTATTGGGGCACAAGTAAACGGAAGAGATAAGCAGGCTATGAGACTCGTGCCTCAGGCCATGAGCTCACAAGGACCTCAAGGCTCCATTTTGCTTTGTTTAGTTTTATGTGGCTAGAATAGCAATTCAGGAACTCACACTGTTTTCAAGAACAGTGGTGTAGCAGTTATTATTTCTTTGTAAATTTACAAAACCACCTCAATCTATTTCTTTAAAAAGATGTTTTTTCAAAGTAGCATCATATTCAGTGTGTACTCATTCTTTCTTTTGCTTCTTTGCCCATGCTTTTGCCCATTCTGTATCACTGCATGAAGCTGAAAGAGTTAATAATGGCAAAACAGCTACAGAAGACCCTCCACCTGCAAAGAAAATTCGAAAATGCCAGAAGATGAAAAAGGAGCCTGTGGCTGGAGGAAAGGCTGATAATGACAGGACGGAAAACAAGCAAGGTCAGCTCCCAGACATACATAGGCCAGGGAGCTCCTGGGCCAGCAAGGGGTCTCTGGGAGGGGTGAGGGTCGGGGGGTGGTATCTTGTTTTTTCAACTCTTATTTCTTCCTTTCTTGAAGATATAATTAACTTTCTATGTTTTGGGCATACCACAGGACTAAACTACTCTCTCAAAATCTTCAGTTTCCTGTATTTGAGATGAACTGAGACCTGGGCAGATCAGGAGTGCTTGGGAAGGGCAAAGTTAATTATGACAGGTTTCTGTCTAACCATGATAGATAATTTTGATTCCCATACAAGTAGATGTGGTACATATCTGTCTTTCCTCAGAGTCTGTAAAGACCTTGCTGTTAAAGGGCAAAGCTCCAGTGGACCCAGAGTGCACAGCCAAGGTGGGGAAGGTGAGAGACTCCCATTGATTTCTCAGGGAGCAGTTGTTCGTTTGTTATTGGGATTCCTGTCTGGAACATTGCTAGTATCCATTTTAGGAATGCTCTGCAAAATATTACTAGTGATTAACTCTCTCCAAGGCTGAGTGACAGCAGGGGTGGGGTTTGGGGGTAATCATCAGGGTGATTTTTGGCATGGTTAACTTCCGGAGTCGTCATCAGCTTTCCACACCTCATTCTCTTTCTCAGTTAGAAAATTGTATCATTATCAGTGTTCTAATGAGAAACTGCCCTGGTATGTATGGCATGAGTTACTGATGAATGGGAAAAGGATTTGAAGAATACAGAAGAAAGGCTTCCTCTGGAACAGGTTTCCTTTAACTGAGTTAGACTGATCTGTATTTCTGTAATTACAAAAAGGCAACATGTTTTCATCATAGGAATGACAGTTTATGTGTAGAAGAACGTATTTTTGCATTTCTTTCCCTGGAAGATGCATGTTGGTAGAGTGGGAGAATACTACCTCGAGGCATAAGAAAATTTAGAGCCTCGCTTAGGATCTCATCAGGGCTGTGACTGTACAAATGTCACTTTTTTCCTTTTCTCTCTAGGCCCATGTATACTGTGAAGGAAATGATGTCTATGATGTCATGCTAAATCAGGTAAGGGAAGAAACTATTTTATTTATGGGAATTTCTTCTTGATAATTATTGTTGACAGCGTCCCAGTGCCCAAATCTTTAATTCTGAAGTCCCTTATATTAGACCCTAGGGGTTCATACTCCCAAGTACTCAGCCCTAGTGCACTCTACCTGATTGATAGTGGAGTCCTCTATGAAAAGCAGATCTTTTAGCAGATTTTATATCTTTTATTGAACCTATGAACCCTCTGTTCATATCATTTTGCACATTTTCTGATAGGTTGTTGGTCTTTTTTCTTATGGGCTTTGAGGAACTTTATATAATGTGGAGGATAGTCCTTTGTCTATAATATAAATTGCTTATATATTTTCCAAATTTGTCATTTGCCTTTTGATTTTCCTTATGGTATACTTTTTGCCCTTACTGAAGTTTTACATTTTTATGTAGTTAAATTTATTTATTTTTTTAAATTTACTTTTTATTGAGGTAACATTGGTTTATAACATTATATAAATTTCACATGTACAACATTAGATTTCTACTTCTATAAGCACTACAGGGTGCTCACCACCGAAAATTTAGTTCCCATTTGTCACCATACAGTTCTCTATGCTCATCAGAGATATGGGCCTCTAATTTTCTTTTTTGTGTTGTCCTTGTCTAGTTTTGGTATCAGGGTAATGTTTTGTTTTGGGGGAGGTTTTTTAATTACTATTTCAGTCTCTTTACTAGGGTTTGGTCTATTCACGTTTTCTATTTCTTTATGATTTAGTCTTGGAAGGTTGTATGATTCTAAGGTTTGTCCATTTCTTCTAGGTTGTCCAGTTGTTGGCATATAGCTAGTCATAATATTCTTTTATAATCCTTTGTATTTCTGTGGTACTCATTGTTATTTCCCCTCTTTCGTTTCTGATTTTATTTATCAGAGCCTTATCTCTTTTTTTTCCTGAGTCTAGCTAAAAGTTTGTCAATTTTGTTTACCTTTTCAAAGAACCAGCTGTTAGTTTCATTGATCTTTACTATTGTCTTTTTAGTCTCTATTTCATTTATTCCTACTCTGATCTTTATTATTTCCTTCCTTCTGCTGACTTTGGGGCTTCATTTGCTCTCTTTCTGGTTCCCTTAGGTGTGAGGTTAGATTGTTTATTCAGGATTTTTCTTGTTTCTTGAGGTAGGCCTGTATTGCTTTCAATTTCCCTTTTAATACCACTTTTGCTGCATCCCATAGATTTTGGTATGTCTTATTTTCATTTCATCTTTAGTATTTTTAAATTCTCCTTCGATTTCTTTGTTGACCCAATAGTTGTTCAGTAGCATGTTGTTCAGTCTCCACATATTGGTGGTTTTTCCGGCTTTCTTCTTGTAGTTGATTTCTACATTGTTGTAGTAGTTTCACGTGATCAGAAAAGATTTTTGATACGATTTCGGTCTTCTTATATTTATTGAGACCTGTTTTGTACCTCAACATATCAATATGATCTATTTTTGAGAAAGTTCCTTGTGCACTTGAGAAGAATGTGTATTCTGCTGCACTTAGATACAGTGTTCTGTACAAATCTGTCAAATCTGTCTGATCTAATGTTTCATTTAAGGCTGCTGTTCCCTTATTAACTTTCTATCTGGATGATCTATCCATTGATGTAATTTGGGTGTTAAACGTCCCCAACTATTATTATGTTGCTGTCAGTTTCTTCCTTTAGGTCTGTTAATAATTGCTTTACATATTTTGGTGCTCCTGAATTAGGTGTACATATATTGAAAAACTTCTCTTCTTAATGAATTGTCCCCTTTGTCATTATGTAATGTCCATCTTTGTCTCTTGTTACCTTTTTTCCTTGAAGTCTATTTTGCCTGATATGAGTATTAATTATACCCGCTTTCTTTTGGCTGCCATTTGCTTGGAGTATCATCTTCCATCCCTTCACTTTGAGCCTGTTTGTCTTTAGAGCTGAGCTGAGTCTCCTGGAGGCAGCATATAGGTGGATCTTATTTTTTAATCCATCCAGCCACTCTGTGTCTTTTGTGGGGTTTTTTTGTTTGTTTTTTAATTTATTTATTTATTTTATTTTTTGGCCGCATTGGGTCTTCGTTGCTGCACGCGGGCTTTCTCTAGTTGCAGCGAGTGGGGGCTACTCTTTGTTGCAGTGTGGAGGCTTCTCATTGTGGTGGCTTCTCTTGTGGAGCATGGGCTCTAGGCATGTGGGCTTCAGTAGTTGTGGCATGCGGGCTCAGTAGTTGTGGCTCATGGGCTCTAGAGCGCAGGCTCAGTAGTTGTGGTGCACGGGCTTAGTTGCTCTGCAGCATGTGGGATCTTCCCGGACCAGGGCTCGAACCCGTGTCCCCTGCAGGCAGATTCTTAACCACTGCGCCACCAGGGAAGCCCCACTCTGTGTCTTCTGATTGGTGAAGTCAATACATTTACATTTAGGATGATTATTGATAGATGAAGACTTAGTATTGCCATTTCATCTTTTGTTTTCTGGTTGTTCTATATCTCCATTGTTTCTTTTTCCTTGTGTTTCTGTTTGCCAGTTTGGTTTGGTGGTTTTCTATGATGTCTTTCTCAGTTTCCTTTTTTTTAATGTTTAGTGCCTCTGCTCTAGATTTATGCTCTGTGGTTATCATGAGGTTTGTATAAACGTCTCTTAGATAAAATAGTCCTTTTTCCGCTGATAGCATCTTCATTTGACTATATGGCTTCCATCCTCTTCCTCTTCCCCTTTTATGTATTTGTTGTCTCAAATTATCCCTTTTTATGTTGTAAATTTGTTACCAAATTGAAGTAGCTGTAGCTGTTTTTTCTGCTTTTTTTCCCTTTAACCTTTATGCTGTTTAAACCTATTCTGATAGAGTTGCAATTTTCTGATTCTGTTTATCACCTTACTCAAAGTTTTGTGTACCTTTGTCTTTTTCTTTCAAGTAGAAGAGCTCCTTTCAACATTTCTTGTAAAGTAGGTGTAGCGGTGATGAACTCTCAACTTTCGTTTGTTTGGTAAAGCCTTTTTTCTCCTTCATATCTGAATGATAACTTTGCTAGGTAGAGTATTCTTGGCTAACAGTTTTTATCTTTCAGTATTTTGAGAAAGTCATTCCACTCCTCTAGAGTTTCTTCTGAAAAATCTTCTGCTAGCCTAATGGGGATTCCTTTATAGGTGATCATACATTTTTCTCTGGCTGCCTTTAAAACTCTTCTTTTATCATCGACTTTTGACAGTCTTAATATAATGTGTCGTGGAGAAAACCTTTTTGTGTTGAGGGAATTAGATGCTCTCTTAGCTTCATGGAGTGGTCTATCAATTTTCTTGCCCAGGTTTGGGAAGTTCTCAGCTATTATTTCTTTCTGCTTGGTTCTTTTATAGTTTTAATCTCGTCAGAAAATATTCCTTCTGTTCATTAGTTTTATTCCTGAGCTCATTGAACTGCCTTTCTGAGTTTTCTTTTAGCTCATTGAGCTTCTTCATGACAGTTATTTTGTATTCTCTATCAGGTAGATCACAATATTATATTCTGTGACTTTAAGTTTGGTTTCTGGAAAATTGTCATTTTCTTTTCATGATACACTGTAATTGTGGTTCTTCGTGGTGTTTGATGAGTTGTTCCTCTGCTAGTACGTCTGAAGTAGCAAACACCGCGCTCTTCTTTAGGTAAAGCTTTTTTAAAAATCTTGATTCTGAGGATTCAACAGGTTAGAAATTACAGGCCTTTCTTTTGTTTTCCAGTAGGTGGCGATGTAACACAAGTTTTTGGTTTCTCATCGGACCTGCCTCTAGTTACATTTGATAGCACTTTCCACCCTCCACCACCTCTGTCAGGGGTCACCCGGTGCCCTCCTTATCACTGTTGTGCCTCCAAGGTCATTGGTGCTTTGCTGCTGCAGCTGTCACTGGCGTCACTACCTGGGGCACCAGGATGGCAGGAGCCTCCGTTCGCCTGGGATCTCCTAAGTCACAGGAAAAGGCGCGGGGAGCTGGGTCGCCAGTGCCTCTGAGTTGTCTGGTATTGTTGTGTTCAGCCGGGAGCTGCCACTGAGGGTGAAGGTGCAGGGGCCAGAGTCACGGGCCCTCCATGGCTCCCCTGTCACTGCTGCCCAGTTACCTGTGGCTGCCAGCACCACTGCAGCCAGGACGCCAGAGTCCTTTGCACCGCCTCACCTGCTGCTGCCAGGTTCTCTGGGGGCATGGAATCGCAGGCACCGCCTCCACTGTTGCCCTGGTTCCACCTCCTCTATGTGTCCCAGTCCACCCACCTTTAGATGTACAGATGTGTGGAATTCTCTGGCACCCTGGAGTGTAAGACAGAGGCACCTTTGTTGAGTTGTGGATTTTTTTACTGGTTGTAGATTGAAGGGGAGAGATGAAGGGAGCATCTTTTCTCCACCATGATGCTGATATCCAATTTTTTTCTTTTTAATCTTTTTTCTCTTTGTTTATATTTGTTGTTTTGGGTAGATACTACACATGCCTGGTTAATGTATTTCCTGAATATGTCTTCATATTTGAATTGATTGATCTATCATATATACTTTTAACAGCTACCTAGTATTCTTTTATTACCACTTTTTTCAGTTAAAATATCATGAGCAGATAGAAAAGATCCTAAGGCCCCTTTTTGTTCTACCATCTGCCACTTTATAATGTGAGCAGACAGGAGGTAGGAACAGGAAACACACTTAACAAAGGAGACTGCATTGATGACCAGGGCTTGGCCTTACAGCACAAGCTGCTGTTCCTTATCATGGACTGCTCCCTCTCTTCACTCAGAGTAAGTTACTCACAGGATACCGCTTTTTAGATACTAGTCACATTTTCTCTGAATGTCTCCAGCCCAGGTCACGTTAGGTACGGGGCAGACGTGGCAGTGGTTTCTGCCTGTCCTCCCTCCCCTCCTAACATCCTGCTCTCAGCTCATTGTCAGGTTGCTGCAGCTGACAAACCAAAGCAGTAAGTGGAACTATTGAAGAATAAGTTGTCTAAACAAACAAGCATAATAGTTACAGATCTTTGGGGCATCAAAATTGTTTTCACTTGGAAAATAATTATTGGGAATGGATTGGGAGCTGGAAAATACATATGGCCTCGGAACCATCTATGGAGGGAAGTGATGATATTTGAGGTTGGGTAGAGGTTTTAGGAAGCGTCCAGCCTTTAATTCCTAGGAACTCAAAGTTTAATATAGAAACCCTTTTCTTCCTTTCTTATATCCTTACTCTTACATGAACCTGATTTTCTTGTCCCTTGCTGTCCTTTCCTCATGGCAATTACTGGTACCTGTGACCAAGGAAAAGTCATTAGTTTATGTAGCTTCCATTTGCAAACTTCTGTCCTTTTATGTTCATATTTCTATCATCGTAGACCAATCTCCAGTTCAACAACAACAAGTATTATCTGATCCAGCTGTTAGAAGATGATGCACAGAGGAACTTCTGTGTTTGGATGAGATGGGGCCGAGGTAATGACTTTCATTGTGGATTTTATGAATTATTATTCAGAAAGCCAAAAGCAACTAGGTAAGTAGCCAAAGGATCCTCTGGGTTTAACTTGGTGAAGTAGAGTTTCTATAACCTGTCAGAGGCTTAGGAATCAAACTGTGCTGCTTGAAATTGGGGAGTGGCCAGCATCCTCATTTGCAAGTTCCCATCGGAAAAACTACTAGCGGCCTGTTGAGGCTGAGAACTCTCCTGCAGTTGGGCTGCTAGTGCTGTTCAGAGGCAACAGGATCAGTTCCCTAAGCCCTTTCACCTTTTCCTTCTTCCCTTCCTGCCCATTTGTCAGATGCTAAGTGGAGAAACCTTAGAGAGCTGGCTTGTTGCTATCAGAGAACTGTTCTTGGGTTGGGGGGCAGAGAACCATCTTACATGTGGCATTTACTTTGCAGTTGGAAAAATGGGGCAGCACAGCTTGGTGGCTTGTTCTGGGGACCTCAACAAGGCCAAGGAAATCTTTCAAAAGAAGTGAGTGCTAAGAAATGAGTACAAAAAAATATCCTTCTTCTTCTTGGATACCTCTTCTTTAAGAATTTTATAGTAAGTGTGATTTGGCCTAAATGATAATGTCTTTCCACTGTGACACTGTATGATCGGAACACCAAATTGCATCCTTAGTTAGTGATTAAATCACCTGGAACTGTGAAATTGACTAAAAAGAGAAGAAGCTAATATATTCAGCACATGACCAACAATTTAGGAAATTTGGGAAAAATGAGATGAGACTATTCAGCTACAGTTTGAAAAATTATTTTACTATGATATGAAAAACTTTCTGGAGTCTCTGGGAATGTTTCTTTCAGAGAAAAGGATTGTATAGGGATCTTTTGCCTTAAATCTCAATGACTTTTGTGATGTTTGGGGCCTTTGGGAAGCTCAGGCGTCTTTTCCCATTTTTTTTGTTCCCTTTGTCTCTAGAGCTTTTCTGTCCATTCAGAGTCCTAACTCAGAATCCAGATTTATGGAAAATTGATGTCGCAGGAAATAAAAAGTTTGAAGATGTTCTTAGGAAATAATTGTAAGCCCATCCCTAGTAGTAGACCCTTGTTTGTAAGATTTTCTCACCACCTTGAACTTTACAGATTCCTTGACAAAACAAAAAATAATTGGGAGGATCGTGAGAAGTTTGAGAAGGTGCCTGGAAAATATGATATGCTACAAATGGACTATACCACCAATACTCAGGTAAACTCTGACTATACGTTTAGGGAAGAACTGTTTCCTCTTAACCAGGGTGAAGTCTAGCAGAGTGACTTAGATGAGGTCCTAGTCTCTGTTATTTACTAAGGTTCTTATAAAATCTTAGGTCCTATTTCCAGAAGTTTAATATTATGAGTCAAGAGAGGAGTAATAAATAGTCAAACTGATAAAACTATATTTAAAGTTGCCTTCACTTCTAGTTATATACCACAGTTTAAAAAAAAAAATTTAATTTTGAATGCTGAGTTATAACCAGGATGCTAAAAGGATCTATCCTGAAAACTGTCACATATCTGAAAAATGAAAAACCAGTCTTTTTAAGGTGAGAAGATTTGAGATACAATAGCTTCTTTACATACTTAATGACATCATATTTGGAGGGCCTTTTAGACTTACTCTGAGTGTTTAACTATGGGAAGCAGAAGTAGGACTAGAAGGTGGAAGTCACACTGAGTACAACTAGGTTAATAATGGAATGGGCCTGTGTTCAAGCAGAGGCCGACGTTGACCTGGCAGGAATATTGTAGAGCCCGTCCTTGCAGGGAGCGTAAAATAGATCCTTTCAGATTTTATGACTTTTTTTTTTGCTGTAGAGTGAAGAGGAAACAAATAAAGGTGAATCTCTCAAATCCCAGTTGAAACCAGAGTCACAGCTAGATCTTCGTGTACAGGAGCTGATAAAGTTGATCTGTAATGTCCAGGCCATGGAAGAGATGATGGTAGAAATGAAATATGATACCAAGAAAGCCCCACTTGGTAGGACTTCAGATTCGACCCTACATTCTCACTTCATACTCTAGTTCCTTTACCAGGATATTTTATCACCATCATGATTTAAAGCTTGCTGATATTACTGAACAAAGAAAGAGAGATTTGGGGTGAGAGGTTGCGTGGGGGGAGGAAGAACAATTTTGAAAGTTGAAAGGTGAGAGTCTTTGTTGGGCAGGGACACAAATACAGTTGACAGGCTTGGGACCCTAGTTGTGGAGTCTGATCTCTGGCTGCGTCTGCAGGGAAGCTGACAGTGGCACAGATCAAGGCAGGTTACCAGTCTCTTAAGAAGATTGAGGATTGTATTCGGGCTGGCCAGCATGGACGAGCTCTCATGGAAGCATGCAATGAATTCTACACCAGAATACCACATGACTTTGGGTAAGGCCTGTGCTGTTACTTCACTTTGGTCTTCTGCCCAGCCATATCCCCTACATCACTCAGCAGCAACTATAATCTTTTTAATTTTTCATTTCTAAGGAAATGATCATCTTGAATAGCTGTAGAGCGAAAATGATTTATAGATAGCCTATTTAATCAGCTTATGAGTATGGGATGTGATCTCCTGGCCTGATTACAACCATATTCTCTGACAAAGTGGAAGTTACCAACTCAAGAGAGAGTGGGGTCTAGCTATCCAACCAACATATAAAACACCTTCAGGCGTATCACCCTGTTTCCTATTCTTTAAGGTGACAGTAACACACTAACACCATTTCTGTGAACTCAAAGGATATTAAGTATATAAAATACATTTTATCTTTGTTGATTCTGCATTCTGGTGCTTCCTTTATTTTTATTCCTCTATTGCTTTATAGAAGCCTGTGACCTAGAAGTAACCCCGCGTGGTCAATAGGTATATTTCTGCCTCTAGATAGGACTTCATCCAAACTATTCCTTATTGATGTCAATACATCTTATTTTTATTTTTATTTTTTAATTTTTATTTATTTTTTTTTGGTACGCGGGCCTCTCACCGTTATGGCCTCTCCCGTTGTGGAGCACAGGCTCCGGACGCACAGGCTCAGCGGCCATGGCTCACAGGCCCAGCCGCTCCGCGGCATGTGGGATCTTCCCGGACCGGGGCACAAACCTGTGTCCCCTGCATCGGCAGGCGGACTCTCAACCATTGCGCCACCAGGGAAGCCCCATCTTATTTTTAAAAAGTTCCCATAAAAAGGAATTTTAACTCTAGTCCCAAATGTCAAAATCTATATAGTTTGTTCATTTTATCCTACTCAGAGTATATGCATAATATCTCTTTATATATTTGGAAGTTAAAATCTCTTACAGATCTCTATCAAATGGAAGACCCCAGTTTCTTATACCTATTTTCTAAAGGACCTATCTTTAGTCTGTTATTTTTAGTCATGTGCCTTTTGGCCACACATCAGAGAACTAATTATTGGTTATATCTCTGTCCTAGACTCCGTACCCCTCCATTAATCCGGACAGAGAAAGAGCTGTCAGACAAAGTACAGCTACTAGAGGTGAGATATGTGTGGATTGGGAAGTATTACATCTCTTGCCCCAGGTTCCTCCCACACTGATTTTCTGTCTCATCTTGTCAGGCTTTGGGAGACATTGAAATTGCCATTAAACTGGTGAGGACAGAACTGCAGAGCCCAGAACACCCACTGGACCAACACTATAGAAAACTACATTGTGCTTTGCACCCTTTAGACCATGAGAGCTATGAGTTCAAAGTAAGAAAAATGATCATTTATTTTCATAACAAAATAAATGATTCACCCTTCCCCATCCCCCTGTTCTCTGACTACTTCTGGTTAAGAGAAAACTTGAGGGCAGAACTATTTACTAGGAATTGGGAAGGTAGGGCTCTTTCTAGCTGCCCTTGTGAGACCATTTGGGCCAATTTACACCAGAAGCCCTGAGGTTCTTCAGCTCACCATGGTCTCTTATAGAGTCCGCATCAGCCATTTCTTTCATTCTTCTTCACAGGTGATTTCCCAGTACCTGCAGTCTACGCATGCTCCCACACACAGTGACTATACCATGACCTTGCTGGATGTATTTGAAGTAGAGAAGGAGGGTGAGAAAGAAGCCTTCAGAGAGGACCTTCATAACAGGTCTCCATTTAGCTTTGGGTTTGGGAAGACATTCCCTTGCCTGAAGCGCAGTTATGGAACTTACAGAGAAGGATAGCAGAGACAGCTGTTGGTGTTTTTTTATGCTTATGGCCTATGTTTGCAGGAGAGCAAGAGAGAGTACAATAATATTGGCTTTTCCTTAGGATGCTGCTATGGCATGGTTCCAGGCTGAGTAACTGGGTGGGAATCCTGAGCCACGGGCTTCGAATCGCCCCACCTGAGGCTCCCATCACAGGTTACATGGTGAGTAGAAATTGAACCCTGGAGGTAGGTACAAGGGAAAAGAATACAATTTTCTCAGTCCTTCCCTCCCCCCTTTCTTTTTTTTCCTAGATTAGGATTAGGTGGTGACCTGGCATTGACTATGACCTTCCTTTCTTAAATTCCTAAGGATATCCCTCCTTTCTCCCCAGAAAGCAGAGATTCATTGATGCTTCTGCCTTCTCTTGGAACAGAATTGTGAGGGGAAATGGAGAAGGGTCTATATTGTATTTAAGATAATAGAACACAGGGTCAGTGGTATGAGCCTCCCTTCTAACACGATGGGTTAGGCAGCTGACCTTGTTTTTTTTTTATTTGTATGTTTCAGTTTGGAAAAGGAATCTACTTTGCTGACATGTCTTCCAAGAGTGCCAATTACTGCTTTGCCACTCGCCTAAAGGATACTGGACTGCTGCTCCTGTCAGAGGTAAGGCAGGAACACATCCGTGATTTCTAGTTTATTATTAGTTCCTATTTTTCCAAAGAGAAATGTTCAGCCACAGAACCAAGAGGTTCACCTGGGAGAACCTGAGAGGGAAGCCAAGTGCAATTTCCACTGCATTCGATTCTGCTGGAGTAGGAGAAGAAAGTACTGATGGAGTTTTCTGTTTGGCTTTAGAGCCATTCATTTCAGTAGGATGTGGTCATTTAAAGATCCTTTTCTTTGCAGGTAGCTCTCGGTCAGTGTAATGAGCTACTAGGGGCCAATCCAGAGGCAGAAGGATTACTTCAGGGCAAACACAGCACCAAGGGGCTAGGCAGGATGGCTCCCAGTCCTACGTGCGCCATCACCTTGTAAGTACTCAGAGCCTGGAGGGTCAGAAAACTCCTTTTGGCCAGATAAGACTCTCTACTTTCTCTATTCAAACTTCTGAACCAGAGGCAGATGTTGACACACATTCTTCCATTTGGCAGGAATGGGAGTACAGTGCCCTTAGGACCAGCAAGTGACACAGGAATTCTGAATCCAGAGGGTTATACCCTCAACTACAACGAATTTATTGTCTATAACCCCAACCAGGTCCATATGCGATACCTTCTAAAGGTTCGATTTAATTTCCTGCAGCTGTGGTGAATGTTGATATTAAACAAACCAGAGAAAATATGATCTTCAAGCAAGAAAACAGGCAACGTTGTACTTTTGATTTTCTCATATTTTCTGTAATAAAGACAGTACAAATCTTCCACTGGCTTCTTCGGGCTTTACTTCTGCAAGCACATATTTCTTCTGATGTTAGTGTATCTTTATTTTCAGGACAGAAAATACAGCTTCTCTGCATATGCCACGGCTCGCTGCAGGTTACTCAGGATCCTGTTCTGTTCTTTCACAGCAGAATAGCCTCTGTGCATTGAGGGAGACTAATGGAGGTTCATGTTTTTCTCCATTTAATACAGTTTTTCTGCAAACTGGAGTTTGTTGGGTAGTATTATAGGAAGGGTAGAGGCAGCAAAGACTGAATTGTTTCCCATACAAATCTTCTCACTTGCCTTTTTCCCCTGTTTACCACCTGCAGACCAGGTCTCCCACCGCTTAGCATCCTAGGTCTCAGCAGATGTCCAAAATTTTGGGTAGCACTTGGAGGACTGTCACTAAGCCTAAATATATCTCAGGGAGGAAGGGAGAGAAGGAGAATGATTTAATGTACCCCACTCCATCTAAGAAGTACTAAAGTCTAAAACAGATCCAGAGACTTCTTGACTATTTGTAAACACATGCAACACAGATAAACACACACATACAACATACTTCCTTAGTAACAATGAAGGTTATTTAAATGAAAACAAGAGTTTGTAACTTTTTAGAGACCAGATTACCAATATCTATCAAAAATTTTAAATGTACACACCCTTTGACCTAAAAATTACAGATGTACATGTTTACATAGATGATGTCACTGCAGAATTGTTATATGCAAAAAACCCCATAAATAAGGAACTAGTTAAATATATTCTCTCATTGAAATAGTATGCTGCTGTTAAAACTAGACTATACACTTCAAAAAAATGTAAGAGAAGGGAATACTTCCCAACTCATTTATAAGGCAGTATAAAACTAAACCCAGATAAAGATATCACAAGAAAATTATAGACCAGTATCCTGTAAGAATGTAGATACAGGTGCAGTGGTTAATAATCCACCTGCCAATGCAGGAGTCACAGGTTCAAGTCCTGGTCCAGGAAGATCCCATACGCTGCAGGGCAACTAAGCCCGTGAGCCACAACTGCTGAGCCCGTGTGCCGCAACTACTAAAGCCCACGTGCCTAGAGCCCATGCTTCGCAACAAGAAGCCACTGCCATGAGAAGCCTGCGCACTACAACGAAGAGCAGCCCCTGCTCGCCACAACTAGAGAAAGCCCGCGTGCAGCAATGAAGGCCCAACACAGCCAAAAATAAATACATTTATTAAAAAAAAAAAAAGAATGTAGATACAGAGACTTCCCTGGTGATCGAGTAGTCAAGAATCCACCTTCCGATGCAGGGGACATGGGTTCGATCCCTGGGTGAGGAACTAAGATCCCGCGTGCTGCGGGGCAACTAAACCTGTGTGCCACAACTAGAGAGGCTGAACGCCGCAACTACTGAGCCCGTGCACTCTGGAGCTCGTGCGCCACAACTAGAGAAGCCCGTATGCTGCAACTAGAGAGAGAAGCCCACAATGAAGAGCCCACATGCTGCAATGAAGACCCAGCTCAGCAAAAAAAAAAGAATGTAGATACAAAAATAAAATACTATCAAGCCTAAACCAGCAAACCATAAAAAAGGATTATACAGCATGACCAAATGAGATTTATTGCAGAAATGCAAGGTTGGTTCAACATACGAAAATCAACCAAAATTGATGGTTGTGACTTTTGCCAAATGTAGGGCAAAAGTCACATGACCATCTCATTAGATGCAGAAAAAGCAATTGGCAAAATTCAACACCCTTTCACGATAAACATTCAACAAACTCAGAATGGAAAGGACCTTCTTCAACCTAATAAAGGATGTCTATGAAAAACCGCAAAAAGACTGAAAGTTTTTCCCCAAAGATCAGGAACAAGACCAGGATATCTGCTCTCACCACTTGCATTCAGCATTGTACTGGATTCTGGGCACAGTAATTAGATAAGGAATAGAGGGGAAAAGGCATCTATATTGAAAAGGAAGAGGAAAAACTATATTGGCAGATTACATGATCTAATATATATATAGATTAGATTACATGATGTAATATATATATATAGATTAGGTTACATGATCTAATATATATATATTAGATTACATGATCTAATATATATATAAAGCCCTAAACAATACATACAAAAGGAAATTAGAGATAATAAGTTCAACAAGGTTGTGGGATACAAGATCAATATACAAAAATCAGTTGTATTTCTATACACTAGCAATGAATAGTCTGAAAAGGAAATTAAAATCCCTTTATAATAGCATCAAAAAAAATTAGGAGTAGATTTAAATCACAAAACTTGTACACTGAAAATGACAATACATTATTGAAAGAAATTTAAGAAGACCCAAATAGGTGGAAATACACTGTGTTCATGGATTGGAAAATTTAATATATCTAAGGTGGCAATACTCCCCAAAGTGATCTACAGATTCAGCGCGATTCTGGTCAAAATTCCAATAGCCTTTTTGCACAAGTGAACAAGACAAACCTAAAATTCATATGAGATTGCAAAGTGATCTTGAATAGCCAAAACAATCTTGAAAAAGTTGGAGGACTCACACTTTCTGATTTCAAAACTTACTACAAAGCTGTAGTAATCAAGAAAGTGTGGTACTGGCATAAAGATGATATATAGATCAATAAAATTGGAGAGTTGTGAAATAAATACATGTATCTATGGTCAACTGATTTTCAACGAGGATGCCAGGACTACTAAAAGGGGGAAAGAATAGTTTTTTCAATAAATGGTGTCAAGACAACTTGGATATCCACATGCAAAGTAATCAATTTGGAATACTACCTCACACTATATGCAAAAATTAACTCAAAGTGTGTCAAAGACTTAAATGTAAGAGCTAAAACTATAAAACTTTTAGAAAACACAGATGGAAATCTTGTGACCTTGGATTAGGCAATAGTTTCTGAGCTATGACACCAACAGCACAATCAACCAAAGAAAATAATAGTGTTCATCAAAATTTGAAACTTTTGTTAATCAAAGGACACTATCGGGACTTCCCTGGTGGTCCAGTGGTAAAGAATTCACCTTCCAATGCAGGGGACACGGGTTCGAACCTTGGTCGGGGAACTAAGATCCCACAGGCTGCAGGGCAACTAAGCCTGCGTGCCACAACTACTGAGCCCATGCTCCTCAACTGGAGAGCCCATGTGCTGCAAACTACAGAGCCCACACACTCTGGAACCAGTGTGCCACAACTAGAGAGAGAAAACCTGCACACCACAACTAGAGAGAAGCCCGTGCGCTGAAACAAAGAGGCCACATGATGCAACAAAATACTCCACGTGCCACAACGAAGACCCAATGCAGCCAAAAAAATAATTAATTAATTATAAATAAATAAATAGATACACTAGGTGAAGGAAAAAAAAGGACACTATCAAGAAAGTGAAAAGACGACCTACAGAATGGGAGAAAATATTTGCAAATCATAACACGATGAGGATCCAGTATCCAGAATATATAAAGAACTCTTACAATTCAACAATAAAAAGATAAATAGGGGCTTCCCTGATGGCGCAGTGGTTAAGAATCCACCTGCCGATGCACGGGACATGGGTTTGAGCCCCGGTCCGGGAAGATCCCACATGCCGCGGAGCAACTAAGCCTGCGCGCCACAAGTACTGAACCTGCACTTGAGCCCATGAGCCACAACTACTGAGCCAATGTACCACAACTAGCCCGTGTGCCTAGAGCCCGTGCTCCGCAACGAGAAGCCACCGCAATGAGAAGCCCGTGTACCGCAACGAAGAGTAGCCCCCGCTCGCCACAACTAGAGAAAGCCCACGTGCAGCAACAAAGACCCAACGCAGCCAAAAAAATAAATAAATAATAAATTTATTTACAAAAAGATAAATAACCCAGTTAAAAACCAACCAAAGAATCTGAATAGAAATTTCTCCAAAGAAATACAAATGTCCAATAATAAGCACATGAAAAGATGTTCAACATCATTAAATATTAAAGAAACAAATCAAAATCACAAGATACCACTTGACAAACACTAGCAGGGCTGCAATTAAAAAGACCAAAAATAACAAGTAGTGGTGAAAATGTGGACGAATTAGAAACCTCTCATGTTACTGGTGAGAATGTAAAATGGCTCAGCTTCTTTGGAGAATAGTTTGGCAGTTCCTCAAATAGTTAAAACGTATAGTTACCATGTGACCTACCAATCCTGATCTTAGGTATGTAAAGAGAATTGAAAAGAAATGTTTACACAAAAACTTGGACGTTGACTGTTGATAGCAACATAATAATAGCCAAAAAGTGGAAACAACCAGAATTTCTATCAATTGATGAATGGATGAACACAATATGGTGTATCTATACAATGGAATATTATTGTATTATTTATTGTTATATTGTATTATTATTATAAAATGGAATAAAGTATTGATACATGCTACAAAATGGATAAACCTTGAAAACATGCTAAGTGAAAGCCACACAAAAGGCCACATATTGTATGATTCCATTTATATAAAATGTCTTGAGTAGGCAAATCCATAGAGATGAAAAGTAGATTAGCAATTGCCAGTGGCTGGAGGAAGGGGTGAGAGGGGAGTGATTCGGTACAATGTTTCTTTGGAGGTAATAAAAATGTTCTGGAATTAATGGTGATAGTTGCAGTGTTGGAATATACTAAAAACCACTGAATTATAGGGTGAAAAACAGGACTCCCCTAACACCACTAGTCCAGTGCTTAAGGCTCCGGGGGAAGGGGGAACGGGTTTGATCCCTGGTCAGGGAACTAAGATCCCGCATGCTGTGCAGTGTAGCCAGGAAAAAAAAAAAAAAGTGAAAATGAATTATATCTCAATTAAAAATGCTATACTGAATTTCTGTGATATATATTTTTCCTTTAAAAATAGTGGCCAAAAAAGTTGCATTGAAATATACATACTATGTAGTTTAAGTAATAAAATGCAATAGGCTCTCAAAAAGTAAAATAGATATTCACGAGTCCATACTGATATGTGAATGACTCAATATATAAATAAGTGGGGAAGAGGGGATAAACATTCCTTTTAGAATTTCAATTAATATAGAAGGGCTGAGGGAAATAGAAAATCATCATTAGAAAATCACAGTCATAATTGCTCAGGCAAGATTGATGCATGAATATTAAAAAGTCAGTGAAAACAGAATATTTGCATAGTCTAAAAAAACTTACCTCAAAATTTATTGATTTTGTGGTGATTACCACAAATTCTTTGATATATCTCCCTCTTAGAGGCTTAATCCCCTTCCCCTTGAGTGTGAGCTAGACTTAATGACTTGCTTCTAACAAACAATATGGAGAAGGTACAGTAAGAAAAACCTGGCAAACATCGCATCAACCTTACAAGTGATCAAGGTTAACACCACTAGTAATAAGTCATGTTGATATCATTGCTTTTGATATGATGTAACAAGAAGGGCACATCATCTCTTGTATTCTTCCTTTAAATTCATAATTTCAGTCTGTTCATGAGAAGACAGCAGACAAAGTCAAACTGAGGGATATTCTACAAAACACCTGACCAGAAATCTCCAAGAATGTCAAGACTATGGGAAGTCTGAGACAGGGTCACAGCTGAAGGATTAGACTAAGGCGCCATAATGACTAAATGCAATGTGATATTCTGGATTGGACCTGGAACAAAATGAAGATATTAGTGGAAAAACTGAGGAAATCGAATCACATATGTAGTTAATAATATTGTATCAATGTTAATTTTTTGGTTATGTAAGATGTTAACACTAGAGGAAGCTGGGTGAAGAAGGGTATGTGGGAATATTCTGTGTAAATCTTAACTGATCTCTTTTAAAAAAGGACTAAGAGCCATTCTACTGGAAAAGCATCAACACAGGTTCTTTGAGGGTATAACTGTGTATCTGGTTCCTAGTTCTTCCAGATACATGGTAGGATGACACTTCCCTCCCCTTTGACAATAGGCAGAGCCGTGTGACTTGCTTTGCTCACACATATAAAATATGAGTGGAAGTGATGTGTTTTATTTCCAGGTAGATATAGAGCCAACAAGTGGGGTTTTTTTCTTTTTTAAAAATTCTATCAGTTCCCCATATATATATTTTTTAACTGAAAAATTGAGTCCAGATTTCATCCGACTGATTAAATATATACCAATAACCAAGACATTTTTGAGAAAGAATAACAAGGTGATACTTGCACTAGTGGATAAGGAAAAGAACAGTCAAGCACTTCCTGAACATTTACCATGTAAGTGTCAACTACTGTTCTAAGTGTTTCACATGTTTTAACTCATTTAATCCTCACAACATCCCTAAAAAATAGGCAATATTATTATGCCTATTTTACAGATGGGGAAAGGGAAGCAGTCTTGTTAAAACAAATTTCTGACCTGTCATGGAACAATACTTTCGTAAAATATAATAAAAATGAAGTACCAGGAAAATGAACCATCAAGAATTTGTGGAACAGCACTGGTCCACAAACCAAACTTTGTTTTTGTGTCGTGGCCTCTCCCGTTGCGGGGCACAGGCTCCGGACGCGCAGGCTCAGCGGCCATGGCTCACGGGCCCCGCCGCTCCGCGGCATGTGGGATCTTCCCGGACCGGGGCACGAACCCACGTCCCCTGCATTGGCAGGCGGACTCTCAACCACTGCGCCACCAGGGAAGCCCACAAGCCAAGCTTTGAATAGATATTTTCTAGATTTCAAAAACAAATTGTGGTGAGAGTTCCCCGATGGCCAAGTGGTTAGGATTCTGGGCTCTCACTGCTGTGGCCCAGGTTCATTCCCTGGTCAGGGAACTGAGATCCTGCAAGCCGCACGGCACGGCCAAAACAAACAAACAAAAAGACCCAAACTGCACAGATGTGTAAAAACAGATGTTAAAAACTGACACATGAAAAAGGTGCTTCTGTGGGTTGAAGAAGACTGTTCCAATGTCCTATGATCCTATAATCCAGTGACTATAATTGAACTCATCCAGGCACTGGGAGACACTGAAATTGTTTAATGATAAGAACTCAGAAAATATTTAACGTAAAACCTAAACTGATTTTCCCTTCAACTCCCTTGGGGACATATTTACTGTTACCTAGAACCTGTTCTTCACTCATAGCAATTATATCTCCAAGATAAGAAAGATCACACCCTTCAGGTGGACCTGGTAAACAGAGCTGAGTCTACTGAGCAAGGTATGCTTTACTTTCTCCAGCCCCACTCCTCCATCCTCAGCTGGGGTGCCTTTGTAGAATTTTTAGAGCATGGAAGACAGACATCTAGGGCTTCCTCCTTCCTTGGCCCATGCTTTCAGGGGAACAAAAGGCAAAAGATTGAACCCAGTGACCTCCAGGATGATGCTGTACCATGGTTCTCTGTAGCGTTTCTGGGTAATGGTATGAATCATAAGTTTCAAATTACCTTAACTTGGACTTCTAGTCACAAGGTTCATGTAGAGCAGGTAGTCTAGAAGGTATATTTAGAGCCCTGCATGAGGCATGGGATAAAAGACAGAAGCATGACCTACGATTAAAACTTATCAGCTGATGGCATTCCTTATGTCTTTATCCCCAGGCTGAGAGAGAATATGAGGCATTGGTAGAAATAAGATAAAGTCCTTCAGGTGATTTCTCCACATAAAATCTGGAATCAGGGCAAAGTAAGAATGAAACTGAGTACCCCTCAACTCCCTAAATCCAGAAAACTCTAGACCAGAGTGCAGTGATATGTCTCTGAGAGAACCCTACCAACCCAGGATAAAATCCTGTAATAGCTCTGGCTTATCATACACAAGTCCTTGACTTCTTGGACACCGAAGACCCTTAACCCTTCCTTAACCCTTAGAAAGAAAGGGCCTCAGGGAACTTCCTCTCCCATAAAACAGACTTATAGGAAAATAAGAGGGTCACAGTTTACTTAAGAGGGTCACAGTCCACAGCAAGTCCATGTGTAGGCATTGTTCCACCTTTCAACTCATTTTATCTTTATGAACTTCAATTTGAGAGAGACACCCTTTTGTGATCTCCTCCAAGAACGCAAATTACTATACTGACTAATGCTTCCAAGTTAAGTGGCTGCCGCTTGCCCTGTCAGAGGCTGTGAAAGCCAGAAGACACGTTCTGCTCTCAGAGCCCTGGCTTCTCACCTCTCACCTGGGCAGTTGGCTCTGAGTAGATGGGGCTGCTTCTGTGACAGGAACCTAGCGTTGTCCTGGTTCTATCCCAGTTCTTTCCAAATACCCTGAACCAGGGCCCAAGGGACTCATTCTTCCTTCTCTTCCTCTTCCTTGAACAAGTGAGAGGTCTTCAGATTTCTGTTCAAACTAAGTGCTGGTCAACATCGCTTTCATTCCTCCTCCTGGTAGGAGTCATACCTTACGGTCCTGGGGCCAGAAAATGACACAAGAATTCTAAAGCATAATTTCAAAGAATACTAAAGATCTGGTTCACTTTCTTGCAGTTCTGGTAAGGATTAATGTTAAATCAGAAAAGAAACATAAGAACATTCATATTCTTCCCTCTTGGTCCAAATCCACATTAAGAACACAGGCAGGACTGCATGTGAGATTTTCCCACCTTTTATTTATATAATTGTATCAAGAACGTAGCCACTGGTGTCTTCAGGCTTTGCATCTCTAGCACAAGCGGCCTCTTTGCCCTGAGCAGTGATCTTCATTCCCAGGACAGAAAGTATACATTGCCCTGTGTGTCTCCCACTGCGAGCTGCAGGGCAGAGTTAGGACCCAGCCAAGGTTCCAGGCAGCTCACTGCCCCTTCACATCGGAACAGGCCCAGCTACAATGGGAACAAAAACGGGAGATGTGGGCTACAAGCCTAGGGCCTCCTTACTTATTTGTCTCACACCAATGACTTTTGTTTAGAAACAGGTTAGTTGCACATTACTGCAAGAAGGACAGAAGAACACAGTCTTGATCTTTTGCCCTTTCTTACCCCAAGTTTGCTCTATGACATCCCTTTAGCCCTCCTTACACACACACACACACACACACACACACACACACACACACACTTACGAGCTGCATACTGGGTCTCTCCCACAGTTTAACATCTCTGTCCTTTGAAGCTGTCACCAGCAACTCAGGCAGCACGTGGAGGGCTGTGACAGAGCCCGTGTGAATCTTAGGGAGGGAGGGGAAGAGGTGTGGTGAGTTCTCAGTGGACCCTCCTCAGACAAGGAAGCAGAGAAGTCTGCTGGGTCAGACCTAGAGCGTCCCCCCCAACGTCTGTGACCTTTCCCTCAAACTCACCTTTCTACGTTGCCGTGTCTTTAGCTGTGGGACTGCTGGACAGGTATACGTGTCAGCACATACACACGCGTCTGTCTCTGGAGTTCGGGTTTCAGGCATTCCTACTTTTTCCTGCCAGATATTACCTGTGGTCCATTCTCCTTCAACGTTGCATCTAGCTAGGTTCCACAGCGTCCCATCAGAGCTGGCACACAAAAATGAGGACTCTGCCATTTCAAGGGCAGAGTTTGAGCCAGGTCTTAGACTTTGAAGGATCCACCATCCTCCCCTAGGCCACCTCTGGATTCCTTGGGCCCTCCCATCACCACTCACCAGATTCAGGTTTGGCCTGAGTTACCGATATGAGGGTCTTATTAGGATTCTCTAAGCTCAGATCAAATTCTGGGCACTCTGCAAACTCTCCTAATTCCTTTTGGCTCTGTGAAAGGATAGATCATTTTGATTAGCCTACTTGTATCACTTACTGCTGCCCAGACAAAGCAACTCTTTTCTGCTCTGGGCTGGTCAAGATTTTTCAAAATCGTATCCTAGATACAGGAAAGTACTGATACACAAATCTTAAATGGACATCTTGATAAAATTTTACACGTGTATACATCCATGTAATCCCTGCCCAGATCAAGATGTAGAACATTTCCATCACCCTGGAAAGTCGCCTTCACGCCCCTTCCCAGTCAATACCAGAGTATCACCACCCCCAGAGCTAACAATATTCCGACTTCTGTCACTATAAATTAGTTTTGCTTATTCTTGAACTTCATTTAGGTGAAATCATGTAATATGTAGTTTTTTGTGTCTGGCTTCTTTCGCCCAACATAATGTCTATGATATATATCTGTACTGTTCCAGACACTGCTAATACTCACAGTGGCAAGACAAGACAGATATGAAGAAAATGCAATGAAAACAACTAGGTTTATGGTTTCCCACGATTCTTTTAAACACTAGAATCCTTTTTAGTATCAATGAAATCTTATAGGGAAACCCAATATAAAATGCTCTTAAGTAGAGCTATAGTTGAAGGAAGAGAAGGGTATTTGGAACCAACTGCTTTTCCCTTCCTTCCTCTTATCCTCCATCATGGCCCCAAGGCTTTAAAACATTGGTCCTGGACAAATGTTTGTTTTAACACACACCCAGACAGAACTTACTGAGAAAGAAAGAACTCTGAGGTTCATTGACTGCAGGACAAACACACCATAGTCCTGGTGGGTGGACAACATTATAGGATCTTCTGAATAGCTTCTCCTGGTTGATAAGAAAGAAAGAGGCTAAGCCCAGGAATACCTCTCCATAAGACCCCAATGTTTGTTCTAGTTAGACCCAAACTCAGGGTAGCCACTAACCCACTTTTCCTCTTTTCTCCAGCCCAAGAGAAAACATTTTGGATCTTACCAGATTACAGAGGGCTCATCACCTGGCTTCATGTGCAGTAATTGCAAATCTGCTTTGGCCAAGATGAGGGAGTGACCGTCAGGGACCAGACTTACACCTGTCAGGAACCCTAAGTCCTCCTGCAGAACTCGGTTCAGGTGAAGACTATAGCGCAAAAAAGGATACATGGACAGAGAAAGATTCTACTTTAGTCCACCTCTCTCAGCTCCCCATGAATTCCTCAGGAGTAAAGTATAAAACAAAATATATCACCATCCCTACAAATTGTGTTCCTCTTTCTGTTTTTGTTATATTAATTAGTATTCATCATACCATCATCACCTTATCTGCTCAAACCAGGAATCTCTAACATTCCTGTCCTTTCCTTCCCTCCTGACCTCCAATTGATTGATAAGCACTGTGGACTCTACTGGCAACACATGCCTAAATCTTTATCTCTCCTTTTCATCCCCACTGCCCACGTCAGGGCTCACGTTCTGTCTTCCCTGGACTAGAGCATCAGCTGTAAATGTGGTCGCCCTACGTTTAGTATCTATCTACTACTAACCATCCTCCGTGTGGCCACTAGAGTTCTCTTCCTAAAATTCAGATAATTATTC
This sequence comes from Leucopleurus acutus, assembly GCF_964270905.1. Lineage (NCBI taxonomy): Eukaryota > Metazoa > Chordata > Mammalia > Artiodactyla > Delphinidae > Leucopleurus > Leucopleurus acutus. Next base: position 75,965,169 of record NC_139142.1, on the reverse strand, counting down.
TGCTCAAAATTCTTAGCACTGTGCCCTCTACAGCCTGGCCCCAGTTCATTTTTTCAACCCGATTCCCCACCACCACTCGCACCAAGAACCCAAAGACTGAGCTATACTCAGAACACACCACGCACTCTCATGCCTCCATGCCTTTTGTTAATGCTACCTCCTCTTCCTAAAACACCATTCCCTTCCCTTACTGATTCAGAAAATTCCTACTCATCCTCTAAGCCCAATCTCAAATAGCAACTCTTTTGTAAACAGCAAATGTCTTAAATTCTGCAGCCCCAGGAATTTTACGTATATAAAATATATATATATATATAAATATATATATATCTTTATTATAGCAGTAATCACTCTGCATATTGTTGGCAGTTTACTTATCTGCACATTCCTGTACTGTGAGCTCCCTTAGTTAAAAATTAATTTCAATCTGGTTCACACTGCCTGGCCCAGAGCTTAGCATAAAGTAGGCACTTGATAATTATTACTTAAATTGACATGATGAGCAGAAAACAATTTCCCAGTGACTTTTTCCTGCTTACTAACATCCTATTGACCTAGTTCAGAAGTAGAAGGGAGTGATTTGAGCAAAATCCCAGATGTAACTGTATTCATTAACCCAGCCGCCTCACTTCACCTGAAATTTCTGGGTGCCGAACCCTTCTGCAGTTCCACTTGCCACTCACTGACTTTTTCATCAGCACTGACAACAATCAAGGTGTGTGCTGAGTACCAGATCAGAGCACTGATGCGGCCTGGAGCCTAGTGAATACAAGTTTATTTCAGTATATCTGAGGAACCAGGATTAACCTTCTTCCCCATCCCAGGCGTCTACGCAACCTCTAACCCCGGCACATACCATCAGATACGTAGCCAGGGCAGAATTCACATAAACAGAGAACTGAAGTTGACCCCATTCACCTGTGCTGTGGCCACAGCCTTTGCTTCCTGCCACAAGGTGAGTTCCCCAGCTTGATTCCCAGACACTGCTATAGAACCGTCTGGGGCCCAGGCCACAGCAGTGATGGCTGCATGACTCCTGGGTATATATGTGTCATCTGGAGAAGAAAGGAAGTGATTCATTAGGAGCTGGACCACTGTTGGGATACAAGAGGAGATAGCAGGCTACCCTTGACCTTCTTGGTCCGACAAACACACCCCCCTTTCACACCTTGAGTCTCTCTACACCTCACCTGCTTCTTCAGGTACCTGCCAGAGCTGTATGGAACCATCCTCTGAGGCAGTCAGCAGGAGGCCTGAGGTTTCTGAAACAGCGGCTGCACTGACTGGGCCACTGTGTCCCAGGAGGCTGTGTGTTTGAAACACCTAGGAGGAAAGGATGGAGATGGCACAGTGGGGAGGTGACACAGCAGGATGCTGTACCATCATACCCTCTCCACTGCCCCCACCCAAGGCCTTTCAGGGAACTCACCAAGAGTGGATTCCACAACCGTGTGGCCCCATCCAATCCCACAGTTACCACCAGAAGCTCTGACCCCAGCTGGCCAGCTGATAAGATACAGAAACTGAGTCAGGAGAAGGGGAGAAGGGAACAGGCAGCGGGGACGGGAAGGTGGCTGACATGTCATTACCTGCACTGGGCTCCAGGGCAGCTGCACAGTGGCTGATGGGTCCTGGGTGAGCAGGGATGCTGGTCATCTCCACACCCTGATGGTCCCACACTTTCAAGGTCCCATCTCGGCCCACAGATACCACGTGCCCCTCCTGCCCCAGAGCACAGGATAAGAGAAGAGTCACACTGAGCGGGACATGGGAATTACGACTCCCGCCACAGAGGTGTGGGCTCAGCACTAAGGGCCTAGAAGATGTCAAAGAATGAGGACACCCTGGATAGTGGGGCTGGGAGGCTCAGGACTTCCATCATGCCACGAGGTCATGATACTGAGATACTGTGTTTTCATGCTCTCCCTCCCCTCACACCAACCCTCAGCCTCAATACCCTAATCCTGCTCTAATTCAGGCCCAAGCATCTCACTTTTTTTTATTTTATTTTTTTTTTTTGCGGTATGCGGGCCTCTCACTGCTGTGGCCTCTCCCATTGCGGAGCACAGGCTCCGGACGCGCAGGCTCAGCGGCCATGGCTCACAGGCCCAGCTGCTCCGTGGCCTGTGGGATCTTCCCGGACCGGGGCACGAACCCGTGTCCCCTGCACTGGCAGGTGGATCTCAACCACTGCGCCACCAGGGAAGCCCAAGCATCTCACTCTTTATACTCCTTTTGCCTTTGGGATTAGATACGCAATGCATCCAGTCTCCCAAAGCCCCCTTAACCTTCCCAGGGACCCCCAGTGAGCTCTCCACTGCCTTCTCACCACGGCCAGCACGGCGCTCACGGCACTCTGGTGACCCAGGAACTGACCAAGCTGCTGTCTCGACTCTGGGTCCCACAGCCCTACAGAGCCATCACTGGAGCAGGAGACCTGCAGAGTCAGAGGGCATAGGAGTGGAATAATCAGCATCCCGCCAGCATTTCTCTATACTTATAATGTAGGGTGGAGGGCTGTAAGCCTTGTGATTAACAGCAAGGGCTGTCCTGGGTTCAAATCCTAGTTCCACCATTCATTGCTTGGTGACCTGGGGCCAGTTCATCTCTCTGGGCCTCAGGCTTCTCATCTGTTCAACTAGGATAATGACAGTGTACCTACTGATATGGGGCTGAAGCATCTACGTAAAGGACTTAGCAGGATGCCTGGTACATAGTGAGCATTGAATAAATAGTAGCTATTGTCCTTGTTATTAACATAATGTCAGTCAACAACAACTTTCTCTCACCCCGACAAAGGTGAGAAGTCTGCAACGCCCAGGAGAGATCTGGCTGCCTAGAAGTCAGGGGTAGGACAGACAATGACAAGTCTATTCAATTGCTACTCATTTCTTTTTGAGAACAACAGGGACTGCGTTGGAAAACTAGGCTTTACCAACGCTGAGTGCATAATTTGAGACCCATTTTTCACTTAGGACCAAAGAAATCATAGCACTACCTTTACCTGCAGACACAGGGCATCCTAAGGCCTTGGGGGGACAGTTCTGTGTTCTTGTTAAGAGCATGGGCTTTCTTATCATAAAGTTTACTGGCTCAGCTTCTTCACCTACATGACCCTGGAAATGGTCTTTAATCTAGCTGAGCTCGATATCCTTGTCTATGAAATAGAGAGAATAGTAGTATCTTCTTCACAGGGTGTTGTAAAGACTAAATGAGGCCGTATATGCCAAGGGCTTAGTCCAATGTCTGGCACATACTAAGTGCTCAATAAATGTGCACTATTATATTGGGTGTTAGAAAATCATATACTATATTATAAATGGGTATTAGGAACAGGATGAGGTGGGATGTGTTGTCCTCCCCCAGGGACCCTGCTGAGCTTTGTGCCACCCCCCACCCCTTCACTCACCAGGAGGTTGTCTTTGGTCCAGGCACAGCCAGTGACCCAGTCTCGGTGACAGGCAGAGAAGGAGCAAATCAGAACAGGGGCTTTGGGTGTCCTCACATCCCAGCAGAGCAGACTCTGGACAGGCCCCAAGAGAGGAAGCCATCAGGACCATAGGACACCAGGGCCATCTCAGGCAAAAGGTTTCAAGGAAAGAGGGAATATCAAAGGAGGACGGGTGGACAGATCCCGTACAGGCCATTGAGCAAAGCAAAAAGCTGGAGGAAGCAGCGGGAAGCGAGCTGCTCAAGAATCCAGGACCAGAGGGGCTGGGGGCCCACGGGGAGGAGGGCCCTGCAGCTCACCCGATCCCTGCCCCCGGTGGCCAGGCTGCATCCATCGGTGCTGAAGCTACAGCAGCTTACGGGGCCCTCGTGTCCCCGGAGCTCAGTGCCACAGGGAAAGTCTTCTGTCTTTTGTGGCAGTGCCAGCAACTGCCTTGGCCACAGACGCACTGTGAAGTCCTCTGCATTAGAAATGGGGAGAGAGGAAGATTTTCTGAAAGAGGAAGTGACACAGGCCTGGGAGGCCAAAGACAAAGGCAATCATGGGGGCTGAAGGTGATGTCTGAGGGCACAGCTCCAAGGGAGGGACGCCGTGAGTCCCACCCAGGCCCTGGACGAGGACCATTCACCACGTGAGGCACAGGGCAGGAATGCCAGGCACTCCCAGCCCTGGCTCTGCGGCCGTCTCCTTCTAACTCCCGACTGCACCTCCACACCCTCCTCTCCTAAAGTGCACAGTGTCACTTTGAACAAGCCTCTTACCTAGACAGGACTGAGGCCATTTTCACCTTAACGTCTCTCTTCTCCTAAGGGAGACCCATCCCTTTTACACAGCAAAATCTCCCACTAGGCAGAAACTCAAAGGGTGACACTTTGCAAGTTGCAAAAAAAAAAAAGTTATATAGGTGTGTGTATTTTCACGCACACATATACATACACATCGAAGAAAGGCGTTAGCACATTTGAAAGGAACAGTGATTCACGACCCTGCCCATGCCCTCTGCCCAGCCGTACCTGAGGCAGCAGCCACGAGTTCCTGGGACGTGGCCAGTGCCAGCACAGGCTTCCGGTGTCTGGACAAGAGCCAGAGGGACTGAAGGGAGCCTCCCTGGAGCATCCAGCCCTGCAGGGCCCCATCTTCAGCACCACTCACCAACACCTTAGGGCTGAGCCAGGCCAGTGCAGACACTGCCACATCTAGCACTGGACACTGAGCCCCCTGGGAACCTAGAGAATGAGGGACGACAACAGAGTAAGACGCGCAGAAAGAGGGCCAGAGTTGGGGGAGAGGGCCCTTTCCAGGCTCAGACACTCCAACCCTTCTCCCTCCGGTACCTGAAGAGATTGTGTAGATCCGAATGCCATCTGCTCGGTACCCAACAGCCACCTGATCGCCATCTGGGCTGAGGGCCACGGAGAGGGCAGAAGAGAGAGAGGGGCAACCTAGGCGCCCACGGGGACGACCCAGAGACCCGGACCACACCTGAACCTGAAGGCCAAGAAAGGGGCTTAAAGATACCCACCCCCCATTAAAGTCCTTCTTCCAGAGACTCGTCCCCGAGAGCTACTGTGCACACACTGCACCCCCCCCATAGCAGAAGCTCCTCCAGACTCCTCGGCAAAGGCGCCACCCTCCCCCAAATAGTCCCACACCTTTGCAACCCCTCCTCATAGCCCACCGCCAGCCCTCTGTAACCTGACCTTGCCATCCTCTCCAGCCGTCAGTAACTGGCACCCAGCACGCAGGAAAAGGGCGGCAGTAACAAAGCCGTGGTGCGCAGGGAAGGCAGCCAGCCGTGTCCCCTCCTGCCAGACCCAGAGCTCCACCATCCCGTCCAGCCGGCCCACAGCTACAGCCCGCCCAGACGCACTGAAGGCCAAGGCGCGGACAGAGGCTCCTGGGGCCCCCAGTTCCTGCATGGAGAGGTAGAAACTGGAACGTCAGGGCCCTGCTCTCAACCCAAACTAAGAGTGACCCAGGATGCAGGTGTCCGCCATTTCCCGCTCTCCACTCCCACCCTCCCGTGCTTCCTTCCCCAGGGCCACCCAGCTCCTCTCACCTTGGTGACTTGGAGCCCATCCACCTGGAAGAAGCTGAAACTGCCAGCCCAGCTGCCAATGGCTATCACCTGCCCCTCTGGGTGGAAAGCGATGCAGTTGAGGGGCTTGGGACAGGCGTGCTGGGAGGCCAGCTGCCCGCGGACCGTGTCCCACAGCTGGACGAGAGAGAAGGGGAGGAGGACTCAGGGTGCTGGACACAGATGCCTGAGCCGCTCAGTCCCAGAGCTCCAGGGGCCACCTTGTCCAGTCCCCTGCCCTCAGCAGGCCAAGCAGCCGGAGCCTCTGCCGCACTGAGGAGAACGATCTCACAGGGCTGACCCCGAGTTCAGGGCCGCTTGCACCACCACAGCCCCCTGGTCCTTACCTTCAAGCCTCCCCCCAGGCACACGGTGGCCAGAAGCCGGCCGTCTGGGCTCAGGCAGCAGCCGGTGATCCGGTACTGGTGAGCCTTGATCTGGAGCACCCTACCCCAGGGAGACAAGGTCAGGGGGCCCCCCTGGCCACAGACTCCCTCCTCGTCCCCCTCCCCCGGGCTTCCAACAAACAGGGATGGCCCTCACGCTGAGACGTGAGGGGCCCCTTACCGACAGCCGTGCTGCAGGTCCCAGAGCTCCAGGAGCCCATCAAAGCCAGTAAGAAAGAGGGCGTTGTCGGAGAGGAACGAACAAGAGGAGACCCCACCACAGCCACTCACCACAGACCTCTCCTCCTGTGACAGTGAGCGGGGAAGCGCACTCAGGACACGCCCCTGACCAGTCCACGTCCAGCCACTCCAAGCCCCAAGCAGGAAGGAGGCAATGGCTAGAAGGGCTGGAGCCCTTAGCTCTCTACACTCCCTGCTACGTCTCAAACTCTCGCCCTCTGGTCCCACAGCAGGAGCCCCTGTGAAAAGTGCAAAGCTTTGGGCCGTACTCCAGACCTAGGCCAAGCTCGAACAGCTTCAAGTGGGACCTCCTGATCCAAGTGAGGTCACATCGTCCCCCTCGCTTCGAACCCCGTACGTAACCCCGAGTCACAGAAGGTTTGGTGCTTCTGAGGCGGGAATGACGTCACACACACGCCTATGGGGGGCGGGGCACTGACATGGGTGGAAGAGGAGACAGCGGCTGTGGCTGCAGAGCCCACCTCTCCCGCCTACTGTACGACCGCCCTCTCTCACACGCACTCTGCTGCCATTATTCTCAGCAACTTACAGGGAACATGCCCCCAGCGTCTTTGCCCGGGTTCCTCACTCAACCCAGAACGCCTCCCCGTCTCCATCCTACGTCCTCCAGTAACTGCACAACTCACTTAGCTCTTACCTATGCCACGTGGCTATGTTTTGGTTCCTTTTTTACCTTGTATGCCTTGTTTTTCAACAAAACTGACCACCTGGTGGGCAAAGACAATGTCCTAAGCCCTGTGTTCCTTGCAGTGCTTAGTATAGTGCTGAATCAAACAGGGTGATAACTGGTGGGTTTGGCTTGCCTCAGGCTTCGGGGCAGGACGTGAGGCTCTTCTGAAGGTAAATCCCACCCCGCCTTGCGTGTCGTACCTGCCAGGTTCTCAGGTCCAACAGGTAAACCGTCCCACTGGCAGTGCCCACAGCTGCTCTTTGTCCATTGGGGGAGAAGGCCGCAGCTGTGGGGGGTGAGGAAACTGCCAGGGACAGGCTGGAGCTAGAGGAAGAACAGCAAGAAAGGGAGGAGATGAGGAATGAGGGGAAGGAAGAGGATGGGAATTCGTTTCTGCATTTCTGGGCCTGAACCCCCCTCTCCACGGTGACTGCGGTCTGTTCTTTACTCTCCAGTTTCAGAGAGGGCTGCAGCTTGCTCTCTGGTGGGTTTGCCAGCATCTGGGGTCAAGGGTTTTACCTTTGCTGGCCCCTCAGGGTCTGGGGTTTATTAAGCCAACGTAACATGCGCTGGAGGTACCATCGCTGGGGGAGCTGGGGGGCCTGGCGGCAAAGGGGCGAGTACAGAGGCTGGTTGGCCGCCTGCTGGTGCAGGAGCAGTGGGTACTGGCTGAGGACTGAAGCCTGCTGCCTCAGGAAGGTGTGAAATACAGCAACATCAGCCTCAAGAAGCTTCTGTTCCTTGTCAGGGACTGAGGAAGCTATAGAAGAGATGTGGGGTGTCACTGGGGAGCCAGCCTGGACCCCCATTAACCCCAGCACCAAGTCAATCATATGATGTGTCTAAAATGCTAAGTCTCAAAGTGTGGCCCTCTGGTCCCATATCAGGAACATCTGTTAAAAGTACGAAGCTTTGGGTCCCACTCCAGACCTAGGAAACCAGAAGCTGGGGACGCAGAGATCAGCAGTTTCAACAAGTTTCCCAAGTAATTGTATGCCCACTAAACAAAGTGTGAGAGCCTCTGGTTTAAGAGACCTAAGCAAAAGGTCTCCCAAGAATCACATGCTAACCCTCTTGGCCTTTTCACCTTGGAACAGAAATTCAACTGTTCTTTCCATTACACCTCCCTCCGAGCAGGCCGCCCCCCATGAACACACCCAGGAGCCACTGCTTGGAGAAGACTCCACCCAGTAACTCATCTCACCATAGACGGCATGGGCCTCCAGGAGCTGAGACATCAGACCCAGTTCCAGGTGTGCAGCCACCACTTGGAGACTGGTAAGGAACTTTGCAAGAAAGCCACGGTTCCCGCTCTGGAGCTGGGAAAGTCAGACTGGATTCATTAGGGATGTGATGAGGCTGGTGAGGAGGGACCGTCTAGTCTTGGGCCCTGCCTGTGCAGCTAAGACCTAGACTTAGGAGCTGGGACAAAGGACCTGAAGGACGAGGGCAGGAAAACTGAAAGGAGAAAGGTACACGGAGTTTGGGAAGGGGGTGGGGGTGATAGCGGCAGTGGAGATGATGGTGGTGGTCATGGGGGAGAGGGGTCTCAGAAGAGCCAAAGAAGTTCCTTGGGAGAGGGTGCCTGTAGGATCTGGGGACTAACCAGGTGATAAGGCAGGTCTCCCAGAGCTTCAGGAGGGCAACTTCGGAAGGTACCTGAGGCATCAGGGTCACACGTCTTCCAGAGCTGAGCTGCAGGTGTGGGTCACAGGAACAGACACTGAGACGGGCTCGGCCCTGAAGCATCTCCAAAGATCACGTCCCTCAGGCTACAGCAAGAGCCATCCACCCCCTGGGGTAGCAGGTGCGGGGGCCAGCCGATGTGGAGTACCAGGTCCCACAGTCAGTGTCCCGGGGGTTCACTGGGCTGCAGTCACCTGCGATGAGGATGTGTGCCGTCTTCTCCAGCTCTGGCCTCTTCCCATAGCGACATTTAGCGGCTGTTCTCAGAGGCCCATCACGGAGGCAAAGCCGGGCACCAGGGCGCTCCAGGGGTCCCTCCCCTAGCAAACTGATCCCGTGTGAGGGAGAGAAGGCAGGACAAGAGGGAGGAGGCCTGTACGTGAGCATCTGGCACAGCTGTGGGTTCCCATTCCCACCTCAAACAGTGGTAACTTGAGTGACAGCCATTCAGGGTCTGGGAGACAAGTGTCAGGGGCTATACGGAGGGAAGGGTAGGATGAAGGGAGGATCACATGGGGCCCTGGCTCAAAGACAGGGAGGTACAGAAGTCAGTGGGAGCTCAGCTGAGGGCACCTATACCTGCGCAGACTCTGGACGAGGTAGGCAAACGAACCCATGGGGTAGGGGTCCCCGCTGTTACCAGCAGCCACTGCTTCTTCCCAGCTCTTGGTCCCCCCGGGAAGTATCCGCCAGGCACTCAACACTCCATGCAACTGGTCCACGGTCAGACCTAAAAACCCAAGCTCTCTGAGGCCCTAAACCACGCAATGTACCCATCCCCATGACACCTAGTCCCTCCCTGCACCGCCTGCTGAGGCCCCAACTGAACTGAAGGTCATGCAACCCCCGAGCCCACTCCAAGTACTGACCGCTGCGGGTGACCTCAAGAGTGGCCAAGGCTTGGGGAAAGACATCAGGGCCATGCTCTTGTTCCAAGGTGCCCAGGATGTGCTGCAGCAGCAAAGGGATGGTAGCGGGCAGGGTCCGGAGTCTCTCAGACACCTGGGAGGGGACAGGGAGGGGCCTCAGTCAGTGAGGGGAGGGGGAGAAGCAGCTTTGGTTGTGGGGAGGGGAGGGGACAGCAGAAAAAAACATGCGAAGGGATGACAAGGAAAGAGCAATGCTGGTGGGAGAGAAGCAGGGCTTGGGGGTGTGGATGAGGAATGGATGATCACAAGATGGCAAAGGATGAGGGTGGGAGAAGGTGAGGGATGGACATGAAAGAGGCTGAATGGAGACTGGGAAGTGGGATTAGGACTTCGAAGATGAAGAGTGAGCGTTCACGTCCTCCACTGACCTGCTCAAAGAGCGTGAAGAGCCTCAGGTGATCAGTGACCAAGCGCAGGTAGAACGGCAGGGCTGACCCCCGCTTCACCAGCAGCAGCTGCATCTGAAGACTCAGAGGACTCAGCACAGGACCAGCGAGCCTGGCCACAGCCAGCCCTCCACCCCCTGCCCTCCGTCCTGGCACCAAGCCCAGTGCGGGGCAGCTTCTCCTCTCAGAGGCCCCACCATGGCATCACCTCAGGACACAGCCATCCCTGTCCCGCACTGCTCTAGCCAGCCAGCCGCGGTTCAGCCTACCCCATTCGACAGCCACAGCTTTCTCCTCCCCTCACCCGGACAGGCCCTGGAGAGGCCATTCACCAGGAGAAAAGGAATGGGTGACGTTATAAGGAATCGCAGTTATCTTATTGACAACTTCCCTCGGCTGAGAAAATGAAGGAGCTGGTCTGTGTGGGGCAGCTGCTAGCTTCAGCACCCAGATTCACCCCACACACCCACCCGCCCTGGCCTACACCCAACCTGGTTGTTGAAAGGTGACTCTTCCAGCCGCTTCCCGTACAGAGCCAGCTCCTCTCGCACCAGCTGGGCCCGGGCAGATGGCTCCAGAGGCCCCAGGGCCACCACATGGGCACCTTGGCTCTGCTCGAGTGTCTCCCCCAGGCCGGAATCACTGGACACACTCAGCACCAGGTGCACCCGCTGTGGGATTTGGGCAACAGGGTAAAAACGTTGAAGGAAGAGGAGGAGAACGCTGTTGGAGAGGTCCCTCTCCCTGCTGCATCCCACCCCACCTCCTTCTCACACTTACCCGGGGAAGGGTCTTAGGGATCCAGTCCGAGATCAGCCGTCCACGCTTGTCCACCAACCTGTCAGCCCCATCGATGATCAGCACCAGAGGCTGGCCAGTTTTCAGGGACTGAGCGGACTTGGGGAGCAGCCTCTGCTGCAGCTCCCACACCAGGCCCCTGTGTATGCAGGAAGAGGACCAAGGTCGGCAGGGGTGGTGTCACGTGCTATCAACAAGGCTGGGCTGAGTGGGGGAGAAACACACCGGTATGTGCTGGGGAGGGCACTTGGCTCTTGCAGTTGGCTATGCAGATAGGCACAGAGGCGTCTGAGCAAGGTGAGGACAAGACCCTGGTCAGGACGGGCCCCTGAAAAGTGGAAGAAGACTAAGGGGGCCACCGTGGCCCCATCAGGAGCTTGCAGGGCTGACACAAGGGATGCCTGCATGGGAAGAGACCAGAAAACATGGTCACATTTCACATGCACAAGCTTCCTGTTTCCCACCTCCTTAGCCCTCCTGAGCTCACGCAGCCCTCCCTCCTGTCCAGGCCTCTGAGACTCTGTACCAGGAAGGTGGTCTTGCCCTGTCCCGACTGCCCGGTCACCAGGCTCAGCCTCCCCCGGTGGCGCCTCAGCTTCTGCACTGTGTCCTGAAGAAGGCGCGGTCGTGCAGGGCTCGGTGGGTTCTTCAGCTGCTGAAAGGCGGCCTGGACCAAATCATCATCCTGGATGGGCACTGGCTGTTCCGGCTGGGCCGCAGGCTGAAAATACATGGGGCAGTGACTACTTATGTTTCCATGCTCCTCAGGACCCCAGGCCTAAAACTCACTGTGCCCCCCACCAAGTTACCTCCCACCCAGGACTACCTGGCCCAGCCTAGCCCCTCTCCACTCCCCTGGCCACCAGAGCTCCTGCTGACCTGTAGGTAAAGCTTCTGGATCATATTCCACACGTCCTGCAGAACCAGCTGCCCAAACATCTCCAGCTCCCCAACATAGGGCCGGCCAGCTGCTACATCACCCCACTTACAGTGGTATCTGCAGGAAAAGCGAGCATAAGCAGGGTCACAGCGGGCCGGGGCCCCCTCACCACCTCGCTCCGTGCAGGTGTTCCCTACCTCTCCCAGCTCACCTGCGACAGGTGATCCCTTCCTGTCTGCTCAGGTAGCTCTTCAGTTCTGAGAGCCGATGGGCAGCCTCTTCCGACTCAGAAATAAAGTCAGACTTCCAGGCATCTGGCACAGAGCTGAGCACCAAAGATACCCCAAGAGCGGGGCTGGATTCAGACCCCAGCCTCTCTCCGTCCCTGACCACCAGACCTGGCTGTGGTTCCCTGAAACCCCTCAAGTGGAGATCTCCTGCAGGGCTGCTTTGGTGCTGCAAGGCAAGCCCTCTGGTCCCTGTTTCTCCATTCTAGGTCCCCCTCTTGTACTCTGAATGTTACGGACAGAAGACACGTCCACTGAGCCTGTCTGGCCTTCTTTGGAAACTGAGGCCCGGAGGCAACAGAAGGTACCTGAGGAAGCTAGAATCCCGGAAGTAGATGAGAGGCTGGGCAGAGGGCTGCAGGCGGAGGCCCCGATTCAGGAACTGCATCACCTCCATCTCCGTCACAGAGCGACCTGAAGGGTATTGCTGGGCCTGCAGGGAGAGGCCAGAGAGCAGGCAGGTTCAGTCCTGGTCACACGATCCCCTCCTCTGAGACCTGCCAAGACCCCAGGGCCCCTTCATCTCAGTAACGTTCCTCTCTCCCTCCAGATACAAGCCAGTAAAATACAGCTAATAGCTAACGTTGATGGAACGCCTTTCACACGTGGAGCATTTTTAAAGTAGATTTCTAATTGTTATAATAACCCTGCACTGTAGACATCACTGTTTCTCTTTAATATATGAAGAAGTTGAGGCTAGATTAAGATAAACCGTTTTCCATAACGCTGCACAATGACAGAAGGGAGATCAGAACCCAGCTCTGTCTGACGGCAAAGCCTAATCAGTCCTACCACTTACCTCTCGCACCCCATGGCCAACCCAGAGGTGTTTCCCAAAGGAATTCCCTCATCTAGGACTTGATCACTCACAGAACCTTCTACCTGTGTTTCACTTCAGGTCTCAAGGATCTGCCTGTGCAGAGTCCCAGGGTTCTAGACATACCGAGGCTTCTCGCATCCCTGCCCCAACCGTGTCTGCCTTACCCAGAGGAAGTGAGGATGGTCAGGGAGGCTGTAGTTGGGGGGAACATAGCCATAGCGGGAGCCCAGGATGCCCACAAACAGCTGCGAGTTCTCCACCTCCCCTAGGCACACTTCCAGCTGCCTGAAGGATGGTTATAGGGGCGTCGTGTCAGGGAGACAGGGCTCTGGCTCACAACCGATAGCATCCAAAGAGCACCCCGTACCCTTGGCACTCAGCCACCCTGCAGCCCCAGCCCTGCCCAGGTCAGCTCCCCGACTCAAGCCCCTCATCGCCGACCCAGCCCCTCTTCTCTGTGGCCCCCAAACCTGTTCCGACGGGTCTCCTCCTCGGTGACGCCCCAGCGCAAGTCGATGGCATGAAGGCTGATGCAGTGGGGGGCCGCTCGGGCCTGCAGTGCTGGCAGCAGGGACCTCAGCAGCAGGTCCCGCTCCCCATGCATGTCCCGGAAAGTGGAGGAAATGAAAAGCCGGACGCTGCGCCATCTGCAGGAAAGCCAGGGATCAGCCCACGGCCCAGCTCCACACGCGGGGCTGTGGCCTCCCCTCAGCACTGACAAGTCAGATACAGAAGACTGCAGGGTGGGAGTCCAGAAGGCCTCCAGAGAATAACCTGCTTGTAACCTCAACTGCAGAGCCTAGAAATTAAACCCCACCTGGGGACTGCCAGTGCAAGGGGCACAGGTTCAGAGAACTAAGATCCCATGTGGCACGCGGCACGGCCAAAAATAAATAAATAAATAAACCCACTTGCCATTTCTCGGGCACCCCTCCTGTGTCAGCAATAATTATTACGCACCTACACTCTGCCCGTGAAATGCTCATGACAGCACTGTGAGGTAAGCACAAGCATTACCTCCATTGTACTGATCAAGGAACTACAGCTTAAGACATCAAGCAACTAGCCCAAGTTTCAAGCTACTATGTGGCAAAGCCAGGATGGAAAAGCCAGAGCCTGCGCCCCAAGCCCTCTGCCTGAGCCCTGGTGCCTGCCACGCGCCTCGCATCCTAACCCCTTACCCTAGTAGAGAAATAGGCATGCTTACCATCTGTGTTAGAGACACCCCTACCTGGGAAAGAGGAAGCATTCCTCAGCGAATAGAACAAGCAGCATCTCTACAGTCAGAATTTCAGTCTCCTGAGTTTCTCTAGGTTTCGACTGAAGCCCCTCCCAATTCACAAAGGCATAAAACACAGACTGACCCACGCTGGAAAACAGGAGCCAAGGGGCTTGGAGTATTCTCTTCCAGTGGCCGGAGAGACTGGACCTCTGTCTTCCCTGGGGGCGGTGGAATCTTGAATATTTTGTCCATTTGGTCTACATGTTCTAGAAGGCGGGAGGCCCCACGCTCTGCAATGAACCTGTCATAAAGAGTAACAAAATAAATGAGAGCGAAATAGCAGAGTGAGAATCAGGAAGATCTTCCAAGGGGGCAGGGGACAAAGATATGGCAAGATCAGGTTCACCCAGTTAACTGGAGCTCCTTAAGAAGACCATAAACAGTAAATGTAGACTTGAAATAAGCGAGGCAGCAGAACCACAGGAATGAAAGAACAAAGAAGAAACCCAGTTAGAGCCTCTTCTGCTGTGTGCGTGGTTATCACAGGCTTTCTGTTGGGCCACGGGCAACTGGGCTGAATGAAGGTGTAAAGATTCAGGTTATTCCAGTCTGGGCTTGATCAGCTCGGTACCAGCCATGAAAGCTCCCTGGAGAGGGAGGGAATTGTATGAGGCTTCCTAACAGGAGTAGGGGGCAATGGGTGGCATCCAAAGGAAAAGGCAGGGGAAAAAAAACAAATAAATGGGAATCCTAGTAGCGGAGAGAAAAACAAAGTTAAAAGATTTCTGGATCTGGCATAAATAAATAAAGTTAACATGGAATTTCCTCTGAAACAGAATGGAGCAGAGGCCACAGAGAATGAATAGAAGTGATGTGACCAACTCTTGAGTTGTTCCCTTAAAAGCAAACAGCACAATCTCCCATGTCCCTTTTTCTCCTTTCCTACTAGATGTAATACAAAACTAATGGCTGGAGCTGGAGCAGCCATCATGAACTATGAGGTGGAAGCAGAGTATTTGAGGATGGTAGAGCAACAGATAGAAGATGCCCAGGTCCCTGTAATGCTGTGTTGTTGCCATGCTTAGACAGCTGTAAAAGAGGAATAAACTTTTATCTTGCTTTTAAAAAGGAAGTGAGGACTTCCCTGGTGGTGCAGTGGTTAAGAATCTGCCTGCCAATGCAGGGGACATGGGTTCGATCCCTGGTCCAGGAATTCCTGATCCCATATGCTGCGGAGCAACTAAGCCCCTGTGCCACAACTACTGAAGCCCGTGCGCCTAGAGCCCAGGCTCCACAACAAGAGAAGCCACCGCAATGAGAAGCCCGCGCACTGCAACGAAGAGTAGCCCCCGCTTGATGCAACTAAAGAAAGCCCACATGCAGCAATGAAGACCCAATGCAGCCAAAAATAAAATAAATAAATTTATTTTTTAAAAAAGGAAGTGAACAGAGCAGAGGCCACAGATAATCTCTAAAAGATGTTCTAACAAAGCCCCCAGCCTCTCCAGTGTCCATCCTGTACTCACTTCAGTATCCCGTCAGTGCAGCCTGAGAGTGTCACGTCATTGGGATTCAAATCTGTGTATCTGGTAAAGGAAGAGTAGTCACTACCAGTCAGAAACAGTGCCAAGAACACAGAGTCACTGCCCCTAACATCCTAGGATGGACACCCTACCTGTGCACTTTTAATAAGGTTCTGTGCTAGGCTGGGACTGGGGTGGACCATCACGAAGGGGTATGGAGCCTGCCTGAAGACTTCAGAGAAAGTTCTAGCACTTCAAGTGCAATAGAGGTAAGAGACAGAAATGGGGAGGGGTCTGGTGAGTGCGAGTGTCCCACGCTTTAGTAGAGGTAGACAGGAAATATGGATCTCTATCTGCTGGCACTGGGCAAGGAATGTGAGCGCCCTTACAGGTAACCTGTCCTTCTTAGGAGAACACCAACAAAGAGGCACTTGGGATTCACGTGTTGCCAGAAAAGCTGTTTGGCTGCATTTATCAGTTTCTCATTTGTAGTCTGGCCAAAGACGATGACCCTGTCCACCTGTAAGATGAAAAGGGAGGGGCTAAGATGAGGAACAGAGGGATAGTAGAGGTACCAAAGAGCTCAGGACATCAAGAGGTCTCTGAGGACTGGGGAATTAGGAAAACTCTGAGGTGGGGTGAAAACGGCCTTTTCTGAAAGCACCCAGGGTGGAAAAGCCCACTCCACCCTGACTTGAGGGGCATCAAAGTAGAGTTTGGGGTTGGCAAGACATGGAAGCAACCTAAGTGTCCATCAACAGATAAATGGATAAGGAAAATGTGGTATATGGGATTCCCTGGTGGTCCGGTGGTTAGAATACCGTGCTCTCACTGCTGAGGGCCCGGGTTCAATCCCTGGTTGGGAAACTAAGATCCCACAAGCCACATGGTACAGCCAAAAAAAAAAAAGAGAGGAAATATGGTGTGTGTATGTGTGTGTATATATATATACACACACATATATATAAATGTGGTGTATGTATATATATTTAGTGTGTATAAACATACATACATACACACACACACACACACACACACACACACACACAATGGAATACTACTCAGCCATAAAAAAGAACAAAATTTTTCCATTTGCAGCAACATGGGTGGACTTGGAGGGCATTATGCTAAGTGAAATAAGTCAGACAGAGAAAGACAAATACTGTATGATATCAGTTATATGTGAAATCTGAAAAATACAACAAACTAGTGAATAAAACAAAACAGAAGCAGAGTCACAGATACAGAGAACAAACTAGAGGTTACCAGTGGCGGGGGATAATATGGGGTGGGGGGGTGGAAGGTACAAAGTACTGGGTATAAGATAGCTCAAGGATGTATTGTACAACAGGTGGGATATAATCAATATTTTGTAATAAGTGTACATAGAAAGTAGCCTTTAAAAGTTATATTAAATTTTTTTTAATTTTTAATAAAAATAATAAAATTTTAACATAAAGTGGAGTTTGCGGGGGGGCAGTGTGTAGCTGGTCATTCAGGCTGACAAGAGCTGACTGTCAAACTTTTAGGAATTCTGTGAGCCAGATGTTAAACATGGACCGTCATTAAATATTAAATTGTATAAGCTTATAATTGAATAAATCATATTAAAAACAAAGGTAATAAATACTAAAAAATCATTACTTCCTAATTATCTTACTACATTTCACTATTATCTACTCTTGACCTTATTTACATTTACTTTATCTCTATTGTGGAAATACTATACAAACTGTGCTGAGCACCTCTGAGTACCTCTTCCCCACTCTGTGTTCACTGACAGCACGTTGGTAGCTTGAAATCAGCCGTGGAAGGAGTAATTACATCATGGAAATTAGAAAATGCTATTAACCAAGACTTATTTTTCCAGATTGCTGGTTGTTAAATATTTACCAGCATGTCACTGACTAGGGGGTTGCAGCCAGCAGGGTATTGTGCATAGCGTGCAAGGAAGCTTTGAGAAATGAGATACATCAGTGTGGAGGAAAATGTTGGGGAGGGGAGGGTTTCTCAGGGACTGGGCAGTACTCACAGGGACCCTTTGGGTAGCCAGGGACAGCAAGTGCTTCCCAAAAGTAGGCAGGGACGATTCACACTTTTCATCCGACTCCTGAAGGAAAGAGACTCGTGTCATGTGGTTGCATGGGAGATGATCATTAAACAACAAATACTATAGTCTGCTCAAGAAATCTTCAGAACTGAGGGACTTCCCTGGTGGCGCAGTGGATTAAGATTCTATGCTCCCCATGCAGGGGGCCTGGGTTCCATCCCTGGTCAGGGAACTAGATCCCATGTGCATGCCGCAACTAAGAGTTCACATGCCACAACTAAGGAGCCTGCATGCCGCAACTAAGGAGCTGGTGAGCTGCAACTAAGGAGCCCGGGAGCCACAACTAAGGAGCCTGCCTGCCGCAACTAAGACCTGGTGCAACCAAATAAATAAATAAATATTTTTTGAAAAAAAGAAAGAAAGAAATCTTCTAAACTGAGTATAACCGAGCCTTTCCTAGTCAGGCTGTTCCCAGGCCTCTGTCTATTCACATATATTTGCATGGTGGGTGTCTGACCTGGACTTGAGCTTGGAGTTTGGTGGCAGTCTTCAGGATACCTTCCTCTGCCTTAATCACAGCAGTCTTCACAGTGCCACTTCCACACAGCAAGAGATCCACCTGCTCTGTCCGTGTCATCATCATTGCAATCAACAGCAGCACATAGTTCAGAGGGGGCTGATGGGACAAGCATCAGGGTAAAATAAGACTCCCCTATTTTAGAATCCACCTTTGCCCACCCAGCTCTAGAGGCCAAACGTCTCCACTGATTGGGGAAAAGTGGACAAAATCCCTATCCCAAAATCCCCTATTAAGATGGGGCAGCTTCAGCAGTCCCCAGGAAGAGTTGAGCAGGTAGGAGGTGGAGAAGGGCCGGGATCCCTGCCCAAATTCAACACTGGGATGTAAGGAGGTGAAAGTGACACATATTTTGGTGACAGAAATTTAGAGAGTATTAAGGACCAGCCAAATGTGAAAGGTTAGTGCTACGATCCACGAACATGCTTGAGACCACATTCTAGGAATTATCCCTAGGAACCAAGGTCTGATACTGGGAAGCAAATGCATGTCATTTATTTTAGTTCTGAGTGTTTGCCTGGGAGAACCAGGTCTGGGAACAGGATGCCTCTCAGGATCTCCAGCATCCTACCAACATCACCCCATCTTTTTATTCTTTTACCCCTTGTGGGTTGCTCTTGGGAAGGATCCTGTCTGCATCAGCATCTGTCAGATAGACCAAGAGGGTGCGGCCTGGCAGCGGGGGCAGGCTGTGTTTGACGGAGAGGTTCACAGCTGTCTCCAGGGCCTGTCGATACTGAGCCAGCATTGCACGGTCATATTTCCACTGTCTGCAGGCAGGAAAGAAACAGACAGGGGCTTCACTGTTTGCCACTTTGAGGCGGATGGGAAGATGAGAACTTGCCACTCAAGTATAAAGTCTTCACCCCCTCCACAGCCCATCTCCAATGTCAGTAGAGAAAACAGGGACAGAGCTTCCCTTGGCCCCCATTCTACAAGACTATCCTGATCCATTCTCATGGCAGGAGAGAAGTCATCTGTAGACCCATTCTCTGAAATCGCTTGCCATGCTGACCACATCAGTCCATACTTACTTCATGAGGCAAGATTTAACTGCTACATATTTTTACATTGTAATTTAAAGAACACATGCTAACTTCTTACTCTAAAAAATGGCAATTAAAGGAGAAAGAATCGAACATTCATCCCACCTTCCCAAGACAATCTCTATTTTAAAGTAACTAAATAGCTTTAGTTCATGAGGGAAGTTCTTTTTAGAGTTCTAGCTAATAAATATGGAAATGATAGAAAACCCCCATTCTGCAACTGCTAATGAAACAACTGATTTGGGCATAGACTATCAAATGGATAAACCATTAACTTTACAGTGGAGAAATCAGGCTACCATAACCTAAAAGCACTGATCAATCATCAACACTATGAGTGGGACCAGTAGGCTTCTGGTGCCTCCTGAT
This sequence comes from Leucopleurus acutus, assembly GCF_964270905.1. Lineage (NCBI taxonomy): Eukaryota > Metazoa > Chordata > Mammalia > Artiodactyla > Delphinidae > Leucopleurus > Leucopleurus acutus. The sequence goes on along the minus strand of NC_139142.1, from coordinate 75,945,751 downwards.
GCTGTGTCCTACCAGGAGACAAAAATTCTGGTGGTCTTACTCATTGTGTACAAAGGATCACCTACGAAATATTCACGTAAGAAAAAAAGTTAAATCTGAATCTATTCAAGCTTTTAGAGTTAATGCCCAGGGTACACGAAATAGAGAAACAAGTGAGATGACACTGGAGAAGCAGACAAATCTAGAATATGGGACCTTCTGTGGGGCCCCCGAACCTGATTTCCACAGCAAGTCAATGGCATGAAAACAATTAAAAGATTTTAAGCGATTTAAGTAAATCTGGGACTTCCCTGGTGGCACAGTAGTTAAGAATCCGTCTGCCAATGCAGGGGACACAGGTTCGAGCCCTGGTCCGGGAAGATCCCACATGCCATGGAGCAACTAAACCCGTAAGCCACAACTACTGAGCCTGCGCTCTGGAGCCCACGAGCCACAACTACTGAGCCCACGAGCCACAACTACTGAAGCCCGCGTGCCTAGTGCCCATGCTCCGCAACAAGAGAAGCCACCGCAATGAGAAGCCCGCGCACTGCAACGAAGAGTAGCCCCCGCTTGCCGCAACTAGAGAAAGCCTGTGCGTGGCAACAAAGACCCAAAGCAGCCAAAAATAAAATTAATTAATTAATTAATTAAAAAGAGATTTAAGTAAATCTTAATAACTACATGCAATGTGTGTATGCGTTGTTTGGATCCTGATTTGAATAAACCTGTGAAATGATACTTTTGAGACAACTGGGAAATTTGAATATAGACTAGGTAATAAATGATAATACCAAGGAATTATTTTCAGTTCTGTTAGCTATATTAATGACATTCTGATTATATAAGAAAACGTCTGTTTTAAGAGACACGTGAAATATGGAGGGGTGAAATAAGATGTATCATATTATTTGGCATTTGTTTTTTTTAAAACATCTTCAAAGGGGCACTTCCCTGGTGGCGCAGTGGTTGGGAGTCTGCCTGCCAGTGCAGGGGACATGGGTTCGAGCCCTGGTCTGGGAAGATCCCACATGCCGCGGAGCAATTAAGCCCATGTGCCACAGTGTGCCACAACTACTGAGCGTATGCTCTACAGCCCGCGTGCCACAGCTGCTGAAGCCCGTGTGCCTAGGGCCCGTGCTCTGCAGCAGGAGAGGCCACCGCAATGAGAAGCCCGCACACCGCAACAGAGTAGCCCCCACTCGATGCAACTAGAGAAAGCCCGTGCGCAGCAACAAAGACACAATGCAGCCAAAAATAAATTAATTAATTAATTAAAAAAAAATCTTCATAAAAAAAAGAAAAGAAGGGAAGAGAGGGATCAGGAAAGGAAGACTGACAAAATCTAGATTTTCACTGAAAGTGGCTAACAGTTTCATGGGAGTCCATTGTATTATTCTCATTACTTTTGTACACGTTTAAATTTTTTCAGTTTTTTTAATCTAGAGAATCCAGCAGTCTCTACCAGTGCTATCCAGTAGAAATAAATTACAATTAATGAAATGAAATTAAATTGAAATTACACATGTAATGTAAGGTTTTCTAGCAGCCACATTTAAAAAAGTAAAAAGAAACAGGACACATTAATATTACATTTAATTTAGCCTTATATACGTATATTTTTTCACCTCAACACGTAATTAATACAAAAATTACAAATGAGATATTTTACATCCTTTTTCACACTTCCCCGAAATCTAGCACATCTCAGTTCCCATTAGCCACATTTCAAGAGCTCAACAGCCACCTGTGGCTAGTGGCTACCAAACTGGCCAGCAAAGACATCCCGTTTGGACTGCATCCTCAGCTTAATTCTTTAATGGCCCCATGTTCTGCCACTGATTCACTGATTCAGGTGAGTCCTGGCCACTGAGTCCTACTAGAAGGTTAGGTGAGCCCTGCATTTGTCTTGAATGAAAACGAATAAAGATACTGTGGATGCATCTAAAAGGACAGAGTGCTGGGACTTCACCAAGCTTACAGAACAGGTTTTATGCCTGACTTTGAGTCTGCTTGATGATACCTATCTTTACATGTGTCAAAAGGAAAAGGAAAGTGAATGGGTCAGAAAATACACAGAGGAGAGAAACAAAAAGAAAAACAAACAGATATCACAGAGAAGAAAAAGAAAGAAAATGTGAACCAGAGCATAAGCAGAGAGGCACTATCATGTACTAATAGGAAGGGAAATGCTACACAGGCTGAAGGAGTCCACAGAAACCAATAAGGCAATCACAGATAAGAGTGGAGGCCCAAACACAGATTTTGTTTCATGATCTCTCTACAGGACAATGTTAAAGACAAGGTTTGCTGTGCGAGAGAAGACTGGAAACAGGCAAGTCTCAGCCGTTGGGATGACTGACAAGCATGTCATTGCAGAATAAAAGCTGGGGTTTCCAGATGACTCCCAAGCCCTTTCAGGGTGCCTCTTGTTGCCCACCCTTTGCTCCCAGATAGCACACACTCACACACACACCTGGCCTTGTGTATTTTCAGCTTCTTCCGCTTGAGCTGCTCATATATCACGGGGATCATCATTGCTGCCCGAAGTTCCCGACGACTTGGTTTGTAAAACTGCCAGGAATAGGCACACTTCTTGCCATATCTTGTGTTTTTAATTATTATCCGCTTTATCAGTTTTGTGTTGGAAGGAAGTGGCAACTCTGGGTGGCGACAGGTAAGTATCTGAGTCAGGCAGCTTCTATTCCCTCATCTTGTCTTCCCATCATTGCCTGTCCTGAGTCCTGATCCTTTGGGCTGGCCAGTGTCTGACCTCTGCCCACCCCATACCCTGAGACTGGAAGGCAAGAGGCTGAAAATACCAGTGCTGCTGTCTCATCTATTCTCAGCCATGAGAGACAAACAGGAGGTGGAAGAAGAGAGATAATACCTTTCTTTTCGAGTTGAGCCTCAAAGTCATTGATGGAATCATGAGCATTAAGGAATCTGAATGGAAACTGCCGACTGTTGATCACTGACTTCTGCAAAGCAAGAGAGGGGTCATGAGCAGAGGACCAGGAGGCATGGGGAGCATCAGAGGCTCCAGGGACCCGGAAGATGAGATAACCACTCTATTAGATCTGTGGGAAGGTGAGGAAGACCAGAATGGATATTAGATAAAGGTGGAGAAGAATAAAGAAAGATGTCACGTGAGAATACGAGGAAAGGAGAGGAAGTAACAGAAGGTTCCCTGTTTCTTTTATATCAGACTCCCTCTGAAGTTAGTTAAATCACAGAAATGATCTCAGAAAATAAAAAGGAAAGTTATTATACTCTATATGGGATGATGAACCTCCAAACCTGTCTCCCTCAACCTATCTGAAGCTCCATATCTGTTTACAGCCCATATGGAAATAGCTTGGTGGCTATGACCTTCCCCAGCCATTAAGAGAAGGCTGGCTCCCTGCCCTTCACGCGTACAGCATGCTGGAGTCTCTGGAGCACAAGGTTGTGGTGGCGGGTGCTGATTCCAACCCGCAGCAGGTTGCGCAGATTCCGAAGCATGGCCATGAAGGGAAGCTTCCCACTGTCTACGGAAGGTAGGACATAGGGTGAGAAAAGCAAACAAAGGATGAATGAGAGAGGTCAGAGACCAGAGCCATTCAGAATGTTCAGGTTGGAGCAAATGAGGTACGAACATATGATCTATCCTACCCAAAATGTTTTAAAGGTCTGGAAAGATAACAACTGGGTTGCCTGAGCTTGGAGCAAAACCTAATCAACACTGTTTATGGGATTAGCTATTTCAATAAACAACTGAGGGTATCACTTTGCCTGCTGGCTCCAGCCCTGAGATTGGGCTCAACAGGCAAAATACATTCTCTAATCCACAGTAATAATTTCCAAAGTTTTTAGATGGCTAAAGAGAAATTTCCTAGTGTAATCTTATAAATTATATACATGTAGTACAATCATTAGTTAATATTTCAAGGCAGGATATACATTTAAAGTAAAGGTTCACCATTAACTGTGAGTGTAAATTGATATTTCAAATAGTCTTCTTGATAATTCTTAAGTTTTTTGGTCAATGTCTTGTATGAGCTGATTAAATAGTCATCATTTTTTACTTAAAGATAGGTGAGGGCTTCCCTGGTAAAGCAGTGGTTAAGAATCCACCTGCCAACGCAGGGGACACAGGTTTGAGCCCTGGTCCGGGAAGATCCCACATGCCACAGAGCATGTAAGCCCGTGCACCACAACTACTGAGCCTGTGCTCTAGAGCCTACGAGCCACAACTACTGAAGCCCATGCGCCTAGAGCCCGTGCTCCGCAACAAGAGAAGCCACCGCAATGAGAAGCTGTGCATCGCAACGAAGAGTAGCCCCCGCTCACTGCAACTAGAGAAAGCCCACATGCAGCAACGAAGACCCAATGCAGCCAAAAATAAATATAAGTAAAATAAATAAATAAAATAAATTAAAATTTTTTTTTAATAAATTAAAAAAATAAAGATAGGTGAAAAAGGGACTTCCCTGGCGGTTCAGTGGTTAAGACTCTGCACTTCCACTGCTGGGGGCACGGGTTCAATCCCTGGTCAGGGAACTAACATCCTGCATGCCACACGGTATGGCCAAAAAAGTTTTTTTAATTAAAAAAAAATTAAAAGAAAAATAAAATAAAGATAAGTGAGAAAGATTTGCCCTGAAGCAGAATTTCACTTCTGTCACTTTCTTATTGTTCACTTGTCCCTGTGATATTAGTATTACCTTCAAGTCATAGTTTCTTTTTTTTTTAAATTATTTATTTATTTCTGGCTGCCTCGGGTCTTCATTGCTGCGTGCGGGCTTTTTCTAGTTGCAGCGAGCAGGCGGGGGCTGCTCTTCGTTGCGGTGCACGGGCTTCTCATTGCAGTGGCTTCTCTTGTTGCAGAGCAGGGGTTCTAGGCATGCGGACTTCTGTAGTTGTGGCACGCAGGCTCAGTAGTTGTGGCTCACGGGCTCTAGAGCGCAGGCTCAGTAGTTGTGGTGCACAGGCTTAGCTGCTCTGTGGCATGTGGGATCTTCCCAGACTAGGGACCATACCTGTGTCCCCTGCATTGGCAGGCAGATTCTTATCCACTGCGCACCAGGGAAGTCCCAAGTCATAGCTTCTTAATAATCTTTTTAAGGCTTATGTCAATTTTAGAGGGTTAGTTTGGTTAATACTGAATAATAATTCTAAAGCCATTTACAATTCAGAGATAAGCTGCAACAAGTCTCATTATGCAGAAACCAAAAAAGAGTGAGGGGGCCCCATCAATGCCCTTGTGTTGTGGAACGTCTCCTCTTCCTCAAGAAGCCTCAACTATCATACATGACACATAACCATGTAACATGAACTAAGTGACTACAGGGGTTCAATCTATACAGTAAACATTGGAAACATTCTTTCTTTTAGATAAAGGTCAACATAAATAGGAGGTGTGATATTTTTCCTGGCTAACACCCAGAGATGCGTTCAGACTACATTACAGACCAGGCCTGTTAGTCCCCACCCACATCCCAGGCACTAGCCCCACCATCAGCAGCTTTCATTGGGAAAGTGGTGGTACCTTTTTTAAGGTGATGTAAGTCTCATTTGAATTATAGCTAGAAAGCTTTAAGCCTGCTGGAAGTCCTGGGGTTCTCCAATCATAATACTTCTGATTTACAGACTGTGTAGAACAATTATGTTGTATACGCAATGTAAATGATGTGTGACAACTGATGAACTATTGCATCCTCTGTCAACTCATTAGTTTTGCTCAAATGTTGCTACGTATGAAAGATTTTCTAGATCACTTTGATAAGAAGTTAAGTTCAATATCATATTTATTGATATGATACTAGAGGAATAAATGAATATTCATCCTACAGATTGAGAAATTCACTGATTTCATTCCAAATAATTCATTAATGAGTTGTTAATGAGCCTCTGGCTTCCAAAGAGGGATCTGTATATCTAATTATATTTTATCTTATATTTTATAGTTATATTTATTTTATTAATTTTCATATCTATATTTATATAATTATATGTTATATAGTTCCTAAAGTACATAATTGATTAGTACATGTATAAAAAAAATTTAAATATATATATATACATATATTCTGGTGTATCCCAAAAATTGTTTCTGCAGTAAGTGATCCAGTGGTCTGGAGACCACTAGTTTAGATTATAGGCATTGGTCTCAACCAAGATAAACAGCAGTTTTAATGTTCAGAGGCAGAGGGAAGAAAGGGGAGATGATGCATACTAGAACCACCAACACATGCTGACTGCCATCCAGGCTCCTTTATCCTACTCTACCCAAAGTTGTATCAACATTGCAGAATAAGTTGTCAAGCATGTGTGTGTGTGTGTGTGTGTGTGTGTGTGTGTGTGTTTTAATTCCCAGGTGATTCTGATACATACAGCACTAGTGACAACCCCAAAGTGGGAGGAACGGTAAGCAGTTAAGCTTTTTGGGCTGCCCTGAGTACCACCTATACATGGCAGCTTACAGAGCAATAAAAGCCAACTGGGCTTCTGAAGCTCCCAAATATGAAGTCCACAAAACTCAAGCAGTCAAAAGGGCCACAGCCAGGTAGTTTTCAACAGAAAGAGGTTGACTTCAAAGATGAAAGAGGACATAAAAGAAAAAATGGAACAGGAAGATCCTTCTATAGTTAAAAATAAACTAGCAAAAAAAAACAGACAGAAAGAGAAGACTGAAAGGAACTTGGTCTTCCCCATTGGAATTCTTTTTATCAGTGTGGGCAAATTACCTAAAACATCCATGTCCTAAAAAATGGGTTTTCGGGGCTTCCCTGGTGACGCAGTGGTTGAGAGTCCGCCTGCCGATGCAGGGGACGCGGGTTTGTGCCCCGGTCCAAGAAGATCCCACATGCCGTGGAGCGGCTGGGCCCGTGAGCCATGGCCGCTGAGCCTGCGCGTCCGGACCCTGTGCTCCGCAAAGGGAGAGGCCACAACAGTGAGAGGCCCGCGTACCGGACAAAAAAAAAAAAAAAAAAAAGTTTTGGTGGAGATTCCAGTATGCCACGTACTAGTCCTACCTTGTTTGGATGAGTTACACAGATATTGACACAAGTGAAATCAGATAGAAGGTACTGCTTTTGTCATGTGTTGATAAAGGCTTGTGTATCACCTAACCACGTCTGGAATTATGACCTACCTATGATGCCAGCGCTATTCAAAGCAGGTGCCACTGTTCACTTTGGTGTGGTCAATGGCAGACCTGATAAATGCAATCGTTTTCAGTGCCAAGTAAGAGAATAACTGCACCATGCAATGGAAAGCTTCTAGTCAGGGTCCAAAACATAGAGGCATGAATGAGGAAGAGAGGAAAGAAGTGTGACGGTCAAGGTTACTCTACCGATGAGTTCCTCCCAGACGGAAGCTTTGTTCCCCCACAAGCTCAGCTCTCGCTCCCAGGTCTCTGGCTTAGCAAGCTTCATCCGCTTCCCGGCTCTGCTAGAATCCCAGGGCCCCGGCAGGCGACTTCGAGAAAAGGCCTGTAGGTTGGAGGGGTATCTGGAACAGAGGAGGAAAAACTTAGGATTTCAAAGCCAGCTGAAAATAACTGAGAAAAGGAATGGTGAGTCAGTCAAAGCTAGTGAGTCACATTTAAGGCCAGGTCTGCCCAAACTAATGTTGCTGGGGTCCAACTACAGGGATTGGGGCCATGGGTGTTGAAGAATCAGGCCATTACCCGGATGGAGCGTGTGCTCAGGGTACATCTTCTCACCTGCAGCCCAGGAGGGCCCGGACAAGCTGTGCAGGCTCATGGATGTGCAGTCTCTGTACCAACTTCTTCAGGGTGAAACTTGGCTCATTCTTTTTCTCTGACACTGCACTGCAGGTTGCCTCAAACTGTGGAAATATCCACAAGCCCCACAGGGGTCATTCAATCTATGACCATGGTCACTTTCTTCAGAAAACAAAAACCAAGACTATCCTATAACTACGGTAATTTCTTTCCCCAAAGTAGATTTGGGCAAAGAATAGGAATAGAGGGTAAAACTCTCCAACAGCAAGAGCTTCTGTGATGAACACAACAGAGTAGGTCTATGGAGTCACCATGTTTCATTTACACAAGGTTGAACTATCAATGGTTAACATGGGATGACTGGGTGGTGACAAGCAAGACGGGGCTTGAATAAACAGAAAACACCTTGTTCTTAGAGGGAGGAAGAGGGAAAAGCAGCTCTTATTTAAATCACTGAGACCTGGGGGCTTCCCTGGTGACACAGTGGTTAAGAATCTGCCTGCCAATGCAGGGTACACGGGTTCGAGCCCTGGTCAGGGAAGATCCCACATGCCGCAGAGCAACGATGCCCGTGCGCCACAACTACTGAGCCTGTGCTCTAGAGCCCATGAGCCACAACTACTGAGCCCGTGCACTGCAACTACTGAAGCCCACATGCCTAGAGCCCGTGCTCCGCAACAAGAGAAGCCACTGCAATGAGAAGCCCGCGTACCGCAACAAAGAGTAGCCCCCGCTCTCCGCAACTAGAGAAAGGCCGCACGCAGCACCGAAGACCCAACGCAGACAAAAATAAATAAATAAATAAATTTTAAAATAAATAAATCGTTGAGACCTGGAGCGTGTAAATGGAGGCATCAGCACAATGCAGGCTTTGAGGAGTTAAAAAATGAAAGAAGCTGGCTTTCAGAATCTTCTGTTAGAAGAGCTAAGTTTGGGTTGTATTAATAGGATGAAGAGAAAAGACCAATGGACCAACTGAGGATGTATTTTCTTGTAATACTAACATATTTTCCTAAAAATCTATTTTAATGATGATGATGATGAAATCATCACTTACTCAGTGCCAGGTATTGTTAGAAATACTTTAAATACAGTAACTGATTTAATCCTCACAAAAACCCAATGAAGAAGGTACTGCTATTATCCCCATTTTATATGTGAGTTAAATGAGGCAAGAGGGAGTAAGCCATTCAGCCAAGGTTCACAGAGCCAGCAACTGGTGGGGGGGCAGGTGGGGAGATTCAAACCCAGATGGTCTGAATCCAGCTCCTACGCTCTTAACGGCGAAGACCAGTGTCTTGTTATTAAAGTAAAAGAAAAAAACTTTTTTTGTTTGGCTTGTTTTTAAAACTTCCTATGGAAGGTGGATATTTCATAATGTTTTAAACTCACTTATCCAGCTGGATGTGCCATCTGCCAGTAAAGAACGACACCAAGGAGAGCAAAATGGAAATAAAAGGAGCCTTTCCCGGGGCTCTCAAAACCCCATAATCGCAGCTGAGAATTATCCAGGTAGGACGTTGGCATGTGCCTACCATACCCACTAGTAGTATTTCTGGACCAAATGGAATTCCATTTCTAAACATTAGTTGAGAAAAGACCGTACGTGTATGTTCAGAACCCCAGAACAAGGCACTCACCATCCTCTGTTCATCTTGAAGAGGCCGAATGAACTTTGGCAAGTATTTCTGTGTCTCAGAAAATGTATGCTCCTTCTGTAGGGACAGGACAAGTCATTTCAAAAGGGGAAGTGGAGGCTGTCCCTAGAGAGACCCATTCCAATAGCCCTGAAGGCCCATCTCTACCCCAAAGGAAACTGGCTGGGAAATAGGCAGGCCCTGCCCTCTCTGCCCTCTGAGCTCTACCCAGCTCCTCTGCATTTCTCTGACTCCTTCTGTCCTGGTGGTAGAAACATGTCAGCTGTTTAAGGAGGTCAGCGTGTGCCCTCATCCCTCTCACTTTCTGGGGGAAAAGGGCCTAGGCTGTGAATGACCAGGGTAGAGGCAGGGACTGACTGGAGGGCGGGGTGGCCGGCGGGGGCGCCTCTTGGCCCGGTGCTTCCGAGGGTTATACTTAGCCAGCTGGTACTCATCAAACTGGGCAAATTTGTCTGTCATCGCAGCACGCAGGCAGGCAGGCAGGGGCACCAGCCTGTCCTCCTCTTCTCCAGTGAGGAGCTGTCAGAGAGACGAGAAACCCTCAGGAGCGAGACCCTCCAAAACAAAATGAGAGCACTTCATGGGGTTAAGTGACAGCACAGGATAGGAAGTCCCCAGCCCCAGCTCTACAATGACAATTTCTGTGGTCCTGGACCTGAGGGCAGACTTCTCAGATTCTTATTCTCTTCACTGGAAACACGAGGTCCGGAATAACACCAAGTCTCCTGAAACTCAGTCCAGCCCTTCTCAATCATATTCTCCCTGTTGGGCAACCCAGCCTGGTACCAGGAGAAGCTGTCCTGTCTGGGCACCGGGGTTGAGGACAGCTGAGGGCAGGCCAAAGTGTCTGAGAATTTTCTCCACAGATGCAGTGAGCAAAGGAGAGGGAACCAAGTGAGGGTTAAAAGTCAGGGAACTGAATGCCATACCTGGTAGAACCTGGCTACCTGGATCCAATCAGAAGGCAGCTGGACAATGGCACAGAAATATCGTCGCAGGTAGGGGCGGCAGACTGGCAAGAAGGCAGCAATGGCCAAGACTTTGTTGGCCACATCCCGGACATTCAGCTGCCGCCTGGCGTACAGAGATGCCTAGGGCACAGGGTAGGGAGTGCTGGCCTCTCAGCCACTTCTGCACAGCACCATGTCCTAATTTGCTTATCTAACCTGCCTGCATAAAACCTTTCCTGAGCCCTCCATATTGTCTGTAAATATAAAATCCAAGCCTCTTGGCTTGGCATTCTATATCTTCCATGATCTAGCCCTTATTCACCAGTCTTCTCCTAAGTCTACTTATCCCAATTTAAGGGCCTTTAACCTTGTCCTTTTCCCGCTTTGGAAGACCTCCCACCATCAATGTCTATCAAAAACTTACCCAGGGTTCAAATTGCTGATTTATCCTGCCATCTTCCCAAGCTTCATAGGAAACATTTTCCCTCTCTTTTCTGCTTCTGAAACATTCACTATCTGCTACTCCATTTGCATTTATATAATATTTGGGATCGTTTTTGCTTCGCTAATAATACCATTAATAATACCATTCCCTAAGAGCCGGGTCCAAGTTTCGTTTTATCTGTTGGTGTAACCCTCAAGGCCTAGCATTGTGTACTTAGCCTGTGCACCTAACTAAATAAACAAACCCTAGGATACGTTCTCAATCCTATCTTCGCCCCCTCCTCAGAGAACCCTAGGGACTGGGCCTCAGGCTCACCCAGAGATCCTACTACCTTCCTAAGTAAAGTTCCTTCAGCCCCTAGTATAAAGCCTCTCACCGTCCCCCTCACACACCATAACCAAATTCCCTTCCTCTGAACTTCCCACTCCCATCCCCTCTTTCATGTCACAATACCTTGAGTATAAATTCTGGCTCCAAGGGGGCAAGTTCACTACAGACTTGGAGGAGGAACGCCTGGGTAGAGGAAGCTGCATCATCTGTGTTGACGTCTGACACCAGAGTAGAACACAGAAAGCTCATTAGAACCATCTGGGAATTGGGAAAGAGAGGGAAGAAAGGAGAAAAGACGTAATAAGGACCAACTTAAGCATCCACTCAGGCCAACTTCCAAAGACAGAGAGAATGAACCCAGATTCAGGAAGATGTCTGTCCGGCTGAGAGGTCAGAAAAGGGGATCGGGAAGTAAGAAACCAGAGTTCCTTCCCCTTCTCTCTGTGGAGGGGATCAGCCTTTGGTGCCCGCTCTACCCAACTTCCCTAGGCCCCCCCACTCCACCATCAACCTCTCCCCAGCTCTGGGACTTTTACCTTCTTTTCCTGAAGGGCGTGGTCAGCAGGCTCAGGACAGGGCTCAGAGTCCCCAGGGGTGAGCGTCAGGGTCAGCTCCTCCACTTCCTCCGCCTCTCCCAAGCTTAGACTATAAAAAGGCATTTGAGCCTCTGCCCATATCTTGTCTTCTGGCTTTTTCTCTCCAGAAGACGATCGGCCCTGGGGATAGTGACAGCTATGAATCCCAGCACTCACCCACAGCCCCTCATACAAGACAGAGATCTGAAAGCAGCATCCAGGGCTAGGAAGAGTCCACATCTACCTTCTAGCACCTAAATTCTTCTCCCCTCATCCCCCAGCATGGATCTGTCCAGTCTGACAAGAGTGATCTCTCAGTATCACACACACGCCCTTTCCCAGACCAACATTCTGAGCCTTTGCTCAGATGCTTCATGATCTTCCGGCTTCTTTCATCTCCTTACGGACGTCACAGCCTAGGGGCCTGGGGCCCTTCACAACACACCTCCCAAGAGGCTATTAAGGTATTTTTAGAGTCAGAAGAAGAAGGACCAAGTCCCAGATCAATCGCCCAGCAATCGTGAGCTTACCCTCTGAGCCTCAGCTTCCTCACTCCCTGCCACCTACCTGATGGGGCTGTTACAAGATTGAGTGGGGTCATGTATGTATGACTCTTTGCAAATTGCAAAGCCCTAAATAAATGTAAGATGGCAGTAGCTGTAATCCTGACAATGACCCTATGACGTGGATTTTCATTGATCTCATCTTAAAGGTGAGGAAATTAAAGCTTCAAAAGGTTAAGAGTCTTTGAGTAGTATAGTCATTTTCACAGTATTGATTCTTCCAATCCCAGAACATGGCATGTCTCTCCATCTGTTGGTGCTGTCTTTGATTTCTTTCATCAGTATCCTATAGTTTTCTGAGTACAGGTCTTTTGTCTCCTTAGGTAGGTTTATTCCTAGGTATCTTATTCTTTTTGTTGCAATGGTAAACGAGATTGTTTCCCTAATTTCTCCTTCTGATCTTTCGTTGTTAGTGTATAGGAATGCAAGAGATTTCTGTGTATTAATTTTGTATCCTGTGACTTTACCAAATTCACTGATAAGCTCTAGTAGTTTTCTGGTGGCCTCTTTAGGATTTTCTATGTATATATAGTATCATGTCATCTGCCAACAGTGACAGTTTTACTTCTTCTTTTCCAATCTGGATTCCTTTTATTTCTTTTTCTTCTCTGACTGCCACGGCTAGGACTTCCAAAACTATGTTGAATAATAGTGGCGAGAGTGGACCACTCTGGAGAAGATGTGGAGAAAAGGGAACCCTCCTACACTGTTGGTGGGAATGTAAATTGATACAACCACTATGGAAAACAGGAAACTAAAAAATATTAATAGAACTACCATATGACCCAGCAATCCCACTCCTGGGCATATACCCAGAGAAAACCATAATTCAAAAAGATACATGCACCCTAATGTTCATTGCAGCACTATTTACAATAGCCAGGACATGGAAGCAACCAAAATGTCCATCAACAGAGGAATGGATAAAGAAGATGTGGTAAATACACACAATAGAATATTACTCAGGCATAAAAAGGAACAAAATAGTGCCATTTGCAGAGACATGGATAGACCTAGAGACTGTCATACAGAGGGAAGTTAAGTCAGAAAGAGAAAACCAAATATCGTGTGGTGTCGCTAATGTGTGCAGTCTAGAAGGATGGTACAGATGAACTTATTTGCAAGCCAGAGGTAGAGACGCAGATGTGGAGAACAGACTTGTGGATGCCAGAGAGGGGGAAGGGGAGGTGGGATGAACTGGGAGATTGGGATTGACATATATACACTACTATGTATAAAACAGATGACTAATGAGAACCTACTGTACAGCACAGGGAACTCTACTCAATATTCTGTGGTGACCTAAATGGGAAGGAAATCTAAAAAAGAGGGGATGTGTATATACGTGTAACTGGTTCACTCTGTTGTACAGCAGAGGCTAACACAACATCGTGGAGCAACTATACTCCAATAAAAATTAATTTAGAAAAAAAAAAAAGGTTAAGAGTCTTGCCCAAGGTTGAGTGGCTTACAATTGGCAAAAATGGTAGAGGGCTCAGATTTGCCTTTCCCTCAGTCCAAATCTCAAGTCTACATAGAAGGAATGTTTGTCTACCGATCCTGACCTGTATACTAAACGTGCTTATATAGATGTGTACAAGTGGACGTGTGTCTGCACATGCACACACAGAGAAGTGGTACTGTAGTTGTTTCTCATGCCTTGTAAGATCTCAAAAGCACCTGATTGACTCTGCTACTGCAATAGTATATCGGCTCTCCTCCCGATAAGAGGCTTTCCAAGGACAAAACCTACTTATGCTCTATTGTCCAGAATCTCTGCACTAGATAAGCAGTAAGAGTGATGACGCTCATGAAGACAGCCCTTGGGTAAAAGATGCCTCAGGAAGAGGCTCTGAGGAAAGAAGCTACACAGACACAGAGCAGCACACAGGGACACTGTGGCACTGAAAGCTAGTGACTAGACATTCTAACAGACATGGCTGCAGTGAAGACAACTGATGGAGCTATTACCGAAGCTGCTTCCTGAGCTCTCTCTGTGGCAGAGATGGTTTTCAAGACCCTGGGGCAGGTCAGAAGGCCTAGACCCTCAGAGAAGCACTGAGCCCTTGAGGCTGGAGGCTCAGAGAGCAGGTGGTTGCTGGCACTCAGGCTGCACAGGTCAGATTGCACCACGTGAGGTATCTGGAGATTCTGGGTTAAGGGGCTGGTGGACACAGTGCTCTTCAGAGTGGGGAGTGTGGCCAGGCACCGGTTCTCCAAGGAGAGGATGTCTGAGTGGGCAGACACATGCCCATGTGGTTTCTCCAAGGTCTTCAGGTCAGGAAGTGTGGCCAGGCACCGGTTCTCCAAGGAGAGGATGTCTGAGTGGGCAGACACATGCCCATGTGGTTTCTCCAAGGTCTTCAGGTCAGGAAGTGTGGCCAGGCACCGGTTCTCCAAGGAGAGGATGTCTGAGTGGGTAGACACATGCCCATGTGGTTTCTCCAAGGTCTTCAGGTCAGGAAGTGTGGCCAGGCACCGGTTCTCCAAGGAGAGGATGTCTGAGTGGGTAGACACATGCCCATGTGGTTTCTCCAAGGTCTTCAGGTCAGGAAGTGTGGCCAGGCACCGGTTCTCCAAGGAGAGGATGTCCAGGTGAGTAGACACACGCCCATGGAGTTTCGCCATGGCTGGAGCCCAACCAGTATATGCCTAGAAGGAGAGAAAGACAGGTAATGAGCAGCTGGCTGTATTGGGAGTGCACGCGTACTGGGACTAAATCTTTCCCATAGTCCTCCTGGTAATCCCAGTGACCTGAAGGCAGAAAACAACCAATATTTGTTTTTCCAGGACTGGGTTCATTCCAAGGATGTATACAGGGAGTATTCTAAGGGAAAGGAGTAGGGAAAAGGTGAGGTAGAAGCTTAAGAGTAAGGAAGTTTAAAAAACAAAAAAAGGGACTTCATTGGTGGTCCAGTGGGTAAGAGTCCGTGCTCCCAATGCAGGGGGCCTGGGTTCCATCCCTGGTTGGGGAACTAGATCCTGCATTCATGCCGCAACTAAGAGTCTGCATGCTGCAACTAAAAGATCCTGCATGCCTCAACTAAAAGATCCTGCATGGGGCTTCCCTGGCGGCGCAGTATTTGAGAGTACGCCTGCCGATGCAGGGTACATGGGTTCGTGCCCCGGTCCAGGAAGATCCCACATGCCGCGGAGCGGCTGGGCCCGTGAGCCATGGCCGCTGAGCCTGCGCATCCGGAGCCTGTGCTCCGCAACGGGAGAGGCCACAACAGTGAGAGGCCCGCGTACCGCAAAAAAAAAAAGGGGGCTTCCCTGGTGGCGCAGTGGTTGAGAGTCCGCCTGCTGATGCAGGGCATGCGGGTTCGTGCCCCGGTCCGGGAAGATCCCACATGTCGCGGAGCGGCTGGGCCCGTGAGCCATGGCCGCTGAGCCTGCACATCCAGAGCCTGTGCTCCGCAACGAGAGAGGCCACAACAGTGAGAGGCCCGCGTACTGCAAAAACAAAAACAAAAACAAAAAAAACAAACAAACAAACAAAAAAGATGCTGCATGCCGCGATGAAGACCCGGCCCAGACATAAATAAATAAATAAATAAATAAATAAAAAGTAAGAGCTGGAGAGGAAAGGAACATGTCTCCACATGAAGGGGTAAAGGAGACCCCCCAGGGCTATCAGTATGATCCCAACTTAACACAGGAGCCATACTCGTAATCTGGACTCTGGATTCTTAGCTCCAGAGAAATAAACATTTTGATCAAGTTGTCTATACTCACCACCTCAACTTCCTTGCCTCCCACTCACTCTTAACCAACTAAATGGGATTCTTTTTCCACTATTCCTCCAAGGCTGTCCTCTCAGGTAACTAATGGAATTCTTCTTACTATAAGAATAGACATATCTTGGAGCTTATCTTACTTCATCTCTCAAGTGGAATATGACCCTGTGATCACTGTCTCACTGAAACTCTCTCCCTTTGACTTGCACGGTGCTGTCCCGGTTTTCCTCTTACAACCCTGATCACACCTTCTTGGGGTGGGGGTGGGGGTTCTTTCTCTGCTCTTCCTTGAATGTTGATGCTGCTTAGAGTTCTTTTCTAACCCTTCTATATACTTTCCCAGGGTGGTCTCACCTACTCTGTTGCTCCACATAACACTGCTATGCTGGCAACTCACATATTTATTCCTTGACCTGGATCTCATCTGAGCTTCATACTCATTTATCCATTCCCCTGTTGGACATCTCCACTTGGATGACTCAAAGGTACCCAAAACTCCATAGATCCCAAATATATCATCTTTCTACCTCTCCTCCAAATCCATTCCTCCTCATTGCCCCCTATGCTTACAAGGGTTTGGTATAAAATAGGTTTGAGTTTGAATCCTGATGGGACCTTGGGCTAGTTCCTTAAACTCTCTGTGCCACAGTTTCATCACAAAACTGAAATAAATGCCTACCTCATAGAGTTGTATAGGAATAAATAAGAAAAAATATATCAAGCACTTAGAGTTAGTAAGTGTGCAGTAAGTGGAAGCTATTATTATTTATTATTGTTATCATACAATAAATTACCAAATCCTATTGATTGTACTCCCTCAGTGTCTCCCAGATCTATCCAATTCTCTGTTCTGCCTGCCACCGTCATCGCTGAAACCCTCCAATCCACGTGGCACACAGTATGTAGATCTGCCTAAAGGAGCTCCCAATACATACCCCAGCCACCATTTACAACACCTTGTTTATTTCATCATAATAAAAATTTATCTTGTCAGCCCATTTGCCTACTTGTTCCTGGTTTCTCCTTAATAAAATAAAACTCCCTGAGGGTCAGGGCTCCTGTGTCTTATTCACTTCTGCATGCCCAGCATCACACACATAACCTGGCTTCTGATCTCCCAGCCTCACCTCTTACTGCTACTCCCATCTAACGTTAAGCTTGAACCATACAAACTGTTTTCAGCTTATGAATTGCCAAGGTATCTCTTGACTCTGGACTTTGCATAGGCAGAGGCCTAGAACATTCTTCCTTCTACCAAGACCACCCCCCTTCCCCAGCCCCTCCTTTACTAGGCCAAATTCTACTTCCCTCTCACTCTGAAGGCCTCAGTTTAATAGTCAATTCCTCCAAGGAGCCTCAGGTGACACCCAGCCCCCAGTCTGGTACAGGTGGTCCTTCTATGTTCCCACACTGTACTTCCTCTAGCATAGAACACATCCTCTATATTGTAATTGCCTGGTCATTTGTCTTTCATCCCCCCAGACTATAAATTCCTGAGCACAGAGACTCTTTAGCCTTGTTCACCATTGTTGCAACAATGTCTAGTCAGTGGGATTCATAAGCTTTTGAGAATCTGGTGAAATCCATGGAGCTTTTTCACAGAAAAAACATGAGTATATACTACTTTGCATTCAATTTTCAGGGAGTCCACCCACGGACCTCCTAGAATCTCCATTAACTACAAATTAAGAACCTCTGCCTCAGAGGATGCTTGAATTTATATCATTAGTAATGTGCATACTCTCTTATTTGGACAAATGCTTATCTCCTATTTACATTTATGTATTTTAGGAATAAGTATGTTGTTAAGTCAATTGCTTAATCCTTAATATGCAAGAGCTTATGGACAGGAATGTAGAATATTTCCAAGAAGACTTCAATGGACTGACAATCCAGAACCAGAAAGGACAATGGATATCTCACTGGACATAAGTGCAGGCAAATTGCATCAAGAATGATGGCCTATATAGGCTTGTATATTTCCCTCATGTCTTTGCACTATATAAGCCCCCAGCGAAAGGACTGGGGAATCTCAGAATCGACTCAAGATTTTCAAAAGAAGTCATCTCATAACAAAAATTAAGTTAACAGGGCTTCCCTGTTGGTGGAGAGGTTAAGGATCCGCCTGTCAATGCAGGGGACACGGGGTTCGAGCCCTGGTCTGGGAAGATCCCACGTGCCACGGAGCAACTAAGCCCGTGTGCCACAACTACTGAGCCTGCGCTCTAGAGCCCACGAGCCACAACTACTGAAGCCCGTGTGCCTAGAGCCCGTGCTCCACAGCAAGAGAAGCCACTGCCAATGAGAAGCCCGTGCACCGCAACGAAGAGTAGCCCCCGCTCGCCGCAACTAGAGAAAGCCCGCACGCAGCAACGAAGACTCAACGCATCCAGAAATAAATAAATTTTAAAAAAAGAAAAAAAAAATAACAGAAAAATAGTTACATGTTTTTCACACCCTGGTGTTTGTGAAGGGAGATTCAGCTAACCTACAAATGAAAAGTAAAAGTCTCTACAAATTAAAAGTAAAAATATCCATCTCTAATTCCATTCTCCAGGGATAACCACTGCTAAGTTTTTTTTTTTTTTTTTTTTTTTTTGGTGGTACGCGGGCCTCTCACTGTTGTGGCCTCTTCCGCTGCGGAGCACAGGCTCCGGACGCACAGGCTCAGCGGCCATGGCTCACGGGCCCAGCCGCTCACTGCTAAGTTTTATATGAAGAGTTTCAGACGCTTTCTATGCATATACAAATATATGTATAGGTCTGTACCTTCCCTTCCCCCATATCCACCACCACCCCCCTTTTTGTTTTGTTTTGTTTTACACAAAGAGGATCATACTTTAGAGACTATTCTGCACTTAGTACGCCTTGGAGACCTTGCCGTGTTAACACATTAATAGCCACCACACTTTTAAGTTGGCTGTGTGACAGCCTACCCTGCTTAAGCACAGCCCGGGTTTCCGTTCCAAGGAGAACACAGAGCAAGGAAGAGCGACCCATTCTCACTTGGTCTCTTCCACCTTCTTCCTGTGGCCTTCTATCCCCGGGCCCTCCCTTTCCCTCATCCTTCCCACTCCCCCTTTCACACACCACACCCGCTCCCGGAGCTGCCGGAGGAGCAGGGCCGAGGCACCCCTCCCGGCGCCCGCCCAGAGGAGTCTCGGGAGGTCACTACCTGGCCGCGCTAGGCCCTTCCCACCGGGCCCGGCGGCCGAACCCACGCCTAGACCCGGGGCCAGGGCCAGCTGCTGCCGGCGCTCGACCGTCCTCGGAGCCACCCGGGCCTGGAGCAGCTGGCTGTCACGCGGGGCCGCTCAGTCCTCGGCAGCAGGAAAAGGACCGGGCTCTCGGTTCCGCGGGTGGATAGAGTGGAAGCCTGAGGTGGGGCCGGGCGGGGGGCGGGGAGCCGGGAGGAGACGGCGCGCCGCCGCAGACGCGGGGCGGGGCGGTCGCGGCCCGCGGGGAGGAGAGAGGCGCGGCTGGCGATGCAACTGCAGCGAGGGCGTTGCACCCTTTTCTGGGGCCAGAGGTCAGTCCCACTCCCTTTCGCCGCCTTTCCCCCCTCACCCCCCTTCCTCGTCCTCTTTTCTTCTGTCCCTCAGGTTTCCTCTTCTACCAAATTCCGCTCTTTTGCTAAATTTCCTCTCTTTTGTAATATCTTCCAACACCATTTCTTGAAAAAGATTTTGTCATGTTCGCTGCCGATCTGGACACCTTTTGTCCTGGTATCAAATAGTATAGTGGGACTCTTAATTCATGCGAAAGTTACTTGGTGAAAATGGAAATAAAAGGAGACGGAAAGTCTAAAGCAATGGCCTGTAACCGGGTGTAGATATCAAATAATTAAGGCAGAGTGAACTAAGCAGCTTATGTCCATCAGGGATAGGTCCCTGGACAAAGAATTTTTTGGAGCCATCCTGAATGGCTAATGCGGAACTGTTTTCAGAAAGTGGGACCAGGCTCAGGAAAGGGACAAGTGACCTTTAGGATGGTAATGCTGGTGCTGTTTCATAAAGAGCAGGGCCAAACAGATATTAGCAGGAGAAACATGCTTACCTCATGTAAGATAGATTATCTGTCTTCTGGAAAATATCCCTTTCCTAAGGGTAGCGGGTACCCTTGCATTCTCAGGTAACAACTGAAGCTTCAGCTCAGAATCAGGGGCATCCTTTATTCTCAATTTGTTGAGCCAGATCCCACCTAACTTCCTTAGATGCCTCTCTTACCACCTACCCCATTAGTCCCTACACTCTCTTTAAAAGAAATATTTTTCTGTCGCCTTTATGATCCTGAACTACAACTTATAAATAATGTATTTTAGCATCACACTGGTGGTACAGGAAGAGTAGCAACTGGTGACCATTGCTTCCTGGTTGACTAGGAGAATCTAGAGTTTCCTTTCTGGTTAGCTGCAAGAGCAAAGAAATTCAAAGCCAGCACATTGGAACCATTGGAAATCTTTTTTAAAAATCCCCCAACCCAGGCCACACCCTAGACTGATTAAATCACAATCTTCAGAGGAGGACCCAGGCATTAGAAGTTTTTGAAACTCCCCAGATAATACTAATGTGCAGACAAGTTTGGGGATCTCTGCCCTAGGGTCTTGCTAATCAAGGTATGGGCTGTGGACCAGCAACATCAGCACCACCTTGTTAGAAATGCAGACTCTCAGGCCCCACCTCAGACCTACTGAATCAGAATCTGTAATTTTAAAAGATTCCCAGATTATTCCCACTTACATTAAACTTTGAGAAGCACTGATCTAGACAGGTGGAGTGGGGTCTGGAGTCTGCATTTTTAAGCCCTAGGGGCCAGGCCCTGCAATTTGTATTTTACAAGCTCTCCAGGCAATTTTGATACATGCTAAAGGTTAAGAACCCCTGATTAAAACTAGGGTTGTTGCTCACGCCCCCTTGAAAATTTCTGATTTGGTAGGTTTAGGATAGGACCTGAGAATCTGCATTTCTAGGAAACTCTTGGGTATTGGGGATTCTGACCTCTGATCCAGGAACCACATTTTGAAAATCACCAGTCTAGAATGATTCTCTAGGCAGAGAGACAGTAACTGACTGATCTCTAAAGGATATTTCAGTTGGATTTTGAGACAGCCAGATGAACTGTCTCTGCCTTGCAACAGAGGAAATCTCTCAATTCACAAGATGTTTACAAAGTCCAAACTCAGCTTTTCTTTTCAGTGGACAGTGCTAAATGCACCCTGTATTATTTGTTCCTTTGAGTCCTGCTTTTCTAAACTAGCCACTCCCTTGAGTTGCAGCAATCTTTGTTACTGTCATTCTGCCAACTGAACAACTACCAGAGCTGAGGAGGCACTCCATTCCCCACTGGGTTAACTCTCATAGAGCTTATTTGCAAGTTCTTAGAGGATGACTCACTTTCTCCTCCATAGGTAACCTACACCCATTATTGTTGATCAGTGGTATTAAGCTGCAATATCCAACTGATGAGTGCAGTGTCCAGACTTACTACTTTCTGGGGTGAAGTTGTGCCATCTCCTCAGCCCTTAGAAGCCCCTTTATTAAGGGCCCTACCACCTATTAAAATTGCTCACCTTTAGACATACAGATGGCCAACAAGCACATGAAAGGATGCTCAACATCGCTAGTTATTAGAGAAACGCAAGTCAAAACTACAGTGAGGTACCACCTCACACGATGGTCAGAATGGCCATCGTCAAAAAGTCTACAAATAATAAATGCTGGAGAGGGTGTGGAGAAAAGGGAACCCTCCTACACTGTTGGTGAGAGTGTAAGTTGGTGCAGCCACTATGGAGAACAGCATGGAGGTTCCTTAAAAAACTAAAAATAGAGCTACCATATGATCCAGCAATCTCACTCCTGGACATACGTCCAGAAAAGATGAAAACTCTAATTCGACAAGATACATGCACACCTATATTCATAGCAGCACTGTTCACAATAGCCAAGACATGGAAACAACCTAAATGTCCACCCACAGATGAGTGAATAAAGAAGATGTGATATATATATATAATGGAATACTACTCAGCCATAAAAAAAGAATGAAATATTGCCATTTGCAGCAATATTCATGGACCTAGAGATGATTATACTAAGTGAAGTAAGTCAGAGACAAGTAATATCTGATATTGCTTATATGTGGAATCTAAAACAAAAATACAAATCAACTTATTTACGAAACAGACTCACAGACTTCGAAAACAAACTTATGCTTACCAAAGGGGAAAGGGGTGGGGGGATAAATTAAGAGTATGAGATTAACAGGTCCACACCACTATATATAAAATAGATAAACAACAAGGATTTACTGTATAGCACAGGGAAATATATTCAGTATCTTGTAACAGTCTGTAATAGAAAAGAATCTGAAGTTGTACACCTGAAATTGTACATCAATTGTAGTTAAATTTTTAAAAATTGCTCACCTCTTCTAGTCAGTTTTATTGCACACTTCTTATCCTCTCCCGTTTTGAGTCAATAAATATCTGTTAAGCACCTATGAAGTGCAAGACAGTATGTAAAGTGTATAAAACATGCCTTCTTCTCAAGGCTTCACAGTCTCGTGAAGGAGACAGACACATGCAGGAGACACAAGAATACAAGGCAAATTATGAGAAATGCTATATTCTACTAAGGAACAAACTCAGGATTCTGTGAAGGGGGGACCGTGAGAAACTTCCTGGAGGGAGTAGACTTTGAACTGGGAAGGGTAGATCTCTGATAAGAAGCTAAGAGGGCAGTGAGTGCCTGGGGATTATAAAGACCCTTGGTTTCACCAGATTTTTCTTTTCCCTTTTGTGAATATTTACCTTTAGATTCACAGCTTGTGCTTCTATTCAGTCTATCCACCGCCAGCTTCAAAGAATCACCCAAGCAGTGATTTATGGACAAGCACCTATTTGGTTGCACTTGGCATCCCAGAGGAGCTTCAGATTCTTTTCCATTATAGATTGTTAAAAGATATTAATACCCTTTAACTGCTCCCACTTGTAGAGTCTAAGTATGAGTTTTGTGAATAAAGCCTACCACTCCATGGAGGTGAATCTAGATGTGGCATAATAAAGACAGCAGGCTTGGAAGTCCTTCTACCTGTGTTTAAATACATGCTCAACATTTATAAACTGTGTGACCTTTGGTGAGTAAATTCACTCCTCTAAGCTTCAGTTTTCCTATCTGTAAAATGGGGATAATAATAGCATCCACTTTTTAATGGGTTGTTTGGCATTTAAATGAGATAATGCATGTAAAGCAGTTAACACACTGCCTGGCACATAGCAGGCACTTAAACAATGTTAGCTATATTCTAAAACAAGCAGTTCTTACTCCGTTGTGAGAGAGTTGGCTTTCATCAGTGACAGTTTGCTTGAAAAGTGTACAATGCATTGAGGCTCAGATTACCTGTCTGGTAATGAGTCAAGCTGGTATACACCTAGAAGACCTCTAGCTCCCCAAATGCCTTAGCCTCAGATGGAGTCCAGATGAATCCATATCCCTATCTCAGGAGCAGTGTTAGTCTGGAGTAGCTGGGGATAAACCTGTAACCCTCTGTATGGCACTCATGGTCTCAGGGGTGCTACAGCACACTGGCCACCCTGTTTGGTGTCACCTAGCTTGCTAATCTAAAAGGGTATAGCCTGGAAACTTAATTTCAGAGTACCAGGGTACACTTTTTGAAATGTGTGTAGAGATCCTTAGGACTATCCCAAGCTCTGGAGCTCATGACTATAATAACACTATGATGTTGATAGCACAGGTATTATCTCTATTTTATGGATTAAGATACTGGTATTCAGACGTTGAGAATGGACTTGAGGACACAGAGGGGGAAGGGGAGCCTGGGACATAGTGAGAGAGTAGCATTGACATATATACACTACCAAATGTAAAATAGATAGCTAGTGGGAAGCTGCTGCATAGCGCAGGGAGATCAGCTCGGTGCTTTGTGACCACCTAGAGGGGTGGGATAGGGAGGGTGGGAGGGAGGCTCAAGAGGGAGGGGATATGGTGATATACGTATGCATATAGCTGATTCACTTTGTTGTACAGCAGAAACTAACACAACATTGTAAAGCAATTATACTCCAATAAAGATGTATATATATTAAAAAAAGACACTGGTATTCAAAGTGATTAAAGGACTTACCCATGATTACCAAAACAGCAATTGATTTGGGGCTTGAATCCAAGACACTGATTCTCATTCACTCTAATTCACACTCTCAAGCTATACTTTTTTCACAATTCTAAATCAGAAATACAGGTTATTGTATCTTGAATCGTCAGCCATAATAATAATACCGTAAACCTCTATCTCTAAGAGAAAAAAACGACTATAATCTCACCACTAATGACATATACATGTATGCATGCATGTATTTATGCATAGGCATGTATATATATGTAATGTATGTATATTTTTGTAGTTGTATTAGCAGAAGTTGTGATAAATTCACACTTTTCCACCTATGATCCCTTGATCCCAAGAGTTAGCTAGGATTTGGAATGTAGTCTGTGGCCCTGACAGAGTAATTATGTCATAATTACTGTCCTGCCTATAGACCTAACCTGTGATGCTTGTCTCAGCGAGTCTCTTGGTCCTGATGTTGTAAGTATGTCACCTGGAGACTGCTCTCATTGAAAAGCCTTCCTGTTCATTATCCAGACTATGCCACCTGCCTTGGCTTCCTACACTGTGTAGAGAAGGGTTTGAATTGCACTATCCAAAATCTCTTCATTCCGTGGTTCTATTAAACAATCTTTCTATCCAGTTTTTCACTCTTTTGGTTAGACATTGTTGCTTCTACCTCCTGGACTGTCCGTCTGGATAAAGAATAGCACTTAGTTTTGCAGCTAGTAGGATTTCTATGTGATTTTTACCCCCCTTTTTTTTTTTCATTTTTTAAGCTTTTCTGTTGTCGATTTTCCAGATGTCCAGGGCATTATATATATATATATATATATATATATATATATATATATATATATATACACACACACACACACACACACACACACACATATATATAGTATATTTGACAGGGAAAATATCTGGAGAAGAGACCAGTAAGGTTTCTATTTAAGTAGTTCAAAATTACATGGTGAGGGCTTCCCTGGTGGCACAGTGGTTGAGAGTCCGCCTGCCAATGCAGGGGACACGGGTTTGTGCCTCGGTCTGGGAAGATCCCACATGCCGCGGAGCGGCTGGGCCCGTGAGCCATGGCCGCTGAGCCTGCGCGTCCGGAGCCTGTGCTCTGCAACGGGAGAGGCCACAACAGTGAGAGACCCGCGTACCACAAAAAAAAAAAAAAAATTACATGATGAGTTGAGTGAAGAAAAAGATAAGAGGAGAGCAAGCTCAAGATGATTACAAAGTTTTGTGTCTAGGAAAAAGGAAAAATGATAGTGCCAACAAAGCATGATGAGTCTGAACCGATGACAGTGGTAAATCCAAGTAGAGGTGAGGGCTGCTAAAAAAAACATAATAATAATATGACTAGAACCCAGTTGAGTCATTAAGGCTTGGGATAAAGGAGAGGTGAGCTTTCTGAAGAGGATCATGAAGCAAAGTAAGAGAAGCACATGGGCAACCCAGAATTAGGCATAGGAGACTCATATAGTCCAACACACTTACTGGTATTGAACCTACACCCCCAGCTCTCTCCAGTTCCTGAGTTGACCTGGAAACGATGAGCGCAGGTGTGTAAATTCCACCTTCACCCACAAAGGAAGAGTTGAAGGAAGAGTGGAGGCAGGTAGTAGGGGAGTACCTACAACACCTTGCTTCATTATCTGATTTACCAAAGATAAGAATCCTGCATCTCTAGGAACTCACCAGACTGTAGCCTAATCCCTGGATTGCCATGATTGCCTGCTCCGTAGGAGTGATTTCTGTCCCAATTCCTGATCCTTACTCTACTTCCTTTCTGGGGTCGAAATACTACCCTGAATCTCAGTGCACTTGCCCAGGGCCCCAGCTCGTTGCCTTGCCTGTATCAGGCCCCTCTCACTGAAGAGTGGTCCAAGAGCAAGACCAGTGTCCTGCTTCACATCAGAAACCTCCTCCTCTCTTCTCATTCTAACCACAATTTCACAAGTGGACTTTCCTCGTGGTCCAGTGGTTAAGACTCTGTGCTTCCCCTGCAGGGGGCACGGGTTTCGCATGCTGTGGGGTGCAGCCAAAAACAAAAAACAAACAAAAAACCTAAGTAATGAAAGCTAGAGCCTTTTGCAGCTAACTCCCCCATCTACATAGTTCGGGCCCTTCGGCTGTCAGCTCTGCCTGGGATGGCACCAGCCCCTCTTGGACACTATGATTTGACTTTCTGCCACCTCTTTGGATTGGAGAAGTAAGAAGAGTAGGAGAGTGTGCTATCTCTGGAGCCAGGGAAGGAGAAATGTTTAGGCCAATTTTCAAGCCAGCCAATTCCTGCAGAAAGATGAAGGAAAATGAGAATGGCCTTAGATTGTTTGATTTGGTGAGAAGTAGGTCATGGTGACAATGAAGGAGGATGGTTTCAGTAGTGTGGTGGAGACAGAAGCCAAATTACAAGGGATATTGAATGTTTCTTACAATAGAGAAACTCAGACAAGAATGATTCAGTCATGGTGAAACCTTTATTTAAGCCTGTCTTTGCATACAAATCACAGAGCGTGTTCACAGAAGTTCACCCTAAAGACTCAATCCTCGTCGTTTCTCAGTGTTTCCGATTCCCTTCTTCCCTGTCTTCTTCAATCTTTCTTCTCTGCTCTCATATATAGCCTACCTACCCCTCCTCATTTTCAACTACGTTCCTAAACAGAGATATAGAAGGAAACCTTAATAAAATAATGAAATCTCAAAACAATAAACAAAAACATGTCAAGTCTCTCCTGGCCGGGATGAAGAAAGATGCGAGGGAGGCTCCCTCATCTCACCCTTAGCAGCATGAGAATCTAAATTAGCAAGGGTAAGAGAAAATTGACCTGTACAAAGAAGTGGCCCTTCTTTGCCTTAAGCTGCTCAGGGGTCAGAAGTGGAAATACCAGACAGGAAAGACGTAGGGGAGTTGTGGAGGAAGAGACCATACAATTAGGTGAAAGCCACTGTCTTCAGGAAGGCTCCAGGGAAGAGAGTAGGTTGGCACAGCAGCAGAATTCTCTGAAGAATCCCTGGAATACTGACTTCCCCTTTGCTATGGAGACACAGGGCACCACATGCCCCATTTGCTTCTTTCCTCTGACTGGAATGCCTCCCTCCTTCTCTGAAGGTGAGTTTCCAGGAAGCCTTCAAGATCCAGTTCAATCTACACCCATCTGATGATGCCTTCCTAACAGAAGGCTTCCCTGGACAGAGTTCCCTCCTCCATCCTCTGGGCTCTCATACCTTCAACTACGAGGCATGTGAGGTACGCAGCTCTCGGGAGAGGCATGAGGCAAGTGTCCATACCTCTTAAGTCCACTGTCAAACTTGTATTTGCTTACAAGTCTGTGTGCTGGTCGGGAGCTCCCTGACCTTGGGATCCTTAGTGCCCCACATCGTACCCGGCACACAGTAGATAATTAATAACTGTGAGGGAGAAAGGAGAGAAGATAGAAGAGAGCAAAAAAAAGGGAAGGAAAAGCAGGGTGGAGGAAGAGAGAGAGGAAACATCTGACTCAACTTTCCCTGGCCAAGAAAAAGGGAAATGGATTCAAAAAACTCTGGAAGAAAGGGACAGAGGAAGGAACCACTTTTCTGGGCCTCCTCTGCCTTTTACTCTTCTCTCTGCCACTTCCTCTCACAACTTAGGACCTCACACCACACCGTACTGTTTTCTCTCCTGATCCCTCGATTCACCCCAAAGGGAAGGAAAGAAGCCAGCCAGGCTCCTGACTTCTCCCACCCCATGCCCTCAAATCCTGTTTCATCCCTTTGCCGCCATGGGCGCCTCCCTCCTTCCCGTCTTCATCTTCCCCGCCTGCAGCACTCCCACCTCGTTGCCCTGGCATCTCGGGCCCCTATGCTGTGCCAGGTCCAGACAGGAGCATCCTCCTCAGATTGAAAACCAAGGGGCTCTTAGGGGCAGCCTGTGCTGTATGGCTGAGGAAACGCTAGACTGGGTCTACAAGTTTACCCGAGAAAGAACCTTTTCAGGAGGGTTTGGGTGTCCCAGGGATTGGAGAGTAAAGAGAAGCAGCAATCGCAGTCCTTCCCCCACACTCCTCAGCTCTTTCACGGATGGCCTCTCCACGTTTTTCTCCTTCGTCCATTGATCAGAATATCATTTTCCCAACTGACCTCTCATGGCCCCTACACCTTGGCCATTGACGCTTCTTGACTGTCTGCCCAGCCAGATGCACTTTCCCCACCAAGAATCTAAACCTTGTACAGTTGCCCCTGGGTCTCCTCTCCTTACCTAGGTATTCAGCTGCCTCTCCTTCCCCAACGCTCTTTCCCTAGGAATTCCAGAACCACCTTTTCCTCAATGCAGATCATACATACAAAAGCGCTGTGTGAGGTGTAAAGCCCTGTGCTAGAATGAAACATGAGCATGAATAAAGCCTTCTCTTTATCCCTGCCCCCATCATTTCTATCCTCTCAAAATGTTTCTTATCCCTTCCTCACGCCATCCACCGCCACTCCCCCTTCACCCGGCAGGTTTAGTTTGGTGTCGTGTGGGAACCAAAGCTATTTGCTGCACGGTGGGCAGTGTCAGGATGCAGGCAGGCATCTCAGCCCGAGGCCTCGGCAGAGTTCCCAGGCACAGCCATCGGCCCAGGCCAGGACAGAAGGCGTGGATAAGGTGGGAGGGGGCATAAGTACGGTGGCTGTAGCCCCCCAGCACCAGTAGCTCCCCCTGCAGCACAGCGCCTGCAGCCCCGACGTGGGGCGAGGGCAGGGGGGTCAGGTGAGTCCAGCTATCGGTCCTTGGTTCATAGGCCTCGAAGCTCAGCAGGTCCCCAGTCTCACCTAGCCCACCCGCTACATACAGCCGCCCACCCAGAGCAGCCATGACGTGGCCAGCCCGAGGTACCCCCATAGGGCTCAGAAGTGTCCCCGGCTTCTCAAGTTTGGGGTCATAGTGCAGCAACGAGGCCAGGTACTGGCCAGTCCCACTGCAGCCGCCGCTCAG
Organism: Leucopleurus acutus; assembly: GCF_964270905.1. NCBI lineage: Eukaryota > Metazoa > Chordata > Mammalia > Artiodactyla > Delphinidae > Leucopleurus > Leucopleurus acutus. The sequence continues at coordinate 75,916,695 of NC_139142.1, read as the reverse complement.
GTACAGCTGGCCCTCCAAAACAGCAGCTGCGTGGGCAAAGCGTGGTGCTGGAAGGGCAGGTGCCGGCCTGTGGGAGAACAGGGCACGTGATCAGGCAACAGTCATCTTCCGTTCTCCTCTTCCAAGACTCCTAGCCTCTCCCTGATGCCTGAAACACCCCCGTCCCTGCTCACCTCCAGATATTGAGCTTGGGGCTATAAGTCTCCACAGAGCTGAGGGCAACACCACTGTCTCGTCCACCCAGGGCATAAAGCAGTCCATCCAGCACCACCAGGGGGAAAAAGCTCCGAGCCTGGCACAAAGGTGCCATCTCCTCCCAGTCCTCTTGCCTGGGGTCCCACCTGGACACAGTGGGACAAGAGATGGGAAGAGTGACCCTGGGAGTCTGCGGTTGGCTGGGCTGCCAACCTCCCGCAGCTGCCCACCTTGGGACCGGCCGCTCTCAGGGGGCCATACCTGAGAGTCGAAGCCAGGGTGTTAGAGTGGCCGTAGAAATCCTGTCCGCCACACACGTAGAGCTCACTTCCTGCTAGGCTCGCAGCCCCGTGCCGAAAGCGCCCGGGGGCAGGCAGGGCAGGCAGCTGTCCCCACTCCACAGTTCGAACCAGTCCTACGCCGCAGCGAAAGGCCCGGGCCCACCACACTCCTCGGGACGGCTGTCTCGTGGCCATGTCTGATCTGAGCCCGTCCCCGCCAATCACTACTAGTGCCTGGTCAGGCTCCCTCCGCCTCTCTTGTCCTGGAACCTCAGCCTCCACCATCAGCTGACGCAGTAGGTCCGGGCTCAAGGGTGGAGGCAGCCTGGCCGCTCTTACCCTCCGCAGCTCCCTGGTGGACATACGGCCAAAGCGGACGCATCGAAGCAGGGCCTTGGCCTCTGACTCCTGGGTGTCAGGGTTGGCAGCTAGCCAACGCAGTGCAGCCGCAAAGGCCTCGAACTCCTCCTGCAAGTGTAGCTCATCGCTGTCCAGGAGCTCAGCCAGGCAGGCGACCGGTAAAGATGGGAAAGTGGAGCACAAAGCCACAGCAGGCAGGTGGGTGAGGAGGTAGTGGCGGGCTTTGCTCCAGAGCCTCTCCAGCCCAGGGGCTTCAGCCATGGGGATCAGGGCCAGGCAACGGGCAGGGTTGAGGCCTTGTGCCAAGGCTCTCTGGCACAGAGCCAGGCAGGAAGAGCTCTGGTACCGCAGAGCAGCCTGGGTGGCTCTCAGCAGTCCTGGCCACCTTGCCCGCACAACCCCAGAGTAGGCAAAGGAGACAAGGAGCCGCAGGTCCTGGGCAGAGATGGTATGCAGAGACACCTCTGTGCCCTGGGATTCCCTCATCCCGCTCAGGAGCATGGCCCCAAAGAACTCACTGCCACAGGCGAGGGCTGCTCGGTGCACTGCAAGAGGGAGAAGCGGAGGGGGATCCAGAGTGTTGCAAACTGCAAGGCACTCCCCTGTCTTCACAGCCCCAACTTTGGGCCAACCACCCAAGACCACAGGCCAAACTGCGGTATATGCACCAGAACCACGTGGGGTGCTTGTTACAGTGAAGGTTTCATGGTCCCACCTCCAGAGATTCTGATTCAGTAGCTCTAGACGGAGACCCTAGGAATTTGTGTTTTAACATATTCAAGCACCCTGCATGATTCGCATGTTAGTGGCCTGAAGACACTTTGAAAAACATTGCTTTAGTCTTCTTGATGCAGGCCAATTAGAGAAAGGGTCTTGAGCAATCAAGTGAAGATGCTACAGAGAACATTTGCTAAGAGGGGGTACAAGATAAACTGCAAAGACCAGTGTGCAACTTATATAGGCCTTTCTATATTGTGCACAGAATAAAGTTCTTTTCTCTACAATTATAAGAGCCACTGACATCAGCCATTCTGCTAGTCAGATTTTACTCAGAAAGTGGTACCACACTCAGGAATGGTTGTGAGCCACACTCATCTAACTGCCATCTCCTCTTACCCAAGATTTAGTGCTTGTAAACGGGAAGCCTTCAAAATCACCTGCTTCAATTGCTCCTTTTAAGATATGGAAACTGAGTCCTAGTGAAAGGCAGTGATTCATTTTCTATCTCCATGCAGGGGCTGTCTGGGCAGATCACTGTAACTGATGTCAGGCTGCAGTGAGCATACTTGTGTATCAGTTCCCTGCTTATCTGCATGGCCCTTGTGACTCTGAAAATATCCTATTCAAAAATGCTATTAAATAACTAGACCTGGGCTTCCCTGGTGGCGCAGTGGTTGAGAGTCCACCTGCTAATGTAGGGGACACGAGTTCGTGCCCTGGTCCGGGAGGATCCTGCATGCCGCGGAGCAGCTGGGCCCGTGGGCCATGGCCGCAGGGCCTGTGCGTCCGGAGCCTGTGCTCTGCAGCGGGAGAGGCCACAGCGGTGAGGGGCCCGCGTACCGCAAAAAAAATAAAATAAAATAACTAGACCTTATATGCTCCCTAATGTAACTCAATTTGAGGCAGTTGGCATCAAGTATGGAGTATCCTTACCAAACTATTTAACCGAAATCTAATCAAACCTTCAGATCTAAATTCAAGTTTATAGGAAATTGAGAGGCTGAAAGAATGAGTTAAACAAAACCATGAGGGAAAATGCTTACAAATCTAGAACATGGAGCACTCTATAGGACAACTAATCTTGTTTCTTCAATAAGTCATAAAAAAGGGAGAGAGGACTCGTACGAGAGTAAAGGAAGCTTAAGAGACATATATCTGAGTTCAGTGCAAACCTTGATTGGCTCCTGGGTTGAACAGAGCAGCTCTAAAAGACACATTTTTGAACAAGTGGGAAAATTTCAATGTGGACTATGCGATATTAAGAAATCATTGTTAATTTTGTTAGATATGATAAATTGTGGTTACATGAGAAAATGTCCTCTTTTAGAGAGACACATACCCAAGTATTTGTGAGTGAAATGTCTGAGATTTACTTTAAACTTCAGCAAAAAATAAATAAAGAAATGAAACAAATATAGTAAAATGTTAATTGTTAAGTCTGGGTGATGGGTGTTTGAGTGTTCATCTTAATATTCTCTTTTCTTTGCTATGTTTGAAATGCTTCATAACAGAAAAGAGAGGAGGACTTCCCTGGTGGCACAGTAGTTAATAATCCACCTGCCAATGCAGGAGACATGGGTTTGATCCCTGGTCCAGGAAGATCCCACATGCCACGGAGCAACTAAGCCCATTCACCACAACTACTGAGCCCGCATGCCACAACTACTGAAGCCCGTGCACCTAGAGCCCGTGCTCCACAACACGAGAAGCCACCGCAATGAGAAGCCCCCGCACCGCAACAAAGAGTAGCCCCACCCGCTGCAACTAGAGAAAGCCTGCGCACAGCAACGAAGACCCAACACAGCCAAACATAAATTAATTGATTAATTATTTTAAAAAAAAGAGGGGAAATGCTTCTAGAAGTCCTCTCAGGCAGGTCACACAGACCCAAGCTCCCAGTGAGGCTTATGAACCTCAGGCTGCTTTGATCAGTTGCAGCATGTTCACCTCTCTCAAAGGGCAGGTGATATCGGCGTGGCTTTCCACTGTCTTTTTGAGCAGTAGGTAGTAGCTTGGTGCTTCCCAAGCAGTAAACATTAGTGACAGCTTCCATATTGCCTGAGAAAATCTGCATTCCGTAAAGCAGGTAAGCCATCTCATCTTCCATACCATCAATCAGACTATAGCTCAGAGCCACTGACAAAGGATTCACAACCACTTGTATTTTGTGCCCCTTCTCACTCATCATTATTCCTTAGAATTTTAAGTGACAGGTTTCCACCACTAAGTTGGAATGTTTCTTAAAGGAAGTGAAAGCAGTGATATTGAATACAAGGATGTTTAAATTCCAAACCCTCATGAGAATTTTATAACTATGAAATTTTAAATTCCCCCTGCATCTAGTGCTATTGGAAATGATAACAAACACTTTAGAAGTCTGTTATGGACTGAGTGTGTGTGTTCCCCGCCCTCACCAAATTCGTATGTTGAAGCCCTGATCTCCAACGTGATAGTATCTGTAGGTGGGGCCTTTGGGAGGTAATTATGTATGAGAGTAGAAACCCTCATGAATGGGATGAGTGCCCTTATAAGAGGAGACATGAGAGAGATGATCTCCCTCTCTCTCTGCTGTGTGAAGATACAGTGAGAAGGTGGTCATCTACAAACCAGAAAGAGGGCCCTAACCAGAACCTGACCCTGCTGACACCCTGATGCAGCCTCCAGAGCCATGAGAAATAAATTTCTATTGTTAAACCACCCAGTCTGTGGTATTTTTGTTATAGCAGCCCAAGCTGACTAAGATAGGATCCTTTTCCTTTGGGGAGTCCCAGAAGCACTTTGGGTCCCAGTCATTCCTCCAATGAGCAGTAGCTATGTGACTTTGGACTTGTCTTAAAGACTGATTTCCTTATCAATAAAGTGTAAGAGCTGAACTAGATAATATCTAAACAAATCGCTTTTAATGTTAAACTTTTATGTGTCTGCACTCTGACTCCATGTGCCAGGTGCTATGTGTCTTTGACTTGACTGCATAGGAGGCAATGCATGGCCTAGTGACAGCAGATTGGGTTAGTGGATGTGGGCCTGTATCCTGGTTTTCACCTGTTAACATCTCTGAATTTAATATTCTTTATCTGCACCCAGGGATAATGATATCTAACTCACTAGCTTTCAGTGAGATGAAAAGAGATGGCATGTGTAAATGAAATTCCTGGTACCCAGTACCTCACTAAATGTTAGTAGACTCTGAATGAATCTCAACTTATTCAACCCTCTTCAGCTTTCCTGGTGATGAGCAGAGTTAACTTCAAAGTGCCATGAACTGGTAGCCTTAAGATTCTGGCCAAACAGTACCAGACCTTGCTCACTAGCTGTGGGGTCCACGTCTGCCATGGTGTCAAGCTCACTTAGGGGAAAGGACACACTGAATTTTTCCACTGTGTTCCTCTGGCTTTTCCTGTGTCCTAAATAGAAGATGCCAAGAAGGGCCTTTGGTTAATCTTTGTTTGAGTCAATCACCTCCTGCTTGTTCTACTGGCATGGACTATATACCCTTAGCTCCAGCCAGCTGACTGTAAATTTCTTGTTTCTGGGCACAGGGAAAGCCACAGCATAAATCTGTCAGTGCTCTTAAGAAAACAACTCAACTGCGCATGCTCCATTCTCAGTGGGTCAGGAGAGGTGCCAAAGGTCACCCTGGGGAAATTCTGACCGCAGCAGGGATCAAAACCACTATGGTAGGGACCGAACCACCCGCTGCTTGCACACACCATTTCAGGTGGCATATGCGCCTGCATTAATGTAATGCCCCACAGACCCTCACCCCGCAGCCGGCAGCCGTCTGCCTCCAGCTCCAGGTCACACCCGATGCCTTCTTGGTACAGGAGCTCCATGGTGCGCAGGTTCTCTCTCAGTTCCTCTGCCTGGCTGGGCTGCTTTTCATCTTCCCGGGTGCTTCCAGCCCCCTCGCGTCCCCACTGGGCCGCAGCCTTCACCCGGGGTGCGCCCAGGGCTTCAGCCGCGACCAGCACATCCTCCCGTGGGGCGGGTCCCAGCACCCCCTCATAGGCAAAGGTCAGCACGGCCTCCCAGGCCCCGGGGGTTACATCCAGGCTGAGGGGGCATTGCAGACCTCTGCTGCCCAGCAACCTGCCTCTGAAGAGGCTGCTGACTGCAGCCAAGATCACCCGATGCACCCCGTATACTCGCCCCCCGACTGACACGTCTTCATCCAGCAAAAACCTCTGCTCTCGCAGCCGCTGTGCCTCCGCGAAAAACTGGCTGGGATGCGCCTCGCTGCGCAGCTCCTCGGGCTCCTCTGCGTCTTCTCCGTCCTCATCCTCTTCCTCCTCCTCTTCTTTCTCTAGGGACAAGGCTGGAGAGGGAAGGCTCCCCGGGGCCATGGGCCTGGGGCCAGGCTCTTCCAGAGGAAAGAGGGGCAAACCAGGATCCTGGTCTGGGGACGGAGGCCAGGAGGGGGTTCTCCTGGTGGGCAAAGGGAGGCCAAGGCCGTCCTTCTGGACTGGAAGAGAGACTTGTTCAGGGTCTGAGGGACGATGTGCCGAGTCCGAGACGCTCATGGCCCAAGCTCACTGGATTGCTGCAGGTAAGCAGAGGAAAGAGAAGAGAGGGTAAGAGCTGGGCCCACAGAGGCCAGAGGAAGCCCTGCCTCCAGTCCGGCGACATGTCAGTCCCTCTTCCTACTTCAACTCCCTCCCCCCGTCCCAGGGCTCGAGCGTGTAGGCCACACCGCGCGACTCTGAGGTTCCCCAGGTGCAGCAAAGCACGCAAGATCTATGTGTAAACATCCAGTACCCGGAACTGTACCCTGCCAGTCTTGCCCCCATGCCAGTAGTCACCCTCCTAAGACACCAGCGTTCCGCTTGCCCTCTCACTTGAGCCTGCTCTACTCCTGACAGTGTGGCAGAGGGAACGCGCCCCCGGGGCCCCGTCCCTGACCGAACCCAGCTAATTATAGGCAGTGCTGGCAGGCTGGGGGCTGGTCTCCAGGTGCCCAAACTCTGACACCCAATCCCCTGGGCCTGACCTGAGATGACCTCCTCTCCCCTTCCACTTGTAGGTCATGCCCTGGTGCTGAGCGAGGCAAATTCAGAAGCCAAGTAGGATGTGGGGATCTGGTGGAGTGAGCCAGGCCAGAAAGGCTTCCTTCACTGGACTGGGCTGGAGGGGGTGCATGAAGAAAGTCTGGACTCTGCACACCTGCAGGAAAGTGGGGAGAAAGAGTGAAGCGTGTGTTTGGGGTCAGTCCTGGCCTTTGTTGATTTTTCTGTGCATGATAAAGCTGGGACCCTGGAGCGAACAATCCTGACGTGAAACTCAAATATAACCCATCCATCTGGTCCAACAAGGGCAGAGGAGTGTGGGAGTTGAAGGGGCATGGGTCAGGGCTACCGACCACGGGTGACCCACCCGTAGCGAGGGGTTTCCTCCCTGTGCCAACGTGGAGTTGGTGGTGAGAGAGCCAAACCCAACCCTCGGGCTGCACTCCTCCAAATGGGTAAACAGAGAGGCAGCCCATGGTTGTCCTGGCTTGTGAAATGGGCAATAGTGACCAGCCTCTGTGTGGATCCTCTTATGGCCTCCCCTTTGCAAGACAAGGTGGCCAACACCTTGGGCCCCCACCAGGAAGAGGAGGAACCGCTATCTGGCAGAGACAAACCCCAGGTCAGCCTCTGCCCTCCCTCTGCCAACAAGGACAAGGACACTGGACCCTGATCTGCGTTCTCTGCCAACCCCATGGTCCTGGGACAGCTCCACCACAGCCATGTGTCTCTGGAGGCTCTGCTCGGCTCCACCATGGCAGGACCCATACCCCACAGCGAATCCCCGAAGGTTGGATGAAACCTGCTCTTCTGTGCAATCGTCCACCCTCCATTAAATGCGTTATGGCTGACCTCCCCCCATAGCACCTCCAGGTCTGTTGGCCGTCCTTCTTGTTGCTGACCTGCTGATTGGGGCAGGGTCTTGGCATCTCAGCCAGGGGACAGTATTACTTCCACCTCTGCTTAGGAGCCCCATGTGGAGCCATACTCCCCAAAAATGATGTGGAGAATTCGGGGGCCAGGCCTGGCAAGGCCCCATTGGCTTTATCTGGGTCATGGGAGTCATGGTAACGGATTGGTGCTTAGGGTTCCCAAAGGTTCGGGATGGAAGCAGGGAAAGAGAACTTCGCTCCAGAGGACAGTCTCAAGGGTCCCTCTGAGGGTGAGAGGAAAGGGCTGAGGGTGACCGTGACTCCTCCCTCCCTGATATCAGGGGCATCATCCTCTACCTGCAGCTGCCTTGGATCACTGCTCAGGCTGGCATAGGTGTGGGCTCAGCACTCTGCTAGACAGTAGGAAGGGCTTTGGGACTCGGCCTCAGTGAATTAAAGGAGCCCCATTCCCATCCCACTCCAGGGCTCAGATCGCTCGTTACCTTGCTCTCGGCTTCAGTCACTACTATCACCAGCCTGTCTATCTCAGCCATCTCCACCAATGGCAAAGTCAAGGCTGGTGAGTCTGTTGTGACTCCATGACCTCTTAGGGCCCCCGGTCCTGTTGGGAGTTGGTGAGACCGATTGACTCTTCTTTCCTCTCCTCTCAGGTGGTACCTACTTCCTTGTCTTGCACAGCCTGGGTCTGGAGCTTGGCAGTTCCACTGGAATCATATTTGCTTTCTCCTATGCAGTAGCTGTGGCTGTGCATACAGTGGGCTTCACACAGACCCTTTTGGACCTGTTCCGGGTGATGCCCATTCCCTTCCTTCATGCATCCTTTTCTCAAGTCAGCTGACCACCCAGCTTGCATTTTCGTGGCTCCAGCCTGGGCAAGTCATTTTAAGAATCAGATGTACCAATTAAAAATCTCTGTGACTGGGCTTCCCTGGTGGTGCAGTGGTTGAGAGTCCGCCTGCCGATGCAGGGGACACGGGTTCGTGCCCCGGTCCGGGAAGATCCCACATGCCACGGAGAGGCTGGGCCCATGAGCCATGGCCGCTGAGCCTGCGCGTCCGGAGCCTATGCTCCGCAATGGGAGAGGCCAAAACAGTGAGAGGCCCACGTACCGCAAAAAAAAAAAAATCTCTGTGACCCCCTACCTCTGTGTTCTGCCCTTCCAGGAGCATGGGGTGCAGCTACCAAACATGGATCTTGAAAATGAGTTTCGGGTGGTGGGCCTGGTGACCGTGACTATCCTTGTAGGCGTTGGCACTGGCAGGCGTGGAGTGGGAGTCCAAGGCAGGCGAGGGGGAATTGAGCTGGGGGTGAAAAGACTAAGGGGATGGCAGTGAGAGCTGGACAGATCAGGAAGGGGCGGAATGTGGGGAGATGTGGGATTGTGTGCGTGGGTAGTTGACAAAGCAGATTTCCAGGGACCCAGACCTGAAGCTAGCCGGTTCTGCTGGGAGAGACTCCACATGCCAGTTTTTGAAGGGGAAAGTAAGGAGGACTCCTTCTGAGGATCTGTTGGGATGAGCACTAGACATGACTACCAGATGACAAATGCCCTGCTTCTTGCTCCCAGTATTTACAACGTTGATATTCACCCCTCTGGCATGGGAAGGGATGCTTTGTAGTTTGAGGCAAGAAGGAAAAGGACACCCATTTAGCCACATTCCTTTATGGGAGGAGGTTGGTAGGAAACAGAACGAGAGGATTGGAGAGAAGAGTGAAGATGAGACAAGGAAAGTGAGGAGGAGAACTACCTCCCTTCCACTCACCTCTCTGTCTCTGTCCCTTCTTCCCTCCCTCTTTCTCCCTCTCTCTGTGGAGGGGGGGTGGCGTCACCCAAGGTATTACAGGCCCAGATTATCTTCTTCTTCCTGATCTTCCTTTCTCTTACCAACTACCTGCTGAGGACTTCCTCCCCACAAACCCCAGCCAACAAGCCACTGGCTTCTTTGGGTACCAAGGTGAGACAGTGGGAAACTGACTGAGAAATGTGTCCTCCTCAGAAAAGAACCCTCAACTTCTGATTCTGTATGTCAATCACAAGTTGGCCATCAGACCACTCAGAGCCCTGTTAAGTCCCTGGGCCAAAAATCCCTTATGCTTCCCAGCCTAACCTAAGTCACTGACACTAAACTGGGTAGAGGGGTAATAATTTGGGCTGAACAGAGGAAGGCAGGAGGTGCTCCTCAAAACCTCATCTTTTCTCTCTGTTCCTTTCTGTAGAAAGCATTTTCTTCCATAATATTGTCCCGCAGTGGTGGGCACGGTCCAGAGGGCAGTTTCCTTGGTATGTTTTCCATCTTCTTCCCCTCAGCCACTGGGGTACTCACCAGGACCAGTATCTCTAGGGACCTCAAGGTGACACGGATGTCCAGGCTTGGAGCACTCTATCACCCCTCTTCCCTCTCCACTGATGGTTCAACTTCTGTTCCCAGGACCCTGCTGCAGCTGTCCCCCAAAGGAACCATCCTTGCCATCACGTGGACCATACTTTCCTACCTGGGCATCTCTGCCACAGTTGGTAAGGCCCTCCACTCCTGCCTTCAGTGCAGAATGACCTGGAACCCTGGTTTCCGCTTCTCTGAGGGGCTAGGTGATGAAATGAGCCAGAGGCATTCATCAATTACATTAAAAGTAGCTTATATGCAGGTAGGCCCCCATCCCCTCCTTCACCAGTTCTCTCCATCCCTCGTTTCATTAATGAATTGTATAGTGCCCTTTGATTATCAAATTTGGTTGTCCCCCCCAACCCCACGCACACACACTTCCATTACCCGCTTTGGCACTGGTGGTACCTAGACAGTCCTACTGCTTTGGGTTGGGGTTCTCTTCCCATGAAGGAGTGTTTGTGTCCTAAATCTCATTTCCAGGCTCCTGTATGATTTGAGATGTTTTAGGACATAGGACCGACCTGGGTGTGCAGAGTGGGAGCTGCCTAGGGTCAGAGTGCCAGTATGGCTAGTACTTCGGCAGATGTTGAGAGCCAGGGTCTTGCCTCTATGGGCTCTCTGATTACTACCAGGTGAGTGAACCAGAGGGGAAGGTTAGAGAGATAAAGCCCACTGCCCGGCATAGAGTAGATGCTCAAAAAACAGTAATGACTTAAGTGGATTCATGTAGGAGGAGCCGAAATCTGATGGAAGAGGAGTTTCTGTGGCAGGGGTGGTGCTGGCTGTGGGGAGACAGTGGCTAATGTCTACCTACATCTGAACAGGTTTATGGTTACCAGTTTGAAAGAAATGCCAGCTGGGCAGCAAAACAGAAAAACTAAAGAGTGAAGAAGCCCTATTATCCCTAAATCCCCAAGGACAGAAATTTCAGAGGATGACATACTTTCTGCTCCCTTCTGTATCTGGGGTTTCCTTTCTCTGTAGCCAAAAGGCTTTTGAAGACTTGGTGGTCTTACAGCAGGTGCAGAAGCCACCACCAAAGGAGAACTTGGCATCTACCTCTCTCAACACTCCTGCTCCCTCAGGCTACATCCCTGAGCAGGACCTGAAGACAAACCAAAAGCAGGTAGTTATACAGGAACAGGGCTGTTAAAGTGGGCGCAGTCGTCCCAGAGTACAAACTGACAATGGCGCTCACCTCGCCCCTGCTCACTTTTCCTAACCATGCAGTCAGAGTGGCACATGTGCCTTCATAAAGTCGTATGGCAATATTCATGCCTTCATGAAGTCCTACGGCTGCCCTCACAGTCATGAATCTGGGAAGATTTCAAACTGCAGGGGCACAGAGCTCAGGGGTAGGACTAGTCCAATGGCTAGAGAAGCTGAGGAACAGGTTCCATTTCGTACATAACAGGAGCCTACCTGTGATCCCTCAGTCAGCCTGCCCTGGGGCCCTATATATGACCTGGCTGGAGATGCTGTCTAGGGGCCTGACATCCCCCATTGCCTTCATTTGTTGAAATCAGCAGCACACACTCACCCTATACTGTCAGTGAGACTCAGGAGGAAAGACAGCTAGGAAGAGGAGTCCATAATTTAGGACTCAAGGAGCCAAGATTTTAATCTCCCGGCTCCACAAACTTTTTTGAGTCCACCCTTGGGTAGCCCAAAGCTTTGGACACACAAGGATTTTACAACAGCCCAAGGCTTCCTAGGGAGAGAACTCCCCGACTACGCAATACAAACTGCGGCTGCAGTGCCAAAGAAGGTCCTTCCTCCACAATCCATTCCACCCCATAACATTAATAAAAACTTACAAATAAATACCTGAGGCTGTGTAATAACATACTTGAAAACTCCCGAAGCCTAGAAAAACAGATTATTCCTGTTCTCAAATATATTCAACAAGAATTTATCTTCTATCTTCCATCTTGAAGTTTCTACTTTAAACCTCCACGCCTTAATGCATTTCAACCCATTTATGTGTTTATCCTTTGTAAATGAAAAAAAAGTATTTATCATCACTTTCTACTTAGTACGTAATCAGAAACTTCCTCTTTTCCCAAGCTCATGTAATCCTAATTTTTAAAATCTTTTAGCTCAAGTCTTACCTTATAGTCCTTTGATTATTTCTTTGGTTTAGTTCCTCATCAGCTTATATATTCATTCAGCAAATACTAACTGAATGTCCACTATGTGCCAGATCTTTTTTAAGCACTGGGAGATGATATGCCAATGAATAAAACAAGCTACACCTCCCCTCAGGGAGTTTATATTTCAACAAGAAGAGATAAACAATGAACATAATAAAAACAACTATTAGATTACAAGGTGCTAAGTGCTACGAAGAGAAATAAAACAGGGGAGTAGGCTAGAAAGCGCTAGAGGAGTACAATTTTAAGTAGGGTTGTCAGGAAGCCCTCACGAAAAAAAGTTGAGCAGACTTAAAGACTATACCTCCAGAAAGAGCTTCCCAGGCAGAGGGAGCAACAAGTCTAAAGGCCTTGAGGGGCAGCACACCTTCAGTGTTTAAGGAAGAACAAAAGGCCAATGTTGCTGGAGCAGAGTGAACAAGGAGATAAGTAGCAGGAAGTGAGGTCAAAGCATTACTTGAGGAAGGGTGGGGCAGGTTATGGAGGCTTTTACAGGCCTTTAAGGGGCTCTGGGTTTTATTCTGAGGTAGGAAAAAACACAGAGGGTTTTGAGAAGAGTGACATAATCTGGCTTCCGTGTTAACACTATTCACTCTGGCTGCTGTGTTGAGAATTGACTGTAAGGGGGAAATGGTGGAAGCAGGTAGACCAGCTACGGCAATAATTTTGGACAGCAGTCCCCACCATTTTGGCATCAGGGACCAGTTTCGTGGAAGACAATTTTTCCAGGCTGTAATGCAAGCGATGGTTCAGGTGGTAACGCGAGCGATGGGGGCAGGGGGTGGGGGTGGGGGTGTGTGGGGGGGTGGAGCAGCAGATGAAGTTTCGCTCCCTCACTCGCCCACCCCGCCCTCCCGCCACTGCTCACCTCCTGCTGTGCAGCCCGGTTCCTAATAGGCCGCTGACAGACCAGTACCAGTCCATGGCCCAGGGGTTGGGGACCCCTGATCTTGGAGGCAGAAAATTCTGGCTTGGGCTAGGGTGGCAGCAGAGAAGTGACCAATTGGATTCTGGATGTATTCTGAAGGTAAAGTCAACGTGATTTGATGAATTGGAGGAGATGAAAAAGAGGGGCCAAAGATAATACCAAGACACTTTAACATGAACAACTAGAAGGATGGAGTTGTCATTACTTGAAATAGGAAAGACTGCAGCAGTAAGCTGGGGAGAAAGTAAGTTCAGTTTCGTATATGTTAAATTTGAGATGCCTATTAAGCATCCGAGTCGAGATGCCAAGAGCAGCTAGGTATTCAGAAGTCCTGATTGGAGCTAAAAATATGGGAAGTCATCCACACTGAAATGGCTCTAATGTGTAACACTGGCTGAAAACACTCCAGGTATGTATGTAAACAGAAAAGCAGTCCAGACTGAACTCTAGAGCACTACGGAGATGAGGAGAAACCAGCAGACTAAGAAAGAGTACTTGGTAAACTAGGAGGCAAACCAGAGAACATGTCCTAAGGCCAAGTAAAGACAATGTTTCAAAGAGGGGGTGTCAAATGCTGCTGATAGCCTGTGCAAGATAAAGCAGAAGATGCCATTAGACTTAGGTTTGTGCAAGTCCTTGGTGACCACGATGAGAACAGTCGTGCTGCAGTGGACTGAATAGGGAATTGGTGGAAAGTGGAAAAGACTCTTTTAAGATGTTCTGCTATAAAACAGAGCAGAATAAACAAACTACAAGGATATACTGTACAGCACAAGAAATACAGTGAATATTTTATAACTTTAAGTGGAGTATAACCTATAAGAATACTTACTAAATCACTATGCTGTCCATCTGAAACTAATATTGGAAGTCAACATAATTCAACTTAAAAACTTAGTAATAAAATGTTTTTTAAAAATTGAGCAGGAAAATTGGAAGCAACTGGAAGAGAAAATGGGGTCAAGAGAGGTTTATGTCTTTGTAAGGTAAGAAAAATGACAGCATATTTGTGTGCCAACAGGATATTCCAGGAGAGAAAGGGGAATACTGACGCTACAGAAAAGGAGGGAGAACTGTTGAAAGATGTCCTTGAAAGCCAAATGATGGGACTGGCTGGACAGGAGCCTGGACAGTTTGTTTAGAGCAGCATCTCTCAACCTTGACGCCAATGACATTTAAGCCCAGACGGTTCTGTTGTGGAGGGCTGTTCTGTGCACTGTAGGCTATTTTGCAGCATCTCTGGCCTCTACCCAGCAGCACCACCTCCTTTTGGTTGTGATCAACCGAATGTCCTCTGGGAGCAAACTCAGTCCCAGTTGAGAATCCCTGGTATACAATAACAAGAGAGAAAGCAGAGCTTACAGGTATAAATGCTGGAAGGTATGTAGGTATAGTGGTAGGAGCTTGTGAACCTTTTCTGATTGTTTCTATTTTCTACCAAAGTAACACTGAGAATGAGGGCTGTTGGAGATTTAAGAGATCAGAAGCAAGGGCAAGTGGAGAATTCCCTGGCGGAGTGGTTAGGACTCCAATCCCGCAAGCCATGCAGCATGGCCAAAAAAAAGGAAGGGCAAGTAAAAGGACCAGGGGATATTGCTAGTAGCATAAAGGACTCACTCAAGTTTTACGGTAATGAATTTAAAGACAAGTCAACCTGTTTCTTCCCAGCCCTTTCAGCTGCATGGATCTAGGAGTAAAGTTGGTGAAGAGTTGAGTGTGACAAAAGCCAGAGAAGCAAGGGAGGTAACAAGCCCTTAACAAAGGGCTCATGACTGGAATTTAGTGGGAGGAAGGAAATGAAGGCATGTGGAATAAACTGGAAAGATAGGAAGTAATGGTGGGAGGGTGGGATGTTTGAGATTGAGATATGGAGTAGTGGTAGGTCTAGAATATGACCAAGGGAATGAGTAGCTGAAGTGGGGGTGGAGGACAAGATCACTGGAGGAGCAAAGAACTGAGACCAGAGTGTTAGAAAGATTATCTACATGGATATTTATATCACCAAGATTTATGACAGGTACTGACTTGTGTTTCAAAGCTGAGGTATGTTAGAGATGAGAGAGAATAGTCTCAAAAACAGTATGAGGAAGGGACTCGCCTGGCGGTCCAGTGGTTAAGACTCCATGCTCCCAGTGCAGGGGACCGGGGTTCGATCCCTCGTCAGGGAACTAGATCCCACATGCCTCAACTAAGAGTTCGCATGCCACAACTAAAGATCCTGCATGCCGCAACGAAGACCCAGCACAACCAAATAAATAAATATTAAAAAATATACAGTATAAGAAAAAATGCGGACACCTGCACTGCCTCCAGGCCCAGTGGTACAATGGGTGTGAGAGAAACCACCACCACTACTAAAAGAAGCAGAGTCCTCAGGAGAAATCAGGGCTCAGAGCAGGACTATAAAAAGGGAACATACAGAGAAAAGGTTGAGCATACGTGGGATTTTTGCTAATGACTGGCTGTTAATTTCAGAGCTGTGTATACCTGGGGCCCGCCCCCTCAAGCTGCCAATGGAAATGTCTGTAGGCCTAAGTGTTTGGAAGAGGGATGGTTTTACTTTTGAGTTATAAATTAGCATGAAATTACACCTGGTTTCAGGCTATTTTCAGGGAAATTCTGAGTACCTATACTTCAAAGAATTTAAATGAGATGATAAATATAAAGCAATTAGCATAAGATCTGATGCTAAAATAGTATCAATGATAATAGCATTACTAAGAAGAGATTAGAATATCTAAGAGATTCCCCTCAATTTTAGCTCCAGAGCAGCAGCTCCCAAGGCAACCTGCATAGTCAGCCAGGGTGCCGCTCTGACCCCTTGCCTTCTTACCCATCACCCCATCAACAAGAATTTATCCAGTGCCAACTGTGTATCCTTCCTGAACACAAGTTGATTATCAACATATAAAAACAAAAATGTTTTTAATGCTGAGTCATCTTGAGGTTCAAATGATAGGAGAGGGGCATCCACAGCCTTGCCAGGATTCTTATGTCAGGATAAAGATTAAGGCCCAGGGTCCCTTGGTCTCCACGTAGGGCGCTATCTACTCCGATTCTGTTAACCTTGTCAGTCCCTCCAGGTCACTTCTACTTCATCTGTCCGATACCTGTAAAAAAAAAATAGGAAAAACTTGGTGGACAGTTACCCCTTAGCACCTTCCATTCTTCTCTGCCCTCACGCTTCTGGATCCTCTTCCCTGCTGAACATTTTTGCCTACCTCCCACTTAATCCTGTTTACCTCCTCCAAGGGGCTGCTCACCTCTGTGTGACCCCAGATTCACTGAGAGGAGTCCTGTGTCCAGCCCGAAACATCTCCCAGCCAGCCTGGGCTATCATGGCTCCATTGTCAATGCAGAATCTGGGAAGGAAAAGAGGTATGAAATTCATGATCTAAGCATAGAAAATCATAGTAATTGGAGGGGAAAAAAAAAGAAATAAAGAAAGGGAAAGGGCCTTTACCTCTCATCTGTGGCAAAAAGCCGGGCTCCACGCTCCTGGCACATCGTCTCCATCATTTCCTGTAACCTCATATTACCTACAAAGAGGTAGGGGTACAGTTAGCTTACCTTTAGCCATTTCTCCACAGTCTGGCTGTACACCTCATGTGCACTGACTTAGGAAAACGAAGTAGGGATTCCAGGGGCAAGGAGTGGGAAGCATTGGACAAGAAATAAAACGAGTTATTTCCCCAAACCCTTAGAGATTTAGAGTATCAGGAGGAGGATACACATGCCCCAAAATAGGAAAGAGAAGCACAGTTCAGTGATACATACACCCCACACCTCCCACGATGAGGGCCTCCTGGGAGCCACAATGTGCCATGGCTCGCTCTGTGATCTCTACCAGCATTGCAAACACAGTTTCCTGTGGAAGGCAAACAAGGTGAAAACATCAAAGACAATCCCAGCTTAGCTCTGTCTACTACATAAAAGCTCCTCCAGCTTCAAGTTTCTGTCCCAGCTTTTCACTCCATTACCTGCAGGGAGAAACACAGATCCTCAGGAGTACACTCGCCCGTGGCCAGCATCCGCTGGGTTACATCCTATAGTTAAAGGGGAAAACATACAAAATAATGAACTGTGGTTTGGGGATGACATATGAGCAAAAAATTAGTGCACTTGGAGTATCACCATGTTTCACCACAATTCAATTTACCAGTACATCCTATACGACAACCTTGCCCTTCACTGGCACTGAGCTATAAAACCAGCAGAAGTCTTTCAAGATTTAATAATTATGGGAAAAAAATTTTTAAAAAAAGAAAAGAAAGAAAGAAAATACTGTGATTATCTTAAAAAAAAGACTCAGTAATTATGAATGTCTACCCTGGCACCCTCCATTCCCTACCCCAGTTAATTTTTCTCTAGAACACTTGTCCCCATCTGACCCTTTTTATTTTATTATTTCCCCTCTTTTTTTTTGTTTCTTTTTCTGTCTCCCACCCCCACTGCATGAAATGCAAGCTCCAAGTAGGCAAGGATTTTTGTTTTGCTCCATCTTGTATCACAATTGCCTTGAACAGCACCTGGCACACAAAAGATGTTCAATAAATATTTGCTAAATGAATTTATTCAGCATCTAACATGGGCCAGTACTATGCTGTATGTAGAAAATACACTGGTGAGCAAAACACGTGTGCTTCATTAAAAAGCATGAGAAGTGCCCATCTCCTCACCTCTCCCACACTCACCTCAATGAAAGACAAGATCCCTGAGAATGAGACGTCCATCCCCTTTACAGTGTATGGCAGCTCAACTAGCTTCTTGCCTCTATGTGGGAGTGAGTATATGAGGCACTTAAGCCTGTAGTCAGCTGGCTGCTCACCCTCCAAAGCCCTCCCAAACCTCATTAACACATATACAGGGAAATCCCTGGCGCCCCACCAGTCAGCCTCCTTCCACCTTATTCCCCTTACCGCTTTGCCATCTGTTCAATGTTGTAGCCTGGACTTGGGTCATTGGAAATCTAGCAGAATGAAAAAGAGGATGAAGTCAGGTATCCAGGAAGCATAAGAAGCTAATTTACTACTTTCCTCCTCCTTTTCCATGGCTCTCCCCAAATACATTCACATCTTATGTTCTCTGTAGCTTCAATGGCTTACCTTCAGCACTCGAGCAAAACGATCCAGACAATTACCCACAGCAATATCGATGGTTTCCCCAAAGATGCGGTAACGATGTTCTGAATACGCAATCACCTAAGGGTGATGAGGATGTCCATGAAACCTCAAGTCTGTAAAGAGGAGCATTTGGCTTTGGGGAAGAACACAGCAGAGGATCAATATGGTCACTAGAGCTTCCAAAAAGCAATAAGCAATGGGAAAAACTACTTTCCCAAACCCTCAATGGGTACTTTTTAATAGCGCTTATCTGAGAAGTCTATATATACCCCAAGGATTCCCAGAGGAGATTCCTAGTCTACAGAAGGTAGTCTAGGTCAGGGGAGAAGCAAATTATCACTTTGGATGCATTTTTCTTGCTTGGAGCTTCCTAATATTCCTTTAAAAGCAGTCTAGACAGTGTGTACTAGGGAAGGCTTTCCTTCTTGGAAGCAGGAAACCAGAGTTCTTCTAGGTTATCCTACGAGGGTGGTGGTACTTGGAAACCACCAAGGTAGAGTTAAAAGAAACTCAAAAATCCCAGGGAATTCCCTAGCGGTCCAGTGGTTAGGACTCTGCTCTTTCACTGCTGAAGGTGCTCGTTCAACCCCTGGTTGGGGAACTAAGATCCACAAGTCACGCAGTGCAGCAAACACAACAAAAAAAAACCCAAACTCAAAAACCCCATTCTGGGTCAGACTAATGGCCCATCCAACTCAGCACTGGCAACCAACTTATGTCCATTCTTCATACGTGACCAGCTTCTAGCACGGAGAGTATTTATCACCCACTGACACATATGGTCCACACTGCTGACAGTGAGTACTTCCTAAGGACCATAAGTCCCTTTCCCTTTCTGGTGCTGCTAGGGATTTTCTTCCATTCGGATGTAGCTCTTACTCTACTGTCAAAAGCTGGCAACAAAAGAGGAAAGAAAAAATTCTGCCTTTCTACTTCTGTCATCTACACTTCCCTACCCAATCATCTTCTGTTTTTCACACCTAAGCAGGCTTCAAAAGGGAGGAGGAGGGCTTCCCTGGTGGCACAGTGGTTGAGAGTCCGCCTTCCGATGCAGGGGACACGGGTTCGTGCCCCGGTCCGGGAAGATCCCACATGCCGCGGAGCAGCTGGGCCCGTGAGCCATGGTTGCCGAGCCTGCGTGTCCGGAGCCTGTGCTCCACAACGGGAGAGGCCCCAACAGTGAGAGGCCCGCGTACCGCAAAAATAAAAAATAAAAAAAAAAAGGGAGGAGGAAAAGAACAGAAAATTCCATCGCTGCTCATCTCCATCAACTCTTGTAAGCTTCCACTGATACTTTCCACACCTCAAGTCCGTGACCTTGTATGATATCCTTCAGGCCTCAACCAGTTACTTGCTCTCTACCCATTAAAGTTGCCACATCATTTTCACGGGAATGTGTGCTTCATCTTTTTTTTTTTTGCGGTACGCGGGCCTCTCACTGTTGTGGCCTCTCCCGTTGCGGAGCACAGGCTCCGGACGCGCAGGCTCAACGGCCATGGTTCACGGGCCCAGCCACTCCGCGGCATGTGGGATCTTCCCAGACCGGGGCACGAACCCGTGTCCCCCGCATCAGCAGGCGGACTTTCAACCACTGCGCCACCAGGGAAGCCCCTGTGCTTCATCTTTAATAACTATTTCACAAGATGAAGTTTTAGAACATAACCCTTTCATAAGCTGGAGACAATGACCATTCCTGACAATAATCCCATCAGGTGTTATGTGGGAAAGGAAGGCTGGAGTTCTCTAATCCCAACCTAAAAAGATCTTATAAGGTATCCCAAACAACTCTGGCTTCACCTGTAAGTTTAAAATACCTTCTGCCATTCATAAAATGTTTTCTAAATTATTTATATTTTCATACTCTTAGAGTAAAAACTTCTATATATTTATCACCAGTAACTAAAACAAAACATGCAATTGTTGTAAAGATACAAATGGGATAGTGCCCCTTAGTTTTAACTGCTAAGATTCATAGGAAAAATAAGATTCAAAATAATGAAAATGAAAATCCTTTCATTGTTTTGAATACTTCAATCCTTACCATTCTTTCCTTCTCTAAATTGGAAATTCCTTATCTCTACAGCCATATATATAAAAGTCATCTAATGTTCTATCATACTGCCCAAACATACGATATCACAAACTCTGTTGTGGGTTTTCTAGTATATCATATTTTAGTTTCACATGAGCCCAGCTTTGCTCTTGCAGTTCCCACCACTCAGGTGGAACATGAAAGTTGTTGGTACAGTGCCTTAGAAATTAAGAAGGGATGGTGGAGCTTTTCTGCCGTAGTCCTGAGTGGTTTCCGTCAAAATGGACAAGTTCATGAAACCTGGGAAGGTGGTGCTGCTCCTGGTGGGTCATCATGAAGAACACTGATGATGGTATCTCGCTATCCCTGCAAAGTGATGGCTACCACTGGCAAGAAGAAAATCGCCAGGAGGTCAGAGATCAAGTCTTTTGTGAAAGTTTATAACTATAATCACCTCATGCCCACAAGGTACTCTGTGGATATCCCCTTGGAAAAAACTGTTGTCAGCAAGCATGTCTTCAGAGACCCTGCTCTTAAACACACGGCCCAACAAGAGGCCAAGGTCAAGTCTGAAGAGAGACCAGCAAGAACAAATGGTTCTTCCAGAAGCTGTGGTTTTAGACCTGTTTTGTTTCAGTCATTAAAAATAACGAAAAATCTCTGAGGGGAAACAAAAAGAAGGAACGGTGAAGTACTGTTAAATACCTGTGTATTTCCTCCACTGACATATAGCACAGTTGGGCTGGTGGCTCCAGTGATGAGGCGGCCCATCTCAATGTGGGCTATGCAGTGGTTAACGCCCAGCAATGGCTTATTCCACAACTGAGCCATAGTACGGGCTACGACAGCCACAGAAACCAGTGGGGCACCCATGCCAGGACCTAAGGGCACAGAAATGGGAGTGAGAATCCTATAGAGACTGGGAAAAACAGAGCCGGGGGAAGCAGGGGATGTGAAGGTTGGGTGGTGTTAGTGGTGGTAGCAGAGGTGAGCTGCAGGCTGTTTTGACCTAGCTAGGCTCCAGGTATATTCTTCCATTGTCACCCACTCTCCCAGCCATACCTTTGGTGTATGCAATGCAATCAATATCCTTGGAGGTTAATCCAGCCTCTGTTAGTGCCTCCTGCAGCAGGTCCAGGATAACAGCTCGGTGGTGCCTGGCAGTAGCACCTGGAAGGAATCCTAAGAGATGGACACAAGTCAGAGATCACAGAGTTTTTCTATAGAAAGGGAGGTAGAAGTCAAAACAGATGTTTTAGTGGGGTAGGAAGAGTCCTTTTCCCTTTTCTCAAGCATCCTGTCTTCTATGTTTTCAGATATAGTCTTTCCAGCCTGTTCAGCTAGGCTAAACAGCTCTCAGAAATGCCCTTCTTCATACCCAACTCCTACTCAGGACTCAATTCAAGTGATACCTATCTCATACTTTTTGGTGATCTTCTGTGACCCTACAAATCGTGTGCATGAATTTAACACATCACTGAATTTAACATACTACATGTAACATATAATAATTATAGCATTATAATTATCCGTACTTTTCCCAGTTTAACCATGAGCATCTCAAAGCACTGGCTATTTTATTTATCTTCACATTCTTGGTGCCCAAATGCCAAGAGTGAGTGCTAAACATACATATACATTCCTAATGAGTAACCTGTCACAACATCGCCTGCTCACAGATGCTTTTCAGGTATATGCAAGTCAGTTGCCTTCTCCTACATAAGCAGATGTTTGCGGGGAGGGTAGACAAGTTACAATATAATTTACAAATAACGTTTACTAAAAGTGATAATGTGTCTGGTTCTTTAATTCTCAAGACCCAATGATGCAGGTATTACCATTCTCATTTCAAGAATACAGAAGTCCAAAAACAACTACTGAATATTGCAAAGCCAGCCAGTTCTGTCTACACCTAGGCTGGGAGTCTTTTCTAGTGTATTTTGACTGCATCTACTATTTATCACACTGTAATGTGAAGTTCTGTCTACATGTCCAGCTCCATAACAAGCTTATACATCTATTTTTGTAGCCAACAGACAGCTGACGATTAGCATG
Source organism: Leucopleurus acutus (assembly GCF_964270905.1). Taxonomy (NCBI): domain Eukaryota; kingdom Metazoa; phylum Chordata; class Mammalia; order Artiodactyla; family Delphinidae; genus Leucopleurus; species Leucopleurus acutus. The sequence continues at coordinate 75,894,568 of NC_139142.1, read as the reverse complement.
TAAAAGATGCTGAACGAGCTCAGAAGATCCAGGTTCAAGTGCCTGTGACTCTTCGATCCATCAGCCTTGTGATAACACTGTCACATAATCTCAGAGACTCAGATCAAAAACTATGAGGGGACAATGCGCTCCACACCTTTCTTCACTAATGTTTAGGAAGACTGCAGGTGATGCTGTGCGGAGAAGTGCGCCGCAAACTGTAAGTTCCCTACTCCCGTACCTGTGCCTGGAGGCGTGACGTAAGTCCGCCGCGGGTTCGCCAGCACCACGCCATCCCGTACTACTCCCACGCCAATCTTGTTGGCGCTGCCTTCAAAACCCAAAACCGCCGGCATGGCTCCTAGCTACCACTGGGGCCGTGAAGTCCGCACCAGTCCGCGCTGGGACGCAGACTCTGGGTCGCTGAAGAAAACGAGTCGGTGACTGCTAAGGAGCAGCACGCACCAGAACAGATACCAAAGAATTCCCGCTGGTAGCGCGCCGGCGCCAGCTCCAACCCCTGTCGTCACGGCGACCCATCAAGGCCCCTTCGAGGACCTGTTCTCTTAACTGCCAGGAACACTGAGTCGGCATCTGCTCCTTAAATTTCTATCCGTTCCTCTGCCTCTCTCCCATGGTCCAGCCCAGCCTTCTCCACTGATTTTGTTCTCTCTTAGACAGCTCTGGGATCTCCGGTCAAGGTGGCAGAAGGAGTCGTGATTCTGGCATAGCGATGAACAGCCCAAGAATGGAGGATTGGGGCCTTCAGTGCCCCGGAGTCACGGAGAAGGCTGGGAAGGCTGAGCTTTCGGTCACGTGGTACAAACAGACCAATCACCCGCATTCCTCCGCCACTGGCGGCGCATCTCAGATCACGTGACCACGCCAGTTACCCACGTGGGGGCACATCGTGCTCCATTCTTTGTGCTGGGTTAAGGAGGAGCCAGGCTGCGACCCAAGCAGGTCAGCTACAGGGTTGTTGTTGTTTTGCCCATCGTAGGGACTTCTCTGGACTTTTGATCGGCAAGCCTAAGTCGGGATTCTTAATTAAGTCCGTCGATTGGCTGGAGGGCCGATCTCGTGAGGAGGGTAGGAGGCACTATGAAATGATCTAGTTTTGAGAATGAGGGGCTGAAAGGCCGATGGTGCACTGAGGCGGGAAAAGAATTCAGAGATAATACGGTTTGAAAGGCGGGACTTGGTGCGGGGGCGCCCGAGGGGGGAGTCTTCCCCAGGCCTAGCTGGTTTCACTACTTCTTTGCGTCTGTAGGCAACGCGATAAATATACTGCTTCGGTGGGCGACGTGGAACTGGTGCAGAAGGGTGTTTGTTACAGTGATGCCGAAACGTGGGAAAAAGGGAGCGGTGGCAGAAGACGGGGAAGAGCCCAAGATTGGTAAGAGAATGAAATAGGCCCATCTCCCTAGAGGCTGCGATGGGGATGTCTATAATTCCCTTGATGAACGAGAGGTACGGACCGACTGTATACTCATTTTTGCAGTTTGCGAAGAAGTCGCGGCAACTGCAGGCTCTCGGTGGATCTATAGTTAACTGCGGATCAAAGTTGGTTATCGCCAACTTACATCATTGTGTATTACTTATTTTATAGAGCCAGAGGCCAAGAAGAGCAAGGCGGGAGCGAAAAAAAATGAAAAAGAGGCAGCAGGAGAGGGGACAGTCATGTATGAGGACCCCCCAGATCAGAAAACCTCACCCGGTGGCAAATCAGCCACACTGAAGATCTGCTCCTGGAATGTGGATGGGCTTCGAGCCTGGATTAAGAAGAAAGGTTTAGATGTGAGTGGAGTTAAGGGGAGGGGGGTACTGATCTTGGGGTTTAATCACCTTTTCCCATTTTAGTTCCTAGCACTGTCGTTTTCTTGTGGCAGAGATACAAAGTTTTCACCAAATCATACCACTTGTATTTCTTTTCTCTTTATAAATTTATTTATTTTTGGCTGCGTTGGGTCTTAGTTGCTAAGCGGGGCCTTTCCCTAATTGTGGCGAGCGGGGGCTGCTCTTGGTTGTGGTTAGCGGGGGCTTCTCATTGCGGTGGCTTTTCTTGTTGCGGAGTGGGGGCTTTAGAGCGCAGGCCCAGTAGTTGTGGCGCACGGGCTTAGTTGCTCCGCGGCATGTGGGATTTTTCCGACCGGGGCTCGAACCCGTGTTCCCTGCATTGGCAGCCGGATTCTTAACCACTGTGCCACCAGGGAAGCCCCCCACTTGTATTTCTTAGATGCCATTCCACCAGTTCCACTGCCATTGTTTTATTTAATGTCCTCATCTTTTTCCTAGCATGTCAGAAAAACCTCGTTACTGGACTTGTTCCATTTTATTTCCTGCATATCCAACATTTAAATAACTACTTAAAAAATCTTAGCTGGCTATCCATTGCCTATAGGGAAAAAACCAATCTTCTCAGTGTTGCATGGAACACTCTTTCTTGTCCCCCTGCCACTTATGTAATTTATAACTTCAAGTACTGTGTTGCTAGACTTATACTCCTTCTGCAGAGACTGTCCTATTTATTTATTTATGGCTGCATTGGGTCTTCGTTGCTGCGCGCGGGCTTTCTCTAGTTGGGGTGAGCAGGGGCTACTCTTTGTTGTGGTGCACGGGGTTTTCATTGCTGTGGCTTCTCTTGTTGGCAGAGCACGGGCTCTAGGCCCACAGGCTCAGTAGTTGTGGCACACGGGCTTAGTAGCTCCGCGGCATGTGGGATCTTCCCGGACCAGGGATTAACCCATGTCCCCTGCATTGGCAGGTGGATTCTTAACCACTGTGCCATCAGGGAAGTCCCTCACCTGTGTATCTCTAGTACTTAGCACATAGATTCTTCAGTAAATGTCTGCTGAATTGATAATACTTTTTCTACCTTTCATTTCACTCACAGTGGGTAAAGGAGGAAGCCCCAGATATCCTGTGCCTCCAAGAGACCAAATGTTCTGAGAACAAATTACCAGCTGAACTTCAAGCACTCTCTGGACTATCCCATCAGTACTGGTCAGCTCCTTCAGACAAGGAAGGGTACAGTGGTGTGGGCCTACTCTCCCGCCAGTGCCCACTCAAAGTCTCCTATGGCATTGGTGAGACCCTGTTGATTCCTAAAGCCCAGCTCTTCCAAACCAGTTGCTGATATCCCACTCCAGCCCCAATTCTTGATCCCTTTATTCTTTGCTTTCCCTTTCTTAAACTTTTTGCTAATTGTTTCATTGTTTCTGTAGGTGAAGAGGAACATGATCAGGAAGGCAGAGTGATTGTGGCTGAATATGATGCATTTGTGCTGGTGACAGCCTATGTACCTAATGCAGGCCGAGGTCTGGTGCGCCTGGAGTACCGGCAGCGCTGGGATGAAGCCTTTCGCAAATTCCTTAAGGGTTTGGCTTCCCGCAAGCCCCTTGTGCTATGTGGGGACCTCAATGTGGCTCATGAAGAAATTGATCTTCGCAACCCAAAGGGAAACAAAAAGAATGCTGGCTTCACTCCAGAAGAGCGTCATGGCTTTGGGGAATTGCTGCAGGCTGTGCCACTGACTGACAGTTTCCGGCACCTCTACCCCAACACGGCCTATGCCTATACCTTTTGGACATACATGATGAACGCGCGATCCAAAAACGTTGGTTGGCGCCTTGATTACTTCTTATTGTCTCACTCTCTGTTGCCTGCTTTGTGTGACAGCAAGATCCGTTCCAAGGCTCTGGGCAGTGACCACTGTCCCATCACCCTATATCTAGCACTGTGACACCTCCCCCAAATCAATTTGAGCCTGGGAAATAAGCCCACTAAACTAGCTTTAAACTTCTTACTCCCAAGCTTTAAAAACTGCTCTCTAGAGAAATCTGCACTGTTATTTCCCTTCTAAACTATGAATCCTTTAACCAGGCTTCTAGAAACAGAATTAAGTTCTCCATGATTTATGTGTGTGTGTGTTGGGGGGCGGGATTCTTTTTTTTTTACATTAAACAAAACTACTGATGACTTCCTTTGAACTGTCCATGTGAAAATAAAGAGTCATAGTTTCAGCCTTGCTGTCTTTGTATTCTACCCCTTTGTGGGGCTAAAAATTCCCCTCATCCTTTCATACACACAGATTTAACAACTGGAAGAGTAGAGTCATGACCTTATTTATTTACAAGCACAGGATGAGTCCCTAACTTCCCCCATGACAGAGCAACCCTACCCAGCCCAGTTAAATACTGCAACTGGGGGGTAAGGTTGAAAAGGAGGAATTATAGGAAATACAGGACTAGGGGACCATACCCCACATTAAATAGTTATATATACATCAGTTCCTGTGGTTCTGTACAGAGCAGCGGCTGACCCCACCCCCAGAGGACGTGGAATGGGGGAGAGGAGACTGAGGGTGCTGAGACCAGAGCCAGCCCCTGATGAAGTGCAATAGCAGCAGCAAGGTCCTAATGGTGCACAAGAGGGAGGGAGACCCCCAGGGCTACCCACCCCCACCCTGCCCTGGAATGTGTAAGGGACAGGAATGGCTCTCAGGGAGCGTATAGGAAGGACAAGGCTAGAACCGTCTTTTAGGACCCAGGTTTAGGGGAAACTTTCCGCCTACTTCACCCTAAACACAGCAACCACTGGAGGAAAGCAGATGGCCAGCAGTGGTTTACTTATTCCTCCAAACCTAGGTGAGGGCCTGGTTCCTTCCTACCTCTCTGCAGGGAAAAGGAAGGCAGCTGCTTGGCTCCCCTTATAGAAGCCCAGGGAGCCTTTTACCATCACTCCCTTTATAGTGTCACTGTCCCCACCTGGACGGGGCCAGGCAGTCTGTGGGTCATCGTGGGGCTCAGGAGAAGTTCTGGACAGGGTGGCTGACCTTCATACAGGCCCAATAGAGGGCCCGGCCCAAACACAGCACAGCCAACAGGATGACAAATGCCCAGGCTGCATAGATGCCTCCGTATCGTTGTGCATGCTTCCACGTGCCAAACTGATGAAGAAGAAAAAGGAAGATGAGGTTACTGTTGATCTCTCACCACTTTGTAGGAGCCCTAGTAACAGTAACATGGAACTCAAGCTTCAGTCTCTGTCCCCTATCCACATGCAGCCGCCTTCAGGGACCTTTTAAAAGGCCCAGCTGTCTAGCTCCCTCCACTAGGCAGGAACATAAACAATCCCAGACATCTGTCAGTTTTTCTTCATGTCTGACAACCAAACCAGGTTTCCTAATAGCAACTCAATCTAAACCACTGCTCTATTTTTCTATCTTCTGCATAAAGAAGATAGCTGTTTTCTACTCTGATAGTAACAGTGAAGACCGTTTATCAGTCTCCTTCAACTTCAGTTCATCTACACGTTAAAACAAGACAAACAAAAACAGTTTCTTTCACTTCTTTTTAGGATAGCCATTTCCCCAATCTTAGCCTACAGAGACGAGGCTGCAGAATGAAAGGGGTTGGATCAAGGTTACTCACAGCAAGGCCAGTGGCAGTGACTGCCAAGAGTAAGCCAAGCAAGAAGCAGCAGATACATCTCTTTCGTGGATATCTGCGCCCAATAGATGACCTGTGGGGAGGCAAACAAAAATGGATACTTACAATGGCCCTGTAGCTTTTACTCTATTCACTACCCAGCTCAACGATGCCGCTCTCTAATCACTCACACTTTCCTGCAGTGAGGGCAACGGGCCAAGGTTCGGTCTGTGAACTCTGTCCACTACGGAGAAAGGAAAAGAGAAACCAATAAATAGTAGAAGCAGCATCATCTTCAATGAGAGCCCTGGGGCAGTGGAGGCTGGGAAATGGGTCCTCATAAAACAGACCTTTTCAGGATTCATTATCATAACTCAGAAATATATTCATGACTACTTCTCCGCTGCCCACCCCCCATCCCCCAGGGCTTCCCAATACCTCTCCTCACCAGAAAAGTATTCTTGCAATGTCCACAGATGACCCTGACACCCACAGGTTGTGGTTCTGGACTCAAAGGTCCCGGATGCACAGGCCCCAGGTTGATGATTCTTTTGCTGTACAGAAGAAAAAGACTATGTTTTTAAAGTTTTCAATCCTAAGGATCCCTACATTATTCCTCCTTTACATCCCCCACTCCCTGGCTCTCTAAGTCCCTCTACTTCTCTGTACATTTAAGATACTCTGCCCCCACCGCAGCCCTACCGCAGAGAATCCTTGAGGAAGAGCATCGCTTAAACTTCAGGCCTCTAATTTCCCTTTTACCTCAGGATAATTCACCCAGTCTCTGACACTCTCCATCTTCCTAAAGGACACCACTTTTCTCCCAATCTTTTTATTGAGAGATGAGAAAGATGGCTATAACATTCTAGAGGCACAACAGTCCTTAGCTTTTTCTCCTTCTAATAAACACCAGTCTCTCTCACCTTTACATTCTCGATAAACATTCACCCTTTTTCGGCTTTCCGATTTTCCCCACTAATGCCCTTCCCCAAATTATCCCTCTCACCAGTATGGCCGAGGGCAGGCGATCCGCTGGGAAGTCACTTTGCAGATAAGGAGACAGTTGCAGGGGCATCGAACATATTTTTTCCCTGGGGGTGCATTCTTGATTGGCTAGAGAATAATGGGGACATCGGTAAGCAAACCTCTAATCCCAATTCCTTCCAATTCCTCCAAAAACCTTCTGAGGAGAGATCAGAGAGGTAAAATCTTAGACGGGACAGAGAAATGAAAGGCATATAACATGAGATTTGCAAATAAAAACTAAGCTTAAGTATCCAAGATAGGTATGAAGGTGAGGGATGGTAAATATTAGCTTTGGTGAGTGGCTTCCGGGGAAATGGCTGTGTGAAACTTCTGGAACTGAAACCTGGGTTTCATCAAGAGCAGCTGGCTAACGCCTGAAGGTCCGGGTCTAGAATCAAGGGATCAGAAAGAGAATCTAGGAAACAGGACCCATTTCACAGATTTGTATAACTCACAGTGGCTTCATTGCAGACGCCACATTTGACTACATGCTGATGCATCTTGCCTTCCACGTTGATGAGAGACTGGCAGACTCTGCAGGTGATCATGGGAGCACTCCCACTGTCCGGGCTGGTCAGGGGTGAATAGGGGGGTGGGTCCTCCCCAGGCAACACGGCTGGGTGTCCCTCGGGGAACGGGGGAAATGCTGGAGAAGAAGGTAAAAAGAAGGGCTGGCATCAGTTGCTGACACCCCCACTGAAGCTACACGGAGTAAGGCAACTCTTGCTGGTCCTCAAGCCTTCTGACAAGCTCAGCGGGATCTTATGATCAGTGCTTCGATCAGATTCCTCAGAACCCCCTTCCGCTCCGAAGCTCTGGTCGCGATTGCGGAGGGAAGGAAGCCGCCCCCGGTCACAGGTGCAACAGCTCCGCACCTGGCGCTTGGGCCCCGCCCCCGCCCTCGGTCCCGCCCCCTGCTCCTCTCAGAGTACCCCCGGGAACACCTCGGACCCGCCCCGTCTTACCCTGGGGCGGGGCATGTTTACCGGCTCCGTACGGTGGTGCGGAGGGGGTCAGGCCTCCGCCGGGCCCAGCCCCACTCCCGCCCGGCCCCACTAATCCGTTGCCGCCGGCGCCACCGTCGATGGGCTCAGAGAGCAGCGGGGATCGCTCTCCATCTGCCGCCATGGCCTCCACCGCCGCCTCCCGCTTTGGCCAAGGATCCGGCTCTTCGCCGCCGCCGTCGCCGCAGCCACCGCCGCCGCTACCGGGTCCCAAGGGCGCCTGCGCGCCGCGCGGCCAGCTCGCCCGCAACCAGTGGCCTGCCCCGCCCCGTTTCGCCCACAGCACTTGATAGGCTATCCCCGCCCCCGTCGTGCTATTATTCGCGGAGACAAACCAATTTCTGGTCCTGTGAAGGCAGCTCCTATTTTCCATTGGGGAGAGTGGCGCCATCGTCAACTGTCACATGACTTTCAGGACGCCGCTGGGCCTGCAAAAACTGCACGTGACGAGAAGTTCTTCGAGCTATTGGAAGCGTGGCCCATCGCGCTACCTCCAGACCAGGAGGTGGGGCAGGGCTGCTTCAGCTCACTGGTGTTTCAGGCAGCCGCCGGTCCTCTGTCAGACGCCCAGAGCGGGCGCATAGTCATTGCTCCTCATTAGTCCAAAAACATCACTAAAAGATTTTTCTACTCTTTGAGGTTATAATTGGCCTCTCATTGGCTGGAGGCTTCCCTTCCCTGGTCCTGCGATCCTTGGGGCGCAACTTTATTGGCCCGAACTTAGAGCCAGAACCTGGGGGCGTGGCTCAATGAGCTGCAGTGAAAGCGTGAGGGAGTTTGGGCTGTTCTAAGCACCGGGAGTAGGAACGGTAGGCAGTAGTTAGCCACTCTACTCAAAGGAATACCTGTAAAAAGTGAGGGTGAAGATATGCCAGAAGGAAATGGATTAAAACGCTAAGATTTTCACCCCAGGCTTTCTCACTGAAGTCACTTCTGGAACAGGACACAAGACCGGCTTCTCCAGGAAGCTGCCTTGCAGATCCCACCCTCCCACCATCCCTGGTTAAATTATGAAAGCGTCTTTGTATGAGTCTGTCTCTGTCGCTGCAAGAATGTCTCATCATTTTACTCAATTTTGTGACCCCCAATTATAAACATATATGTATGATAAGAGTTTTTTGACTGAGTTACCAATCAAGTTCAAAGAGATTTTAGTCACCTTATATGGCATAACAGTCTTTAGACTTGTCTCTGCTTTGCCCCCAGCCAGGAGACTGCTAATGGAGGTTTTTCTGACAAGTACTGGAAAAGATCTTAAGCAGCTCAAACATTTAAACATACAGCCAGGACTTCCCAGGTGGCGTAGTGGTTAAGAATCCGCCTGCCAATGCAGGGGACATGGGTTCAATCCCTGGTCCGGGGAGATTCCCACCTGCCGCGGAGCAGCTAAGCCCGTGTGCCACAACTACCGAGCCCACGTGCCACAACTACTGAAGCCTGTGCGCCTAGAGCCCGTGCTTCGTAACAAGAGAAGCCACCGCAGCGGGAAGCCCGCACACCACAACAAAGAGTAGCCTCTGCTCACCGCGACTAGAGAAAGACTCCGCGCAACAACGAAGACCCAAGGGAGCCAAAAATAAAATAAATTAAAAAATTTTTAATTAAAAAAAAAAACATGAACATACTCCAAGCTACAAAAATCCCCAATATCCTCCTCCCCCAGCTAATATGAATAACTGCTACTTCATTTTTTTTTTTCCTTTGGTACGCGGGCCTCTCACTGTTGTGGCCTCTCCCGTTGCGGAGCACAGGCTCTGGACGCGCAGGTTCAGCGGCCATGGCTCACGGGCCTGGCTGCTCCGCAGCATGTGGGATTTTCCCGGACCGGGGCATGAACCCGTGTCCCCTGCATCGGCAGGCAGACTCGCAACCACTGCACCACCAGGGAAGCCCTGACTGCTACTTCTTTACGTATTAGAGCTTGGCCTCTTATCTGGTCTTCTCTCCTTCTAGACAAAATGTATTAGATACCCAATCATAGAATTACTCTACTTCCTGACAGCATTCAATCCAGAGCAAAATTCCATTTCCTTAAACCCTTTCAAAATCTCTTAACACAAGCCCATTTCTATAATAAGTTCTTTCTAGCACCCTGTTAACTGACAACACTTCAGTTTTTCATGGCTTGTGCTTTCCCCTCACTGTACCAAGTAATAACCAAATTAAAAAAAAAAAAAAGTCCAGAAAAGTCGAGGTCTTCTGACTTATGGTTCTTTTTTTTTTTTGGCCGCATTGTGCAGCATGTGGGATCTTAGTTCCCCAACCAGGGATTGAACCTGTGCTCCCTGCATTGGGAGCGTGGACTCTTAACCACTGGACCACCAGGAAAGTCCCTGACTTATGATTTAATGCTTTTGCACTCACATCATCTACTAGGCATATAGAAAAGGCAGAAGTGCAGAGGTGGCAGAATGCATGGTATCTGAGATGGAGGCCTTTTGATGCTTAATACCTGGCACATAGAAGTTGCTTGATAAATGACTATTAAACTAATTAATTAATTACCTTAAGCCCTATCTTGAGGGAACTTTGTGTACTGAGCAATACTGTCAGCTGTAGTCCCAAGCAGGGTGGATATTCAGCTGGGACACTCCAGTGTGGCTGGTATCAGTTTATGGCTGGCATTTGTTCTGATTGGTTGGCTCCTGTACTATACAGGTAAATAACTTCAATGTTACCCCTGGTACCAGGTATCTTACTTATGGGATGGGGGCTTCTCACATAGACTGAGAAAAATCAGGCTATGGAGGTATATTTGTTTGCTAGGACTGTCATAATAAAATATCACAGACTGGGTGGCTTAAACAATAGAAATTTATTTTCTCACAGTTCTGGAGCCTTGAAGCCCAAGATCAAGGTGTCAGCAGGCCTCTGCCTTTGGTTTGCAGATAGCCACCTTCTCCACTGTGTCCTCACAGGGCCTTTTCCCTCTGAGCACACATCCCTGCTGTCTCTTCCTCTTCTTTTTTTTTTTTTTTTTTTTTGTGGTATGCGGGCCTCTCACTGTTGTGGCCTCTCCTGTTGCGGAGCACAGGCTCCGGACGCACAGACTTAGCAGCCATGGCTCATGGGCCCAGCCGCTCCACGGCATGTGGGATCTTCCCCAGACTGGGGCACGAACCCGTGTCCCCTGCATCGGCAGGCAGACTCTCAACCACTGCGCCACCAGGGAAGCCCTCTTCCTCTTCTTATAAGGAATTAGGGCCCCTTGTGACCTCATTTAACCTAATTATCTCTTTAAAGACCCTATCTCCAAACATAGTCACTTTGGGGTTAAGGGATTAGGGCTTCAACATATGAGTTTTAAGATAGTCCCTAAGAGTCCATAACAGGAAGATATAAAGAAAGACACTGCAAAGATTTGGAAGGTTTTTTTCTTCAGGCTTCCAACCAAGTGGTAACTATCACATGGTGTAGATGGCAGAGAATGGGGCTGGAGGCATCTGCTGGGCTTCTGCCACCCAGGATCCCAATTTGATTTCTCTTTCCACTTACCCTATTTCTTCTTTACCCTTTCCTGAGGTGGTAGTTTGCCACCTGTGTGAAACCAACACAGTCCCTTACTCCATTTCCAGGGCAAAGAATGTTTTTGGTAATGTGCAGAGTGAATTAACCAAGATGAGGTGTAGTATGGGCAGTTGGATGGAGTGGGGTAGGGTGTGGTCTAGTTTTAAGGGGTTATTTCTCTTTATCACTCTACACCTTTGTTGCCTTCTGTTTTATGTCCTTTCCATGCCCCAGTGCTTTGCCCCTTCCTTTAGGGTGTAGTCAGCTTCTCTATCTGGGGATTGATCTGTTAGGTCAGTCTGTTTATCTTCACTCTGTTCCTGCACTGAATGAGGCACAAATAGGGATCTCACACAGAGAAGAGAAATGAAAGTGATCCTTTTACGGGGAGGTGGGGGGAGTGGGGGGGCGGGAGGAACTAAACTAAAATAACATTTTAGTTTCAGGAACTGGAGAAAATGGAAGGTCAAAGATTCTTGGTGATGGTGGGGTAGGTATTTAAATAGGAGAACAACTATCTTGTGGTCTAGAGAGAATGAGAAATTTCAGTTGAGAGGGCAGGAGTAAAATAGGTTTCCTGCCTAAAAAGTCCTAAGAGGCTGAGCCTCCTTCTATAAAAGTTGCCATTGGGAGTCACTATCTCGAGATATCGTCCCACTCCATAAGCCAATACTTAGTGACTTAGAAACTACCACTTCCATTCTTCAGTTTCCTTGATATTGAGCATGGAAGATGGGTGTGTTACTGCATGTGTGCCTGGACATGGGAGTACCTCAGAACTTCAAAGAGGGGTGAGAAGAAGATAGAAAAAGGGTAATAAGGCAGTAATGAGCTATAATCACCCTAAAGTTGATAATTGTTTTGTTCCTGACTACAGGAACCCTACAAGTACAGAATAAAACATAGTTCCAGCTTTGTAAAATGTGGAGACTGGGGAGCAGTGACTAGAAAAGGTAAGAATAGTGTTGTGCACTATTCTTTCTGTAATGATTGAAATGTTTCTGTGCTTTGCAATGTGGTAGCCACTAGCCACATGTAGCTTTTGAGCAGTTTAAATGTGGTTAGTATAACTAAGAACTGAATTTTTACTTTTTATTTTATCTTTTAATTTTATTAAATTGAAATAGCCATATTTGGCTAGTGGCTTCTGTTTTAAACAATGCAGGATTAGAGTTGCTGTTGATGGGCTGGGCGTACCTCTAGTTTTTGTTCTGATCTACTTCATGGTTAGGTGGGTCTAGAGAAATCAAAAAGAAAAAGAGACAAAGGGGAAAAACAATAATAGTCAATATTTACTGTGTACTTACTATAATTCCAGGCACTTATCTAAACATTTAACTGGCATTTTATATAATCCTTGCAACAAGAGTAAGTACTATTATTATCACCATTTTACAGACGAGAAAACTGAGGCATAAGGAGATTTTTTTTTTACTTGCTTTGGATCACAAGCTGGTAGGTAAGGGGTGGAGATGGAATTCATTCACAGGTAGTTTGATTAGAGTCCACTCATTTACACTACACAGATTCAGGAATGAGGTGGCAAGGAGTGCCTGGGGCCATAGTTCCCAAACTCTGTGCCAAGGGGCAAATTCACAGGAGTACTGTGGGATATTTAAATTTTTTTAAGGGAATCACAGCAATATTTGACATCTCTTGTATACTATGAGAACTGCTAGCTCAAGGTAGTTCACAATTTGAACATTAGATTGTGCTACATCGGGACTTCCCTGGTGGCGCAGGGGACACGGGTTGGAGCCCTGCTCTGGGAAGACCCCACGTGCTGCGGAGCAGCAAAGCCTGTGCGCCACAACTACTGAGCCCACGTGCCACAACCACTGAAGCCCAAGCACCTAGAGCCCATGCCCCGCAACGAGAGAAGCCACCGCAATGAGAAGCCCACGCACCTCAAGGAAGAGTAGCCCCAGCTCACCGCAACTAGAGAAAGCCCACGCGCAGCAACAAAGACCCAATGCAGCCAAAAATAAATAAATAAATTTATAAAAAATAAAAAAAGACTTCCTACATTCCTTTGATGACAAAATATCTTTGCAAAGCTGGCTTTTAGGAGGTCGTCTGATAAAAAAGTAAGTACTGTGTGGAAATCAGCCCGGAACAGGAAATGTGGGTAGTAGTGCTGGACTGCAAGGTTTGAGAAGTTGGGCAGTGCCCAACAGGCACACACATTCCATTAGTAACTATTTGTGCCTATTTAAGAAAAAAACAAAAAATATTTTTTCTTTCAACTTGTCTGTATTATTTTTTTCAAATGGTTACTAAGCTGTTAGGCACCAGCTACCTAAAAAGCAAAACTCTTAGGTATTTCTTTTGACCTAGGGGTGCTGTGAAAAATTTTCTGAGTTCCTAAGTGCGCTATAAATTAAGAAACTGGGAACCTCTGGACTGGGGTATTGCAAAGAGATCAAAATGGACTGTGGACGCTTGGCTTGAGATGGCCTAAAGAGAAATAATAGACATTTAATAGACATTTCATATATATGATCATTAAGTATTTTACACACACACACACACACATATACAGACACACACAGAATGCCTAAATCTGTACCCTTTAAAGGTAAAAATCTGGTGAGGAAAGCAATGAGAGATGCAAACAAACCAAGGTTAGAGGTAGGATGGGACCCAAGGGCTTGATGCAATCTGGAACCTGGGCCCTTCTGTTGGATAGACCACTAAGATGTGTCCTGAGGAGGCCTGCTAGGCCTCATAGGGTAACTCATAGGGCCATTGGTGAATCCGAGATGAAAAAGATTGGGGGTCCAAATGATTGTTCAGAAGCTTGGTTGCTGATCTTGAATTCAGAATAAAGTCTATTGTGTGGTTCTGAAGGTTATGTGACCCTGGCCAAGGTGCAGTCTGGTAACCTGTCCTTGCCTGTCATATAGCAGTACATTTCTTTGGTGCCCAGAATGTTTATATATTCTGTATGTTCCTCCCTACATGACATAGGAGAAACACTACAGAAGACTGAGCCTTGTCCCTCAGTTTTCCTTTTGTAGATATATTGAAGATCACTTACTTTAGACAGAGTCCATTAAAATTAATTAAGGGAATCCCCTGGTGGTCCAGTGGTTAGGACTTAGTGGTTTCACTGACGAGGGTCAGGGAACTAGGATCCCACAAGCCTCCCCGCAAGGCCAAAAAAAAAAAAAATTAATTGATTAAGTTTGTGCTTTCTTAGATGTAATTATGTTTTACTCTTGTTTTTTGTGTAAACTTGATTGGATTTGAGGTGTTTAAAAAGGAACTTTCAGGGCTTCCCTGGTGGCGCAGTGGTTGGGAGTCCGCCTACCGATGCAGGGGATGCCTGTTCGTGCCCCGGTCTGGGAGGATCCCACCTGCCGCGGAGCGGCTGGGCCCGTGAGCCATGGCTGCTGAGCCTGCGCGTCCGGAGCCTGTGCTCCGCAACGGGAGAGGCCACAGCAGTGAGAGGCCTGCGTACAGCAAAAAAAAAAAAAAAAAAAAAAAAAAAAACTTTCAGCAATCAAATATTGATACATATTACCCTTGGGCTGATTTTTACTTATGACTGAACTTACCCATCATTCAAAATCATGCTTTCAGTGTCTCAATTGTACAGAGTCACATTTCTAAGGTGAAACTTTACCTTTAGATCACCCTATTGTTACCTTTGCTAAAATTACTGGATGAATAAGGATAATAATAATAATCCAATAATGACAGTAGAATAAACCGTTCATTTGGCACTGTGCTCAGTTCTTTATATATGTTATTTTTGTGTTTACATATATTGTCATTACTCTTGTGTCCCTAACATTAGAACAGTTCTGGTACATAGTTGATGCTCAATAAGTATTTGTTACATGAATGAGATAGAAACGGGGCTGGGAAACAGTGGTTTGGGTCATGATGTTGGCTAACACAGCAAGCAGGAAAGGTTAGAGCTCAGGAGGGTGGAAATAGGTGGATGATTCCAATAGCTAAGCAAGGACAATTTGTGATTTGATGTGAATTTGGTTAAAATTATAAAAGTGGAGGCAGAAAATAGCTAAATTCTTACAAAGACATTATGCTGCGTAGTTCTGTTACAGGAATTTTCATTTTGGGGAAGAATCCTTCTGTAATTATCTGAATTCCTTGGATCGAGTATCGTGTAAATCAAGGGTCTGTCTGCATTTCCCCGTCCCATCCCCACCCTATCCCCATCCTTTGTCTGTGTCAAGGATCCAGGAATTGTGTGCGTGTGTTTTCCAATAAAACTTTATTATAGGTTACAATTCTTTGTAAATACTACTGTTTCTTATTTATATAACATTTTTTTTAGATATCCATAATAATGAGTAAAGAATGTATGGAAGTAAGTATTCTATGAATAACTTATAATTTGGGGAATACTGGGGAACTTCCTGGAAATTCCTATTTCTCATTCCCAAATCCCAAAGCTTAATATCTACAGGGAATTTGGAAACACCTGGAGAAGGGGATTTGCTGCATCCTCCTGCGAGGATCCTGGGATACTTACCCGCAGAAATTTGTCTTCTCCTCATCTGCGCCTGGATTTAGACCCCTTATATGTTCTCCCATATCCTGTAACCTCCAGAGCAGCATTATTGCTAGAGTCGACCCTTTTTCCTTTGCCCAGGAAGCAACTCAGACACAGGCTCACTTAATTTTATTCTGGATTTGCACCACGTAAGGTTTAAATTTTTCTCTGTTCAAATATCTCATGATTTGCTGTAGACACAACCAGGAATGGGGTTTCAGGTAGATGGTTCGGGGGCTCTCCTCCTGACTCCTACCCTCTTCCCTCATAGGCTTCCGTGCCGGAAACTCCGGACCTGCAGTTAGAAATGGGTGCAGCGGCGAAATGCTGGATGCTCCTACCCCTCCCCCGCGGTGGGTAGGGTGAGGATCGAGAAAGGTACTGCAGCTGGGAAGACCTCAGATTAGGTTGACACCCTAGCCTCCGGCGATTGAGTCGGGGCGTGTCACCATGGAGACGGGGCCGGTCGCGTACTCGCCTGCCATTGGCTGGGACTCCTGAGCTGGGGATATAAGCCAGCGCGTTGCAAACAATGCGCTGTGTGGATCGTACCCGGTGACTGGCGGTAGCTTAGCTCAGTGGAGTAGGTCTGAGCGGAGAAGGGCAAACTGATCGAGAGGGCGTCGGCGGGACCATGGACGACGGGTGAGGCGGGTACCAGGCCCAGGGAACCCCGTAGGCCCCTGGGGAGGGGAAATGGCTGTCATCGAGAACTGGAAACCCAGCACTCTGGGCCCCGAGGGGGCCAGGAGAGGGAACGAGCGCCCCGGGGATGCAGAGAGGCCTGGCTCGGAGCCCAGTATCAGGGGCAAGGCGGCAGAGCAGTGGGGCGGCCAGCGCTGGCAGGGGCGCGCGCGGGAATCGAGCAGGGGTGGCGCCACCAGAGCAGGAAGGGGACAGGTTAGTAGACCGTAGACGACACGCCAAAGAAGCCGGTGTGTGTGCGCGCACGCACGCGTTGCGATGTGAGTGTAGAGGGAGCGTACTCCCCCACCCACATACAGAGAAGGTCTTTTCAACCCACGTGCTCGTCACAGATTCCCATTCTAGAGTCTAGGTAAAGCCGCGAGGTACTTTTGGCGCCCATATCTGGAGTTCCTCCTTCAGAGGAGAGATTGCTCACGTCCCTCGACAACGCCTCTCTTTCCTCCAAGGTGGAGTTTCAATTAAGTTGGGGATGTCGTCTCCAAGGAGAGAAGGAAATTCTTATTCACTGAACTGAGCAACAGATCCTTCCTCCCCCCCCACTTCACCTTTGAAAACGCTTATTTCGGCTTTGGTCCTTGAAGTCCCAGCCCAAGTCTCCAGCAGTAGGGATCAAAGTGGCTTTTGGGTGCCCAGGGATTCAGGGCATTCTTGGGAGACTGCTGGCCAATGAGGAAGTCCTGTAAGCTGTGGCTAGATGTGCTGGGTGGCCAGGGCTTCACACATATTTCATTTCCTTGGCGCCTCTTGGGGATGCTATTTGATTCACGTTTACCATCTCACTGCTTCTCTCTTCATCATTCTATGACCCCGGTTCTATTGCCCCGACCCGGTCCCTTACCCAGCTACTTCCCTGAGGGTAGCCCGGTGTATTGTAAAGGCAGCACTTTTGAAGAAAGAGGTTTCCTCTGGAGGCTTGGTTAGTTGTGTTCAGCTCTGTCACACCTCAGTCGTCGTTTCTTCCCCTGCCCCGTCCCTTCTCCTTGTTTTTTCCAGCTAGGTATGAGAGAATTGGACTGGAATTGTGAGAAAAATTCCCAGTTGATTCTTGGGGATGTCTGGGTTCTGCGTGAGCGTATGCCTTTAGGTCTCTGAAGGGCAAAGGACCTTGGACCTTGATGAAGAGAAGGAAAGATGGGAGAAGGCAGGGAGGAAACACGGGCAGGGGGGGAAAGTTGTAAAAGAGGCTCAGGTGCTGTGGACCTGAACCATGATTTATGGAGTCAAAGGTCTTTGGAGCTTGTTAGTAAATTTTAAATTCATTTTCAAACTGAGCCTGTTAGATAAGTGAGGCCGATTACATTCCCTTGCTTTACATTAGAGGAAAGAATTTGAAGCACAAGTTACGTGCCTAATAAAGACAAAATTGGGACTAGAATCCCTGTTGAGTTCTGCTTCCTCAAGACCAGAATTCTGAAACCTGGTTTTTGAATCAGAATTACGTGAGGCACTTTTGTAAGAAATAGCGATTCTGGGGTCTCTCCCCATTCTGTAGGGGTGGGCTCCAGAGTCTAGTTTTCACAAGCAGCTGCTGAGAAACTTATGCAGTCAGTTCTGCTCCAGCTGTTGACAACCAAAGTTGTGGCCTGGGTTTGCTTTTTTGTGCAGTAGCTTGTCTAGCTCCTTGGCCCACTTCTCTGTCCCCTGTCACCTTAGTACCTCAGTCAGCCTTTCTACGCTGAAGGTCATTAGTTTATGATACCCTTGGGATGGAAGTGAAACTCACCTTGGTTTTCCTTTTTTTCCTAGATTCAAGTATGAAGATTATCAGAACACTGCAAAATGGCTTTTGTCTCACACCAAACACCGACCTCAAGTGGCGGTGATCTGTGGTTCTGGGTTAGGAGGTCTGAGTGACAGATTAACTCAGGCCCAGATCTTTGACTACAGTGAAATACCGAACTTTCCCAAAAGTACAGGTGCTGGCAAGGGGGAGGAGGGATAGGACTGAGGGATATTGATGGGATTCTGATGGGAGGGCAATGCTTCTACACCCTGGCTATCCTCTATAGCATTTGACTAGAGACAACTGTTGTAACAGAGGGAAAAACCCACCAAGAATCAGAATGACTTTAGAAGGAAATTCCCCCAGTAGAAATGTTTTAGTAGGGCATGTTTATGTCAGTGTTACTGTATGATGACATATTTCCTGTGCTTTAATGACTCAGCTCCCTAAAGCTCTACAACACTTCCCCTGCACACTCTTTCCCCATACACACTATGGTCACCATATCCTCATACACCTCTCTCATTTCTTTCAGTCTGTAGCCTAAGTGGAAAGAGCAGTGCCTGTAAGCTCCCAGACAAAGTCAGGCCTTCCCTGTCCCCTGTGTTCCTGCCATTCCCAATCTCCCCAGCTCTAACTCCAGTCCTAGGGTAAGGCACACACTGGTGCACAGCAACAAATGAACACACAGACTGCCACGTTCTTGCAGACAAATACCCAGGTGATACATGAATACACAAGACTTGATTCACACTGACCCTTTGGAGGGGGAAAGGGCCCCCTATGCACAGTGGAGTTCTGAGGATAGTGTATCCAGCATCCTAACAGCAGCCAAAAGCTCTAAGGCTGGGCTTCCGTGGTGGTCCAGTGGCTAAGACGCCACACTTCCACTGCAACAGCATGGGTTCAGTCCCTGGTCGGGGAAGTTCCGCATGCCGAGGATGAGGCTTAGAGAAGGGCCAGGTGAAATAGGGCCAAGTAAAGGACAAGAGTAGTTTATTTGGTTTACTTATTAATTTCTCAGATAACTAACTTCTGTTGGTTTATTTATTAATTTTTCAGATTCTACTTTCCTTCCTCTTTCCCTGGAGAGTTAAGAGTTTTAACAGATATTTTTCATGCCCTTTGGAGCAAGACTGGGAGACCAGAGCAGGGAGGTGGGGATGGGGTTGGAGAAGGAAATATTAAAAAGTGAGAGAAGGGAGTGCAAAGTTTTCTAAGAGAGATAGTAGTGACTCTGGCTCCACCTGCCACTCCTACCTGCAGTGAGAAGGGCACTGCACTAACTAAGTGGATTAATTTTTTAAAACTTTATCAATTTACTTTTTATACTTTATTTGGGTTTCCTTAACTGTGTCACCTCTGCTCTACTACTGGCAATTTTTTTTAAAATAAATTTATTTTACTTATTTATTTATTGGCTGCGTCAGGTCTTTGTTGCTGCGCGTGGGCTTCGTCGCAGTGTGCCGGCTTCTCATTGTGGTGGCTTCTCTTGTTGCGGAGCACGGGCTCTAGGCGCACGGGCTTCAGTAGTTGTGGCACGTGGGCTCCGTAGTTGTGGCTCGCGGGCTCTAGAGCGCAGACTCAGTAGTTGTGGCTCGCGGGCTCTAGAGTGCAGGCTCAGTAGCTGTGGCTCACGGGCTTAGCTGCTCCGTGGCATGTGGGATCTTCCCGGACCAGGGCTTGAACCCATGTCCCCTGCATTGGCAGGCGGATTCTTAACCACTGTGCCACCAGGGAAGCCCTGTAATTTTTTTATAAGCTCCTCAATCTCTGAGTATCCCTCAACTCTCCCTCTTTGTTTTGGTCCCTCTCCCAGACCTTCCATTCTCTAAGGGCTAGGTCAGCCATGTCCATTAAAGGAGAAATGTTAGATGAGAGAAATGGTAATAATGGTTACTGTGTCTGTGTGGAGAGTTATCTTTGCGCTCCCATGCCCCTGCATGCCCCATTCAGGGTACGTATTCCCACAGGATTGTTTTGTGGGTCACAAAGGAGACTTGTATGGGTCCAACCTCAGCCCCTTTCCTTGTTCCTAGCCTCCTTAGGAAGCTAGAATATACCATGAGCTCCCTCTCAGGAGGGAGGAAGCATATAGTTTAGTTAGGGTAGTAAGGATACAGATTTTGAGAATTTTGGAAATTTTGGAAAAGAGGTCTATAATTACGACACTCACTGCATTCATTATTACTCACTTATTCTATTTTTTATTCTTTTATTCTCTTACAGTATGGCTTTCTCATTCTTTTGAAATTTCTTTAAAAAGAAACTGATGTGTGTTCACATTGAACATCCTCACCCCCATAGCTCTAATCTCAGGATGTACTTATATCTAAGTTTATGATTAATTTCTATCTCCCCCACCAGACTTAAACTTTCTGAGAGTGGAGATGATAATGTTTTCTTTTGATTAAGTATACCCTCACCTGTTGAGCACAGTGAGTTGGCTCAGAGTAGGTACTCAGTGGATATGTGTTGTATGAAAGCATCTGTCCATGCATTTCCCTTTCTTTTTTGTGTACAGTGCCAGGTCATGCTGGCCGACTGGTGTTTGGGATCTTGAATGGCAGAGGCTGTGTGATGATGCAGGGCAGGTTCCACATGTATGAAGGCTACCCGCTCTGGAAGGTAAATCAGGGACACAAACCTGATTGGGTCTGGACGAAGGGGGAGAGAGGTCTCCTATTTTATTACCTAACTACGCAGGCAAAGTAGATTTTTGGTCCCCTTCTTTCTCGTCTTTTATGCTGTATCATGTTTATCTGCATGGGTGGATTGGTGACATTTTAAAGAACACTCTCTGATCTTTTATCTTTTGCTTCTAAGGTGACATTCCCCGTGAGGGTTTTCCATCTTCTGGGTGTGGACACTCTAGTGGTCACCAATGCAGCTGGAGGGCTCAACCCCGAGTTTGAGGTTGGAGATATCATGCTGATCCGCGATCACATCAATCTACCTGGTTTCTGCGGTGAGAACCCTCTCAGAGGGCCCAATGATGAAAGGTAGCTATCCTGCTCCTTTTTGTATAGATGGGTAGGCTCTAAGGACTTGTCTGGGAGTTGGGAGAGAGCTTACTCTATTCCATTAATCTGAGATAATCCAACCTGTGCCCTAGGTTTGGAGTTCGTTTCCCTGCCATGTCTGATGCCTACGACCGGGATATGAGGCAGAAGGCTCACAGTACCTGGAAACAAATGGGAGAGCAGAGAGAGTTACGGGAAGGAACCTATGTGATGGTGGCAGGCCCCAGCTTTGAGACTGTGGCAGAGTGTCGTCTGCTGCAGAAGCTGGGAGCAGATGCTGTTGGTGAGGAGGGGAACTTGGCTGGAGGCTTGAAGAGGGAGGGTTCTGGCAAAATAAGATGGAAAAGAGAAAAAGATTATAGACCTAGATGATAAACTGAAAGAGGGCCTGACTTAAGGGAAGATTGAATTAAACTGACTTGAAAGGTGGTGGAAGGTTTGCATCGTAGCATCAACTCCACCCACCACTAAGGGCTCTAACCACTGTAATGCTAATGAGCGGTCCATAATTTGATGACTGTTTCTGATTATTTTAACAAATATCATTATAGCCACCTTCTGTACCCTTTGGCTGGAAGATAGAATTGCATCATTAGAACTGACTTTAGAATGACCACAAACAGATAGAAATTTCTATTTATAAGCGATGTGCAAGGCCCTCTGAGGCCCGACTCTTTTAGGCAATACAGAACAGCCTAAGCTTGACACGAATTTAGCTGTTTCTTTGGATGTTTTCTTGATGCTAAATTGTCAACGAGGTGATTAATGGAGGTGAGGCTAAAGGGTGATGAAAAGAGGCATTTGCGGATCCTGACAGTTGGTTTCCCTCTTTCTCCACATCAGGCATGAGCACAGTACCAGAAGTTATAGTTGCAAGGCACTGTGGACTTCGAGTCTTTGGCTTCTCCCTCATCACTAACAAGGTCATCTTGGATTATGAAAGCCAGGAGAAGGCCAATCACAAGGAAGTACTAGAGGCCGGGAAGCAAGTTGCGCAGAAATTGGAGCAATTTGTCTCCATTCTTATGGCTAGCATTCCACTGCCTGACAATGCCAGTTAACCAGCCCTGGAGTGGTCTGCCATCTCCCTTCTGGGATCCAAGGAGCTGCTACCTACTTTGGCCTCTTGCTGGAGTCACGTGCCTCTGCCCTTAGGTAGTGGCAGAAAGGAGTGTCACCTGCCCTGCTTCTCCCACCAGACCTTTCTGATACAGAGTGCTCTTCTGCTCAGCTGTCATCACAAAATGATTTCCACCCCTATTCCTCTTCAAGAGCCCAAGCCCTACCACACATCCAGGGATTTGACTTGGGGCTGTCAAACTCAGCCTAGTAGCTACTGCTAGCTTTTTGAGATGATCCTCTTACATTCCTGGGGGCTCAGCTCTGCTCCTCAAAGCACTGGAGACCACACAAGGAACAGCCTCTTCCTTTTGGAGTTTTATACTATCATATTTTGAGAATAAAGAGAAAGATGAAATAATTTCTTTATTTTTGTGTAATTTGGGATAAGGGTGGGGCACAGGCCAAGACTGGCGTGAAACCAATCATGAGACCACATGTCTTGTGGTTTGACTCTCTGCCTCTCAGACAGCTAAGAATTGAGGTAGATGGTATGTGAATGCAGGAAAGGATGGAGGAAAGGCAAAGAGGTGAAAGACAGTGTTAGAAGATAAGGAAGGACTGTACATGATGGCCACTTCCCTCAGATCAGTCTTGCCTCTGTCCTTTTGCTTTCTGGTTGTTTCTCTCTCTGTCAGCTCTCATGAATATCTGAATTCGTTCACTGATCTCAGCTTATGTTCCATAGTTGCCACATCCTTGGTAAGCCCTAATTGTATTTCTTGTTGGTTTCCTTCGGTTCCCTCCCACCGCCGCCGCTAACCTCTGCCATAGTTCGTGACACCCATACATTCTGTCACTCCATTCCGACAGTGCAGTGGCAAATACCCCTTTCTCTGCTGCCGGCAGCTCCACTGCTGATTAGCGTCCTGCCAGCCCCTGTGAAGTTGACTCATACTCTGGCCTCTTCTCTTGGAGGACTTCCTTGCCTCCTATTGCTTTCTTCCTGGGTGTTAGTTTTCCTTTTCACCATTCTTGGTCAGAACCTCCCTGTGACAGGAGTCTAGGCATTACCTTTTGTTGGCCCATTGCACTGCTGGCGCTTATCAACTTGCATTCAGCTGGCTGGCACGTTTGAAAATCATACTATCCCCACCCACTCAGGCCTGTTTGCCTTTTGACAGCTGGTAGAGCTGGATGACTCTATAACAGTGGTAACATTTCAGTTAGTAGTATAACATGGAAGAGGTGGGATTCCCTGGTGGCGCAGTGGTTGAGAATCCGCCTGCCGATGTAGGGGACGCTGGTTCGTGCCCTAGTCCGGGAAGATCCCACATGCCGCGGAGCGGCTGGGCCCGTGAGCCATGCCCGCTGAGCCTGCGTGTCCGGAGCCTGTGCTCCGCAACGGGAGAGGCCACAACAGTGAGAGGCCCGCGTACCGCATTAAAAAAACCCGAAACATGGAAGAGGCATTTTGGCAGGAAAGCTTTCGAAAACTTTCAAATCATCCTTTGTTTGCTACCTGACCTACCTAGCTGAGCCCAGCACAAAGAAAAGGTATCTTGAAGTGGCCCTGTAACTACTCTTCTTTTCATCCGTTCTTTGTACCTTCATCCACCTCTAAAACCCTACCTGGCAATCTGCTAGCGTCTGTCATTTGTCTCTGAGAGAGCTGGTGTAGAGGGAAGGACTGTGCATCCTTTAGATACATACACATCACAGTAACTTGTTCATCTCATGAGATGCTTATAGACATTTTTTTAATTTATTTTTTTAATTGAAATATAGTTGATGTACAATATTCTATGTTATAGATGTACAATATAGTGATTCACAGTTACATTTCTTTTTAATCAAGTTATTGAATATTTCTGTATAACACTCTTAGCCTAATAAAATGTTAAATTGAGAATATAAAAATGGTCTTTCCCTCTCAAGGGCCCTACAGTCTTAACAGATACACATTTGTAAAGCTATTAATTGTTCATATAAGGCAGTATAAAATAGGTACAAGTCACATGTTATGCGAGTCCAAAGGATGAACTGATTATAAGTATGCGCTGGACTTTGAGATTGGTTATTGAGAGAAAGGTTGTTTAACTTTGAGCTTAGTCTTCAAGGATGAAAGGGAGGAAGGATTTCACATCAGGGTGAGCCGAAGCACTCACAATGTTTGTGGGTCATTGTCACAACAGGTGTGACTAGAACAGAAGACATGGAGACATAGCAGATGGGTACTTGGGGGTTAGAGGAGGGCTGCATTTGGTGCTTGGCTTTCTTACCCTGGATCTGCTTCTTGGTGAGATGGATCAGGAATCAGAATGGTGTCATCTGAAAAATATGTCCCAGAGAGACTTGAGTGGAATATTTAAGGGCATTTCTACCTTTTTAGATTTAGAAGGTATCTTGTATTTCATAATAGAATACTAGATTAATGAAGAAGATTATGCATTTGATGTCCTAATTCAAGAGTCTAATTCCTTAGATCTAAGCACAAAAATTAGGACTCACCTACTTTATATAAGTATATATTACTATATTCATGTTAGGGCATTAAATATACCCCCATGGTGACAGAAAACAAAATTGTATATTCTTTATAGTACAAAGTAAGCTATGACAAGGAAAGTAGCTACAGGCAAGTAATAGTCATTTTTAAAAAAATATTTATTTGTCTGCTCTGAGTCTTAGTTGCGGCACACGGGATATTTAGTTACGATGTGCGGGATCTCTAGTTACGGCATGCAGGATCTAGTTCCCTGACCAGGTAGCGAACCGGGCCCCCTGCGTTGGGAGCATGGAGTCTTAACCACTGGACCACGAAGGAAGTCCCTAGTCATTTAATTATAGATAATAATTATTAATTCTAAACTCACTAGAATTCTAGTTTCAAGGTGGGTATAGGCTGGGGAGGAAAAACATGACCACACAGTGTCTTCAATATTTTTAGAAAACAGCTTTACTGAGATATAATTCACATAAAATAAAATTCACCCATTTAAAGTGTGTAATTCAAAGATTTTTAGTATGTTCACAGATAAGTACAATCAATCGTCATCAGAGTCAATTTTAGAACACTTCCATCACCTCCAAAGGAAACCTGTATCTTTTAGCTGTCACTGTACACTCCACCCCCACTCCCACCCTCCCTGGCCCCAAACAACCACTAATCTACTTTCTGCTCTGTAGAGTGAACTATTTTGGGCTTTCATATGAATAGAATCATATATGGAATGATGTGGACTTTGTGACTGGCTTCTTTCACTTAGCATAATGTTTTCAAGGTTCATCTAAGTCGTAACGTGTATCAGTACTTCCTTCCTTTTTATAACCAACTAATATTCCCTTGTATGGCTACACCACATTTGGTTTATCAAGTATTTTCAGTTTCAAAATGCCAACGAACCCAGCCCAAAATGAATGTATCAATTGAGGTGTGCAAAAGAATAAAAACAAAGTCAGGGAGATAGGTCTCGGGGGGGGGGGGGGCGCCTACAGAAGGGTAGTTCTCGAAAAAAAACTCTCCAGAGGGGCCTACAGAATGCCGAAAATATGGGTTCAGTTTCTTGAGCCTCATTATGTGTCAAAACACACTTACCCCATCAAGTCATGTTCTCTTCCCTGACCCTATCATGGTCATTTTACCTACATCAGTAATGTTACTAGGACTTCCCTGGTGGCACAGTGGTTAAGAATCTGCTTGCTAATGCAGGGGACACAGGTTCAAGCCCTGGTCCCAGAAGATCTCACATGCTGCAGAGCAACTAAGTCCATGTGCCACAACTACTGAGTTTGTGCGCCAGAGCCCCCGAGCCACAACTACTGAGCTCACGTGCCACAGTTACTGAAGCCTATGCACCTAGAGCCCGTGCTCTGCAGCAAGAAAAGCCACCACAATGAGAAGCCTGCGCACCGCAACGAAAAGTAGCCTCCGCTCGCCACTAGAGAAAACCCGCGCACAGCAACAAAGACCCAACACAGCCAAAAATAAATAAGTAAATTTATTTAAAAAAAAATAATGTTACTGGGCTTTCCTGGTGGCGCAGTGGTTGAGAGTTCGCCTGCCGATGCAGGGGACACTGGTTCGTGCCCCGGTCCGGGAAGATCCCACATGCCGAGGAGCAGCTGCGCCGTGAGCCATGGCCGCTGAGCCTGCGCGTCCGGCCTGTTGCTCCACAACGGGAGAGGCCACAACTGTGAGAGGCCCGCGTACTGGAAAAAAAAAACAAAAAAACAAAAAAACAAAAAAAACCCCAAATGTTACTAATCATGTATTTTGTATAGAACATTGTCTTAAAAACCATAATATAAATTGGTAATAAGACAAAGTGCTTTCAGTCTAGACAGGGGACAGGATATATGCATAAAAAAGGAAAAACAAGGTTGAATTAGTGGTACCCTCTATGCCTATTTTAGTCTTTTTGTGTGTTATATTGTCATTGTTTAGAAAAATTGTTTTTGAAAGAGGAATACAATAATGTGTGAAAAGTAGTACATGCTAAGTGCCAATGATAACATGCTACAGAGGATGGGGAATGGGTAAAGGATTGGTAGGACTCAAGTTAGGCTTTATAGGAAAGAGAGGTGAGGAGGATATAGCTGAAAGCACTACATGCAGGCCAATTCAGGAATGTCTAATTTAACAGACTGGAAAGGTTAAAATGAAGAAATCATGAATGCGAGCAGTTGGAGATAAGGTGGAGAGGGGCTAGATTGTTTAGAGGTCTGATCTCAGGCTAAGGAGTGCGAACCTTATTCTCTAGGCAAGTGGCCAGCTTTTTAACTAAGGACTGATGGGAAAATCACACTGTAGTATTTTGATGGACTAAAGCCTAACCAGAAGCGGGGAGGCTTCCGACTTCTCCGGTCGCGCAGTGGTTAAGAATCCACCTGCCAGGGCTTCCCTGGTGGCGTAGTGGTTAAGAATCCACCTGCCAATGCAGGGAACACGGGTTTGAGCCCTGGTCCGGGAAGATCCCAGATTCCGCGGAGCGGCTGGGCCCGTGAGCCATGGCCGCTGAGCCTGCGCGTCCAGAGCCTGCGCTCCGCGACGGGAGAGGCCCACATACCACAGAAAAAAACAAAACAAAACAAAACAAAACAAAAAAAACATAAAGACAAGAGCATAAGCAATTTAGAAATAAAAATATACACTTAAGTCAAATTAGTTTTCTCTTTTTTTTGGATTAAAATTTGAATAGGTGATAGGATCACATAGTTAAAAAATTATGCCACAAAAAATGTATACAGTGAAAATGTTCCTCTCAGTCCTCTCCTCCATCTGCCCTTCCTTCCCCACCCCACTAGGAATCACTTTTATTAGCTTCTTGTGCATTCTTCCAGGATTTATAAAAATATAAACAAATAAAAATACATATTTTTATTTTTTCTCCTATTATTATACACAGAAGTTAGCATGTTATACTTCTTGTTCTACACCTTGCTATTTTATTTTACCTTAATGTATCTTGGAGATCTTTTCACATCTGTTAATTATTGTGCTTACTTGATGAATTAGGTCCATGCTCTCAAGAATACATGTCTGTCACTCAAATTTTTTAGAACCAAAGGAAGAGTATGCTTCGGTTTTTTTTGTTTGTTTTTAGCTATTTCCCAGTCTGAGTTGATTTACTATTACAAATAGATACAAAGAGTTGCTGCCCCTTTAAAAGAAGAAGGTGAAGAAGAATGGAACTGTTCCTTCCGTGCTGTGCCTTGCATCTAAATTTGATCTGGCTTAGATTTGCATTGCTCTTTCTTGTAAATAGGCCTCTGTTTTTCATAATTACATTTTGTTTCTAAGGGACGCCATTTGAATAAACACTGGCTACCTGCCTTGTTTTTCTGTTATTGTAAATTTGGATTTTAATAAAAGTGGAAAATTTCCTGTCTTTAATCTTTTTGCCAGACTTTTAGCTTTAGTCTAAATTAGATTTGAAATTGTTTGGTATTAATCTGCCTTTGTTCTCTTGTTTTGGGGTCAGAGAACATCTCCACTCCTCCATCGGGTTTTCATTTTCACTTCCATTCTGAGTTTGTTCATTTAGGAGGCTTACTTTAGCTCATTTGCAAATCACTTTTTTTCTTGTCCTCTTTCCCTTCTCTCTTTTATTCATTTTTTAAAATACCATTTTGCTTGTCAGCCAGCTATTTGATATTGGCCTTTGTCTTTGCTTTTCCTATTTTATTTTGAGCTGTTTCTACTTGAGCTTTGGCTATAATTTTATAAGAAAAGATTGGTAGGAATATAGTACGACTTTATATGTAGCCTGAGGTGTTCTATTTCTATCCAGTGTTCTTTTTACCCATCAAAGACTGTCCAGGTCAATTCCAGTTCACAGTATTAATCTCCACTGTTCCCTCCAAATAATACTGTAGAGCTACTACCATTGTTAATATCCTACCCATTCCATCAAATGAAGTATGAAAATAATTTAATTACCATCAAGGAATGTAGTTGATATTTGGCACAGTGGTTGTTGTTTTTTTTAATAAATTTATTTTTTATTTATTTATGTTTGGCTGTGTTGGATCTTCGTTGCTACGTGCAGGCTTTCTCTAGTTGCGGCAAGTGGGGGCTACTCTTCATTGCGGTGCGCGGGCTTCTCATTGCAGTGGCTTCTCTTGCTGTTGATCATGGGCTCTAGGCTCGCAGGCTTCGGTAGTTGCAGCACGTGGACTCAATAGTTGTGGCTCACGGGGTTAGTTGCTCCACTGCATGTGGGATCTTCCTGGACCAGGGCTCGAACCCGTGTCCCCTGCACTGGCAGTTGGATTTTTAACCACTGCGTCACCAGGGAAGCCCACAGTGGTTGTTTCTGACATCCTTGTTTTGGAGGTGGGAAGGTTCTCACTCTGGAGTTTCACTGATAGACCTGCAAGATCATGAATCTGGAGGGACAGAAGGAAGTCATTAGGTTTCCTTGGATGCTTGCTCCCCTAAATTACTCCTCCTTCACAAACAGATAGGAACCAGCACTGTTTAAAAAACAAATATGGAATTATGGTAAGGGTAATTTTGGATATGTTCTGCCATTCTGCCGTTCTTTATGGTGTCCAGCTTCTAAAATATTTCCTACCTACTGACTCGTTACTTCAGGATAGCTCTACGGTTGGTCTAAAGGCTTGTTAGCAGGACTCCCAAAGATCTAGAAAACTGATCCTTGGTAAGGTTACACAATACTGGATTCAGGAATGTTCTCAGACCAGAATATACTAGCCTGGAGAGTCTGAGAGAGGTGCCTTAGAGAACCAAACTGTACCCCGCAATAGGATTGTACATTGTATAAACCAGAAACTTGAGGTGCTTCTACCCAAGGAGGGGCTCTGGGTATATCCACACTTGCTTAGGAGTACAAGTGGACTAGACTGAGAAATACTGTTATATTTCCATAGTCTAATATGACTCTCACTTACTTAAAGTTTTCAGTAATAATACACATTCTGGTGAAGGTGCTGGAGTCAAGATGTTTGTGCTTTTTTTAAAAAAATTTTTATTGGAGTATAGTTGATTTACAATGTTGTGTTAGTTTCAGGTGTCTAGCAAAGTGAATCAGTTATACATATACATATATCCACTGTTTTTTAGATTCTTTTCCCATACAGGCCATTACAGAGTATTGAGTAGAGTTCCCTGTGCTATATAGTAAGTACTTATTCTCTATTTTATATACAGTAGTGTGTATATGTCAATCCCAGTCTCCCAATTTATCCCTCCCCACCCCCTTTCCCCCCTGGTAAGCATAAGTTTGTTTTCTAAGATGTCTGTACTTCTGTCTGAATTGAAACATTTATTCATCTCTCTGACTGAGCTGACTTTATTTTGTGCCCTTTGGATAAATAACCCTGTTTGATTATTCAAGTGACGTTTGTGTCAGGTCTTGTCATCAGCCTTTACCCAGTATTGACATTTTTCAACGAAGGTCACTCATAACTATAACATTTACTTGACAACACTGTATTGCATTGATATTTGTTCATTTTTTCCGCAATTATTTTGAACTATGTCCTTTTGATAATCAGATGTATTAAGGCTTATATAGAAATGCGAAGGGGTGTGTGTGTGTGTGTGTGTGTGTGTGTGTGTGTACATACATATGCATATACACATACATATGTATGCTAACCCCCCAAATTATCAACTTATAAACTGTTGTCTGTCCATGAAAACTTGAGTGCACCTCTCCAGGCTGCTGCGCAGAGAGAAAGATAAACGTGAAGAGGGTATGTTTATCCATTTACTAACAAATGTTCTAGAGACTGGGGAAACAGAGAAGAACAAGACAATGTTCTTGCCTTCAAGGAGTTTATATTTAACTCAGGAGTCAGACGACAAATAAATACAAATGTAAAAAAAAAAATCTAAGATAACAATAAGTGTTAAGAAAAAATAATCAAAGTAAGGGGATGGAAAGTAATAGAGGAAGGAAAGGCAAGTTAAAACTACAGTGAGATACCATTTCACACTCACTATTATGTCTATAATAGATAAGACAGACATTAACAAGTGTTGGCAGGATACAGAGAAACAAGAACCCTCATACATTACTGCTGGGAATGTAAAATGGTGTAGCCACTTTGGATAAACACTTTGACAGTTTCTAAAAAATTAAAACCACTATGTGACCCAGCAATTCCACTTCTAGGTATCTACTCAAGAGGAATAAAAACACAACCACACAAAGACTTAACACATAAATGTTTACAGCAACATTTACTAATAATGGAAACTGGAAACAACTGGTGAATGGATAGATAAAACGTATGGCCATACCATGGAATACTTTTCAACAATAAAAAGGAACAAACTGCAGACACATGCTGCATCATGGATGAGCTTCAAAAACATGCTGAGTAAGACAATTCAGATACAAAAGAGCATGTATCCTATGATTCTGTTTATATGAAATATCCAGAAAAGACAAACTTATAGAGACAGAAAGTAGATTAATGGTTTCCTGGGGCTCAGAGTAGAAAAGGAGATTAATGTAAATGGGCATAAGGGATCTTATTCAGGGGGTAAAAATGTTCCAAACCTGATTTATGGTTGTGGTCACACGACTGAGTAAAGTTACTAAAAATCATCGAATTGTACGCTTGAAATGGGTGAATTTTATGACATGCAAAATATACCTCATTAAGGCTATTAAACAAAAGAGGGAATTCCCTGGTGGTCCAGTGCTTAGGATTCCATGCTCTCACTGCCAAGGGCCCAGGTTCAATCCCTGGTCGGGAACTAAGATCCTGCAAGCCGCACAGCATGGCCAAGGGGAAAGAAAAAAGGGAGAGAGAGAGAAAGTAATAAAGAAGCAAGAGATTTCTCGAATAGGTTAGTGCTGGAAAGGCCTCCCTGAGGAGCTGGCATTTGAATAGACACCTGAGTAGAGGAGGGAGTGAGCAATGGAATGACTAGGGAAGAGTGTTCAAGCAGCTAGCATGAAGGTTCTGAGGGAACTTAGCAATTTAGCAGCAGCAAGAAGGCCAATATTATTAGATTAGAGTGAAAAATGGAAATAATGGTGGGAGACAAAGTTGGAGATGTGGGCAGGTATTGTAGGTCATGGTAAGAAGTTTGGATTTTATTTTGAGCATGAAAGGATTTTTAAAACTGATTTACCCTAAACAACACAACCACAACAAACAACTCAACTGCCTATTTTGTAGAAAATCCATGGTATGGGGCAAAAATTGAAGTAGGGTGATCAGATAAGAGACCACTGTGGTAGACCAGGTTAAAAGTTGGTTTGCATCAGTGATGGTGAAGGAGGTGGTAAGATGAAGTCAGAATTCGGAGATATTTTGAAGATAGAGTAGACAAGAATTTCTGATAGATTGGAAAAAAGTATGAGAAGAAAAGAAGAATCAAGAATTGTTCCTAAATTTTTGCCCCAATAGGTGAGGTGAATGGAGCTGCCATTTACTGAGATGAGACGCTTAGGGAGGAGCAGTTTGCTTTTATAGCTGATAAGTTTTAAAAGTCTAGACCTCCAGGTGGACACGTGGGGTATGCAGTTGGATAAATGAGTCTGGAATCAAAGAGAGGAGATTTAAGCTAGGTACATAAATTTGGAAGTCATTAGCATATAGATGGCATTAAAGCAAATGATCTAAATGATATTATTTAGGGGACAGAAATCAGGATGTGGGGAATGATTCAGCAAAGGAATTTGAGAATGACCCATTAGTGAGGTAGGAGGAAAATCAGAAAATAGGATGTCTTGGAGGACAAGTGAAGAGAGCAGTCAAGGTCACTCACTGCTTACCTTGACATGTAGTCTTGAAACCCTGCACCTCAGATTGGGACTTGAACCCACGCAGCCGGGACTCGAACCCAGCCAAAACCCACAGTCTTCCAACTGAGATCACACACCTGGTTTTAGGACTTTATGAAGCTCAGGTTCTTGATATCTCCTGGCAGAAAGAATTCAGTGAGAGACAAAGTGATAGGTAAGAAGTGGATTTATTTAGAGAAAAACATACTCCACAGACAGCGTGTGGGCCACCCCAGAACGTAAGAAAGGCACCAGGGTATGGGATTGTCAGTTTTTATAGGGGTGGGTAATTTCATAGGCTAATGAGTGGGAGGAGTATTCCAGCTATTTTGGGAAGGGGTGGGGATTTCCAGGAATTGGGCCACCGCCCACTTTTTGAGCCTTATGGTCGGCCTTGGAACTGTCATGGCACCTGTGGGTGTGTCATTTAGCTTGCTGATGTGTTACAATGAGCGTATACTGAGGCTCAAGGTCTAGTGGAAGCCAACTTGTCCGCCATCTTGGACTCATTTGGTTCTAATCCATTTGTATCCTGTCCTCGGGCTATGTCATTCTTTCAAATGTCGTGCCCTGCCCCCTTCCCTCCTGTTTCAGTCTTAGTGGAGCAACAAGAACGACACTGATACCAAG
The DNA here is from genome assembly GCF_964270905.1 of Leucopleurus acutus. Lineage (NCBI taxonomy): Eukaryota > Metazoa > Chordata > Mammalia > Artiodactyla > Delphinidae > Leucopleurus > Leucopleurus acutus. Next base: position 75,861,684 of record NC_139142.1, on the reverse strand, counting down.
CAGGACCCTGTGGGGCTCCTGGGCACAAAAGCCTTTCTGTGACCCTACTTCTTTTTTTTTGTTTGTTGGCCACACCTCGTGGCATGAGGGATCTTAGTTCCCGGACCGGGGAGCAAACCTGTGTCCCCTGAAGTGGAAGCACGGAGTCCTAACCACTGGATCGCCATGGAATTCCCCTCCGCCCCCACTTCTTGGTTACAGGAAATAGGCTTCTTTCAGACTCCATGACCTTCTCTGAGTTCCAATGGGCAGGTTCAAACAGATGCTAATTAGGGAAGGGAAGGGATGCAGAGACAAGGGAGGAAGAGGCAAGAAACAATAGCGCAACCTTGGGGCAGAGTCCTGGTTCCAACCCTCAAGGGACATGCATAACAATATCTTTGAGCTGTTTTGCAGATACTGAAACCCCCACCTGGTAGGAGAAGTTAACTGTATGCTGTCCACCAGCGCGTAGACTGGTTGGAACCCGAAGGTTGATGATGCTGACTCCCACTTACCTCACCACCAACCAATCAGAAGAATGTCCACTAGCTGATCACGCCCTCTTTGAACCATTACTATAAAACTCCTCACTACCCCCTCCAGGTTGCCTCAAAACACAATTGTGAGAGCATTAACCCTCTGTGGTCCCCTTTGCCTTGCAAAGCAATAAAGCTATTCTTTTCTACTGCATCCAAAACTTTGTCTCCGAGATTTAATTCGGTGTCGGGGTACAGAGGCCGGATTCAACTTCAACACCTTCATTAGACTGGACACCAGAAAGAATGAGAGATGAGGAAGTAGAGACAGCATGTACAAATAACACATTTGAGAAATTTTGCTACATAGGGGAGTAGCGGTTGGAGGAAAGATGTGAGGTCTAAGAAAGGGGCTTAAAATTTTTTTTTAAATTTTTTAACGATGGGAGACACCTTGAAACAGAGAGGCACCAAATGGGACTTGCATATGATATGAGGGAGGAGACAAGATGGTTTGTACTATTGACTGGGATTTAAATGGGACCTTTAATTGATTATCCATGCAGTACCCGATGACTTGTTTATCGTATAGTTACAACTGCGCCGTGCGATAGGGACTCTTGATAGTGAAAAGAAATGAGTCCGCACTGATAGCTTGGACTTTGACTTGATAGATGTCCATAAGAGGGCAGCAGAGAAAGAGCCCTGCAAGGTTGTCCCTGCAGGGTAATATTACATACTTTTCAAAGATATTAGAGGGAACTGAGCCCTTCCTTCCCAGAACCTCAATGCTAAAATTCAGCTTGGAGACCCCAAAGCCTCCAGACTTTGGGACATTCTCAGATAGTGTGGCCAGGCTTTGAGATCTGGAAGTAAGGAAGCAGGTAAGGAAGCAATTGTAAAGTTGATTGAATGTGGAGGAATGGCCAGTACAGAGGGAAGTTGCAGCTATTTTGTGGAAGCAACCTTAAAAAGAATGAGGCTAGACCATTGTTAGTATAAATAAACTGATTCTGGGGGAGTATTCACTGCCACAATCATTCCAAAGGACCCATTGATGCTGAATCTCAAAGTGTGTGGCCAAAGTTTACAAAAAAAAAAAGCCAAAAAAAGTCAAGTAGAGAAGGATTTAATCTGTAAGGGGAAGAGGGTGGGGAGAGAGGAAGACACTCCTGCTGTGATTGGATCTTTAATGTGAATAACCATAGCATGTAACATGTACAAAGTGCTTTACAATCTACAAAAGATTTTACCTTCTTTGTCCTTTTTAGTTTTGATATTTATGGAGACTATTGAGTATCATTAATATTATTCTCATGTTCGTTTTTCAGATGAAAAAAGAGAGGCTTAGAGAAAGGTCACCTGACTTTTCCACCATCACACAGCAAAGGAATGACTAAGCTAAGACTCATATTCACAACTTTTGTCTCCAAATCTTTGAATCTACAGAGAGTGATGTGGGTGGGTACTGTGTGGAAACACATCACATGTTTGGGCTGAAAATGAAGGTCCGATGGAGTTATGCTTGGTGGCAAATTGGAGATGAAATGGAGTAGTGAGGAACTGTCTTCTATCGTTTTAAAGGATTGTTGATGTAAAAGAAGAATCAAATTTATTTTGTGCAATTTTGTCAGTTAAGATTAGACCGGAAGAGAGGTTCCACTCAATTTGTGAAGAGTTCCACAAAAAAGAAATAGTTAAGTTCTTCAAGTGTGGAAACAGGGGCTAGATGAATATTTGGCAAAGCCATAGAGAGAAATCTTTGACCTTATAACCTCTAAAATTCTATGCAAATCAAGTACCTTGAAACATTAGGACTTGTTTGGAAAAGCCTGAATAACAATGATACACTTCCCCAACACTAAAAATCAAGTAGCTTGAAACATCAAGACTTGTTTGCAAAAGCCTGAATAGCAAAGGTACACTTCCCCAACACTTAAGTTATATGGAAGGAAGATTAGATGTTACACTGTACATTCATGTTGCAATAATTATATGTTTATGCATGTCCACTTCTTGAAGAAGGTAAGAGGTGAGGAGTTGGGAGCCTAGATGAGGAAGAGTTGGGAGCTGTGACTGATTCCAGACCAAATTGGAAGCAATTCACCGCTTCATCAGACAGGAAACTCAGCAGTTGAGAAATCTTTAGCAGCACACCTGGAGGAATTCACCAGGGGACTGAGGCAGTAACTCCGAAAGGATAGGTGGTGGAAGGGTTACACAGGAACTTTGAGGAAGGAGTGATTTATGGGCGGAAGCCTTGCCAGAAGTGCAGTCAGTGGTGAAGAAAGCCATTTGTTCCGGGAGAGCAGTTTAGAAGGAGTATGTTTTGTGTGGGCTGTAGTTCATGAGGAAAGTGTTTGTTGGGAATGGAGATATGGGGCTAGTGATATGCATGAAAGCACTTGTTGAGAAATGTGGTTTGTAGGGGGCTTGCATTGCTGGGGCCATGAGGCTGGCGGGTGTTTTGTGCAGAAAGAGGTCACAGGGGCAAAAAAAAAGAGTCCCCACTGTGGCCTTTAAAAAATATATGCATATACATATTTAAAAGTTGAAATAAAAATATTATATGATTACAAAAAAATACAGTTCAGTAGAACAACTGGACTATATAAAGAAAAAAAAAAAGAATCCCTATATCACCTCAGCCAAGATAAGCACTGTTAGCAGTTTGGTGCACTTCCTATGGATTTTTAATTTTTTTGGAAAAAAATTTTTAAAGTATAGTTGATTTACAATATTGTGTTACTTTCAGGTATACAGTAAAGTGATTTGATTATACGTATACATATGTATATATCTATACCTTTTTTAAAAATATTCTTTTCCATTATAGTTTATTACAAGATATTGAATATAGATCCCCGTGCTATATAGTAAATCCATGTTGTTAATTTTGGAAATTTTTAATGTCCATTTTCTCCCCAACTGTATACTTTGAAAATCTTCAAGCCTATAGAAAAGTGGAAAGAATAGTGCAATGAACACTAGTATACCTTCTACCTGTCGACTAAAAAAATATATTCACAACCTACAAGTTGAGAGTTATGTTTTATTTGGTGGGAATTTTTAGGACTTCAAGCCCAGAAGGCAGCATCTCAAGTAACCCTGAGAGAACTGCTCCAAGGAGGCGAGGGTGGGGAGCCAGGATATATAGGAGTTTTGCAACAAAGGGCAGGTAGTCTGAACGTCAAAAGATTATTGTTAATTAAAAAAAACCCAGATATGTCAAGTTAAGGAATGTAGCGCTTTTCTGTGTATGGGAAGATGCAAGAATCTGGGCTCAGTAAAGTCATTTCTTTGATATGCACCTCAGCTATCTGGGGCCAGTATCCTGTGTTTTCATGTCCTGAGTTTCCTCGGGGCTAACCGGGGCTGCTGGTGGCTGCTAGATGGCAGGTATTCTTTCCCTTCCTGAGTTCCCTCAGGGCTCACCAGTTCACCATCTGCTGTGACTGTAATTGCTGATGACTGTGACGTCCTTCGTTTACTGATATGGCAGGCAATATTTCATTTATCACACTTAATTCGTCAATTGTTAACTTTTAGCCACATATACACTTCCTTTTTTTTCTGAGCCATTTGAAAGTAAATTGTTGCAGACATCATGTCAGTTCATTTAAAAAAAATTTTTTTTTCATTTATTTAGGCTGCACTGGGTCTTAGTTGCGGCATGCGGGATCTTTAGTTGTGGCATGCAGGTGGGATCTAGCTCCCCAACCAGGGATCGAACCCAGGCCCCCTTGGTCTGTAACCTGTCATTTAGGAGCATCATGCCCATAGGACTGGCTTACCCATCTGCTGATCTTACCAGAGTATATGAGGAGCTTCCTGGGGAAAAAAGCCTGTGTTTCTTGAACTGATAGTTGCCCTGATGATCGTCATTACCTGACCAGAGCACAAGACACAGTTTCATGAAGAGAAAGCAAACACCTTTACCCTGAAATTTTAGCTGAGTTGCTCTCCCATGGGATAATTCTTTGTGCAGGGAAAATATGTGATTTGCAAATTGAAGGGCACCTGTGATTACTTTGTTGGCTCAGGCTTTTTTGTTTATTTGTTTGTTTTTGGATAGAGTTGTTGGTTGTCCTTTCAAGAATGTTCCTAGGTATAAGAAGATAAACATGGAGGTCTGTGAGATAATTTTAACATTTCAGAAAGTTTTTTATTTTTATTTTTTGCCTGTGTTGGGTCTTCGTTGTGGTGTGCGGGCTTCTCATTGCGGTGGCTTCTCTTGTTGCGAAGCACAGGCTCTAGGTATTCGGGCTTCAGTAGTTGAGGCACGGGGGCTCAGTAGTTGTGGCTCACGGGCTCTAGAGCGCAGGCTTAGTAGTTGTGGTGCATGGGCTTAGTTGCTCCACGGCATGTGGGATCTTCCCGGACCAGGACTCGAACCCATGTCCCCTTCATTGGCAGGCAGATTCTTAACCACTGCACCATCAGGGAAGCCCCATTTCAGAAATCTTAATGAAGACCACAAATTTACTCTAAATAAGACTGCAACATGCTAACTAAAACTAAGTTTATCTGAATGATAGCAATCCATTATGGCAACTCTGGTTATCCCATTCTTATCAAAGATTTTGGCAAGGTTTTTTTTATTTTTTATTAATACAAATGGAAAAATTACATTGTGGTGATTCATAAGTATAACAGCAGACTTTTTTTTTCTTTTTAGCAGACTTTTCTTAAAACTTGAAATTTTTAGTGCCACCTGAGAATTAAATCTGGTTAGATCAGCAGTTGGTAAATAGTAGCCACTGTGGACAAAAAACATCATTTGCCATTCCAGTAAACAAGAAACGTTGCCCACCACCAAGCCGTTAGTCAGTGCTGCTGCCCTGACAGTACGCCCTGACTGTACACCCTGTGGGAATTCAAGATGGAAAAAAACAGGATACTGGCCCTAGACAGTTAAGATGCATATCTAAGGAACTATTTCAGTGAGCCCCAGACTCTTGTATTTTCCCATACATAGAAAAGAACTAAAATCATTAACTTGAGATGTCTGTTTTTTTGCGATTAGCAGTAATCTTTTGATGTCCAACTACATTTTTTTTTTCAGCAAACACTCCGATATATCCTGGCTCCTCCCTTACTTCTTTTATTTTTTTAAGTTTATTTATTTAATTTATTCATTTTTGGCTGCGTTGGGTCTTCGTTGCTGCACGTAGGCTTTCTCTAGTTGCGGTGAGCGGGGGCTACTCTTCGTTGCGATGTGCAGGCTTCTCACTGCAGTGGCTTCTTTTGTTGTGGAGCACGGGCTCTAGGCATGCAGGCTTCAGTAGTTGTGGCACATAGGCTCAGTAGTTGTGGCTCACAGGCTCAGTAGGTGTGGTGCACGGGCTTAGTTGCTCCACGACATGTGGGATCTTCCCGGACCAAGGCTTGAACCCGTGTCCCCTGCATTGGCAGGTGGATTCCCAACCACTGCACCACCACAGAAGCCCTCTCCCTTATGTCTTGGGAACAGCTCCTCAGAGCTATCTGAGAGGCTGTCTCCTGGGCTATAGTCCTCAGTAGGGTCACTGAATAAAACATAACACGCAAATTTTAGGTTGTGTGTTTTTCTTCAGTTGACACCATTTGTAAAATCAAACCACTGAAATTCCAAATTTATTAATGGAGTGGCAGAGGCCACTAAGAAGCCACAGATTCCAATTTGGGGACCAAAATGTAGGCTTAGGGAAGTACAGCGATTTTAGCATCCTCACAACTAAAATACAATCAATCAAAGTGTATCTTGCCTTTTTTCTCTTACCTATATTTGATTTGTGTTGTCATTTATTGTAGATAGTTTTACAACCTGCCTTTAATCCTACCTTGGAATAGGTGGAGTATAAAAGAATACAAACCAGCAAGCATGCTAATATATGTTAAGGAGGAGCTTGGGAAGCTGGGAGATTAGAAAGGGAAATTCTAAATTTCGGGAATTGACTCCTCGTAAGCCACCACTTCTCAGGGGCAAGACGCTGGCTCAGTCCTTAATTCTGAGTCAGAAATGTTTCCCCACCCTCGTCCTGGCGTGAATAAACCTCAACGCTACTCACCTCTCCTGCTCACCAAGCAAATATCTCTTCACGGTTTTCTCTCCCACTTAAGTCAGGGAGAAAATATTGGGGCAGGTTTCTTTTTCACTGTTCAAATTTTTCAGTGTAGCTCTTGCTTATGGTTTTATTTTGGGATAGGTTGGTGTGGGTCAATCCAGACAAAATCAAACGTGGACCTGTGAGTTGAGGACGGACCCAGCGTGGCTTGGGTCCTTGTGCTGACTCCACCACTTGAAGCCGTGCCTGTGTGGCCATCTGGCTTTGCTGGATGCTTTTGTTATCTCACCTCAGTCTAAGCAAGAGAATCATTGTAGCTTAACAAATGTAGGTTATCAGGAACCAAGAGGTCTGGGAATAATAAAATTGTCTTTGGTAATTAAAAGATTAGAAGTCACCAGGTTTCTTTGTTTGGTTTTGGTTTTGGCTGTACCACACAGCTTGCAGGATCTTAGTTCCCCAACCAGGGATTGAACCCCTGCCCCTGGCAGTGGAAGCACAGAGTCTTAACCACCGGACCCTTAACCACTAGACCACCAGGGAAGTCCTAGAAGCCGTTAGTTTAACTGGTATATCTTCTTTTGACTTCAGAGGCTTTTTGCCACTTGAATTAAATGTGGTTCCACTAAAACTTGTTTGACGACTGCCTCAAGTTGAAATACCACACAGTGACAATTATTTGAAGTTTGGTCCTTTCCCTGTGAATTTTACTGTTTCGGTGTTTTGTTCTAAAAGCGTTGTGTTACAGTGACCTTTCAGCCATTTTACAAATGGTCATCTTCCACTCCAAGAGACACACACACTCACACATTTCTTTACTAGTGTTCTTTCTTTCTCACTCTTAGTGTCTAGTACCGTTATGCACCTCAGGAATTGCCAAGAATCCCTCACTGACCTTACAATCTATCTCCATACTTCTTCCTGTTCATACTAGAACTTCCAAGAACATAGACTTTTAGTCAGACCGATCTGAGTTCAAATGCTGCCCTTGTCATTTACTAACTCTATGATCCTGGGTATTTTACTAAGGTTCCTAATGCTTTGTTTTCACATTTGTGGAATGGGAATATAGTATTAGTTACCTCACAGTATTAGGTGAGATACTGTAAATAAAGTGCTTAAGACAATTCCCTGGCACTTAATCAGCACTTTATAAATGCTAGCTATTATTTCTTTTCATCTCCTAGTGGCAAGGCGTCCCATTATAGGAAATCACACTAAGTTGATATTGACTTTATTTTTTTTTAATTTTTAAATTAATTTTGATTGGAGTATAGTTGATTTACAATGTTGTGTTAGCTAAGTTGATATTGACTTTAAACCCAATTAAATGTGTCAAACTTTTGGGGGGATCATTTCATTTAAAAAAAGAAAGGGCAGGGAAAGATGAATGTCATTCGGTGATTTTTATCCTGTTTTCACAAATAAGGCTGGCTCTGTGTGCAGCCATGGAGATCTTGAGATGACCTGAAGGAAAGTTTGTAGTTTAATGCAAGTGAGCAACATCTGTTCTTTCTCTCTTTTTTTCTTTTTAAATTTATTTATTTTATTTATTTATTATTTTTGGCTGCATTGGGTCTTGGTTGCCGTGCGCAGGCTCTAGAGAGCAGGCTCAGCAGTTGTGGCGCACAGGCCCAGTTGCTCCACAGCATGTGGGATCCTCCCGGACCACGGCTCAAACCCGTGTCCCCTGCATTGGCAGGCGGATTCTCAACCACTGCGCCACCAGGGAAGCCCTCTGTTCTTTCTCTTGCTTTCTTTCTTCCAGGACTCCACTTGCTCCAGATTCCCTGCAGTGTCAGTGCTGTGGTAGAAAATGACAAATAGAGGGCACAGTGCTTCCCACCTTCGTCTGTCCTGTCTCTCCCGTGGTCTCTAGCAGTGATTCCACTGGTTCAGTTCTTACCCCTTCCCTGCCCTACCCTCAGACCTTAGAGCATTCCATTCCTATTCTACTCACGGAGATATCTTGTCACTGCCCAGTCTCAGATCTGACTTGGCTCAGCCAGAGGCTCATGTGTAGGGTGAGGCTTGCCAGCACTCAGGGCTAACACAAAGCCTCTTGAGCACTTCCTCCTAAAGCTCGCTTTTCCCTGGAACCTCTGATGTTTTGCATATCTTCTTCCTGAACAGTCAGCTGGGGAAAGCAGAAGTAAGTCAGGGAGTAGTTTGAATTACTACGTGCAAAAATCCCCAAACAAAGCAGAAAAACTACCTGAGCTCACTCATCCCTCACCTCCTTCCACACAGAGCTCTCAGACTTCCTTTTTGTACTTTCCTTCCCCTTCAAGGTGATTTTTAAAAACTTTTTATTATGAATAATATTCAGACATGTCCTGAAGTAGAAAGAAGATATGATTAGTTTCCAAGTGCCTACCACATGCAACTCCAACAATGACCAAAGTTTTGCCTATCTTGTTTCGTTTCTCCTTCTTATTTTATTATTTTTATCTGTGCTCATTTATTCCTAGAGTATTTTTAAGCTAATTATGAGTTTATTTTATTTTATTATTTTGCTGCCCTGCGCAGCATGTGGGATCTTTGTTCCCTCAGCACGGATCAAATCCGCACTCCGTGCATTGGAAGCGTAGCGTCTTAACCACTGGACAGCCAGGAAGTCCTGATGAGTTTATTTCTAATGACTCTCCTTCTCCCCGAGTTAAAGCTGGGGTTTGGGTGGAGGGAACCAAGTGTGGTGGGTTCGACTCCTCATCCTGCCTCCCTAGCTCTCCTCACTGCCTCACAGTCGGAATCAGGTGCAAATACAGTTTCATAAGCTGATATTGATTTTTCTAATAAATAATGTTAGTTACCTTCTTTATGCCAGACACTGGGCTAGGCACTGAGAATAGAAGAGCGATAGGATAAGAAACTCTCAGTTCGGCGAGAAAGAAAAAAAGCAAAGGGGCAAGTCTCTTTGTTTGGCCCGATTATTCATGCAGGTGCAGCAAGAGTGTTAATTTACCGTATAGGCTCCTTAAATCTCCTTTGTAAATCTAGAGCCATATTCACTGATAAGGCCACAAAAGTAACTTCTTTCTGGAAGTTTCCTTAAGGAATCTCAGATTGGACTGTTGACAGCCTCTATCATTTGCTATCTTGAGTTTGGAGAAACCAAGCCCAAGAAACTCTTTCCACCCGATTTCACCTATAGTACATATAAATTTGGGTGAATCCCTTTTTTCTCAAGGTTCTTACAATTTCTTAAAGTTCCTGGCCTGCCAGGAAGTGATCTTCCTTATCTCCTGCAAACCTGCAATCCAGTAAGCCAGGTCCTGAGATGTTTTCCTGAGAAGACTTTGTAAGTATTGATTCATCATATTAGATTTAAAAAGCATCATTCTCAGAAATGATATCTGGGCAAGGCCTTGGTTGCATAACTGATTTTTCCATTATATGTTAGTAAAAGGAGGGCAGGTTCTTACTGAACCTATGCAAATAGCTATATTGCCATGAAAAGTACGGAGATTTGGTGAAGTTATGGGTCAAATGTGTGGGTCAGTGAGAATCAAATATCATCTTTAAATGTTTATTTCATTTAAAAAAGCAGAGTCTAGGGACTTCCCTGGAAGTCCAGTGGTTAAGACTCCATGCTTCCATCGCAGCAGGGCATGGGTTCCATCCCTGGTGCGGGAAGTGAGATCATCCCTGGTCCGGGAAGTGAGACCCCATATGCTGTGTGGTGTAGCTAAAAAAAAAAAAAAAAAAAAAAAAAAAAAAGAACAAAACAGAGTCTAGTAATTTGTTATGGATTACAGAGAGTTTAAGAAGAAAGAAAAAAGCCATATTGATATATTCAGAATAGAACATTAAAACAGCAGTAGCATTAAGGCAGAACATTAAAACAATATTCCTAACAACCACAAATGTTCCTTATTAGTTCATTCAGTCTTATGCAACTAATTCTTGTTCTGCTGGATTTTGAGTCAGCAGTCTCAGAAGCTGTCTGCTTTTGACTAAAAAGAGTTTTAGAAATCCTGACTCAGTCCACTGGTTTGGTATGAAAGATGTCTAAGTTATGTCAATTCAAAAGCCAGTACAGCTGTCCCTTGGTATCCGCAGGGGATTTGTTCCAGAACCCCTGGGCATATCAAAATCCAGGGATGCTCAAGTCCCTTGTATGCGTAGAATGGCGCAGTACAATTGGCCTTCTGTATTCTCGGGCTCCACGCTCGAGGATATGGAGGGTACACTGTACTTAAGACAGTTTATGCTTTAAAGTGTCAATGGCTTGAAGTATCTGGTCCAGTTCTTTTTATTATTATTATTTTTTTTTGCGGTACGTGGGCCTCTCACTGTTGTGGCCTCTCCCGTTGCGGAGCACAGGCTCCGGACGCGCAGGCTCAGCGGCCATGGCTCACGGGCCCAGTCGCTCCGCGGCATGTGGGATCCTCCCGGACCGGGGCACGAACCCGCGTCCCCTGCATCGGCAGGCGAACTCTCAACCACTGCGCCTCCAGGGAAGGCCGATGGTCTCTTTTTTTAATTGGAGATACAAATTCTGGCCTGTAGTTTACAGGGGAGGCTTCAGGCAAGCATTAGAGTAAAACAAAAACTATCTGAAGGTAACAGGGCCTTAAAATGCCTGTGATTACTTTGTAGCTGATAATTTTCATAATAAGAATAGTAAAACTTCAGGGAAATTTGTTTGCTTCTTTGACATGCAAAACCAGTTAATAAAGTCATATCAAAAATTTTTCTAGACAAAATGTCTCTAAAGATAGTTGTTAAGCCTATTTCAAAGAAGTCAGTGAATGTTGTGTTGACTGATAAAAACGGATGAATATAATTTTTATAGAGAATACAACCCAGAATGTCAGTGAGCTGCATATTTCCTAGCAAAGGTATAGGCTGTGGGAAGACAGAGAACTTGGATAGAGGAGTCGAAGGTTGGATGTGATTTGGGGGAGTTCCTTGTTTAGACTTCGTTGGTTCTGAAAGTTCCTGTTGCATCAGAGTAAGGGGGCTGTGGTCACTTTCATTGATCATATGTCATTAACAAAACTCCTCCAATGTCACAGAGCTGCCCAAATCACTCATTTAGAAAGAACAAGACATAACACCCCCATAGGATCATCTACCAGTTAGACCCAGGGCTATGCAGGACCTGAAAAGGTAAAAGCCTGAATCAGGAGAACTGCAGTGCTTAGAGAGGGGATAAAAGGATTATGAGAGGGAAAGAGCTGGCAGGGGTTAGTAGGGCTGGGTTCTACAGATTGTGAGCCAGTCTGTGTATTACATTTTACAGATGTGATTTGTTATGATTCTCAATAATAACTGAAAATACCCATCTTATATATATGCAAGATTGTTTTGGGCATCAATGGTAACCGATTGTTCTCTAGATCCATAAGGAAATGACTTTAACTGGAACAAACTGTCAGGGACAAGGTGGATAGTGTAAGAGAAGGAACAATCCGTGGGAGTAGGTAGATCAGGATTCCATTCTTGTCCTGCCACCCATTAGCTCTGTGGCCTCAGTTTGATTTTAAAAAAGGAGAAATAATTCTAGTGCTTCTTACTTTGTGTAGAAGTTGTAAGGGTCATATGAGGTCATTTCTGAGAAAATGCACCAAAATTCAAAGCCATCTATTTAGGTCCCTAGAAAACCGAAACACCACCTTTGCATGGATTGGAAGAAAAGCCCCTTGCTCTGGGGGAAATCAGCTCTGTGCCAGTTTGTACAGTTTTCTGAGCAGAGCACAAATTAGGTTTTACTCTCTACTTGTCCCCTTGGCTGGGGGAGCAGAGCATAACCTTTAGAATGGTTTCTGTAAGAACTACACTACATAATATCATAAGGAAGCATTCACTAGCAGGATATTTGCCGAATACCCTTAATAGACTAGACCTTATTGTGTTCAGTGGGTCACGGTAAACTGATGCTAAGTTCTGTACACAACTGAGCACTCTGGGATCTAACAATGGTCAGTGTTTAGATATCAGGTCATCTCAAATAATGTGTCCAGCTTTGAAAAAAATGACCGCCCTCCTCCCTGGACTTTCGTGTTATCTGGAGGGCATGTGAGTGATAAAAACCCTGGGAAAAAAGCTTATTTGGGACCCAAGCAGAGTTGGATTCCTTATTAGTAAGACATTGTTCAGCATTCTTACCCTTCTTTTGTTTCTATGTTTCCTATCCTAAGAAACTCCTCGCAGCTGGAGAGCTTCCAGCCCAAGGCTGACCTGGATTCTTATATCCAGTCAACTGTAACAAGCAGTAACACTTGCTACTGCAGAATGAGGGAAAAGTTCTCCCGTCCACAGTGTAACAAGACCACTGACCATTACTAATTCTTTTAAACCAGTGGTTCTCAACCATGTGACTAGATTCAATCTTTTATAGCAAACATGTTGTATGTCCCTTTTACTATCCTGTAGGGTAAGTCATAGATAAAATAACACATTTATACTCGTAAACCCAGGCAATGCATCTTCAGAGTCTAAGCACTCAGAATCATTGTTTTAACAATTCTTTCCTTGCTCTCCTGCCTTATCAGGTTTTCCTCTCTATTTGGTCTTTATTATCAATAAACAAGCTGTTATTTTTCCCATCTTAAAAAAAAAAAGAAAAAGTAAAACACCAACCTTCCCTTGACACTCAGTCTTCTCCAGTCTTGTGACTTTATATACCTAGTCCTATGCTGATGTCTCCTAAATTTATATCTGCAGCTCAGACTCCTTTGAACTTGACTCCTGTATTCACTATGTTCAACTGCCATTTGACACCTTGAAGTGTAATTTTAATAGACATGTTGAACTTAGCATCAACACAGGGTTGGGTGGTATGGGAGGAGACTGCAAGTATGTACACCAAAATGTAAATGACAGTCTTGATGAGGATCTTGTGTGTGTGTTTCTCTTTGTTATTATGTAAAACTTTTTTTTAATTTTTTTTGTGGTATGCAGGCCTCTCGCTGTTGTGGCCTCTCCCGTTGCGGAGCACAGGCTCCAGACACGCAGGCTCAGTGGCCATGGCTCACGGGCCCAGCCACTCCGCGGCTTGTGGGACCTTCCCGGACCGGGGCACGAACCCATGTCCCCTGCATCGGCAGGTGGACTCTCAACCACTGGGCCACCAGGGAAGCCCTACATCTTACCTATATATAGTGTCATATCAAAACCAAGAAATTGACATTAGCATAATGTGTGTGTGTGTGTGTGTGTGTGTGTGTGTGGTTCTGTGTCATTTTATTTCATGTATAGATTCATGTAACCACCACTGCAATCAAGATCCAGAACTATCTCAACACTATAAAGGTCTGCCTTGTAGTACAACTTTATAGTCACATCTGTATTCCTATCCTACCATCCTAACCCCTGGCAAACATTACTATGTTCTCCGTGTTATATAAATGGAATTATACAATAATGACCATTTAATATTATGAATTTTCCACTCAGAATAATGCCCTTGAGCTCTACGCAGGTTGTCAGGTGTATAGATATTCCATGGGATACAAGCACCACAGTTTGTTCAGTCCTTCACCTCTTGAAAGATAATTGAGCTATTTCTAGTTTTTGGCTAATCTGAACAAAACTGCTGTGAACATTCATGTACAGGTTTTGTGTGGACATATGTTTTTGTTTCTCTGGGATAAGTGCCCAGGAGTGCAATTGCTGGGTTGTATAATTATATGTTTAATATTTTAAGAATCTGCCGAACTGTTTTCCAGTGTCACTGTACCATTTTAAATTCCCACCAGCAGTGTATGAGAGATCCAGTTCCTCTGCATCCTTATCGGTGTTTGGTATTGTCACTACTTCCGTGTGTGTGTGCGCGCGCGCGCGCGTGTTTATTGAAGCATAGTTGATTTACAATGTGCCAATCTCTGCTGTACAGCAGAGTGACTCAGTTATACCCATATAGACATTCTTTTTTAAAAAAATTCTCTTCCATTATGGTTTATCACAGGATATTGAGTATAGTTCCCTGTGCTATATAGTAGGACCACGTTGTTACTACTTTTTAATTTTAGCCATTCTGATGTGGCTCCCTGGAGCTCTTTCTCTCCAGTCCTGTCCCCTCTGGTACTCTGCAGTGAACTCTAGTTGCCTTGGTTTCCTTGCACTTCCATCTCCTCAACTCAGAGAGACTGATAGACCCTGCCTGGGTTCCCCTGTCTGTGCCAAGTGGCCTAGAAACTCCCTGCAGGGAGGAAGCTCATCCCGTTTGTTTCCCGTCTCTCAGTGATCACCGCACTTCATTGCTTGCTGTCCAATGTCTTGAAAATCTATTGTTTCATATCATTTGCTCATTTTTTCTAAGAGTTTCAGGCAAAATCCAATCATTGCCTTTCCACAGTGGAAGTCCATAATTTAGATTAATTTATAATGAGAAATAGCTCTTATACTTAGAATCTAGGTCTTAGATGGATTCATGGTCAATTTTCTAATCAGAGTATCTGTTCTATCTCTATCTCTCTATATGTATCTACTCACTATCTATCTATCTAGTATAAATTTTGCTTAACTAGATGTCAAGAGTTCTAACATTAGAACTGCCATTACTTATTTGTAGCATCTAAGACATTAACTACTTCAAGTCACTTTCTTTATTTGTAAAATGAAGCATATATGAGGCTTAATTCCTTGAGATTCTAGGATATTGTTTGACTTCTTCTAGGAGAAATAGTGAGTAAAGTTGGTAGCTGTAGTTCTTAGTATGCTATCTCTTTTTAAAATTTATTTATTTAGCGGTACGGGGGCCTCTCACTGTTGTGGCCTCTCCCGTTGCGGAGCACAGGCTACAGACATGCAGGCTCAGCGGCCATGGCTCACGGGCCCAGCCGCTCTGTGGCATGTGGGATCTTTCCGGACCGGGGCATGAACCCGTGTTCCCTGCATCAGCAGGCGGACTGTCAACCACTGTGCCACCAGGGAAGCCCTATGTCTTTTTTTTTAAATTGAAGTATAACTGGTATACAATCTTATATAAGTTACAGGTGTACAATATAGTAATTCAGAATTTTGAAAGGTTACACCCATTTACAGTTATCATAAAACATTGGCCATATTCCCTGTGTTGTATTTACAATATACCCTTGTAGCTTATTTTATACATAATAGTTTGTATCTCTTAATCCTGCCCCTCCCCCATTTCCTCTCCCCTCTGGTAACCACTAGTTTGTTCTCTACATCTGTGAGTCTGTTTCTTTTTGTTATATTCACTGGTTTGCTGTATTTGGAGATTCCACATATAAGTGATAGCATTTAGTATGCTATTTCTAAACAGGAAAACGGCATTGATCAGGTAATGAGCATGTGTTGGTAATTGTTACATAATATTAATAGCAATAACAACAATAGCTAATACATTTATCCTTTCGCATGCAGTGCGTTATATAATATTCACAACATCCCTATGAAGTAAGAGGTAGTATTATTCAAATCCAGAAGATGAGAAAACTGTAGCCTAGAAAATGAAAAACACAAGAATAAAAACCTGTCCAGTTTAAAGGTTATACTTAGACCACAGACGTAGGTCCTTTCTTCATTTTTAATCAAGGGTTAATTTCAAGCAATCCCTAATAGTAACCAGTTATAAAGAAGCAGTTGGTGTGTATAGTTGGATATATTATCCCTGCTGACTCCAGACAACTACTGGGTTCAGCAGAGGCCCCTTTACTCTGCCTTCTTGTTGCGTACAGACCTTGTCAAGAATGAATGCGCAGAATGGACACCAAAGAGGGATAGCAGGAGCAAATTGTGAGGGTGAAATGCAATAAAAGCCCAGCATGAAATAAGTGCTCAATAACGGTTAGTTGTTGTTATTATTATTATTGTAAGTCATCCACATCAACACTGTAGAATTCAGCCTGATTGACTTTGCAGATCACAGAAGCTGTTTGCAGACCACCGTTTGAAAACTTCTGCCTGAATGACAAAGCAAATCATCCTCCTAAAGGTCCCTGTTTAGGTCTAGAGAGGGTTTTCATACTGCTTTAATAATCTCCAGGGTGCTTTAAAAATATTATCTCATGATGTCACTTTCAGCTAAAGAAGTGAGTAGAAGCGGCATTATAACCTCCTGATTTTACTCACCTGGGCTATAGGGACTGAGCACTGTTTGGGATATTCTCTCTCTTTTTTTAAAAAAAAATTATTTATTTTATTTACTGATTTTTGGCTGTGTTGGGTCTTCATTGCTGTGCGCGGGCTTTCTTTATTTGTGGTGAGCGGGGGCTACTCTTTGTTGCCGTGCTCTGACTTATCATTGCGGTGCCTTCTCTTGTTGCGGAGCATGGGCTCTAGGCGCTCGGGCTTCAGTAGTTGTGGCTCGCGGGCTCTAGAGCACAGGCTCAGTAGTGTGGTGCACTGGCTTAGTTGCTCCGCGGCACGTGGGATCCTCCCAGAACAGGGATTGAACCCGTGTCCCCTTCATTGGCAAGCGGATTCTTAACCACTGCACCACCAGGGAAGTCCCCGATATTCTCTTATTTAGGACTAAATTATCAGGTTTCCAAAACCTGATGTGCAGTTATTGGCTGAGGGTTGGAAAGAGGGAGTGGAGAATGGAGGGCTGGGTAAAGATAGGTAAAGATATGTAAAAATTCATCATTGACTCAAGTACGCCAAATCTTCTGATGAAGCCATGACACAGTTCTAAAATGCGAAAAGCAAAATAACCATGTTGGAGGGATGACACAAATACAGGCCAAAGAGCTTGACATTTCAGAAGTGACGGGGAAAGTTTAAAGGAGGCACGTGTGGAGAATATAAGGAAATGACCTTGAAATTTATGGGCAAGGTCAGGCTGCTATAAACCACAGGATAGTGGGTGTAACTCAGGAGTGGAACAATTGACTGGGAAAAAAACCTGTCTGCAGTTTCCCAGACTGGAAACATTTCCTGTCTTGGATGTCTGGATCTGTTTCAATGTCCAAGTAGCCTTACTTCAAAGTGCTCATGGGAGCGGAAAAGACAATTGGCTGAGTGTGTTTATTCAGAGCTGGGGAGGGAGAGTGGGCGTGGGAATGGGCTTAGGAAGTGAGTCTGGGTTTAAGAGCACATAGAGCACAAGGGGATAACCATTTTTCTGCAGACCAGCATCCAGGGCACTTCTCAGAGAGAAGGAAAACCTGGGAGGGAAGAACCTGGAAAACAGGACACAGGCATCTTTGAAGTTATTTAGGTATGTAGGTAAGTCACAGTGGTGTTTGGTGCTCCAGGGAACGACATGGGAAATTCTCTTTTTTAAAAATTAAAAAAATTTGAGGGAATCCCCTGGTAGTCCAGTGGATAGGACTCTGTGCTTTCACTGCAGAGGGCCCGGGTTCAATCCCTGGTGGGGGAACTAAGATCCCGCAAGCTGTACAGAGCGGCCAAAAAAAAATTTTTTTTTTCTGAAATATTTTCAACTTTAAAGAAAAGTTACCACATTAATACAAAGAACTCCTAAATATCCTTTATCCAGGCACAATATTTAAAAATTTTCTTTCCCTTATTAAAAAAATTTTTCTTTCTCTGTAAATACACACGTACATACATACATATGATCTATATCTATCTATCTATCTATCTATCTATCTATTTTTTGGCTGTGCTGCCCAGCTTGTGGGATTTTAGTTCTCCCCACCAGGGATTGAACCCAGGCCCTTGGCAGTGAGAGCGTGGAGTCCTAACCACTGGACCACCAGGGAATTCCCCATATGATCTTTATTTTGAACCTTGGAGAGTAAGTCGTCTAATCATGCCCCTTTGCACCTTAATATTTCAGGGTTCTTTTTCTAAGAACAAAGATATTCTCTTAAACAATTGTAGCACAAATTTCAAATTCCCTATATCAAACGCTGACATAACATTCCTATCTACTCCATCGACAATATTCTCATATTATCAATTGTCTCAAAAATGTTCTTTATAGCAATATTCTTTTCCGGTAGGGAAGGTCTTTCTTTGATAGGGGCATGAGGCTGGCATTGCAGGAAAAAGATGCATGCTCTTTCCCTCAGTTTCCTTAGGATCTCTATTAGTAGGGGAACCCTCGCAGGTCAGTTGTTTGGTTTTCTTTGGTTTCATTCTTGTTCCAT
Source organism: Leucopleurus acutus (assembly GCF_964270905.1). Classification (NCBI taxonomy): domain Eukaryota; kingdom Metazoa; phylum Chordata; class Mammalia; order Artiodactyla; family Delphinidae; genus Leucopleurus; species Leucopleurus acutus. The sequence goes on along the minus strand of NC_139142.1, from coordinate 75,843,147 downwards.
GTCCTCCCTAAGAGTACAAAAACTAATCAGCAGGAATTACCCGAGTGCTAAGAGATCTATAGTAGTAGAAGGGATCTGGCATGACAAGATGTAGTTTTAGCAAGGTGAAATTGGGCATCCTCCCACGTCTCCCTCCCCCCGCCAGCCTCAGCTTAAGAGTGAGAATGGACTATAGTACTTTTCTTATTCCTTTTGATCTTTTTGGGGGAGGGTGGGTAACAGGGAGAATAATAAATAATTGAATGAGCAAAAATTAATTTGGGGAAAAAATAGGGAGATGATCTCCTATGGTAATTCTAATCCTTTACTGAGAATAAGATTTTCTATAAGAATTTCTCTCAAGAGAAGTGTGACACTGTACTTGTTTGTCCTCTTACCCATTCTTTTTGGTGATTTAGAACTAATTTCTGTTTAAGAATCAATTGATGTCAACTTTCCCCACTGATACCCCATATGTGAACCAGTTGCAGAACTGCTTCCCGGGTCATCTTCCAGTTCTGTAGAATCCACACATTATGCCACAGCAACAGGGAATGTGGTGGGAGGGACAGGAGAAATGGGAAAAGAGTGAGAAAGGATCTCTGTCTTGGGTGGGGAATGGGGTAATGTGGAGAAGGGAGAGGAGACCCCAAAGACTATGCTGTCGGGGTTTAGGGGAATCTACAATCTCTACTGGAGCCAAGTTTCATTTCAAAGTCAGTCCTCTGTTTCCCTCCTCCCCTCCAGGCAAAATGAAGCTGACCCTGGTGCAGATCTTTTTCATAATGTTGCTGCTCCTGCTGGGCCTGGGGGTAGGCCTGGGGTTGGGACTTCAGATGGCCGCAGCAGTCCTGGAGGAAAGTGATCAGCTACTGAATGAGTTTCAGTCCAGTGACTCACATGACAAGGCTGAAGCCACTAGGGAGAGAGCGGGCCCCCTTCGAAGCATAGAAACCCTTAGCAACAAAGAAGTGGTGCAACTGGAAGAGACCATCGTCAGTGAAGATGAAGTTGGAGGAAGCAAGATGCTCAGAGCTGAGGCTCTCTTTCAGAGCAACAAAGACTATCTGAGGTCTGACCTGATGGACAGGGAATGCAATGCCCTGATGGCACAGAAGATGAAGCCGCACAACCACACATGCATACCCCGGTACATATTCATCCATGAGGAACTAGAGGCAGTCAAAGCTGTCTGTAAGAGTCCTGTTGTTGCCTGTGACCTCAAGGGAGGCAAGTGTCACAAAAGCTCCCGTCCTTTTGATTTGACAATCTGCAAGTTATCCAAACCAGGCCAAGTCACTCCTCACTGTAATTACATAACTTTCATTCTTGAAAAGTACATTTTTATATCCTGTAGTGACATGAAAGTCCAGGTAACATCTGGACCATGAAGTAAGTTCTCTTCTCATCTTTGTCTTCCTTTCCACTTCCTCTTTTTCATGCTGTTTTCGTCCTTAGGTATTCTGCAAAAAAGGTTCTGGGAAGAGAGGCTGGCCTATTCTTTATCCTATTTGAAAATATAAATCTTCTTTGCCCTAGGGGTTCACCCAACCTGCATTTTTTTCCTGGGATTAGAGGTGGTAGAATAGGGTGAGGATGTCCAATCTCTGTAGGTTCTCTGTCTCTTAGAGTCTATCTCTTGCCCTGGAAAGAGATAAGTGAAGAACTGCTCTAGTCTCTCCTACGATCCTGGTTATCAGTCTGTGCCCTGGTCTGGAGGCCTTTAGATGTGGATTACAATAGTTTAATGCATCCTTTACCCACGTCCTTCCCTGCTACCCACGATGAACCTCTATGGCAATCACATAAGCCTCCTGGGCTTTCCATGTAGCACTTCTCTGCTACAGATGTAAATTAAAGTGATTCTAACTGTGACTGCGTCTGGAGAACCATGTGGATCAGGTTTCTTTTCCCGAACCCCTGGCTGTAGGGGTCTGCAGGTACGGTGCCATGGTGGTGCAGACTGAGATAAAACATGTCCTGGGGCAAAGACAGCACTCATTTTCTTGACCCTTCTCAACCCTTTTCTTTTTCCTCTCATTTTTTTACTACCTGCCATTTTTTTTTTTACATCTTTATTGGAGTATAATTGCTTTACAATGGTGTGTTAGTTTCTGCTTTATAACAAAGTGAATCAGTTACACATATACATATGTTCCCATATCCCTTCCCTCTTGCATCTCCCTCCCTCCCACACTCCCTATCCCACCCCTCTAGGTGGTCACAAAGCACCAAGCTGATCTCCCTGTGCTATGCGGCTGCTTCCCACTAGCTATCTATTTTACATTTGGTAGTGTATATATGTCCATGCCACTCTCTCACTTTGTCACAGCTTACCCTTCCCGCTCCCCATATCCTCAAGTCCATTCTCTAGGAGGTCTGTGTCTTTATTCCTGTCTTACCCCTAAGTTCTTCTTGACATTTTTTTCCTTAAATTCCATACATATGTGTTAACATACAGTATTTGTCTTTCTCTTTCTGACTTACTTCACTCTGTATGACAGACTCTAGGTCCATCCACCTCATTACAAATAGCTCAATTTCGTTTCTTTTTATGGCTGAGTAATATTCCATTGTATATATGTGCCACATTTTCTTTGTCCATTCATCCAATGATGGACACTTAGGTTGTTTCCACCTCCTGGCTATTGTAAATAGAGCTGCAACGAACATTTTGGTACATGACTCTTTTTGAATTATGGTTTTCTCAGAGTATATGCCCAGTAGTGGTATTGCTGGGTCATATGTTAGTTCTATTTGTAGTTTTTTAAGGAACCTCCATACTGTTCTCCATAGTGTACCAATAGCTGTACCAATTCACATTCCCACCAGCAGTGCAAGAGTTTTCCCTTTTCTCCACACCCTCTCCAGCATTTATTGTTTCTAGATTTTTTTTTTTACATCTTTATTCTACTTGCCATTTTGATCTTCTTTTCCCTCCCTTTGTTTCTCCCCCACCCCGCCTCTTTCTCCTGGTCTCCTTTTCCTCTTCTCTTTGGGATCTCCCTGTTCTTTCTCTGAATCCTTTTAGATATTCATTCAGCCAACACTGATCTCTTATGCCATGCCAGGTAAGAAGATGTTGGTCCTATAAAGAGTTTGGTATAGGGGGTTAGAGCGAGGGTGGGTCAAGAGAGTGATGAGGAGAGAGAGAAACAGAGAACTATTTTTAAAAATTATGTCCAGGGCTTCCCTGGTGGCGCAGTGGTTGAGAGCCCGCCTGCCGATGCAGGGGACACGGGTTCGTGCCCCAGTCTGGGAAGATCCCACATGCCGCGGAGCGGCTAGGCCCATGAGCCATGGCCGCTGAGCCTGCGCGTCAGGAGCCTGTGCTCTGCAACGGGAAAGGCCACGACAGTGAGAGGCCCGCGTACCGCAAAAAAAAAAAAAAAAAAAAAAAAAAAAAATGTCCAATAAGTAGAATAATGGTCACATTAGGTGCTCAATAGATGTAGAATGAGTGAGATTGGAGGGAATTTTATTCTCACTCAGCACCTCTTTTCTTCTTTTGCTCTGAAAAACAAGAAAGTTAGTGAAAGAATATTTTCAGCAGAAAAGGGATTGGATCTACTCAAAGAGGAGACAAGCTATGGGGTTGAATAAATAGAAGATGTTAAGTGGTTTTGCTCAGCCTATTTTCTCTGAATTCAAATCTATCAAGAAATAGTTTCATTAGACATGCATGGGCACAGGAAGGGATCTTAGAAAATGGCAATAAGGATTCACTATGAGAGTTTTCCTCTTCCTAGGGTTTTTTCCTGTTTCAATCTCCTTGACAGTAATACACTCAAGAGTCAGGGACATCCATAAATGGGACACTGGAGGAAGGAAAGGTTTGGCTTACTCTGACCTGGCTTTTACCTTCCTGTTCTTTCTTCATTTAGCTCCAAATCTCCCTTACCCTTCCTGTTCTTGCAGGCAGGCAACCACTTAAATGCTTTGCCTCTAGTCTCCCCTCAGACTTCCCTGTTTCAACATTTCCCTCCATACCTTTGACTCACCTCTCCCGGCAATGACCTCTTAGGAACAGTGTTGCTGGGCAGGAAGTGTGTCTGCATCTGTGGGCTGCCCTGACATGTTAGAGGTGGGTGGAGGAGTGGCAGGAGATGAGGCCCTGGACAAGGCAGATTCCTACTCTTCTTTTTTTTTTTTTTTTTTTTTTTTTGTGGTACGCAGACCTCTCACTGTTGTGGCCTCTCCTGTTGCGGAGCACAGGCTCCGGACGCGCAGGCTCAGCGGCCATGGCTCACGGGCCCAGCCGTTCCGCGGCATGTGGGATCTTCCCAGACCGGGGCACGAACCCTTGTCCCCTGCATCGGCAGGCGGACTCTTAACCACTGTGCCACCAGGGAAGACCCCTACTCTGCTTGATGGGAGAATCCCTTTCAGAAGAAATAGACAAAAGACGATCTAAGACAAGGGAGAAAAAAAGAAGTGAGGTGTGAGAGAGGAAAGAAGAGTGGGTGTCAGAGAAAATCAGTGTGTTAAGAATTTGTCCAGTATGTAACCCAAAGGCATTGAAGATTGGGAATGTGATGGGAAAGGTTCCAAGTTTGACTTCTTAACCAAAACACAGGATCCATTGTGTGGGGCAAACTATTAGGAGACTGGAATTAGCAAGGAATGGAAGCCCATGTGCTTTCATTCACAGATAAGAACCTCTTATAGGTTCCCACCAGCTTCTCTCCTTTAGGGTTCCCACACTCCAACAAGTTCTGCTATCGCCCTCATCTGGTCTCCACTTTGGACAAATCTCAGTGGTCAGGCTTTTATCTGACTGTGAAAACTATCTCAGGAAAGCAATTTACAAAGCACTCTACGGGCTCCTAGTGGCTCAAGCAGGAAAACACAGCTCGGTAGGTGTAATGGGTTGACAAGGTGTGGGAACTTCACTCAGAAGGGATAGAAAATTAACTCATTATAGCTCAAATGATGCCTGATTCATAAAACTTTCACCAACTCTTTGAACTCCAGTAAAATCCCCCTCTTCGTACTTCCAGTGTATATGCTTAGTCCATACAACAGGTCCTCAGTCCTCTACCCAGTGTTCCTAAATCCCCAAAACTCCGAAAACTGAAAGATTTTCTTTCAAAGTGGCTCCCAAGCTCAGTGAGATGCAAAATCAGGCTGAATTGACTATGCAAGTCTATTTATTATCTTTATTTATGCTATATGACTATTATACATTTCACTGAAGAAATATCAATATGTCTGATTATGAATACTGCCTCAGATAAACTCTTCTAGGGATGCATAAATATCACATACACTTATACAATGTTGCTTTTTAAAATCCTAAAAATTCTGTTTCAAAATGCATTGGCCCTAAAGGTTTCAGGTAAGGGATTGAGACCTATATATACTATTTAATTAACCCTTAATTTATTTGAATATATAATATGACCTCAGTGAGACCATAGCATTTTTTTTTTTTTTTTTTTTTTTTTTGGCTGTGTTGGGTCTTAGAAAGTCCCCTTCTGGTGTCTGGGACTGACTGAGGCCAGCAGTGCCATCTGGGTTGGGTACCCTGAGCTTGAACTGGGACTTCTCTGGGCCTGAGTCCCATTTCTCCCCTCAGGTCACTGCTCCCCTACCCCATGCGTAGGGCCAACAAGCTGTCCCCCAAAAGTTCTGAGACTTGCACCTATGGGGTTGTCCTAGGACCCTGAAGCCAAGCCCTGTTTCCACGAGGGTGACCTGGCAAGCGGCGGTCCCCTCTGGCTGGTGTGGTATGTCTTTTGTGGGATCACACAGCAGTGGGTCACCAGAATGGTGCTGATAAACTGATTTTGCGTGACTCAACCATATCCTGGACACAGAATAAATTTAGGACTCTGGATCACCAGTGGTCACTACTCACCCTTGGACTTGAGTGCATATGTAGGAGGCTTTCACCCACCCATGTTCCTATTGCTCTGCTACTTCTGGTCTATAGCACTTGAGGGTGGCAGGGACAACAGCACGTGTCCCTCACCCTGGGAGCTTCCGGCTGCTGGCACCCAGGGTGGACCCCACCCCTTTGCAGGCTCCACGCCATGTGGAGGGATGGTGGGCTGCTCCTGTCCCCTGTAAAGACTTTTGAGACCATTGTTCTGCAGTGTCAATGGGGCACTTCAGGTCAATGCCCTCTCTTGCTTCTGATTGACAGGTGATGACACGCTCTCTTAATCTGTGCAAGATGAAGGCTAGTCATTCCTTGTGTGAATGGGATTGCTCTTTTGCTCCGCCCATGTACCCCCTGCCTATCCTCCTGGATGGTGGCAATGTGTGTAAGACAGGAGTGTAGTGTGGTCAGTTATGACAGAGGTGGCATTCTAGGAAGGCGGTGATTATGGCTTAAAGAATTCAAGAGAATTGTACACCTGAAACTAGGATAATATCGTAAGTCGATTATGCTTCAATTAGGAAAAAGAATAGAAAAGAAAAAAAAGAAAACTTTAGAAATTCTCAAGTCAGTTCTCAAAAAAAAAAAAGAGTTCAGGAGAAGATCTAGTTGGAAGATGTGTTGTTTTATGTTTATACTACAAAACTCTAAATGGCAAATTTCGCACGGTCACAAATTATCATTTTCATTTTCCTGTGTACTCTGTGTGCTATGGTCTCAATATGTATCCCCTCCAAAATCACATGTTGGAATCCTAACACCCAACGTGATGGTGTGAGATGGTGGGACCTCTGGGAGGGAATTAGGTCATGGAGCCCTTATGAATGGGGTTAATGCTTCTGCAGAAGAGATCCCCCAGAGCTCCCTTGCCACTTCTGCCCTGTGAGGACCCTACCTGACCATGCTGGCACGCTGATCTGGACTTCCAGCCTCCAGAACTGTGAGAAATACATTTTTATTGTTTGTAAGATACCCAGTCTGTGGTATTTTGTTCTAAAAATATGGGCTGGGCTAAGTAAGACACTGCTTGTGTTTGTGGTCATTATCAACAATGTACAGTAACAAAGTAACCTTTGAGAGAGTCACTGGAAGCTGGTATTCACAGGCAGCACAAGGGATGATTCAGGGCCATGAGTCATAATACAGCTGGCACGAAATAAATGGCACTAGGAAACTGCAGAAGCAAGAACATCTATATGGATCCTATCAGACCGGTTTGTCTTTTTCATGTGGTGGGAGATAATGAAATTATCCAGGAATAATACATCTGACAATATAGAACATGAAGAAATGGATCCTAGATCTAACAGGAAGAGATGGTGCCCAGACAACACAGAAAGTCTATGTGTGCACTGATTGGATAATAACCAAATATGTGAGTATCTGTCCTCTGCCCATAATTCTAAATCTTCAGCAATAAGTCCCTATACTTCACTTGGGTCTATGACTTTTATAATATATTTTAAAATCAAATTGTTTATATAGATAAGGGCCGCATTCCCCATCCCTCCCTGGAGAGAAAAAAAAAAAATTGGCCAGGGACACACACTCCTTAGAAGCAGCTCAGCTTGTGGTCAGATCCAGGGTAATGTCTGTATCATGCCCTTGCCACGCTCTTGATTCGAACTCTCCCCCTCAGATCCCTCTAGAGCTCACTCTTGTAGGCAAAGTGGACTGAGCTGGCCCTCTCCACCCCTTCTCTTTCCCAAGGTGGCAAAGTTATATCATCTGGCAGAGACTCATTCCTGGTGGGATGAAAAGGGACTCCAAGGGACAGAGTTGTTGCTATTTAGGCAGTACTTGGACTTAGCATGTAATCTGTTGATGATGTTCCTTCCTCTGAACCTTGGATCCTACCCATAGGCCTGCCCTCTCCTCTTTGCATTTATAGACTGGGCTTCAGTCAGTTTCTAGAAAGTGATTCTAAGGACAGAGATGCCACCTCCAGGAGCAGCTGGGTTGGTTCTTTAGTAGAATTAATGATTCAGAAGCCAGGTAATAGTTGGATTTAAAGGAAGAATTTGGGAAAAGAGGAAGATGGCTAAGCAGAAGGAATATTTAGGGAAATGTGAGTGCACACGTCAAGGCGTCATGGCCCTTTACCATTTACATATGATTTCAGGAGGCCCTGCGATATCCCACTGTTTGAAAATGTCAGCTCTCCAGTATTAGCACGAAGCTAATGTTTAGAATTATATCTGTATAAACGTATTGCGTATCCCTATACACAGCATGTAAAATTTTTAACTTCAAAGAATGGGTGAGATTTTCAGCACCTTTATAAGGTGACAAGAAAAGCAAAAGGCAAAACAATACTTGTTCTACGAATGCTTTTGCATGAGTTTGGCAGTGTGCTAGTTACCGGTTGTTAAAACCAGTAACAAAAGGACAAAGAAACTAAAATCAGGCATTGTATCTGCCATGGTAACACATCCACAGACGAGGCCTATAGGGGATAGGATAGGAAGAGAGAAGGTGGCATGATTAAGTCTAGCACTAGGCATTGCCCTGGAAAGCTGGTCTGGCTAAGGACCAATGTAGAGCAAGCAACTGCATTAGGAGACTGTTTCCAAGGGGAGGAAAAGGCTGTCCAAAGGGTCAACGGATAAAGATAGATATTTTTACCAGGAAGGTGCAGCCATCTCCCAGCTTCTGTGAGTGTTACCTGCCAAGAATTCACAGGTGCACTTCTCTGGAAGAGAAGGAAATGTATTGAAGAAAATATGGTAGAAAGGGGTTATAAATATGGAAAAAGTGTTACATAATCTGACCCAGAATTAGTCAGTAGAAGCCCTTCTAATCTGGCTTCTGTGTGCTTTTGACATGTTCCCATCATTCTTTAGACACTTCCTTGCTTTGAGAAACAGCAAGATGGTCTAAGCTCATCTTGTATTTTCCTTGCCCTGGGACCAGTCATTTCTCTAAAGAGACATGGTTGTTTTAGTGGAAAACAGTATTTTAAAACCAAGATCGGATGCTAGGTGTGTGTGTTCATTTTTGTGGTGAGAGAGTTGGTCCCTCAGAGGGCAGAGCTTGGGAATATAGCAAAAAGATGCAATTACACACACACACACACACACACACACACACACACACACACACACACACACACTTACATGTATTTTATTTATGTATTTACATTGAAAACCATGATTCACATCAATATCTCCAATTCCAATCCAACCCCATAGGCTCATATTAGTTTTCTCCTTTTCCATATTTATATCTTCATTTCCATATTTATAAACCCCCTTCTACCATATTTTCTTTAATATATTTACTTATTTGATCAATCTCCATGTATGTAACTGAATCTTCTGTTTCTGCCACTGTCCCCCCTTCCATATGGATGCCCTTTGCCCTCTCTGACTCCGACACTCTGTGACAGGCTGGCCCCCTACGTGGATGCTTCCCATTTGGGTTTTCATACCCCACACCAGGTTCCCCTCTGTGTGAGATACCTCCTCTCCTTGCTCAGGCTGACGCTCCATGCTGGATTCCCCGCCCCATGCCTCATCTCTACTCCCCCTCACCCCCCATATGAATGCCCTTTTCTCTTTTCTTGGGCTTTGGCTTCCTATTCCCCATGCCAGGCTGACCCCCCTTTTCAATGCACACCAGGTTTTGCCCCATTTAATGGCTTCAGGACTAAATTGTTTGGGAAGGGAAGAAAGGGAAAAGAATGGAAGGGAATAGGAAAGAAACAAAATGGAAGGCCAGGGGAAATAAGCCAATGAAAGGGAAGAGGTGTTATATCTTTTGAAAATTAAAATTATATATTAGCAGTTTCTGTACTTTAAAGTTTTACTAGCTATATATTATTCTATTTTATTAATGCAATATGATTCATTGAACTATTCCTTTACTTTTGGAGGTTAAGTTGACGTCTAACAATAAATAGTTTGCACAGATTCTTTCCCTTAAAGCAAGTTCTTCCAAGTGGAATTATTAGGTCAAAGAGTATAAACCTCAAAGCTTTAGGTACCTATTCACCTATTGCCTTTCAGTAAGGTTGTGCTTATACTCTCTCCACCAGTGTATAGAATGGACCCACGTCACTATATCCTTTGCATAATTTGGTATTATATTTTATTTTAATTTTTGACAGTTTGATAGGCAAAATAAGGGATCTCATTATTATTTAACTTTGCATACCTTTTATTGAATGGGCCATATCTTGTTTTTATATAAATTTATTTTATTTTATCTTTCCATTGGGTCTTCGTTGCTGCACACGGGCTTTTCTCTGGTTGCGTCTAGCGGGGGCTACTCTTCGTTGTGGTGTGCAAGCCATTGCGGTGGCTTCTCTTGTTTGGAGCATGGGCTCTGTGTCTCGTGGGCTCTAGAGCGCAGGTTCAGTAGTTCTGGCCCGCGGGCTTATTGGCAGGCAGATTCTTAACCACTGCGCCACCACGGAAGCCCCAAGTGGGCCATATCTAAAGCAATTCTTAGTAACTCTGTCTCCTCTTCCCAGAGATTCTCTCCACTTCCTGATAGAAACCCTTATGAGCCCTCTTTTTCCCATATACTCTGTTACTCTGAAAACACAAGTTAAAAACTCTTTAAGTTTGAGTGGATTATTCATGATGGCTGCACAGTATCATCAGTCATGCATTCAGGGTGTTGAATCTGGGTTCATTTAGGAGGGTACACAGAGAAAATACGGTTCAGGAATTTCTCCTAGAGGAAAATTACCTCACAGTGCTCAGGTTATGCAAGTACCACGGATATCTCATCATTCACCTACCTTCAGTCTTGCCACACACCCTTCTGTGGGTAATGCCATCATCAGTGTTTACCATTCTTGAGATTATCTATACCTGCCTGGGCAAATTATTCCCATACTCAGGCATCTTCTCGCTGGTTCCTATTCTGTAGTCTGTTTTGCCCAGCTTAGTCATCCCAACCACCTTTGAAGCAACTCTTTTAATGTTAAGCCTAAGATGGGAAAAGATTTAGTTAGGGTTCCAAGACTAGATTTACAAAAAAAAAAAAAAAAAAGGTCTGTTGTAAGATGGGAACTTTCTCCCTTGGCAGGTCCTGTTGAATGAGAATAAAATCTGAACAGGCAGCATCACAACCAGAAATAATCTAATATCCTCATAATGACCTGTGTAATTCCCTGGTTCTACAGTTCTTTCATCTTCGCTGTTGTGGTCACTTAAATCCATCTTCTGGAATTCTAGGACTAATCATTTCCCTAAGCCGAGGTATTGTAGGAGGTGGACTCAGCAAAAGATGAATCTTACCTCAGCACGTACTTTTCATTGTAAAATATACACAAACATAAAACGTGCCATTTTTATCATCTTTAAGTATACAATTCAGTGGCATTAATTACATTGACAATGCTGTGCAATCATCACTACCATTTATTTCTGAAAGTTATTTTTATCATGCCAAATAGAAATTCTGTCCCTCAGTTCACATTTCGTAATATTTATCAAAACAATACATGCCCACAGTTAAAATCTACAGCCTCTCTCCCTACGACTTTCCAACTCTCCAGTCCAAGTCCAAGTGGGTCCAAGAGGCACCATTTCTAGCTCTCGTCTCACTATCTCTGTAAAAGTCTTCTGTCTCTACTTACTAATCCATCAAGTCTATTGACTTCATGTTATGGCAGATTAAGGTTTAGCTCAATTTCACCTCACTCCCCTCTCCTTTTCCTCCTAATATAGCAATATTTTAGTTTCTCTGTTGCTTACCTTTCTAACCTAATAATATACTAACCCTCTTACTATCTGTTTCAGCTATGTGCTGCATATTTTGAGTCCCTATTTTGCAAGATGAGGATATTAGCATCCTTATCGTTCCCTTCATTCTCTTTTTCTCTATCTTTAATGGATAAAGATGTGGCACATATATACAATGGAATATTACTCAGCCATAAAAAGAAACAAAATTTAACTATTTGTAGTGAGGTGGATGGACCTAGAGTGTGTCATACAAAGTGAAGTAAGTCAGAAAGAGAAAAACAAATACCGTATGCTAACACATATATGGAATTTAAGAAAAAAAAATGTCATGAAGAACCTAGGGGTAAGACAGGAATAAAGACACAGACCTCCTAGAGAATGGACTTGAGGATATGGGGAGCGGGAAGGGTAAGCTGTGACAAAGTGAGAGAGTGACATGGACATATATACACTACCAAACATAAAATAGATAGCTAGTGGGAAGCAGCCACATAGCACAGGGAGATCAGCTCTGTGCTTTGTGTCCACCTAGAGGGGTGGGATAGGGAGGGTGGGAGGGAGGCTTAAGAGGGAGGGGATATGGTGATATACGTATGCATATAGCTGCTTCACTTTGTTGTACAGCAGAAACTAACACAACATTGTAAAGCAACTATACTCAAATAAAGATGTTAAAAAAACCCTTCAGTCATCTGTCCTTTAGTTCTACATTGTCATGATTTTTAATATTAATATTTCATTCTATAATCAAAATTAAGACTTAGGTTCACTGACTCTAACACCGAAAATTGATACAAAGTATTTACATTATTTAGAATATGCAAATAATGTTTCCGAAGATCCAGAAACACCATAATTTCTTTTTTGGGGGGCCGTGAGACATGCGGGATCTTAGTTCTCCAGCAAGGGATCGCGCTCCCTGCCGTGAAAGCGCAGAGTCTTAACCACTGGACCGCCAGGGAAGTCCCTAGAAACACCATAATTTAAGAAAACATTTTGTATCTCCTGGAGTTTATTGTTGTCTTTTTTATTTGTTAGATGCTTTTTTTGCAAGCTGTAAATGCTCACTTAAAAAACAGTTTTAGAAATAGATGGTAGTGATGATTGCACAACATTGTGAATGTAATTGATGCCATCCTCTCAATCAAATGAGTTTTCTATCAAGTACTTCCTTTCCTTAGAGATTTCTCTCCTAGAGCCTCTGCCCCAGTAGGTCTGTTCTTCAGCTGTGATCCTGTAATCATTCTTGTCTGGATGCCATGTTGTCCTCTTTCTTGGTCTACTCTCTTCTTTTAGTTTTTGTTGGAGCCTATCGCCAAGTAAATTCATAAGAAAATGTGCTTAGGAGGTGCATTTTGTGAGTTCTTACATACTGGAAAATGTATTTATTCTTTTGGATTTTCTTATCTCTTCTACTTTTTTCTCATATTTTGGAATTAATTTTTTGGAAATTTCTTTACGCGGACCTCTCACTGCTGTGGCCTCTCCCGTTGCGGAGCACAGGCTCCGGATGCGCAGGCTCAGTGGCCATGGCTCACGGGCCCAGCCGCTCCGCGGCATGTGGGATCTTCCCGGACCGGGCACGAACCCGTATCCCCTGCATCGGTAGGCGGACTCTCAACCACTGCGCCATCAGGGAAGCCCTCTTGGAAATTTCTTTGACTTTATCTTTTGACCCTAATACTGATCCTTTTGTTCCTCCTGACATTAATATGCTTATTTTCCAAGTGTTTATTGTTTTTCCGTTGTTACTTTTTCAAAGGATTCTAGTCTTGTTTTATAAAAACGACAGCTCTCAGATAAATCAAAATACACTAATTCGAGGTCTTAGCCTCTAATTATTAAATATTAAGACTTTATCCTCTAGTTTCTGCTTTGTAATTTTTCTTTTACTTCATGTTTTGTAAGTGCAATCTTCAGAGATATGGAGGCCATTCAGTATGTGAAAAGAATGAATTTTGCAGACAAATAGAACTAATTGTGTAGCCTTGGGCAAGTAAATTTCTTTTTAAAATAAAGATAATTCAATGTTGCTAAAAGGATATATGTATATATATTAACAGTGAAATGGTAGGGTCTAATTTTTCCTCCTATATGTATCCACTTCTCAAAAATAACACTCCCAGGGCTTCCTTGGTGGCGCAGTGGTTGAGAGTCCGCCTGCCGATGCAGGGAACACGGGTTCGTGCCCCGGTTTTATACCTATAAAACCTATAGGTTTTATACCTATAATTTATACCTATATGTTAATTTCTTAGGTTTTATATACCTAACATATAGGTATAAATTAGTGACTCACTAATTTTTTTCCTGTTTCTATTATAAATTATTATTCCAAAGCTAATCTCATGAACAGACTTGTTAGAGTGTTTATAGCGGCTCTATTAATAATCCCACCAGGGACTTCCCTGGCTGTCCAGTGGTTAAGACTCCACGCCTCCACAGCAGGGGCACAGGTTTGATCCCCGGTTGTGGAACTAAGATCCCACAAGCCGCGTGGCATGGCAAAAAAAAAAAAAAAGAAAGAAAAAAAAAGAATCCCACCAAATTAGAAGAAACTAAGATTTCCTTCAACAGGTAAATGAATGCACAAACTTTGGTATATCATACTATGGAATACCATTTTGCAATTAAAAGTAACAAGCTATTAATCCATTGATGAATCTTAAATGTTATTGCTATGTGAAAGAAACCAGTCTGAGAAGACTATATACTGTATGAGTCCGTTAATATTACATCCTGGTAAAGGCAAAACTACAGAAACAGAAAAGAGATCAGTGGTTATCGGGAGTTGTGGAGGGGGGTGGTTTGCCTAGATGAAGGGCAAGAGACATTTTAGGGCTATGAAAACTATTCTGTATGGTACTGTAGTGGTGCATACATGACACTGTCCATTTGCCAAAAACCAGCACAAAAAAGTGAATCTTAACGCATGTAAATTTAAAAAAATTAACCAGTAGGGTGAGGGGATCCCAGGATGGAGGGCAGACTGTGACAAAGGAATTTGACTGTATGACAAAACCTTGCTGAAGGGGATACTGAAGAGACTTAAGTAATTGCTATAGACTAAATGTTTATGTGCCTCCCCACACCCCCAATTCATATATTGAAATCTTAATCCCTAATATGGTGGTATTAGGAGATGGGGCCTTCGGGAAGTGATTAGGCTATGAAGATGGAGCCCTCATGAATGGGATTAGTGCCCAAGACCTCAGAGAACTCCCTCAGCCCTTCTGCCATGTGAGATTTTAGCAAGAAGATAGTCATCTATGAACCAAAATGTGACTCCTCACCAGACGTCAAATATACTTGGGCCTTGATCTTGAACCTCCCAGCCTCCAGAACTGTGAGAAATAAATTTCTGTTGTTTATAAACCATCCAGTGTATGGTATGTTTGTTAGAGCAGACCAAACAGACTAAGACAGTAACTTTAGAAATTACTGGAAACTGGAAGACTAAAGACAAAAGGAACTGTACATAAGGACTGTATTCTAGTTGATAAGTTGTTTCGCACGGGGGTATGAGTTAAATTGAAACTGCTGTATATCTATACTGGGACTGAACAAATAAGTAAATGAATTGTGGTTGGTGGGATCCCAGGCTTCTCACTATTGGAGTGAGAGGTTGCCGATAAGAAGAGGAAAAGGCTAGAATAAACCATGTGGTTTAGAGTTGTATGTGTCAGTATAGATTTGGCTTAAAATAAATGCTGATTGATATATAGAAATAATTACAGATACGAGTGTATACATGAGTTGGCATATATAACTTTCTTAGCTCTGTCCTCTGAGAAGGCCTTGAAACAATGACGTTCCAGCAGCAATAAGTGCAATCAGTACCCGAATCTTGGTTTCTAAATACCATTCTCCAATAAAAAGAACCAGGATCCTTGAAGAATGGCTAATTTTAGGATTGAGGCAGGGAATATAAGATGTACCTGGAGTATCTTGTAATGTCAAACAGTAAGAGAGTATGCAAAAACAAAATGGAGTGCTCAAAAACCCCCCAAAATACAAAATGTCAAAGGGACACAGGAGGTGACTGAAAGAACTCCTGATGACCAGAGCTAGAACAATTTGAACAAAAAAATAGTTTAATATTGAATCTTATCCAAAGTATAAAATAAATATCCATGAGTCCACAATGATATAAATGCATCTGAATAAATAAATAAATGGGGGAGAAAAGACAAATCTTCCATACAGAGTATTCCCGATAGTTTGTTTAGATACTACCCGCTCCAGGAGAAGGAGCATAGCTCCCCTGCCCACAGTGAGATGACTTGCTTCCAAAAGGAACAGTACAGAAGAGTGGAGCAATTGAAAAGTAACTTTACGGTGTAAAGAACGGGCAAATATTGCTTAAGCAAGATGATCAGCCAGGAAGTGATTCAATTACTTCCTTTAAAATGTTCTCATATTAATCTCTTCCTTTCTTTTCCTTATGTTATTCTCTTTCCTGTCTTCATGGCCTTATACCTAGGTTATACATATTATAGTCACTCAGACCACATATTTGTCTCCAGTCTCTCTCCCCTTCAATCTGTCATGTCCATTATTGTCAAATTAACTTTCAAATATTACCTTTTTTTTAATATTACCTTTTTTAACGTAATTTTATTTTTTTAATTTTTAAATTAATTTTTATTGAAGTATAGTTGCTTTACAATATTGTGTTAGTTTCTTTTTTTAAAAATTTATTTAATTAATTTATTTTTGGCTGTGTTGGGTCTTCATTGCTGTGCACGGGCTTTCTCTAGTTTTGGCGAGCGGGGGCTACTCTTCACTGTGATGCATGGGCTTCTCATTGTGGTGGCCTCTCTTGTTGTGGAGCATGAGCTCTAGGCACACAGGCTTCAGTAGTTGTGGCACGCAGCCTCAGTAGTTGTGGCACAACATGCTTCATTGCTCCGCGGCATGTGGGATCTTCCCGGACCAGGGCTCAAACTCCTGTCCCCCGCATTGGCAGGCAGATTCTTAACCACTGCGGCACCAGGGAAGCCCCGTGTTAGTTTCTGCTGTACAGCAAAGTGAATCAGTTATACATATACATATATCCCCTCTTTTTTAGATTTCCTCACCATTTAGGTTACCACAGAGCTCTGAATAGAGTTCCCTGTGCTATACAGTAGGTTCTTCTTAGTTGTCTATTATCTACATAGCAGTGTATATATGTCAATCCCAATCTCCCAATTCATCCCACTCCCCCAATTCATCCCACTCCCCCTTCCCCCCTTGGTACCCATAAGTTTGTTCTCTAAATCTGTGACTCTATTTCTGCTTTGCAAATAAGTTCATCTGTACCATTTTTCTAGATTCCACATATAAGCAATATTACACAATATTTGTTTTTCTCTTTCTTACTTCACTCTATATGACAATCTCTAGGTCCATCCACGTCTCTGCAAATGGCACTATTTCATTCCTTTTTATGGCTGAGTAATATTCCATTGTATATACATACCACATCTTCTTTAATGTAATTTTAAATGTAATTTTCTCTACCACAAATCTTCATATTATCTCTCATTATCCTCGTATTGGTTTCCTATTGCTATTGTAACACATTACCGCAAACTTGGCTACTTGAAACAATACACATTTATTCTCTTACAGCTGTGAAGGGCAGAAGTCCAAAATCAGTTTTACTGGGCCTAAATCAAGGAGTTAGAAGGATTACACTCCCACAGTGGCTCTAGGAAGAATCAGTCTTCTTCTCTTTTCCAGATTCTAGAGGTGCATTCCTAGCATTCCTTGATAACCCCTTCTTCCATCTTCAAAGGCAACATTGTAATATCTCACCTCAGTCCATCACATTGCTTTCTGCTCTAGAGTCAAATCTCCCTATGCCTCCTCTTATAGGGACACTTATGTTTGCATTTAGGACCAACCCAGAAAATCCATATTTCAAGATCCTGAACTTAATCACATCTGCAATGTCTCTTTTGCCACATAAAATAAAATTCACCAGTTTTAGAGATTAGGACCTGGATATCTTTGGGAGCCAGTATTCAGCCTACTACAATCCTGTGGGGAAAAAAAACCCATACAAATTATTTATTCTAATACTCAAAGGATCTAGTACTCATCTGTCTACAATTATGTTTCCACCCACTCTTTTCATATGTTTCTTCCAACTCCTAGTACTTTTTTTCTTCTATTCAAATTTTAGCTATTTTAATGGATTATCCATCAAGTTCAAGATTTTAGTTCTTCTTTTACACATGCCTGATCTGATCACTTCAGACAACAGAGATAAGTTCATCTCTTAAGATATGATATTATTATCCTGTATCTAGTACCTTGTATACAGGTGCATGTTCCTTTCATTTATGCCTTTTTCCCACAGTAGCTGGTACAATGCCTTACATACAGAAGTTTCTCAATTGCTTGCCTGTAAATATCTTCTACTCATTAACCACTCTATTATTATTCTGCCCCCATAGTAGGTCATCTCCCATAATATCATTACATTTCTCCCCACTAGGTCAAAATGCCTATCCAACCATTCTAGGCCTACATGAACATGCCTTCACTTTTATAATTTACGGACAGGTGACTGTCTGACATGAGGAATAAAACTACAAAATAAAAAAATATGATGAACAGATTTTTGAACTGTGATGAAAACAAATTTACATCAGTATAATTTGCCACGCATTTAGTGATGTTCATAGCCATGATCATAGTGCCTGGTAAATAGGCCCAAAAGGAAGCAGCCCATAAAAATGTTTACAGTGAGTATGATTTTTGTAAAGATAGCTGAGCAATTCCAGAATTTTCTAAAGGAAGGCAAGAGGGAATTTCTAAAGCTGACTAGGGAGCTGCTCAGAGGCACTCCTCTAAAAGGGCTGGATGTGTACCCAGGGTGAGTTCAGCAATTCGTGCTGCTCTTGTCTTTTTCCACCTGGGCAACTCAGGGCTATGTGGTCCATGAGCCTTGGATGAACAGGTTGTTCCACTGGGGCTGAAACCAGACCAGATTGAATATTGGCCTTTGAGTGAAAGTCTTATGGGTGGCCTGGCTCTAGAAATCTGTCCAACTTGTCACCATATCTGAACAGTGATTTTGAATACAAGACACACAGGGAAGAACACATAAAGTTAAGTGGTGCAAAGCCTGGAAGGAAAATAGGAAGCAGAAACATGTAGGGTGCAAAAGGGAGATGTAAGTTGACGGCACAATCTGGTCAAGAGAAGAGAGCATGAAAGTTGGATGAGGAAGGGATAGAAGGTGAAAGGTGTCACCAAGGGAGAAGTAAGAGTCATCACTCTTCATGGAGGCATGTTTCAAGAGCCCGTCCTCCCAACTTTGCTTCCCCAATTCCTCCTCTAACAGGCCCTGCCTTCCGTGCCCAGGAGAGCTCTCAGAAGGGGTATTGAAAGTGACAGGACAGAGATCTCATGGAGGACATGGGATTCTTGGAACAGCCTGAGCTGGAAAGACAAGGAGCGCACACGCCAGCAGCATAGCCTGCAGCTGTCACATGCCCAGGGCTCTGCCAGCTCACCTGGCCCTGCTCTCTGACATTACACGAGACAAGCCCCAGGGCCTCCTCAAGCCCTCCCATGAGGACCCGAACTCAAAGTCATCAGAGCCAGAATGGACTGAGCTGAGTCTCTTACCTAAAGGATGTATAAGAGGAGGGAGGAGTGTCAGCAGTGGAGTAAAGAAACCAAACATGCAGAGGGTCTGAAAGCTAGAATGGGGCTGAGTTCAAATAGTTCTCCAGAAAGACACCAAACACCCCAATTTATCTTCCCAGGAAGAGTGCATGAGAATGTCCCCTTTCCTGCCCCTATGCCAGCACTATGTTATTTTAAAAAATCTTATTTCTGCAGATTGGGCAGGTTAAAAAAAATTATATCACATTGTTTTTTTTTGTTTTGTTTTGTTTTGTTTTTGCGGATGCGGGCCTCTCACTGTTGTGGCCTCTCCCGTTGTGGAGTATAGGCTCCGCAGCCATGGCTCACGGGCCCAGCCACTCCGCAGCATGTCGGATCTTCCCGGACCGGGGCACGAACCCGTGTCCCCTACATCGGCAGGCGGACTCTCAACCACTGCGCCACCAGGGAAGCCCTAAAATGTCACAATTTATTTGAATTGCGATTTTATCCTTATTGAATGAAAATACTCTGAGGATAGATTCCATCTGATATCCTCAGTTACTTACACTTTAATAGGAATGCATTTATCTGCAAGATTTTTTTTTTTTAATTAGAAAGGGAGGTTAGGGGAAGAAGGGAAGAAAAAGCACTGAGAAGGAAAGAAAGGACAATTAAACCTAGGGAGAGGGATAGGAAATGGAATCAGAATTCAGAACATAGAAACACGGGCCTAAAGAACACATTTCAGCTACTTTTGCCCAGGAAATGATGCTGCTACCAGGACCCAATGCGTCATATGATAGGGACCAGCTGTTTTCTGCTCAGCATCTATTTAGATGCTGGGGGCTCTGCTTCCTTGATGACATTCACACTTTCACGAAGACAACAATGACAATGGGATTTCCACAGAAAAATGAGTAATAGAACTCAGCTGCAGAAGGGCCACCCAGAGAGGTAAGCCTTTACTTACAATGTTGCAAAGTGTCCTTTACACGTGATGGCCACCCTTTTCCCTCCATAGATCTAATCAATCTGTTAGAACTTGATGTTTACCAATGACAGAGTTAACAACTAGCATAGGTTGATCTGACCTTAAATTAAGTACAAATAAATAATGCAAAAGTTGACGTCTCTCAACTGAAAATATAAGAACAGAAAGGGCCCTCTAAGTCTTGTGCATTGCCCGTGTCTGCTCCAGCTCACTCTATGAGTTTCTGGCTATCACTTACAGGATTAAAATGTCATAGCTCAGAATTAGTGATCTCATAATCTGGCCCTTACTTGCCAATTACTCCTTTTTTTTTTTTTTACTACCCCCCAGTACTAATCTCCCCATCCCCGGCAACTCCAACGAGGCCAGTTTCTAGACTCCCTAAGAAATAGAATTGTGGAGTAATAGACGAGGAAAGAATCTCAAAGATTATCTAGTTCAAGTTCCTCACTTTACAGTTGAGGAAACTGATAGGAACAGAACTTAATCAAATCTCCAGACTTAGGAACCTCTCTTTCACTTCCTTCCCTTCCTTTGCCCTCTCACTCTAAAGATCCTCTGCCCATAGCTGAATGAGGAGGAACTAAAAAAACAGTCCAGCTGTAAGAACTAATAGGGGAAAGGAATGATTAGTGTGAGTCAAAGTCCTCTCTGTTCCTTCTGAGGAAATAGATTGAACCCTGAGGGTCTTGATCCCTCCCTCGGAAATCCTTATCCATTTCTTTCTAGCCTTTAAGGAAAATTGTTTCTGACCAGTCAGGCATCTTCTGATGTCCTTTTCCCTTTCAGCAGGGCACAGAGGCATCTTCTGAATAGGAGCAGGTATAGCTTAAGTTATACACATCGTCCTTAAAGAGGACCTTACGAGATGACCCCAACCACCTCTACACCTAGGATAGTCTGGGATTAGTGTGAGATGAATGAGGTACTCGCTGCATGTACAAAATGTTAAAGGCCCAATAATCAAGATAAATAATATTTTATTGCAATATTTAAAAATAAATTGAATGTATATGACGCAAATGAACTTATCTACGAAACAGAAACAGACTCACAGACATAGAGAACAGACTTGTGGTTGCCAAGGGGGAAGGGGATGAGGGAGGGATGACTGGGAGTTTGGGGTTAGCAACTGCAAACTATTATATATAGAATGGATAAACAACAAGGCCCTATTGTATAGCACAGGGAACTATATTCAATAGCCTGTGATAAACCACAATGGAAGAGAATATAAAAAATATATATGTATATGTATAATTGAATCACTTTGCTGTACAGCAGAAATTAACACAACATTGTAAATCAACTATACTTCCAAATAAATAAATATATAAATAAATTTAATGCAAAATAATCCCTGATGAACAATTATCAAAATTTTAAACGCAAAAAATAAAAATTTTTTTTTAAATAACAGGATCTGACCCTGCATTGGTACAACTCGTGTACCCCACCTCATCCTAAATCTAACCCTTTCAGAATGGGTCTTGATTTAAAATTCAGATATTTTGTTCATCAGGGATTTTTGCATTAATTTTGATTTTTAAAAAAGTTATTTCTCTATATTGCTCAGGGGGTTTTGGTGCTCCTTCAATTTTGCGTGTGAAGTGAGTCCCTCACCTTACCTAATCCCAGTCCTGTGTAGGATTCACTCTTGGCTCTCATCAAATGAAAAAGGACAAGGAATTAAAACACATGCAGAGTTTATGGTTTAATTCGGTAGATTTTTTTTTATTAACGCAGAATAAAAAGATCCCAGCTCACCAATACTGAAAGGATAAATGCATTTCACTCAAGGCATGACCCCATGTCCACAATTCAGGTGCGCCTCAGGGAGAACCAGCATCAGTGCCTCTGCGAGAGGAGACGAGAGGGTGGCCGGCTCAGACGCTGGTCTCAGGTTATTCATCATATCTCTGGATATTAACTGGCCCCATGTCATCACAAGTGACGACAATAAACCCCTCTGTGGGGGAAATGTGGTAGCTGCAGGCAGGATATCTGGTGCCTTCAATGAGCTTGCAGACTGTCATTTTGAACTTGGTCTCACTCTGGAAGCAGAGAAGGGTGGAATGGTTTTGGCAAGCCACCTTCCTGAGAGAATTGCAAACACTGTTGATATTTCGAGGCCTCTCATGGACGAAGACGTGCTCCTTTTTGCAGGTGTTGTTGGCTTCCTTGATGAGTCTTCGTATGATCATGTGGTTGCAGTATCTTACAGGAACGTCACTCTGAGGGTAGTCCACGTGCAACTGGTCTAAGGTTGCCGCCATTACTTCCTCATCCAGCTCATTTTCCCAGAATAGAAGCAGCAGGAAAAGTATCACCATTAGTATTACTAGGGGTATGAGGTCCTTCACATCTTTTGCTCTAACTCCTATAGAGTAAGAGGAGACGGAAAATATCAGAGGGTAATCAGATTCCTCCAGCACCATCCCCTGACTTTGCTCCCCTAGCCTTTGATATTTTATTTCCTTCTCTCTGTTGGTGAAAATCATGCTAACCCTGCAAGGTCCAGCTGGAGGTCCAGCTCCCCAAGAAAGCCGTTTCTGACCATTTCAGCTCTCAGAGTTTGGCACTGAACTGTTCTCTAATTTTTCCTGTTGTATTGTGTTTGTTGGCCTCCACAGCTCCTTGACAGTCAGTATCTCATCTCCTATTTCTCCTGAATCCCTCAGAATGTTTAACATGGAGCCGAACATACGGAAGGTATTAAAAGTACCCTTGTCTGATTGTTTTATTCGTATTGCTGAATGACTTTCTTTCCCATGATTGTTTTAACCTTGATCCCACCAAATTCAATATGCTTTTAGCGCTTTCTATTAATCTGTTCTTCCCAATTCCTTCCTAATCTCTCCCTCTGTCAGTCCTACTTGGTTCTGTGCTACATCCTCTCACCTTTCCTTTTTGCTGTAACTCTCACAGGTAACATATCCTTGTGATCATGGATCCAAGAAAGTCCTTTGTGTCTCACTGTTCCCAGGCAATAACTGGTAGGGTGCCAGCTGTGTGTGGGGAGGCCAAGGGGAAAAAGCAGAAAGGGAGGAGCCTGTAGGAGGGGAGTGTGCTTGGCTGCCAGCGGGAAGAGAAGTTACTTTCAGAGGGACAGCTGGGTAAGGCAGGTCCTGAATGTGTCCTCACTAAACAAGCGTTGACATTTCAAAACATTTATTTTAGTCCTGAAGTGTGCCAGATGCAGTACTGTTTATTTTCCAAATTTTCATCGGTCCTTACTACAAACCTGTGAAGTAGCTGTTATCTCCATTTCATTAATGAAGAAATGAGTTGCAGAAAGTTTCAGGTAGAGATGTGAGATGGCAAGAGTAATAAAAATCTCACTTTCTCAATGCTTAACCCTTGAACTCCAGTTTCAGCAAGTTTCATTCCCACGTGGTGTCCAGGACAGGGCAGAAACAATTCCCTGACATTAACATTAGTCTTGATAAAGCCCCGGACTCCTGGCAAGTATGGCAATGGTTTCCAATCTCTGCTGAACATTGGAATCTCCAAAGCATTTTTTAATGCCACCTTGAGGCATTCTGCTTTAATTAGTGTTGGGTAAGACCTGGGAGTTGAGATTATTAAAAGCTTTCCCAGTGACTCTAATATGCAGCAAAATTTGAGAACCACTGAATTATAGTATACTTGGGAGACCTACATGGAAAATTAGTAGATGAGGGCTTCGTAAAAGATAGTGAGTGGCTCAAGGTATTGAAACAATAGAATTCTTTTTGTTGCCAACATCTCCCAGTCTTTGATATAGGCATGGAAAAAATGGACTTAATTGTACTATTTCTTGCTCTGAAATGATTTCTTTTTTGGAAAGACAGCTACATAGCCTCCTTTGTATGTATCTGTGTCTTTCTAATTGTCAACTAGAAAGCTATTTGGGGGTTAAAACTTGTCTGGGAAAGACAGAGAATCCTAGAAAAGACTTCAAAGAATGCGTCTCTTTGTATGCAACAAAAACAAAAGCATAATTCAAGACCATGAAAATGAACAAGCAGGAGGTGATTATTTACTTTCCAGAAACTTTCATTCTGGTTGTCCTTTCACAATTCAAACTGCTCTGTTATGGATATGTGTTGCAAAAATGCCACAAGGTTATAAGTGTATAGTTACTAACTGTTGACAAATTTTTCAATTAACAGATTTTGATTTGCACACCATCTTGCAAACACATTTCCATTGTATAAAAAGAACTCTTTCTACATATTGTAACATGTTCAATATTTCCTTCCAGGACTTCCAAGCAACCAAATTACAGATGTTATACTAAGTTTACAGGCAAGGAATCAACCCTTGTTACAAAATTTATCCTCAACTGAGGCAACTCAACCTACCTCTACATTTCAGAGTTTTACCCTCCTGAAATAGAGTTGAGACTGGTTTCAAATGTTTAATAGTGCTGGCAGCCTCGGAGAAAACATTTGTAATGCCTAAAACCAACTAAGGATTAACATCTAGAGATAAGGGTTTCCTCCATATCAACAATAAAAAGACACAAAAACTCCAGAGGAGAAAAGATTGTCAAAAGTTATAAAAAGTCAATTTCAGAAGAGGAAGCGAAAATGGATGACGAACAATGCTTAACTTCGTCAGTAATCAGATAAATGGAAATTAACATAACCAAAAGATATCGATTTATAACCATTGGATTATCAACAATTAGAAAATCTAATATCAAGTGCTGGAAAATATGTTACTGGGCAGGAGAATTGGTGTAGTGATATTGGAAACTAATCTGGAAGTATTTGGCAAAATTATAAATGGGTATAATCTGAGACTTTGTAAGCCTGTCCCGGGCATAGACTTCAACATAGTTCTTCCAGATGGAGTACGTGCAGGGATGTTCATCATGGCATAACTGGTGGCAGAAAAGAGCTAAAGGTAACTGAAATGTCCCTCATGAAGGGGATGGACAGGTAAACATGTGTTACATACATAAAATAAAATAGTATAAAACAGCTTCAAATAATGCACTAGCTTTACAAATAGCAACAGGCTATTTGGTGTGGTGTGAAAAAAAGAAACAATGAAAATCATTTCCAGTTGATTTAAATTGAAAACACGCATGCTCCAAAATAATACAAAAAATTTTCCAAGGACATACAATATTTAAGTAGGATGGAAGAACGTGGATTAAATACTCTAAGACAGATGCCCATGAGGATGAGAGAAATAGAAGCAGGGATAAGGAATAAAAAGGGAAAAATAATAAAATTGAATAAAACAAAAGAGAGGCCTAGCATGGGCCATAAACAGTATATGATCAACTCAATTCTGCACACCTGAAGAGGGAAGGGAGGAAAGAAGAAAAGAGGGAAAGAAGGAAGGAAGGGGATGGAGGGGAAAGAGGAGGAAGAGGTGGAGAAGGGGAGGAAGAAACTGGGCCTATTATCAGATGACTGCATTTGACCTAAAGTACCCACCACCCTCCCTTTGCTAAGCCTCAAGTCACCCTCAGGAGACTGCAGGAGGCAGGTAGCGGCTGGAGACAAATATTCGTGCCAGGATGTAAAACAACATTAGTAATTCCCCTCACCACTCATTTTGTCAAATTAATAAGCTCTCCTCCAGGACTGCTAGAAACCCACCCAGCTCCAGTATTGTCTGAGACTAGGCAACGGCCTCAAAGGGACCGCAAAGGAAGCGAACACTCACTCTGGATGCCTTCAGCTGCCACGTATGATGTTCGACCATGTTGAGGCCACCAGTGGAGAGAACACATGGAGGGAGAGAAATTCTCAAAGAGCTCTGGCTGCTTCAGTGCCTTCAGAAAACTGTGGAGGTTATTCTGTCCTACAGAGGTGGTTGGCTACCCTTGCAAGACTTCTACGGTTGCCCCATGCCACGCTCACCTTAAAGTCACGCAGCAGATTGTAGTTTCCCCAAAATGGCCACAAAATATTTTCTATCCCACAGTCTCTTCCAGAGCCTTACCACTCCCTTTGCAAGAGGTAGAGTCTCTGTCCTTTCCTGAGAACCTGGGTGGGCCTCTGTTTGCTCCCACTTACACGGCATGGCATGACCTCTGAGCCGTGGTCACACAGCTTCCACTGGGCTGTGGTTCCCCTAGGACGTTGCCTCTGGGGGTCGCGTAGAAAGAAGTCTGACTGTGTCGAGGCCACACAGGGAGAAGCCACAGAGAGAGAGAGTTGCCCAGAATGCTCCACGTGTTTCAGCTCCCTGTAAATAAAACCACATGCAAGGCCTCGAGCGAGAACTGCCCAGTTGAGCTCAACCTCCAGATTCAGGAGCAAATGAGTGTTGTTACCGTTTTCGGCCACCATTTGGGGGTCATCTGTAAAGCAGCCATAGACAACCAGACTAGAGGGCTCACCACGCTGACACATGTCCCCAAGCACATCCAATTCCACCGCGTTTTAGCAAATAATAGATACCACGGACATTTTCTTGGTTATAGAGTACGGGTTGTCTCGCAAACAAGACAAAACTAGTTTTTAAAATCTCCATCTGCGGTAAAACCCCCCAAGTTCCTTTTCAACTCCCCCATCTTTCTCCATCTCTGCCCTGAGAGCCTCCCTTCTCCGTGGTGCCAGCTCTTCTGTGTCTCCTGGATTCCACCTGCCCCTCTGTGCCCCCTACCTTCCCATCCATCACCCTGTGACCAAAGAAAGACCCTTCCTGAGCATCGAGTCACTTAAAAACTGAGTGAAGTATTGTAAGTAACAAATATTTTGCTACCCAGCTGGTATAGATCTTATTCTACAAACTCGGGCAAGAACATTGGCTTCACCTTATTGCTTCTATATCAAATTAAAACTAATTCTAGGTCTTTTGCCCTACGAATCTGGGGAGAAGTTCAACTTGGTCATTATTACAGTTTCCCTTTCCTCCCCAGGGACCCAGGGGGATCTGGAAGGATACTGTCCTTGCTCCTTCCCACTATGGAACCTGTATTAGGCAACAGCACTAACTGGGGGACAAACATTCTAATTAGCTTCCCTTATAAAAACTCCTCGAGTACAGGGTTCAGATTCAGGATCTTGATTCATGGTTGTACTAAGACTTGATTTCCTCAGTACTGACTCTATGGGATTTTTGTCACCTACTGTAAGGAACTTTTATCATTCACATGTTATTCCATTCAATGCATATTTATTGAACACCTACCTATGCCAGACACTATTCTAGACACTTGGGACACATCAGTGAAAAGACAAAGATCCCTATCCCCCAACTGACTCTAAATCAATCCCTGAATATGAAAGTTGATAATTAAAATATAAGGATTGCACATTTATTCTGCCTAGCCCATAGGAACTATATTTCAGGGTAACCAAAGAGCTTTCATGTGGTATGGGAAAGTTCTTCTTTAGAGAAGAATAATAACTAATAGATATGAAAAGAATGATAAAATTTTTAAAAGTCGCCATTTTATAATCATTTATGAAATTATTAAGTCAGGCAAAATTTATTTGGTAGGTCGTAAAACCATTAGGAGAGAGGCTTATGGGAAACTTTGCAATGGAAGAGCTGGATGCCACCCCCTAGGTATTCAGAGAAGTGAAGAGCTAGTTATTATGTGCCTTTTAATATGATGCCATAGGAAGTACACAGCATTGTTCAGGAGGTATCCTTGCCAAACAATTGAATCTAAATTAATTAAGCCCTAGATTTAACTTCCAGTGTATAGGAAATAAAGGGAAATGAGGCACATGTTAAATAATACCTCAAGGAAGCAATAAAACAAACCCAGATGGTGAGACATTCTGCAAGATACCCAACAAGTTTTTCAATTGGTAAGTGGCACGGAAACAAAGAGGGAGAAACTGTTATAGATGAAAAGAATCTTCAGATTTGGAATCTTACTGGAATTTATTATTTTTTTTTTTTTGGCGGTACGCGGGCCTCTCACTGTTGTGGCCTCTCACATCGCGGAGCACAGGCTCTGGACGCGCAGGCTCAGCGGCCACGGCTCACGGGCCCAGCCGCTCCGCGGCACGTGGGATCTTCCCGGGCCGGGGCACGAACCCGTGTCCCCTGCATCGGCAGGCGGGCTCTCAACCACTGCGCCACCAGGGAAACCCTCAGCACCACTCTTAAGACAGAAGTTTGGAAGTACCTCTGGGTTGAGATCTGCTCTCCTTCCTCCCTGTTCAGTTTCAATAAGAAGCCCCCCAAACTATCTTCATCTACTAACCTGGTGTGGACAACAGTCAGAAGATAGATAGCCCAAGCTTCTTTCTAACCGTGGAAGTGGAGCTTGCCCATGAGGAAATTCATGCTGGTTGCCACAAACTCTCAGGCATTCGATGTAAGCCCATGTATCAAGAAATATCTCTGACTGCTGTGCAAAGGGCATGGGACTTTATCCGTTCCTCCAGGAATCCTTCTTTGAATTAACAACCTCCATCTTCTCCTTGAGTCTCCATATGAAGCCTTCCTTCAAGCTTCCTGTACACAACTTAGCATTAGTGATTACTGTGTGGTAATGGCAAAGGGTGTATTTGGCCTCCTGTCCCCTGTCCCAGTGTGTCACTGGAGAGCCAGAACGATGTACTTGCTTGCACTAGCACACTGCCTGGTACTCACAGGAGATCAAAAAAGGGTAAAGGATTTCAGATCTTTTTCTTTTGCCACTAACTAGCTGTGTGATCTTGGGAAAGCCCTGTCACTTCTCAGAGTCCCAGTTCCTTTATCTCTAAAATGGAGGTGGTAGAAAAGAATGAAGGAAGAATTTGACTATCTACCTTTCTGCTGTCACAAATGAAGGCTTTGAACTACATTTAAATGACCTCAGTGACTATCCTCTTGAGATGACGATTCTCTGGCTACCACTTCTATTTCCCCCCACCTCCCTAAATCAAAGAGACACCTCCCTAAATCAAAAACACTAACTATTGCAAAAAAAAAAAAAAAAAGGCATGAAGCATCCCTGTTCTGGGGGAGTTGATTGGCTACCCTTGGCACCTGCAGAGCTGTTTGCTAGACAAGATGTTAATAGCAAGAGTCATGCAATACCTTCACAAGGCGCTCTGGGCGCTCTTCCAGCTGTCCTCCCACTACCTCCCTGTCTCTGTCCAGGTGAGGTAGACAGACTGGAGCTTGCATATATCCAAGAACGAGCTGCTCCTGATTTGGGCAGGACATGTTCTGAATCAGAGGCTGTCATCAACCTCAGCCTTGCAGGTACAGCCCCAGGCTATTCACACAGGAGGAGGGAGGTCCTGTACTCCCTTGGGGGCAAACCAAGACTTTTCTCTGTGTGTGTGTGTGTGTGTGTGTGTGTGTGTGTGATTTTACTTGTATTCCACAAATGACAGCCACCAGGTGATAGGCCAGGAGAGGTCAGGTTGAAGGGAGGTTGACGTAACCATATCAAACAGCTGCTTGGTAGGCCCTTCAGTTTCCCACTTCTGAGAATGCTTTGATCATAGCATACCTGGCTTCTTATGTGTGTCCCCAGGCTGAGCCCTCAACAGATTCCTTTGAATCCTCATCGAGGAAGGAGCATTAACCCAGCTTTCCCCTACAGCACCTCCAAGCACATTCACAGCTGTCCTGCCATTCCCAGCTCTGCTCTCCTCTTGGGGGCCAGTTCCAGCTTCCCTGAAAATCAGATAAGATTCCTTGAAAGCAGATGAATGAATGATGGCTAATCAGCAAATAATCACCAAGGCCCTAAAGAACCCAGATGCAATAAAAAATAAGCAAACAGGGCATCCCTGGTGGCGCAGTGGTTGAGAGTCCGCCTGCCGATGCAGGGGACATGGGTTCGTGCCCCAGTCCGGGAAGATCCCACATGTCGCGGAGTGGCTGGGCCCGTGAGCCATGGCCGCTGAGCCTGCGCGTCCGGAGCCTGTGCTCCACAACGGGAGAGGCCACAGCAGTGAGAGGCCCGCGTACTGCAAAAAAAAAAAAAAAAAAAAAAAAAAAGCAAACAATCAAAACCAAAAATAAAACCCACCAACAACAAAAAAACACCCTTCCTTTTCAGAAGTCTCCAGCTAGAACAAAATGAGCAGTGGTCTGGGAGTCATGAAAGCGAGGTTCCTATCTTCATACCGACTTTGCCACTAACTAGCTCTGTGACCCTGACCTGCATTCCACGGGCCTCACTGACCTCCTTTGAAGTGGCTCTGGGAGCTGGCAGAGTTGGTGGAATGCACAAGATAAAAACAGAGAACAATTTTAGAGTGGATAACACACATTCGGTCGTAACCTTCCCTGATGCAGGGCTCTGTGCTTGCTTATTAGAAAGCTGAAATGGGGGTCCCCATGGCTTTTTGTGCAAACCCTACTATATCGCAGTAATCTCTGTAAAACACAAATCTAGTTCTGTGCCTGTGCTCTCCCCCCACACACCCACCTAAACGGTGTCAATAGCTTTTCATAAATCTTTTTTTTTCCATAAGTCTTAAAATAATGACCACAGTCCCTACCGCTGCCTACCAGGCCTTGCAAGGGAGCCTCACCCAAACCACCCTTCCTCTCTCTGTCTATCTCCTTACACTCCCCTTTTCAGTCCCCTGAACTCATCAGGCTTCCTCCCAACTCAAGGTTTTAACATCTAGTTTCCTCATTATGTTCCTTACTCCATTCACCCCTCCCCATTCTACCTGCTTAAATCCTGTGTGTGCCTCCTTTCCTTAGACAAGCCTTCCGAGAAACCCCAGGGGAAGTGAACAGCCTCTGTTTTGCTTGCGTCACACTCTGTACTTTTCCTTTGTGGCCCTTATCACTAGCATAATAAATTAACTGTATTTCTTGGTTTTTGAAAAACTATTTGATTGTTTCATGAGGGCAGAAACCACATCTGTCTGGTTCCCTGAAGTAATCTCTGCTCCAAGCATAGTGCCTGGAATACAACAAATGTTCAACAAATGTTTGCTCAAAAAATACTCTTTATATACTGATTGAATGGAAGAATCCATGAGTAAATGTCCTAAAAGAACTAGATTTTGTTCTTTAACAATAGTATCAAAAAGCTATCCTTTGCAAAACTTAACAATCCTTTTTGATACTTTTGGTGGGACCCTGTAGCACCATATGGACATAAGATCAGAACGACCAATAAAAGGAAAGAAAAATGTTGATTCACTTCTACTTGAAGACTTTAAATCTGTGATTGTCACTCTTAACTCTCACCTTTAGCTGTTGAAAGCAACTCAAGAGTTTTGCTAGTGGATGCTAGCTGTTTTCTGCTTTCCCTCTATAGCCATGGGACGCCATCTACTTTAATAAGTAGTTCAGCTTAATCCCATGAACACCATCTCCCTGGACAATAACACAGCTCTCTCCGCTATAAGTTCCACCTGCCTATAATGCACATGGAAGGATCAGCAAAAAGTAATGAGGTCCCTAGGAATGAATTTTTAATCTGCAAGACCTTAAAGGGAAGACCCGTGGTAATATTTGGTTTGTCCACAAGGGGGCAGATTTCAACTTGCACTCATAGCTCCTGAGAGCAGCAGAGACACTTTGCCTATTCACATGTACTTTGTGACCATCAACAGCTTTTCACCCCATTTCATATACTCCTGCCGGCATTCTCCCCACATGTGAGCAATGTCTCCTTGGGACTCATACTCAGAGTGACCCCTCATCACAAAACCTGGTCAAGTGAAGTTGATGAAGTCCTGCTGGGTTATACACCTCCTTCCCTAACCTTTTTCCTCTCCTCCGCAGTCTCCCTTTCATGGACTTTTGTTCCTCATCTTGTTAAGTCACTTGTTTTACACACTCTTACAGAATGGCTAAATGCAACCCTACAGAGTGACCTCAAAACACTACCTGGTTCAGAATTTGCCCAAAGCCATGGAAGCCTGAAGCAGCCCTGTACTTCAGCATCTCTGCCTGGAGGAAGTTTGCAACAGAAGTCAACGGTGCTGATGCGCAATTTACAGCGGCGAGAGCCTACTTTGTGCCTTTCTTTACGTCCAGTTGGGAGACCTTTTCAACCCTTCTGTAAAGCATTCACAGGTCCATACTGTGGCCGAGAAGGAGAGCTGCTAGAGGATATATTTCAGGCATAGCCCTCCCTCAGCCTTTCCCAGAGGGTGGCACACACAGTGGATAACCCACACTGCAAGAGCCCTCTGTTCACGTCCCCAGTACCTCCATGCTCCTTATTCCCCTCTGTGTCCAGGATCCGGGATTCCTTTTTGATCTAAAACAGTTCACACAGAGAATTCCCTGACTTCCAGTGGTTAGGACTCTGCTCTGTGGCAATAAATAAATAAATAAGTAAAATAAAACAATTCACACAATTCATTAAACAAATATTTATTGAGTATTTATTAGGTGTTAAGAACTGTTCCAGCCTCTGAACAGGAGGCTTTGGCAGTAAAAACAACAAGAACAACAACGATGTCCTGTTCTTGCGGAGCTTCCATTCTAGTGGTTGGGGAGGGAGAATTCAACAAAGCGGGAGCAGCAGCAGAAGTCAGGTGGTGGTACGTGCAAAGAAGAAAATTAAAGTAGAGAAGGGGGAGTAGAGAGCAAAGGGGTGCTATTTCATGCACAGTGGTCAGAGCCATGCAGATATGAAGCGGATAAGATTCAAAGCAGAGAGAAGAGCATGTGCAAAGTTACTGAGGTGGGAATCTCTGAGGAGTACTAGAGGCTAATGTAGTGGGAAGACAGTTGACAAAGGGTGGAAATCTCTGAGGAGTACTAGAGGCTAATGTAGTGGGAAGACAGCTGACAGTAGGAGATGAGGTCAAAAAAGTGAGGGAAGTCCAAGAAATGGCGAAGTCATTAAAGCCATTTAAAGCCATGGCAAGGAGTTTTAATATTATATGAAATGAAATGGAGATGCATCAAAGGATTTTAAGCAGAGCAATGATCAGCTCTGTCCTAGGCTTTAATAGGACAAGTTCATGTGCCCAATGTTAGCACAAGTTCATGTGCCCAATGCACAGTGAGGCCAGACAAACTGAAATGTCGGAGTTTGGAACAAGAGAAAGGTTTATTGCAGGGCCATGCAAGGAGCTGGCTGGCTCTTGCTCTAAAAAATCCGAGCTCTCTGAAGGGTTTCAGCAAAGGATTTTTGAAAGCCAGGTGAGGGAGGGTGGTCGCAGGGTATGTGATCAGCTCATGCACAGTTCTCTGATTGGCTGATGGTGACGAAACAGAGCGGTGTCACAGGGGTTAACACTATCAGTCCTTAGGCTCCAGGAGGCCTGGGGCTGTGTGCTCATGGTCATCAAGTAGTTAACATCTTCCATTTTGGGGGGGCGGTTTCACATCTGTAAAACAACTCTGGAAACAACTCTGGAAATGTGCATCAAATACTGTTATCTAGGTACTTCAGAGAGGAGCTAAAGCAGAGGATATGGGGGAAGGCCTGTCCCGGGAAGGTCCCATAGGGTCCTACTTGGTTACATCTATGCTATGTTGAGAATAGACACCAGGGCCAACCAGGGAGGCTTGCTAAGGGGCTACTGCACTAGTGCAGGGGAGAGGTCGTTGTGCCTTGGATTACAAAGGTGGTGGAGGAGGTGGTGAGAGGTGTTTGGACTCTGGAAATATTCTAAAAGTACAGCCAACATCATTTGTTACAGGACTGACCGTAGGTTATAAGAGGAAGCACTAAAAGATGATTCCAAGATTATTTGTTTCACAGTTCTTCCATATGTCTGAAGAGGTACTAGAAGTTAAATACTCAGGAGAATAATTAAGAGTGAGGTGAAAAATACCTGTGGTTTCTGGGTCTTGTTCATCAGGTGAGTCAGGGCACATCAGACTGAAATAAGAGGATGTGAACACTGCATACCCAGCAGGTAGGGAGCGAGTAGGGGTGAAGGGCATAACCATGTGGGGACCCCATCCTCAAAGACCCCAATGTAATTGGTTCGGTGTTGGACACTGCAGTGAATGGTTACAGGTTAAGCCTCATCTGCAGGCAGGCTTGAGCGTCCCTGTTGAGAAGTTCACTCCCTGGGTACTGCGTTACCAGCGACTCCCGCACCCCGACGCACACACCCAAGGGCCCTGGAATGTTAGGCTTGACTGAGGGAGGGAGTCCAGGCTTTCTTTGACGAGACACGTCGTTGCACTTGCTGACCTGCGGAGGTCCCAGCACCCAGGGGGCCCCCAGGCTTACAGTGGAGGAAAATTGAGGGTTATGCGAAGCTGTTAATATAAAATACACCTCCCTAAGTCCTGAAGGAACAATTCCTGGCTAATAACAAAAAAACTGCAAAAGAGAAATGATGGTTGATTTTAGAAATAATGATTTCGTAGAAGAAATACTGTATGAAATATACCTAATAACATCTGTCATTTATCCTCGTGAATTAATAATACAAGGAGCATTGGTCTAAAGATACATATAAATCTGCAATAGTGGATTATAAACTGGTGTTCATATTGAAATAGTAGCTACATAGGGTGCTTGCTTAATGTGATGGTGTTTAACATCAATAAATCACAGGCTTTATGGGAGGTAAGGTAAAGATCAAGACCAAGACCGTTGGCTAGGAAAAGTAGGGCTCGTCCGGGATTTGAACCCGGGACCTCTCGCACCCTAAGCGAGAATCATACCCCTAGACCAACGAGCCACACAAACCACGTTTCCATTTCTAAACTTTAGTATGGAAACTTTTCGCCACGTCCATGGTTGTAAACTCTTCTTTTACCAACTGTGGGCATGGATGACACCTAGTGGAGGAACAAATCACTGCACGCTCTCGTCCAAATTTCCGAATGCAGTGCCACACCTTTTTTAGGAAAAAAGATTCAGGATCAACATTAATTGCGCTGCATATTTTCGCTTCCGAGTGGGCCAAAGATACTGCGGGAATGATGGCAGGCAATCTCATCAGGGACAGTCACAGGCTGAGGGGTGATCCCGGGGCACTGGGGAGGGGAGAGGACCCGCGTTCCCAGCAGGGCGTCTCCCTGACCTGTACCGACCTCTCTGCCCGCTGTCGGCCGGAGAGCTGGGCCCAATTCCGGAGACTTCTGGCTTCGGCACATTACTGACCTGTTCCTGGGCTCGGCCAGGCTGGGACGTCTCTGGCCCTGCCTTACATGCTATGGAACTCACCGCCCGGTGAGCTTCCGCGTTTCCTCCGGGAAGATCCAGGCGCCTTCTCTCCGCAGGACCCCAGACTCAGCATCTCAAGTAGCGAAAGCTCTCGCCGTGTGGCGCCCTCCGTGGAAAGCCCGCCCGCGGCCCGAGAGGACCCCGACTCTCCCGGGTGACCAGCCTAGGTAGGCGCTCCGTACCCGTTAGAGCTAACAAAGGTTGTTGGGTCTCTCGAGACTCCCTGCGCTTGTGTAATACGACTCTTTCCATCAATCTCAAGCACTGTGGCTACAAAGAGGAAAGAAAGCACAACAAATCGGGAAGAAAGGGGGAAAAAAGAGATATGAAGAGCCTCCTAAAAAGATAAATATATGAACCATGTGGCGTGAAGGGGAGGAGAGTGGAGGGTACAGGAAATGCTTCCAAAGTGTTCGCCATAGGGTAGCGTGGCCGAGCGGTCTAAGGCGCTGGATTAAGGCTCCAGTCCCTTCGGGGGCGTGGGTTCGAATCCCACCGCTGCCAACTGGTTTTTGTAACACTCTTGGGTGTCACAACCATGAATGCGCTGGTCCTGCCACTTAAAGACAGAGTTTATTTACTTTCCTCTCTTGTCCAACCGCTTGTCTATACTTGATAGAGAATCTGGGTTTGCACTGTTTTGCGACTTGTCATGTTTCTGAGTCTTTCATAAGTCAAAGTTCTTTAATGATAGACATTAACACCATCGTAAGGTCATAATAATCCCTTTGAACCCATGGTTTCCCATTGGTAAGGTGCTAGGACTTTAATATAAACCTGTAAGCTTTGCTTTGCCTTTCTTCACTCAGCCAAAGGGCATATTAGGAGCACTTTTATTGTTATTGGCACTGCTCTACTGTTGGGGGGGTACAGAAAAAATGAATAAAACACGATGCCTGCCCGCAAGGGAAGCTCACAAAGCACATTGGAAAAGTAAGCCATACTATTTGAAAACGGTCTCGGAACATTGTAAGACATCATCACGCACAAAACAAAGGCAGTGTTAAGGAAGGCAGTGTAGTGATGTGGTGTGGGTGTGGAAACGCCGGGCTCCGCTGCTGCTGTTAGACCACCAGAGTCCTATTCTCACACTACTAGCTGTGTGCCCTTAGGCAAATTGCTTATCTTCCGCGTGCCTCAGTTTCTTCATGTGTAAATATGGAGATTCCTCATGGAAATGTTATAAAACTTAGTTTGCACATGTAAGGTGCTTGGAACAGTTTGGCAATCAAAAAATGTTAAGTGTTTTCATTGCTTAAACACACCTTTTGCCACATTTCAGACCACAGGGCTCTCTCTTTCTTTTCTCCCATCTGGGTTGAAATTCCACTAAAGATTAGATAATAAAAGATCAAATTGTCCACAGAAAGCTACAGTAAAAATGTAGAAATGTGAAAGTCCTGTAATTATCAATATAGATATGTGTCATTCTGCTACCCACAGATAAGCAGTTTAGTAGTTTTTTATTGAGGAGAAGCCTGAATTAGGTACTTGGGCCAAAGTGGAGAGACGAAGACTGATTTAGGCTCTCCATTTGTATTGTAAACCAAAACCATGGTTCCTGTCCTTTGGGAAGATTCCAATCTGAGTCTACAAAAGCCAAAAATAAATGCTGTTTAATTGTGGCTTCTGGAAGCCAGCAGGTGCACCCAGGAATATGGTAATATTCATTCATTCATTCATTCATTCATTATTAATCACCTACTATACGTGTACACAGGGCTAAGTGCTGAGGGTACTGCAGCGAGCATAACAAAATCTTTTCTCTTGTGGAGCTTACATCCTAAGAGGGGAGGAAAGAGAAGAAAAAAAGAAATAATTAAATGTATATAAATGTGTCAAGTAGTGATAAATGCTGTGAAGAAAAATAGATTTGTACAGGGGCTAGTGACAATTGGGGGCCATTTTGGAAAGAGTGGTCAAGGAAGATGTCTCTAAAGAGGTGGCATTTGAGCACAGAAGGAATATCTGAAGGAATAATATTCCAGAAAGAGGAAACAGCAAGTGAAAGATCCATAATAGGAAACAAGGTCCATGTATTTGAGGAACAGTAAGAAGACCAGTGTAGCCAGAAGAACGAGTGAGAAGGAGGAGGAGGGGATTGGAGCCGGGCTCAGAGGGACAGTCAGGGCCAGAACATGCAAGGGCAAGATCATGGATTATATTCTATGTGTGAGAAGTTACTGGATGTTTAGGAACTGAAGAGATTTTTTTTTTTTGGTTTGTATTTTAATAGGATAATTCTGGCTGCTCTCTAGAGTAGGGAGTAGAGAGGAAGTAGGAAGATGAGTTAGAAGGCTATTGTGGGAGTACAGTCAAAAGATGAAGGAGAGTTTGGACTAGGATACTAGCAGTGAATGCGTTGGGAAATGGATGAAGGTACACCCAATAGGCTTTGTTGGTAGATTGGATGTAATGTATAGGGGAACTGGATGAATGATGGATCTATTTTCTGAGACATGGATGGTGGTGGAAGGGCAGTTGGAAGAGGAGTGGCAGGAGATCAGGAGTAGTGTTTGAGACATGGTAAATTTCAGATACCTATAACTCATTCATGTGGGGCAAGCAGGTGACTATATGTACAAACCTAGGTCAAGTCTTATGATACAAATTTAAGGATCATCAGTATAGAGACGGTATTTAAAGCCAAATGATTGGATGAGTATTTGTAGACTGATCCAAAAAGGAGGACAAGAAGACATCTGTAAATTGACAGTTCAGGAAAGCAGGGACCAGCAAAAGAGACTAAAAAGTAGCCTCCTGAAATGAGGAGTATCTTATCCCTATGCTGCTGGGAAGTCGAGTATGATGACGAGTGAGAACTAACCTTTAGATTTGGAAACAAAGTCTTTAGTGACCCTGACAAGAGTGATCTCCGTGGAGTGGTGGAGATAAAAGTCTGATTATTATCTTGAAGGACTTGGAGATGCTATGTTTGTATGCTGATGGGAATGATCTTGTACACTGGGAGAAATAGTTGTTGTTAGGGGCTGTAGCAGGGAAGGTTGATTGCAGAAATCAAGCCCTTGAGTAAGGGAGAGCAAAGGGGATTCATCTGATGAGAAAGTGAAGGAGTTGCCTTAAATAGGAGATGAGAAAGATGAGCCTTGAAACAGGAGGGAAGACAGAGAATATGAGTGTGGATGTCGGTGAACTGGCTGCAGGAAGGGGATATAGTTCACTTCTAAAGGAGTTATTCTTTTCTGTAATAGTTATTCACTTAATAAAGAAAGTTGATAAGGGTCCACAAAACATTTTTTTAAAATTTAGCCTTTAAAATTTGCCTTTGGGGATTTACATTCCCTCCTTTCTCTGCTGCTCTGCTAGAGTTAACAGAATTCGTTCCCTACTCCACAGGAGTGTTTTTTTTTTTAAAAAGAGGCGGAGGTGGGGGGGGGGGAGGAGAAAGAAAAGACACGACACTATATGATAATACATAAAAACTCTTTTAAACGATAATTATCACACTCATAAAATGGTGATTATGTTAGTATGTTTGAGATCCCAGTTCCCTTGGGGAGGAGGGGCGGGGGGGGGTGGGGAACAGACCCCCGTATTTAGCACTATTTGACGTTGCCAAGCAGTCTCCCAAACACTATTTTATTTTACTGAACGGGGTCCCTGGAGGTAGGCAGGGAAAGAGAACGTGTTACCATTTCCATTTCACAGCCGATGCACTGAGAGGTCAAGAGACTTACCCGCTCTCGGAACTGCCACGTCCGCCTACCCGCCAGGGAGAGTGGGGAACCGCTTCGTCAGACAGAATTCAATAGATAACTTGGAGCTGTCCCTAACTTTGCTATTTCACATCCTCGGGGGCCTTTGCTCAACTTTTCAAAGCAGAGTAAACAAAATGCTGTAACAGACGTATATTAAACAAGTTGTTTATTAGAAATGAAATACGTTGTTTATTAGAAGCAGGAAAACGGGGCTCGTCCGGGATTTGAACCCGGGACCTCTCGCACCCTAAGCGAGAATCATACCCCTAGACCAACGAGCCACGCTTTTCCTGATTTTTAATTCGGCCCCAAGGCTCACTCACGTCACT
The DNA here is from genome assembly GCF_964270905.1 of Leucopleurus acutus. Taxonomy (NCBI): domain Eukaryota; kingdom Metazoa; phylum Chordata; class Mammalia; order Artiodactyla; family Delphinidae; genus Leucopleurus; species Leucopleurus acutus. Next base: position 75,803,916 of record NC_139142.1, on the reverse strand, counting down.
AGGCGTTTTTCAAAGAAATGTGAATCTGAGAGCCTTCTACTGGCAGGAATGCGTGTTTGTTAAGCCAGCTTGCACAAGCCTTACGCCGCCGAGAGGCATTTATCAGCAGCTATGGTGGATCCAGACCGGGTGAACAGCAAGGGAATTATTATGCGTCCATTTTGCCTGAACATCCTCTCAGGCGCTGCCGAGGAGAGGTGATATCTGCCGAGCACCGCCGCATTGGCACCGTCTTTCGGCCCCTGCCGCTTTGAGGCCTCGGAGGGAAAAATGATCCAGAAGGCCCCAGCGAGATTTGAACTCGCGACCCCTGGTTTACAAGACCAGTGCTCTAACCCCTGAGCTATGGAGCCTTCGCCCGGGGTGTTATTCTCTATCTTCCATATTATAGATGTATTCAGTACGCCTGGCATCTGTCAAATGAAATAGAATTTTGACCCAGGCAAAAATCCAAGGCATTCTACAAAACTGAAAATTTTCCGTGTCCTGTCAACCTCTCGAAAAGGCTCCACTTGGAGCAGAGCCACTACTAGACTGTCTTCTAGTCCCTTATCTTGATACTCTGCTGAGACATCGACGTCTGCGCCTCTGGTGCCCAGAAAGGATGCATAATACAAGAACTCTAGATACCTGGGCCCACGGGAAACCCACCTGAGAATTAAGAGGCGCATATAGAGGTTATCTGATGGGCAGGGAGGTTATGGTGCACTCTCTTCCCTTAATATAGCGGTAAAATCTGCGGAGAAGGTGAGAAGAGGTTTACCACGCAGTTTTGTCCTTTCTGAACAGAGCCCCAGACCCTTGTTTGTGTATTGGAATTAATACCTCTCTCTCAAACAAAGGTCCAGGGTTAGGAGCAAGCAGGGAAAAGAGGTGCTGGGGAGGAAGATTTTAATCCTTCCTTAAAGACATATGGATCTACATATATCTTTGGTTTGAAAATAGTACAATTTTTTTTAAAGGATTGTGTTTTCACTTTTTAGAGACCCTGTTTTTGTAAGCTAGTAAACAGGAACTAAAATTTTATTTATTTAAATAGGTACGAAAAATCTTGTACCTATTTCTTACTGCAAATATAGTCATAGACGAGAACACTGGGGAAAAGGCACTGATTCACACAAGCCCAAGAAGTGAACCACTTCTGTTTAGTAAGGTTTAGATCCTCTGACCACAGGCCTGCTAGTGTACTCACTATTTTTTAATGTCATTTGTCAAAGATCATGAAGTCTGTAAGAAATCTGAAAGCTCATGGTTCATTGTCTCCTTTCATTTTCGTTGCATAAATGTAAAACATGGTGACCCTGACCTTACAAATTTATAAGGAAGAGAAATTCCCTATTTAGACAGATAAAGTAAGGCCTTTATGGCAGATAGTCTAGGTTCAGGGATGAGTCGTGGGGAAGCATCACACTGTTGTCCTAAGGTGAGATGAAGGTGTACAACTGCCCAGGGCCAAGAATGTAATAGATCTTCTGTGGCTTGACAAGAACTGCTCCTCCCAACACTCCCTTGGTGTTCAACCTTCAGTCTTTCTATACCAGGCAATATCCTCCACTCCCCCAACCCTCCACCCAATAGAACTACGAGGCTTTGTTTTAACTGACTGCTGTGCCTGTGAGAATCAAGGATCAGGTTGCTGTACCCCATTTGCCTACACAAGGTATTTTACTGGAGGAAACCTCCAAGGTGCTCAGCATGATAATCTCTTTGAACCTGAAGACAGACATCATAATTCTTAAGGAAACAGCAGGAATATCAAATCAACACTGAATCATGGGCGATGTGTTATGTTGGTGAGTGTTACACTGAGTATGTAGTGTAGTGGTCAGAGAACACCTGGGGCAGTTTTTCAGCCTTGCAGAGTCACAGTGACCTAGTTTTGTAAACAAGGGTTCATCATTATCAATCATCTTTATTATCGTTACTATTTTTGAAGAGACAGGCCTTCTGCAAAATTGCTAGAGTCAAAACTCTGTCCACCGCAGCTCTCTCATCCCCTCCCCCATGCTGTTTCTCCTCCTCTCTTTACTTGTTATTCTCTGGTTGTAGTCTTGGCTCCTTGGACCTTTTCCTAGAATCTGTTTCCTCATCCTCACCTGTCACAATTCAGCAAGCTCACTTCTATTCCACCTATCTCCTATCCCTGAAGGTTGTCCACGACCTTAGGTCAATCTCCCTCATTCTCCCAGCCACTGCCCACCGCTCACTTTGGTTGGCCTGTCTGATTCTAGAAGGTTCCAAGAGTCCTTCCCACTAGTTTATTAGACCCAGAGAGCAATATCAAATATGAGCATGTCCCAGTGTGCTCTAGACATCAGAAGCTCGTCTCTGAAACAACTTGACTCTAGTAGAGATCTCAGGAATATTTTTCATTACTTTTTTGTTTGTATTTCTTCCATTTCCCCTCAACTTTTTTTTTTTTTTTTTGCAAAATTTTAACCCTAGAGTGGAAATAAATGAAGACCAACTAAATGAGAACAAGCAAAGGCTATTTATTCAGAGCTTGCTGTTGCGAGGGAGTCAGCCACCATTACTTGCGTTTTGGCAGACACTCAAAGGTAGACTCAGGAGTGGAAAAGCGTTATAGAGGAAAAAGGGAAGGCTCAGGTGCCGCGGACCAGCCGGACGAAGAAGACCAAACCGACCAGAGCGAGAAGGGAAGGTGTGAGGAACTGAAACAGCACAGACGAATGGGGTCAGAAGGACCAAGACAACTGATGGTTGCAAGGCAAATTTTATTGCGCTACAGTTGCAGATTATATAGACTAGAAAAGGGAAGGTTGCCGGACGGTGGTTTACATTATCTGAAGACTGTCTCGGCTCAAGGTTAACTTCCCTGGGAGAAAACCCATAAACCCAGAATCATCAAAAATAACCTGCACGTGCAGGGAGCAGACAGCTTTGCTTGTCTCATTTTACATTCTCTCTGATCTCTGGGCCCTGGTGATTTATCTCCCATGGAATGGAACAAGGAGGGGAACAAGTAGGGACAGTCCCTTCGAGCAGCGGCGGCATGCCTGGCGTGTCCGCAGCCTGCTCTCAAGGCTGACTGCTTCCCACACTCAGGTGCCCTGATTGGAGGCTGCTGGCCTAGGGAAGCTGCAGGTGGGTTAACTAGAAGCCAGGTATCCTATGTGATTGGTTCGGGATGCATATTTGACTTTGTCTGGTTGATCCTAAGTTGGAAGCAGGGACTAGTATCAGGAAGGCTGTTATTAATCAATTCCTGGCCATTTGGAGCTGTTACAGGGGTTATTGTTTGGCTTCCCGGACTCTTACTAGACATAGTGGTCAGAGTTCCTACAAGTCTGACTTAAAGATGGTAGGCTGGCTTCCTGAGCTGGTAGATAATGGATTGGTTTCCTGAGCTGATTTCTGCAGGCTGTGGACCAGAGTTCCATTGTTATATATGGTCTGACCTTTGTCCATTTGTATATTCAATCTGCCACTAGAGGAAAGTTGAAAAAAAAGTACAGTAATACCTGTATACCCCTAATTTAGAATCACTAATTATTAACATTTGCCACATTTACTACTGTGTTGCCATAGTGTGTGTGTATGCATATTCATTCTTTTAAGTTTATATTGTATTATTACAAAAGGAGAAGATATTTTCTTTTATTCAGTGCAAGCTCCCAAGAAACAGGGATAATAACCTTGTTTGTTTTGTATCTAATATCTATGATCCTTCATACCTAAATACCTCAACAGGCATCTCCCAAAATAAGAATTAAGAATAGAAGCATAACTTCAGTACCATATCACACCTAACAACATTTATAATAACTCTATGTAATCTAACAGTCCCTATTTTCAAATTTCCCCAATTGGTTCCCTCTAATTTTTTTAAAAAAATCTATATTCAAACCATATTTCTCATTGTGTTTAGTTTTAAAGTCTCTTTAAGTCTAGAAAATTCCCCTTCTCTCAGCCTTTCTTTTTTCATGGCAGTTGTCTTACAGGAGGTCTCACATTCTAGATTTGTCTGATTATTTCCTTATATTAGATTCAATTTAACATTTGACTTTGATGATTTCTTCATGACTGGATTCAGCTTACATATTTTTGTCAGAAACACTACCTCACAGATTTTTAATACTCTGAGGAACCCAATAATTTTCCAGGACAGATGTCTAGGCTGTAGGAAAAATTAAAATTTTAATTACCCAAGCAGAAAGAATGAAGTCTAATAAGATTATTTTATCTATTTGTATGAAAATGCATCGTGTACCACTCAAGGAGCTTTTGTTCATGAAAGAGACCTCCTCTTTTTTGGTGGGGGGGAATTTTATTTTATTTATTTTTTTATACAGCAGGTTCTTATTAGTCATCCATTTTATACATACTAGTATATATATGTCAATCCCAATCTCCCAATTCATCCCACCACCACCCCCTCCCTGCCACTTTCCCCCCTTGACGTCCATACATTTGTTCTCTACATCTGTGAAGAGACCTCCTTGATCTCGTTGGGTGACGACCCTGTAATTTTCAGCTTCATTGACCATAAAGTATCTTAAAAAGTCAAGGATTAATATAGAAAAGTAGGCAAAATCACCAGAGCCCAGTCAATTATTCACCTTAGCAACATCCAAGTACATCTGTGGATAGGCAGACTGATTTTTAAGGTACATAGATTATTTATCTAAAATATCAAGGAACATGGCTTCGTAAAACTTTAGCCAAAAAAAAAAAAAGTTGTACTTGCCTCAATTTGTGCTTTCTTAAATTTATTTTCTTCAGTTTCCGCAGACCTCTCACCCTTGGGAAACTGAGGCTGCGCTCACTCTGGCAATCCTCGGTCACTACTTGTGTTGCCACCTAACCACTGTGTGTGTGGTGTGTGTGTGTGTGTGTGTGTGTGTGTGTGCATGCATATTCATTCTTTTAGATTTATATTGTATGTATTACAGAAGGAGAAGGAGATATCTTCTTTTATTCAATGGCAAGCTCCCTACAAGCAGGGATGTAAACGTGTTTATTTTCTGCACCTCCCCAAACCTGACGAAATGGTGAGTGCAGATTTATCTGTGGGTGTGTGCTACCTTGAAGGGCCAAAGGAAGATCCTATTTCTCAGTTTCAAAATGCCTCTTGGTAGATGTTCCCCACTAGCCTAATCCTAAGTGCCTAAATCCATTATAATCACTCTTGTGTGCCCAAGCTGACCAAGATTTGAGCACTTGGTACTCTGCTGTATTGGAATCAGAAGCTGGGAAAGGTAGTAGAGACATCAAAGAAGAAAATCAAGTGTACATCAGACTTGATCTTCTTAAACCCAAAGCAGCCAGACTATTATAATATTTTGCAGGGACTGAGTCAGGGCAGGGGAAGGAGGTTATTGCTACCAGCAGGATGAACAGAAACAAAGAATAAAGAATGTCTCATAAACTTCATCTTTCCATTCTGCTGACCATGCCCTAGTTCAGGGTTGCATTTCTTTTCACCTGAAGTTGCAGAGGCAATCAATCTGGTGAGATTGCTCCCTTTTGTCCCACCTCTTCCATAAACTCCAGTAAACACTGTAAGGACAAATAAAAATTTAAAGTAAGAGGCTTAATTTTCCCTGTTGAAAATAAGGGAAGGGACTTCCTTCCCCTTTTCTCCTTTTTCTTTGAACAGTTATTTTAGAAAATTCATAAGTATAAATACATCTCAGTACTTTGCATTAGTGTAATGGTCAATGTGATAAACATATGAGACCACAAAAAAGCTAAGTATTTAAGTATTAAATGCTGAAAAGACTATCTGATATATCCATCAAAAGGAACATATTATTTACCAGTATTTAATTTTTAGTAAGATTTTTATAGTACATGCAGAAAGGAGCCAGACCAATACCTGGATGGCTCTCTACTGGAGCTAGAGAGAGAGATTTACAGAGAGACCTCCTATAAGACAACTGCCATGAAAAAAGAGAGGCTGAGAGGAGGGGAATTTTCTAGATTAAAAGAGACTAAAGAAACATTAAAACTAAATGCAATGAGAAACATTGAATCTAGATTAAAAAATAATTGGAGGGAGCCAATTGGGGAAATTTGATTACATAGAGTTATTATAAATGTTGTTAGGTGTAATATGATACTGAAGTTATGTTTCTATTCTTTTTTTTTTTTTTTTTTTTTTTTGTGGTACATGGGCCTCTCACTGTTGCAGCCTGTCCCGTTGCAGAGCACAGGCTCCGGACACGCAAGCCCAGCGGCCATGGCTCACGGGCCCAGCCGCTCCACGGCATGTGGGATTTTCCCGGACCGGGGCATGAACCCGTGTCTTCTACATCGGCAGGCGGACTCTCAACCACTGCGCCACCAGGGAAACCCTGTGCTTCTATTCTTAATTCTTATTTTTAGGAGATGCCTGTTGAGGTATTGCAACGTAGTGCAAGTCTGGTGGAAACTTTCAGATGCCCTATTTGAGCATAGAACAGTTGAAACATAGATGGAAACATAGAGTACTTGTAAAAATTCTCTAACCTTTGAGGAATTTGTTAAGATGCCAATTCATAGGCCTGAGAGTCTGCATTTCTAATCAATTACCAGGAGATGCTGATGCTGCTGGTCCTTAGACTACACTTTGAGCATCAAGACTTTGAGGTAAATTTCCTGCTTTTATATACATTTTCATCACCTGGACTATCGCCAAGGTATAGATAGCAGGAAATCTAAGGTTAAATTCTCCAGTAATATTGCAGAATGCTAGAGCCTAAAATACTAGTATCCCCCACTGAAAACTGAAGGAATAGGCATGTGCCAGACAAACACAGCACATTTTATCTTTATCAGGCATCATTCCAAATGTCTTCAGATAATGGACAATTCAGTATTGGGCAAGATTGGCACTCCTCTAGGAAAGCTGAGACTTCTGGCTTTCAGGTCTCTGTGTAACCCGATGGGTGGTCCACTTCTGTGGGGAATGGATCAAGGATCCTCCCCCAATGAAGGATCCAGTAAGTTCAAGACAGGCAGTGAGTGCTCAAGCAACATCAGGTGATTGAATAGGGGAAGCCAGGCACACTGGTTAGTAAAGGAAACTCAGCCTGGGATATGGGAGTGTGGTACTTTGTCCTGATAAGAAAGTGCTTTGAAGTCTGTCAGTTTGTGGAGCCTGAACATGCAGCCCCCTGGGATCAAAAGGAGCTCTGCTATAATGACCAGGTTCTTTCTTGTTAGCTGGTTCCTTTTACTGCCTGACTTAGCACTAAAAAAAAAAAAAAAAAAAAAAAATCAAGGGCTCAGGTCACTTCCACCTTATGAGAATCTTGTAGTTTTTTGAATCCGTATTTTTAAAAAGTCAAAACATTTACAGAAACTGTGGTTTACTTAAATGTGCATGTTTATCAAATTAGCACTAACAGAGACTTAAATATGACTATATAATCTCATTTCATCATCTCATCAGTATGAGGCTTCCCAAGACCCACCCGTAGACCCTGAGTCTCTTGCCTGGTTCAGTACTAGACAAATAGTTCAATAAATATTGATGTTTAAAATATCAATACTTGTTCTCTCTCCTCCCATCCACTCCCTACCTCCTTTCAAGGAATAAAGAGCCCCAGGCCTTTTCTGTCTTTCAAATTGATGCTTCCTCATGTTATGCACAAAACGTGCGTGGTTGCACAGGATTTCTAGGTTCTCTCCAATTTGAGATTAGCATCAGTCTTTCCAGTGCTGTGGCGTGTTGCAAAGACTTGCGTGTACTGCTGGAGGCAATAAGCTCACATTCGCTTTTATCTGAGGATTCTCAAAAAGTGTGAAAACACAAGGTGAAGTTTCTCAGAAGTCGTACCCTTCAGCCAAAGGGGCTGGCGATGGCTACTTGAACCCCTCCATCTCCAGTGATGTGGAACATAGAAACCACACCTTTGCCCATTCCGCTAGACTAGCTGGCCTTCGCCGCTAACCATCTCCGAGCGTGCGCCTCGCTCCTGACTCCGGTAGTTTCTGGAGAGAAAGAGAACTTAGTTGGAGCCCAAGGGTAGACATCCAGCCCTGCCCCGGGAGCTCAGATTGCCTATCAACTGGGACCAGAGGGAGGGAACGAGAGGAAGAAGCGGAGCGACCAGGGTGGGCATAACCCGGTGTGGGCGGGGGTGAGACGGGGGCGGGGTGGAGGGGACTTGGTTCAGAGGGCAGCCGGGACTGGAGCGGGTGGAGGGTTGATGGGGAGCCCGAGGAGAGCCCGCCTCCGGCCTCGGACCCTGGGAGCCTCTTCCTAAACCGGCCCCAGCCTTCTCCCACTCGCCACTCCCACTTCCCGGCCTCGGTCCTAAATTCATCCGGTGCTCCCTGAGCCCTATTTCCAAGCAGCTTTTCTAGTACTTCTTTTCTGTTCATCGGCCCCCACTCCCTTCCTGAAAGCAAAGACGGGACCTAGCAGGACCTTCGCCCCGTGAAGATCCAGTGAAAAACAATTTTGCCTCTCTCTAAGCACCCCTGACCCCACCCCCTCAAGCCACCACGGAAGGACTTCGGAGAGCCCTTGGGCAAGGGCAGGCAAGAGCAGGGTGTTTTTTATGAGTGATCGAGGAGGAGAGTAAGAGTTAGGAAGTTAGGAAACTTTAATTAGACTCCTAGGAGAATTTCTGCATCCGGAGACCCAGACATGGCCAATCAGAAACAGCAAAGAAGAGTATATGTAACGTGTAACCCAGGACTTTTAGCGCCTACTAGAGGTCATTGACAGGTACGAGATCCCACTTGGGTGCTGGAGGTCCCCGGGATCACTTGTGCAACTTTACTTAGCCTTCCCTCTACTCCATTCGAAAGAAACGATATGGAGCCTAGTGGATCCAGGACCCCAGGGAAGCCCGGGACCCACTCCTTTCCGGTGTGGGAACTTTCTTGGATGTAACCTCCCTCTGGCAGTCACCCTGGTCCCTACATAAGGGAAATGGTTCAGAGGCTACATGCGCATGGGTCTACCCCAGAGTGCTACTTTCCAAAAAATTAGACCCAATCTCTCCATTCTGCCTGAACCTGCAGGGGATGCGATCAAGGATTTTCTTTTTTATCGGTGACAGGCTTACCAGATCTGTCAACGGAAGGGGGCCTCTTACTTGATATCCGGCTCCATTCGCCCTGTGAGTTTCACAGCCACAGACCAACGACCCAACAGCGAGGAGTTCCTTATTCAGTCTTCTGTAATCACTTGCAATAAGTCGCCAGTGAGATGGGTTTTTGGTTTTTGTTTTTTGCTTTTCCCTTTAGGCGTGGAATTGCCTAGGTTAAAGAAAAGGCGGAAGTCTTCAAAGGATATTCACGCTAATATCATTGACCACTTTCTAGCTCACTTCCCAGGCCTGTGAGAATGCGATGGTTTCTACTCTCTCCAAGTTTGCTCAGAACCCTAGGGGTAAATGAAAACAGTGAAGAAAACTCGACTAACCATGAAGAAAATTCAGAATGTTGAGCCTGGGGTCGGTAGTAAACAGCTCAAGGATGAAAACTTGTAACTGCATGTGGTAGTGTGGCCGAGCGGTCTAAGGCGCTGGATTTAGGCTCCAGTCTCTTCGGGGGCGTGGGTTCGAATCCCATCACTGCCAACCGTGTTTTAGTCTAGCTGTAAATCCGAAGTAATAGAGAAATTCCGCTTAAATCCCAAGCGATCCTCTTTCTTCCAGCAAGAATTACCCCGGAACTTTGATCAGTACCCCCTCCCCGCCCCCCCGCTGCCCGAGAAATACCTATTACCGAATATCAAGTCGGGTTAGCTCGGATTCCTCCCGACATCCCGTGCCGAAACTAGCGGTATGCACCCGACTCGACTTTTCATTGTGTCCAAGTTTTTGTGTTCCCGCAATGGGGAATTCTTTCGGTCCTCCTCTTCTAAAACCCATGCTCACATTGAATCATTCTCATGACCTGGCTTAGGCACCATCCAGTAGGGAAGCCTTCCTAGAAAGTGCCCAGCAGCCTCCATCAGCCCGACGCCCACACTGGTTTAGGAGCTGCAGCTCTGTGATCGCGAAGTAACCTGCACAGACCCGATTTTGCTTTTAATCACATTACTTTTGTAATTGAATATGATGAATGAATGAAGGCAGAAAGCCACTTCCTACCAGGCTTCCAGATGTCACTCAGGAATGGGTGTGGAGTAGGGCAGGTAAACGGTTCTTTTGAATTTGACTTTGCAGGTGGGTTTGTGATTCCAAAACATTTCAAAGCTGATTCTTGGCTGACTCCGTGCGTCTCGCCCAGTGGGGTGTGCTGTGAATGCTGGCTTAGCCACTGCTCTGCCCCTTCCACAAGTGAATTCACTTATCTTGGAGACTGTCCAGGTCTCTGAGCAACCCAACTGCAATACCTGTGCAGAACCTAACTCAGTGTGGGAAAGAGGAGCGGGTAAATTCAGGGTCTATTTAGTGGTGCCCTATTAGAATGGTTGTCCCACCGCACTTCTCAGCCGAGTCAGCCCGTTACCCCACTGCAGTACTCACAGATTTGGCTGTACAGCTCTCTCAAGGAGGTACGAATTTCCCTGCAGTGCCTTGAGGAATGAATGAAAGGAACAGAGCAGTAGACTAGGACTCTGTGCAGGAACCAAGGTCTAGGGATTTTTTAATGACACTTTTTAATTCTGCTTTCCTTTTTATGTCTTTCCCCCTCCTCAATCAAAAGCTTCTTCTGTGTCCTCCCAGACCCACTCCCATTTCACTTTGATGACTCCCCCAGACCAGTTCCTTTCATGTTTTACCCACCTTAGGCCCCTGAGGTCTTTACAAAAACAATAAACAAAACAAACCTCTAAAGTCCATAGTTTACATTAGGGTTTATTCTTGGTGTTGCACATTCTATGGGTTTTGACAAATGTATAATTATATATATATCCACCATTAAAGTATCATACAGAATAGTTTCACTGCCTAAAAATCTTCAGTGCCTCACCAGTGCATCCCTCCCTCCCCTTTAACCTCTGACAAACACTGATCTTTTATCATCTCCATGTTGCCTTTTCCAGAATGTCATATATTTGGAATCATACAATATGTAGCCTTTTCAGACTGGCATCTTTCACTTAGTAACATTTAAAGTTCCTCCATATCATTTCATGGCTTGATATCTCATTTCTTCCTGGTGCTGAATAATATTCCATTGTATGGATGTACCACAGTTTATTTATCTATTTGCCTATTGAAGGATATCTTTACTGTTTCCCAGTTTTGGAAGTTATACATACATAAAGCTGCTATAAACATTCATGGGCAGGGTTTTGTGTGGACATAAGTTTTCACCTCATTTGAGTAAGTACCTAGGAATGTGATTCCTGGATTTTATGGTGAGAATATATTTAGTTTTGTAAAAAACTGCCAGAATGTCTTCCATAGTGGCACAGTGTATTTTTAAACTTCATTTTGTAAGGTTAAAACACTGTTTTTTAAAAAATTTAATTTATATATGTGACATATTTTGAAAAAAATACCTTAAAGTAAAAAGAACACAATCTACCCACAGATAAACATCTTTTGCCATATTTCCTCTTCTCCAAAAATGAATGATAAATTTCTAGAAGCAGGAAGAGAATATCTGATCAAACACAATATCTTTTTTTTTTAGGTATGCGGGCCTCTTGTTGTTGTGGCCTCTCCAGCTGCGGAGCACAGGCTCGGGACGCGCAGGCTCAGCAGCCATGGCTCACGGGCCCAGCCGCTCCGCGGCATGCGGGATCTTCGCGGACGGGGGAACGAACCCATGTCTCCTGCATCGGCAGGCGGACTCGCAACCGCTGCGCTACCAGAGAAGCCCCATCACACAACCTCTTTTTAAGGTTCCTGATTTATAATGCCCAACTATCCTCCAGAAAGTAGTGACATTCTACAAGAAAGTCCTCGTCACTGTATCCTGCCCAGTACTAAATAATAAACACTCTCTAATTTGGTGGTGCAGCAATATCCCCTAGTTTTAATTAGTATTTCTTCTTATTATTGAAGGAACATTTCCACATGCATATTTTGTCTTTTGCATTGCTTATTCTCTACACTGTTTGTTTACATTGCTTTGAAGAACAGATATTTCTACAGTATTTCTCTTTAAACCCTGAATTGCCCAGTATAAAATAAGTCACAGTAAGGGAAAAGTGTAGGGATGGGGTGGGGTTGAGGGATGTTACCCAATATTCAGTCAAGGCTAGCTGGTCTTCAAGATTAGGAGATAACATTCAAATCTAAAAGGGGAACTATTAATTCATATCTCCTCTGTAAATCGAATCACGTATACTGCATGATCACAAAGAGGACACACAAAATTGTTTCATAGTCGGCAAAAAGCTGTTCTTTTGTTGCCTGAAAACAGAGCTAAAGTAAATGTTTTACAGTCGTCGGTATAGGAGGATAAAACCTGGCACGCAGCAAAATTTCACATCCTTCCTTCGAGCCGGAATCGAACCAGCGACCTAAGGATGACAGAAGGTAGATTACCTCTACAGTCCTCCGCTGTACCAGCTGAGCTATCGAAGGGCACAGCCGTCAAAAGTTAGTGTCAATTATTGAGCATATAGTAACAGCCAGTGAGAGGTCTAGCTTCTTTGTATTTAAAGTTCGGGCTCAAGTTGGAGGTCAGGAAGTCTCCAGAGAGTTGAATCTCTGGTGAACCAAATCCAGGGAGCAGCCGGGGGCGGAAGGACGAGGAGTCTGAATCCGAGGAAGTAAGCGATAGGAACAGAACAGGAACCATCCGGATTGGGTGTATCTGCGTAGCTTCTGGACTAGGCTGTCCCAGAGTAATCTGCAAACCAGTTCTCCCTCCAGGAGCACAGGAAAAACTGGGGCGCCAGGCATATTGCAAGTGACGAAATGTGCAGGACGCCACGCTCCAGTGGCAGCAGCCGGGGGATCATGGCCATCAATAGGCCGAGGCTAATTAGCTCTTTTCCGTAAACACAGGTGTGTGTGGACTCCGCCAAGCCCTGGAGTGTTCTCGCAGAGACCTGAGTAATCTAGTTTCTCCACTACTTACTGAATGGTATAAACACCTGGCTTTCCCCCAGGATCATAGTGCCCCCAATCCTATAATCTTTTGTCCCAAATACTCAGGATCTGATTTTCCCTGAAACATCACACAGTGCTTGCTTGCTTTCAACAGTCAGTCGACACAAGAAAAGGAGAGAGCCACCCTCTTTGCAACAAAAGCACGCAGAGGCCCCAGCGAGAATTGAACTCACGGTCACTGGTTTACAGGATCAGTGCACTAACCCGTAAGCCTAGCCATGATCCTATGCCTTGTATTGAATTCCCTAAGTTTTAAAAGCTGCAGCCAAATGGCATATCTAAACAAAATTTAATAAATACTTAAAAATTAAAAGGAATTTCTTTTGAAGGAAGCGCTTCTTTATATATGAGGAAGAAACATGTTCTTGACTAGGCCCAAACGGGAATGTAATTCACTGGAAGAGCCCTGGTAGCACCTACAGTGCATGCTCCTCAGTCTCAGGCCTGACAAGTCACTGAACTTGGGCAACACCAGGGCCACGAGCGGAGCCGTGGGATAAAGTGGGGTAGGTGAGGGTGCCTTACCGAAGAAAAGGATGCGAGACATGGCATCACGTCACTGTCTCCCATCTGCTTGGATTCTTAAAGTAACTGCTCCAGCTCTCGTAGACTGAGATTAGGGTTTGTTTGTTTGCTTTTAAAAGGAAGCGGCCTTCTCGAAGCCCAGAACTTAGCCCTTGGACCCTCAGAATGGAGGGGGCCAGGGGCGAGGCAGTGAGGATGTGAAGGCATCCAGGTGTCCAGGCCGCCCCCTCCCACGACCTTTCAGCGGAGTCAGGTTCGGTCATAGTCAGTCTGGGCCTGAGATTCCTCCAGGTTTCCTGAAGCAGAAACTGGCTTTAGAAAAGGAGTAATCTTTCCCTCGGTCCTTTAACACTCTTTGCTAACAGCTCGGAGTCTGAACGGTAGCTGCTTCTCTCTCGGCCTCCAGGCTCTTCTAAATGCCCAACCTGAAGTCCAGAATCAGCAGAAAGTGGCGATACATTGGAGGGCTGGGAAGGGAGCGCTCCCCTTCTTTTCTCTCCCGTCTTAGCCCGCGCAGCAGTCTGGCGCCGATATTTAGCCATTCATTCAACTGTTATTTATCGAGTTTTTCCCCTACGCCAAGAATGGGCTCGGTGCACGGTGAACAGGTGTGACCAAGCGAAACAGGGTAGAACCCAAGAGCGTCGTTCCCCGAGCAGAAGGGATTGCGGCGTAAGGACAACGCTCTCCCTTCCCATTCCAACCACCACCTTCTAGGTGATAGAGAAGCGGGCGAGGGCAAGCTTCTCTAGAAGAGGATATTGGAAGTGGGCAACTCTCCCGGACGGTTGCCATGTTCTGTGCGCCCTTGAAGGGTGCCTCAAATCTAGACCTATAGTACAAAGTTCATTAAGTAAAGCTGAAAGGAAACAGCAAGAGCATGTTACAGGGTGTGAGATAGCAGGGCAGGCTAAGACAATGGTTCTAGGATTTGACCTCCGCAGGGGCGTGGTATCGAGTTCCTCCGCTGCCGCACCCTGGGGAGGAGGGTCTTTTGACGAAATCAACGTTTTGGGTTTTTCTTGTTGTTTTGGTTTCTTTCTTTCTTTCTTTCTTTCTTTTTTTTTTTTGTCCTTACTTGTCCTCCATCCCCAGACCACCTGCAATGGTGTTGGTCCTAACCCTGTAAGTACTCGGGCCCTCGTCAGAGGGTCCACAGGTGGACTAGCAGCTCAACCTGAGTCCCATACTGAACGTTCCTACCTCTGGAACGCTGTGGCTCAGTTTCCTCCGAATCTGCACGGTGACGCTCTTGGGGTCTGGAGAAAATCGCTGGACTTAGGAGAGGAATCAAAAACGGTCCTCAAATATTGTGATGCAACTAACAGAATGTATGAATATTCCTAAAGAGAAAGCGGTGTCTTCCCGGGTGGCTCGTTGGTCTAGTGGTATGATTCTCGCTTTGGGTGCGAGAGGTCCCGGGTTCAAATCCCGGACGAGCCCTACCTTTCCCCTTCTTTCTTCTCTCTTTTTCCCCCTCCCTCTTTAGAGCTAAATGAAGCCAACACCTCCCAGTCTAGATCCATCTAGGCGAAGTCCCTTTCAACCTCGACCTGATTCGAGATTAGCTTGTGAGCAAGTTGGCCACTTCTGTCGACAAATTCAGGGACAACGAAGATGCTACCGTGGGCCAAGGGCTTCGTTGTATAGATAGGGGCCCCTCGTCCCGCTATGACAGGCTTTTTTGACAGGAATATCTTGCTCAGGCAGGTCTCACGCCGGCACTTCGAGCGGAAAAAACTAGTGCACTTCTCACTAGGGCATTTCACATGGAAAAGAGTGGTACCTGGAGGTGTGTTGGGGTCTCAGCGCCATACAGAACCCTCTTCCTGAGGTCCTAGTCCGTCTACCCCAGAGTCGCAAGTGCTGTGTTAGTCTTCCTAATGCTAAATAGGGGCCCCGGGAACCCTCGGGCTCAAAGGGTGCAGATATTCATTCGGTCCAAAAGGAGTACAGTTGAATTATTTTCAGGCGTTACTTTCCAAAACGCAATATAACATAGTGACAGTCGTCTCGCCATTTCTGGCAAGAATCACCCGGCTCCTTAGTGCCCTTTGATAGCTCACTTGGAAAACCAGCAGGCTATGGTGTGAGGTGTCTACCTGTAACCTCAGAGTGTGGTTGATCCTGGTTTGTCGAAGTTGCCCAAACATAGAAACGACTGGTACGATAGGCCTTCAAACTTGCTAGTCTTCCTAAACTGCTTGTACAAGGGAATCTTTGACAGGATTTCTGTCTGACCTGATCATATTTGCCCTTTGCAAGGTTCGTCTCTTGGAAAAGGTATGTACTCAGGCAAGAATAAAGGGGTTTGTGATCGGTAATTGGAGGGAGGGAGAGAGAGGACATCCTGACTTCTAGGTTGGTTGTCTCCTGAGAAAGGTGTTATATTTAGCCTGGGCTTTGATGTATTTGCTGAATGATTACTGGTGGAGATGAACAGAAGGAAGTTGGATATAAAGTCCTGAGATTCAAGAGAAAGATCCAAACCAGAGAAAGGAATTTTAGGAATAAAAAACACAGGGCAGTGGTTAACCAGTGGTTAACACTGGTTTTGGAAAGAACCCACAGGGAAGAGCATTAATAGAGAGAGGAAGGATTTAAAGACAGGCCCTGGTGATCACTAGTGTTTAAAAATCTGATGGCTGATTTGCTAACTCAGGGGCTGTTGACAATCTTTACCAGTATTTAAAGCAGAAAGTTTAGGGAAGATGATAGCACTGGATGGGTTGAAGAATGAGGGGAAGGTGTGGAAACTAAGTAAATCATTCTTTTTAGGATCTTGACTGTGAAGGGGAGGACCTAGCCAGTTCACACGTCTGGCTCGGAGGTCTTAGGGTAGCCCCACAATTATTTTGTGGGGCCTTTCTTTCCCTGCCCTGAAACCTGAGCAGAGGTGTGTTGGGTTGCCAAGAGTGCACTCCTTGGCTTTGGTATGTTCTGACTCTTAAGGGATTTTATCACCAGCACAGATGAAAATGGCAGCATTACTCCTCCTGTCACCATGGTAAGAGACAGAAATACTGGCTACAATCAAGACAGAGGGAATTCTGCAGCACTTGAAAAAAAACCAAATTAAAGAATAGCTCATGGGGAACTTGTTGGAAGCTGAGAACTTGCTTGTTGGGGCTGAGAACTACCAGTTCATCCTCATTGACTGGGAATGTCAGGGGTCACAGAGAAGGTCTGGATCTGGGAAAACCTGCCAAAGTCCTTACTGTCAAAATCCTTTCTGTACTGTCAGATCTTGAAATGTTTCCTATATCTGCAATGCATTTAAAAAAAAAAAATAAGGGAACCCAAGGGAGATATCCATATGCAAAGTTTTGCATAATCATGGTTTTCCTGGAACAAGGATCTTTAAGGAGGGACTTGACTGTGTATAGCCACTGAACTTATCTGCTCCAAGGCCCACTCAGGAGCTCAGCCAGTAGAGTCAGGGCCTGTACAATCTTAGCTCGAGCTGCTAAACTGTCTTCCTCACCTCCTGAGCAATAACTATGGTACTTCTCAGCCAATGTGGGCCTTTAGTATGCTATTGTCAACCTGACCCCCTTTGAATTACACAAAAGTGTCCCCAGGAAATCACTATAGAGCATGACTGTTTGACACTTTTTCATCCCTTATGTCGTTTGTCCCTTCAAGAAACAAAAACGTAATGAGTCTTTGCTATGTTCTAGATTTCCAGGTACTCTTCTAGATGGCAAGGAAACAAACTCAGGTATGACCCAGTCTCTGTCTTCAAGGGGTTTGCAAAATAATGGGAAACAGGAGAAATGCTGCAGCTTATTAGTATTGCAAAAGAAATTATATCAATTAGGGTTCAATCAAAGAGGAACCATTCTAAGTGATGAAGAATAAGAGATTTATTATAATTCTGGGAATTGATGAAGAAGTTTATGTAAGGCCCTTGCCTCCATGTCTAGAGTTGGGCCTGAATCTCTGTAACTCAGCAGGATGAGCAGTTGAGAAGGACAAGTGGGCATGAAGTGAGGAGAATCAGTGCAAACCGACACCATGAAATCCACGAAGACAAACTGAAATCAAAAGGGCAGACTGGAACCTACAGCTGTCTCTCACTGTCTCCAACCTTGTTGATGTGGGAGACCTGCAGGAGAAGCTTGCTCCCTTCATTATGGAGATACCCATGTACTTGGCCTAGGAGTTGGAGGAGCTGAAGGAGGAGATTCATTTGTGCCAGAGGGGTTGTGGGTCCAACTGAAGCCCCATGCCAACAAGTGAACAAGCAGACCAGCATCAAAAAGTGCAAGGTGCAACAGAGCCTGGCATCCTATGCCAACCTTCAGAACACTAGAGCTGCTATGTGTGACATTTTCACCTTCCAAATCTCACTACAAATTTCACCATATCCATATAGAAAATTTAGATCCATACAGAAAAGAAAATTCTCGATAATGTAGTTCTAGCTTAGATAAACTGACACAGTGCAAAGTCAACTTTCTTGGGCGCCTTCTAAGTACCAGGCTCTGTTCTATGTGTTTGGAACACATTCTTATTTTCAATTTCCTCTTATTTTGTGATCTCTGGAAATAACCTTTTTTTCTTTGACAGCTTAGCTAATATTTAATGGCTTTATTAAAGAGGATACACCTGCAAAACAAAACAAAAATAAAACAAAGCACACACACAAAAAAAGAGCAATTGGAAACATAGAGACAAAATTAGGCAAGTGTGGTCCCAGGAAAAGCAAAGAATAAGACTGATTTAAATAAGAAGCCAAGATTATCTGTGCCAAGTACTGCTGAGATTAAAGTGAAGAGTAAAAAAAATATTTATGGCACAGAAATTTATAAAATAAGACTGAAAAAAATACATTCACAGATTGCTCCCTAGTACAATTTTTATTGTGATATTTCTATTCCTAATCACATTCACTTACCTAATATTTGCTCTTGTGCTTTATTAGTAAAATGCCATCTTGTTAGATCCACTTTAAAATTTTACAATAATCTTATTACATTTTTGACCCACAGTCAGAGAGAGAGAGAGAGAGAGAGAGAGAGAGAGAGAGAGAGAGTGAGAGACATCCCTATCTCCCCCACCCTCTCTGTCTCGCCCAAAAGAGTCTGTGAGTTCCTTGATGGTGGGGATCATGTATTTGTATCTCTGCATACCAACTTAGTTCCCAGAACATGGTACTCAATAAATTTTTACTGAATTAAATTGAGTCCAAAGTAATTTCCCACAATAAAATAATTTTGAAAATAGATGGTTTAACATTTTTTATTACTAAAATTTGGCGATGATTCCTTCCAGAAATGCTATAAACTGTTATATGAATTCCTCTCTTTGGCCAGTGTCTGGGATTCACTTCAGGTTTTTATGCTCCATGAAATTAGGTAGCTTTTAAGGCAATACTTCATCTGCCCTCTGGGGAACACTTCTAGATCACTCGAGAAGAATTCGTTTTCCCTCTTAAATGACTGATCCTTCCATTCCTTTAGTTCTCACTCAGAAATTTTTCAGGATAGAAATATTATGTGTTTGTGTGTATTATTAATGGAACCAGATAAAAGCATTACTATTTCCAGTGATCACTGAAGCTTTATGGCCATGTCGTTGCACGTTAATGCTCAGTTTTCCAAGGTTGCACCATTTTCTGGAGGTGCTGTCCATACTCTCTTTTTTTTTTTTAATATTGTCTCTATATATACAAACATACTTTAACATGGAATTAATTCCTGTTTAGTGAATGATAGCTTCCGAAAACTTCTCTAGCAAGAAAATACCAGACAGGGTAAATCAATTTGCACACGACCTCCAACGTTATTTTGTAAACCCCCTTATCATCCCCTACTTTTGAATTATTATTTGTCTCTTAATCTTCCCCTCTAAGGTCAAAGTTGCTTGAGGTTAGGAATCATTGCTTGTTCATCTTAGCATATATTAGTGTATCACAGTATCCAACAAAGATGCTTAAAAGACCTTTGTTGAATGACTGAATAAATAAATAAATAAATATTTGTCCAAGATTCCAGGGCCACCACAAATGGAAACCCCCGTTCCCTTTAAAATATACAATGAGGTAGATAAAACATAACACAAAGTCTAGTTCTTGGTATGTACAACAATAGTTGGTATTCATAATTTTTTGATATTAAAGGTCCTCATTCCAATCCCAATTTTGCTAAAAAGATGAATGAAGACAAGAGATATAAAAATGTAGAAAGATGGACAAATGAAAGAGACACAATCCAATGACAAAATGAGTGGTTATGTCTTTAATTCACTTTTATAATACAATGCAAATTAGAAAGCCACATTAAACGCTATTATTCATGAACTTTCTTTTTGTTCTGCTTGGAGATGCCCCAAAATGATGGTTTACTGAACCAGACATTAGGAGCCCAGCTAGCCACAGTGCCTGCTGGAGAAAAGAGACCCAAATGGTGAGGAGATAAAACTATAAGAAAGAGAGAAAATAATTCCTCAAAGACCCAAGGGAGATTGGCAATTCAACAGAAATTTCCCAGATTCCATGCCAGATAAATCGGAAAAGGAAGCTGACCCTCTATTCAACAAGGGATGAGTGGGAATCCTTCTGCCTTCATCTGTCACCCACTCCAGACCAGCAGCTGCAAAAGTACTGGGCAATACAGTGGGAATGAGAGAAAGGATGGAGTTAGACCAGCTGTGGAAGACCATAGCCGTGATCCATCTTCCTCCTGTATGTCACTCAAGGGAAACATTTATATCCCAAGTAATATAGATATTGTTTCTTCTCCCTGAAGACTTACACTGATATTGGGAATCCCTCCCCTGACTTCTGGTTTGGGAAGCGATAGTAGCCCCAAGGGTGGGATAAGATAGGAGAAGTTTCCCTGCTCTAGCTTCTACAGCTTCTCCCAGCCTTGGACCTTATCTTCTAGTAATAGTGTATGTGGTACACCCAAAACACTATTCAGAATTCTGTACCATTGTTCACATTTTCCCACTTGTGTCTACATTATGCCCCTGACTAAAGACTTGACTAACTCCTATTCATATTCTAAAACTCAGTTTACTCTGGCACATATCAACTTCTTTTCTGAGAGGCTTCCCCTACCCACTCCCCTCATCCCCACCCGCTGCCCACTCTCCAACTTGAACAATGGCGGGTTCTGCTGACCTCAGTCTCAATACCTAATTGGAACTCTGCTTTCTCATGTGTGTCTCATGCCAGAGTCGGAACTCTTAGGGCAGGAACTATATTTTGGTATAATATCAAAAACCAGTCACAGTTCCTGGCACACATTAGGTGGTCAATAAATGGCATGTGAACTAAACTGCTCTGATCTCCCAGACTTGAGGAGCAGCTGGTCTTGTGAGATGAACACCAGTTAAGTCTTGAGCTGAGAGGAAGAAGAGTAGTATTGTCTCTTGGTATCTGAATCGGATGGTTCCAGGACCCCTCAGGGATACCCCAAAAAGTCTATGGAGGCTGAAGTCCGTTGTATAGGATGGCAAAGTGTTTGAATATAGCCTACACACATCTCCCATATAGTTGACTCTTGAACAATGTGAGAGGGAGAGTTAGGGGTGCCAACCTCTGTGCAGTTGAAAACCCACTGCTATTTCTGCCTCAAAAACAAAGGAATTGATAAATCACTTACCCAACGGCAGAAAGCTGAAACAGTTTGTTTAGAATCAGGACTCAAATCTTTCTGATTTCTTTTGATTCCACATATTGTGATCTCTAAGAGAAAAGAAACTTTTCCCCATACCTTCTTAATTTAAAGATATGTAAAATGAAAATACAAGTACTATATTTATTGAAAAAAATCCACATGTAAGTGGACCCGTGCAGTTCAGACCTGTGTTGTTCAAGGGTCAATTGTACTTTAAGTCATTTCTAGATTACTTATGGTAACTAATACAATGTAAATGCTATGTAAATAGTTGTTGATGCAGCAAATTCAAGTTCTGCTTTTTGGAAATTTCTGGAAATTTTTTCCTGACTATTTTAAATCCACGTTTGGTTGAATCCCTGGATGCAGAACGCATGAATATGGAGGGTCGATTGTACAGAGGTCCCCCAAGACTCAGTTTGACTGAATTCCATTCTTCTGGACATACTCCTTTTTAGAGAAAAGAAAATACCTAACTGGAAGAATGAATGAGGCATGAGAAGTTTCATCACTTTAGATTCTGAGGAAGGAGTGCGAGCACAGACAGGTACACCTGGCTGAGCTAAGCCGAACAAAAATAAACTAGAAAATGAGGCTCTTGTTTGTTGAGCTACAGGGAGGAGAGTTCTAAGTGAAGAGAGACCCATGAAGTCTGAGCGCTAGTAAAGCACACTTTAAGACATACACGTTTTTAAAATTTAATTGAACCATAAAGCTTAAGGCTTTAACTATAAAGTATTTTTTAAAAAAATTAAAAAATATTTTAAAAATTGCATAGCCATCTGTCCAATTGACAATGGTTTTTGTATTCAGCTTATAATACTTTCAAACTGACTTGATCACAGGAATATCTTAGTTTTTGCATGAAATAGTTCATTTTAGAAGGCATTAAATTTACTTTAAAAATATAAAACATACTAAAATGACTCAAAAAAATACAACAATATATAGATTTTTAGAGTCCTAGTCCTCCTCCTCCTCTTCCACCCCATATCCCTTCCCTAATTAACCATTTTCGTTATTTTATTGCACATCCTTCCAGTGTCATTTTGTGTGTATGTAAGCAAATGTCAACATGCTTAGTTATTTACCTGTGACTTTCTTACACTGTTCTGCACCTTATTTCTTGCTTTTAAGATACCCTGGAAAAATTTCCCTGTCATTACATGGAGAACAGAGGAAAATATTTTAACTAAGGAGACTGCTAGCTTGATAACTCTGTTGAATTATGGGATTGCAACATTCTTGAATTATACTTCTACATTAATCATTGTTTGATATCACTTTGACTTTAGTGTTCCTCATCAGTAAAATTCCTATTGTGGTAGACATTGTATGAGAAATTTAATTATCATTTTGTAAGTAAAAATAATTTATAGCAAAATGATACAATACCTGGGATTTGCTTCAAAATAAAATGAGTGGATGTATAGATAAAATTAGCCTGGCCATGATTTGGAAATTCATAGAACTATGAGTTGGTTACACCATTATTCATTATACCATTCTATTTTTAGTGTATTTGACATTTTTCGTAATGAAAAAGCTTCAGAAATACGTAGTGACAATCAGGTATCTAGTTTTAAAAAACTCAAAGTTTTTAGAAATACAAGATGTCTGCAGTTAGAAATTAATGAATGTCAGAAATATTTCCCTAATGATGGCAACTTCATTTCCACAAAATTAGCCAGCCAAACCCTGGGGAATGTCAAATACCATGTGGGCTACTCAGAGCCAGGAAATGTAAAACTATAATGAACTTCAGCTCCAAGTGGAATTCAAACCTCTCAGTAACAACTTGCTTTTTGATCCAAAAGTAGTGGAGGCAATATAGAAACACATCTATTCACACAGAATCACAGTTCAGAATGGAGAGATAGGATTAAAATAATATATTGAGTACAGAAGCCTATCTTTTTCATTATTACAAAATTCCTTAAAATAAAGATTACTTTTTCTCTCCCTTGTTTTCTTCCCTTTTCATTTTTTAAAAGGGTAAGTAACTAACAACATAGGAAAACAAGACAGAGTGCCATTACCAAATTTTATATAAAAGGAACTTCCAGGAGAAAAAAAATAGCACATAAAATTGAATTAAAACGAACAGAGAACTGCAATGCAAATCTAAAATATGAACAGGAAATATTTATTCCATAGTCCTTAATTCATACATGTTAACTCACACCCATATATCACCTGGCCTTGAGTATAACCAGAATGTGAAAGAGAAGGATAAAATAGGACAAGTGACCTTAGAGGAAACAGTCACTTCAGGATTGGCTGAAGCCTATATTCTAGAACATAGAACTGAGAGATAAAATATATGAGAGAGATGTTAAGTGAAAAGGTAGACAAATATCTATGAAACAGAATAGAGTGTGCAGAAAGTGAGCCACATATTTATGGCAACTTGATTTTCAATAAGGGGAAAAGAAAATTCAGTGGAAAAAGTATAGTCTTTTCAACAAATATTACAAGAACATTTGGATATTCATATGATAAAATGGACTTTAAACCTTAGACCATATATAAAAATTGTCAAGATGAATCATAAACTTAAGTGTAAAACTAAAAATTTTAAACTTCTAAAAGCACAAAATAAGATATAATCTCTGTGACTTTGATTTAGGCAGATTTCATGGAAACCAAATCAAAAGCATCGTCCATAAAATAAAAATTGATAAATTGAACTTTATCAAAATTACAAGTTTTCTTTCTCAAATACTGTTAAGACAATGCAAAAACAAGTCATCCCCTGGGAAAAATATATTAAAATCACATATTTAATAAAGGACTTTAGACTATATTAAGAACTTTTAAAACTTGTTCATAAGAAAACCAACAACTAATTTTTTTAATTAAAAAAAGATTTGAGGGCTTCCCTGGTGGTGCAGTGGTTGAGAGTCTGCCTGCCAATGCAGGGGACACGGGTTCGTGCCCTGGTCCGGGAAGATCCCACATGTCGCGGAGCGGCTGGGCCCGTGAGCCGTGGCCGCTGAGCATGCTGCGTCCGCAGCCTGTGCTCCGCAACGGGAGAAGCCACAACAGTGAGAGGCCCGCGTACCGCAAAACAAACAAACAAACAAATTGTTGAAGTAGCAGGAATGACATTGCTTTAAAAACTGATGAAAGAAAAAGCATTTGAGATTGTTGTCAGTTGGTTTTCTTATTAATTTGTAGGCGTTCTTTATATATTTGGGATGTAAATCTTTTGCTGGATATACAAGTACATTCTCCCACTCTGTGGCAGGCCTCTTTACTCCTTTAATGGGATTTTTTAAATGAGAAGATCTTAATTTTAATGTAGCCCAATTTATCAATTTTATCCCTCTACATTTGTTTGTGTCTTGTTTAAGAAATGTTTGCCTAACTCAAGGTCATCAGGGTATTCTCTTATGTTTTTTTAAAGATGTTTTACTGTTTTACATTTCACAATTAGATTTACAACTTACAATTAGATTTATAATTCATCAGTGTTGTATGCAATATGTGATTTGAATCAAGATTCCTTTCCCTCCATTGTAGTAGCTAAATGATCCATTATTATTTATTGAAAAGACAATTATCTCCCTTGCAGTGTAATCTTTGTCACAAATCAGTGGCCAAGTTTGGGTCTATTTCTAGACTGCACTGTTCGGTTGGTATATTTGCCTGTCCTATATCATTACCATCCTAACTAAACTGTTGTGTCTTTATAAAGTTTCTTGGTACCTGGTATATTTAAGTCCTCTCTATTTGTCTTTTCCAAGAGTATATTAGCTGTTTTGACACTTTGCATGCCTTTATATGCTTTAGAATTGTCTTATCAAGTTTCCCTGCCCAATTACGGAATTTTGATTAGATTTTTAAGATCATAGATTATTTTGAGAAGATTTGATATTTTTACAATATTGAGTTGTTTAGTCTATAAATGGACTGTCTTTCCATTTATGTAACTTTTCTTTAATTCTCCAATAATATTTTGTATTTTGTGCCTTGAGATTTTGCATGTGTTTAAAGATATATTTCTAGGTATTTCATTGTTTGATGCTATTATAAAGGTAATCTTTTGAAAATTTAATATTCTAACTATTCTAGTTGATGATGGCATATAGAAATATAAGTAATCTTTGAATATTGACCTTTGATACTGCAAGTGTATTAAAATAACCTATTATCTCTAGTAATACAGCTGTAGATTTCTTTTTTTGGGGTGGGGGGGCTTTACACAGTGAATGTTTATTTCTCACTCATGTTATGGTCTCGTGGGCTGCAGCAATGGCTTAGAGATCCAGGGTCTTCAACATGAGGCTTGCACGTTCACCGAGGCATTCTAATCTTGTTTCAGTCTCAGACAGAAATCTAGCACCATTTCACCATTAAACACATTGTTAGATGCAACATACTATGAGACTTTTGTTTGTAAATGCACTTTATCAAACAAACTGCCTTCTGGTTTATTAATGACATTATCATGAGAGATACTGAATTTTATTAAATGAATTTTCTTCATCTATTAAAATAGTCTTCTTATTTTTTCCTTTGTTCTGTTAGTATGGTGAAGTACACTGATTCTTCTAATGTTAAATCAATGCTACTTTCATGCAATAGCTCCAATTTTGTCAGATATGTAATAAGTTTTATATATGGTTTATTTGATTTGCTAATGTTTTGTTTAGAATTTTTATAGCCATGTTCATGAATGAGATTGACCTGTAATAAATCTTTCTCTTAATATTCTTGTCTGCTTTTGTTATAAAATTCATACTGATTTTTTCATAAAATGAGTCATTTTCATATATGTGTGGATTTTCTAGTTATTATCCCTCTGGATTTTACCTCTCTTATATTTTGACTGAGTAAGTCTTGTCATCTTTTTTTCTCTCTCCAGTATCACGAAGCAGATGTTTTCATATATTGTTTCAACTTTCAGATTTCCTCAGTGATAAGGGTTAGTTTGAATATCTTACTATGTGATTCCCCAGAATCTTCTTCATCTGCTTTTCATCACAGAAAACCCTGGACTCTTTACATGGAATCTGTCACCTCTGGTTCTTACCTTAGAAGGAATTATGGACCTTTTTTTATCTTCCAATAAATCTTCCAATAAATCAGGTCTTTAGTCATTACTCCAGGATGTCCTTATTTATCAGAGCCTTCATCTTTCTGGAGCTGATGCCTCAGGCTAGTAAATAATTTAACATGCGCTAGATGTCTGTCTTGTGCAAGGTACTGTGAAAAGCAAGGTGCTGTTGGTACCAAAATAAATATGAGATTTCCCCAGATTTCAAGGAGCTCACTCCGAAAGAGGATATTAAATTATAATATCAGCATAGTATGATAGGCAGAAAGGTGAAAGTAATTAAGGAGTACCAAAGAGACAAAGAGGAAGAGGACAAAATTGAGACTTGAGGAGCTAGGAAAAGATTATGATAAAAGATGATCCTGAAATGAGTAAGAGAGAATGAGAAGGAATTTGATAAAAGGGGAGGCAGAGGGATCAAAGCAGAATGAGCATCTTGTTACCGTCCAGTGTTCATAAACCCAGGAAACGTGGCACATTTTGACTGAATCAAAGCGTTTGGGTGGAGGTGGGAATGGGGGGCATTGAACTGATTAAGCTGGTTACTTCAAATGTGATCCTTTCTGAGGCTCCAATATTTTTAGTAAAATACTAAGATGATAGGAAGAAAAAGCCACCAGTAAAAAGAGCAGCACTTCCCATCTTCTAGGGCAGTGTTGACCCCCGGTTGAGAATGGGTTGTGCTGCAGGACCTAGAGGCAGGAACTCATTTGCCCTCTTTGTGACTTGGATTCCTGCCCTATTACCTGGCATACAGTGAGAGACAGTGAAGTTGCAACAATGGGAAAACCAGGAGCTTGCCTAGTAAGATACTGCTTGTTTTTTAGGCTTTCATCCCAGGTGTGGCTTCTCAGACGTTGTTCTTCTGCCTTGTAAAAATAAAGGGGGTGCCTTCTGATCCTGAGGAAGATGAGTAACCTTGTTGTATCTTGTGGCTACCAACCTCAAGGACCCCACCCTCCCCTCTTTCAGAGAGTTTTATTTATCTACAATGTACTTAATGATTTTGGCTTGAGCATACTCTGATATTTAAATAAAGGGACTTTGCCACAAAATGCCCCAAGACATTTCAGTCTGTGTACAATATGGGACTGGCAGGCAAAATCCTTGAAAGGATTACACTTCTCATCTTCCATCTTGAAGAGACTGTGATATTTATCCACATTCCCTTACCCACTACTGATTGAAAAACTGTTCCATTTGAAGCCAGGTTTTATGTTTCTTGCTTATGGATTTTACATGCAAATGTCATTTTACCCGTCTTGGACCACATACTTCTTGATTACTTGTATTAGCATGAGTGTAGAGATGGAGGAGAGTGAAAATATTTTGGTTTCTAATTAATCTCACTATTGAAAGGTAAACATTTTCATGTATAGCCTATGTATAACTATTTAATTATTACTGAGTACGGCCTGCATAGAGGGTTTTATTGATCCAGGCATCATAGAGGCAAGACTTTCTGAGAAAGGCTACCTTGGTGGTAAACAGAAGTGATGTTGAGGTCTGAGAAAGAGAGTAGAAAATTTCAAGAGCTCCTGAATGGAAATTTCCCAATTCCCCATTCCTGACAAATCTGGAAAGGAGGTAAACCCTTATACAACGTAAGATTTTTCTCTCCTGGCATCAGCGATGTCTCTGCCTTCTCTGTCAGCTGATCTAAGCCAGGTAGTTGCAAAATGTATGTGTAGAGAAAATGACAGTAGGTGTGGGAATGGATGCAATGTAGGTGATTGTGGAAGTACAAGGACATGATGAACCTTTCTTCTGCTGGTCATTCTGGAAAAATAATAAACATATCATGTTAAAAAGCCACGGTGTCTTCTCCAAAAAGACTCACAAGGGATGTTGAGAAATCGTTCCCTTGCTTCTGGGGTGAGCAGCAACTGGAAATCAGGGGTATGATGAGATAAGTTAAAATTCCATGCACAATTATTTGTATCTTCATTTCCTGCTAGTCCTGGATTTCTCTGTATGCTCTAGTGATACCATATATAGTTACACAAAAAAATCAACACTCTTCAGGTTTCTGTTTCTTTTCTAATTGTTTCGGATCCGCTCCACTCACCTGATCACAGATCTACTACTCCTCTTCTAAAACTGAGCTGACTACAGTGCATTGCCTCTCCCATGAGATCTTCCATATTTTCTATTTTGCCCTCCACCCCAGCCTGAATTAAAACTTCCTAAGATTGATTTTAGTTTTAGATTTACATGGAATAGTCTATCTACCTCATTAGTAGTTTTCAGCACATTGTATTATAACTGCTTCCATCTCTGGGTAACCTACAGTCAGAAATATTTTAGGGCAAGACCTATATTTTAACCTCTACATCCCTGGCACAAGCACAATACATGGTATGTATTAGGTGCTTATTAAATGGTTTGTGAACAAAACATACCTGAATACCAATCCTAAAGAGTGGCAATTCTATTGAGTCAACACGACCTGGGTTGATGAGCTAAGAGGATGCAGGACTTACTAGTCCCCTTATTGATGCGTACATGCCTTCATTCATAATTCTAAGAACACATTCTTAGTAAATACATAATGGTGTAAGAGGTAGAATTACAGGATGTCCAAGAAAGGCCCAATTCCATCACTGGTCTCACTATGTTAATTTCTGCATATGGTGACATTCAAGGCTGGGGTCTCTGTGGATACAGAGCAGTAGAGTCTTCATATAGATCACCTGTCTGAGCTAAATAATATAAGCAGACTAGGAGATATCATTGCTCATAAAATAGCGAAAAATCTACATGAACGCCGGGAAATATTAACAAGACAAATAAACCTGAGGATTCTTAGCAGAAAAAAATCCAGAGATCAGATGGACAGACCACCTAAATAAGACACTGGGAGTAATAATTACCCATTAAACTACAGGGACCAAACAGCTGCATATTTCGGCTTAAATGTCATTTAAAAAGCAGTGAAGATTAGCAAATACATTCTCAAAAGGTAAATCCCTACAAATACCATGCTAAGAAGGCAACCATGGTAGTTTACTACATAGCTGGGTTTCTAAAAATTATAGTTCTCAGATAAAATTAAAAATACCAACAGAAAAAAAAAAAAACATTGAGGAAAACAGTCATATACATAAAACGACATGAAAAGTTTCACAGATGCATGCCAGAGTTATCCGTGGCCCGCCTAGTGGCTGGTATGGTTGCAGACATACAGGGCTTGCAGTAAACAGCTCCTCTGGGGCAACCTGTTTGACAGGGATCTGTCCATGATTAGAGAAGCTGTGGTATCAGATAGAGACAGTGCTGTCCTGGGCAGAAGGAGCAAAAGCAAGAGCTGTGGGTGAATAAAAGTATAAAGGGCTTTGGAGGTGGGGGGTCGGGGCTGGCTAATTGCGGCTACCCACTAAAGCAGGAGTAATGGGGGCTGGGCCGTCTTGCGTTGAAGGGCATGGGTCAATAGATTTCAAGAAGTAGGTGTGTTCCTTGGCGACAGCCCACAGGTGGCTGTGAGGGTGACTCCGGAAGGGTTTTCCTGGCTGAGTTCAGCTGCTGACTTGCTGCAAGGGCCAATTTGCAGGGCTGGGCGCCAGGGGGTGGTGGCGGCCTTCATGACGGGGCAAAAGCAACAGAGCACTTCCTTCGAGCCGGAATCGAACCAGCGACCTAAGGATGTCCACGTGTGTCAGGCCTACAGTCCTCCGCTCTACCAGCTGAGCTATCGAAGGGTGCACAGTGGCAAGTGCTGGGTCCTTCGTTTTTCCTGGAAACGACAGAGGCCAAGGCTCTGGAAGGCCCCGGGTGCAATATGCCCTAGGTTAGTTGGAAGCCCCTTGGCAGGGAGCCGTGCAACGCCGGGGATCCGTGGTGGCCAGGCATCCCGGGGAGGCGATTTTCAGAACGCCTGGGCCCGGGCCGCCACCTGTTGACTCATTTTCTCTCCCCTGGGCTCTTTCTACAGGGAGACACCAGGACGACAGCCCTCGGTGGCCAGAAAGCCAGTAAGAGGGTGAAGGGAGGGGGGGCGTTGGTGAAACCCAAACGGATGAGTGGGTCGGGTGGGGGCGGGCTTGCGGAGGGAAGCAGGAGAGAAGAATGCACCACCAGGCAGGCAGGGTCGCTGAAGGGCCCTCGAGGAGTTTTTGAGCTCGCCCCCACCCCGCCCCACCCAATCACATACACGCCCCCTGGTGCTGGGGCGTCATCATCCCCGCATTTAACCTCGACCCGACCCTGTTGCCCACCGTGAGCTGGGCTCGTTTTTCTGCGCAGTGAGACTTCATGGAAGTGAGGGAGAAAGGAGGTCCCCATAGGTACCCAGCCGTCTGGCCCGCTGCGACC
Organism: Leucopleurus acutus; assembly: GCF_964270905.1. Lineage (NCBI taxonomy): Eukaryota > Metazoa > Chordata > Mammalia > Artiodactyla > Delphinidae > Leucopleurus > Leucopleurus acutus. Next base: position 75,773,410 of record NC_139142.1, on the reverse strand, counting down.
CGTCTGGGGACGTGGCTCGCGTTCTCTGCCCACAGACCCGGATTCCTCTGGCAGAGGCGGGTGCTCCCTGAAGCAGCTCAAGATTCTGTGGGCTTCCTGGACAGGCAGAGCACACCGTTGTCCAGGTCGGACCTCGCGCCCTCGCTCCTCGTCTTTGACAAACGTTTCAGATCCCATCTGGTGCATGCCCACCACCTGACACCACTCGCTCACCCACCCAGCTCAGGTCGCACAGAAGTACGGCAAGCCACACCCAAGTCACCTGCCCTCCGATGCCTGTGTCGCCACCCCTGATCGGGAGACCAGCAGGTCTGCACCTGCGAGGATGAGGGCCATGTCTGCGGAGGTCCCCTACTGCCCGCTGTGAGGCCCCAGACAGGAGGAGGTGGCCGTGCTGGGGCTCACCGGGGTGTGTCCAAGTCACCAGAGTCCACCTTCCTCCAAACCTGGGAAACTTCTGTCCCTCTCTCAAGGATGAGGGCGAGAGAGAGAGAGAGAGAGAGAGAGAGCGAGAGAGAGAGAGAGAGAGAGAGAGACGAAGTTGGAGAGAGAGATGGATGGAGATACACAGAGACTGCAGTTGTTGGGCTAGACAGAAGAGAGAGGCCATGGACCATCGTAGGACTAGGCAAAGTAGGAAAGGGAAATTGAGTGGGAGGGTTTTCAAGAAGAATGCCTTGGTTGTCCGTGACCCATGTGATGGCCCGTGTGCTTGTTGGGCTCCAGGGCTCGCGGTGGGCAGCTCCTGTATGGCCACATGTTTGTCGGATCTGTCCACGTTGAGCAAAGTGGTGGTGGCAGAGGGAGCGCTGCTCTCCCTGAGGAGAGGTGCGAGAATAAAAGTGTTAAGGGCTTGGGAGGCTGACGGGCTGGCTGGTGGGGGCAGTCTGCTAAGGCAGGAGCAAGGGGATGTTGTGGACTGAGGGGCAGATGTCTGTGGACTTCAGGAAGAAGGGGTAAGTGGTTCTGGAAGGGCTTTGTTGGCTTTGTCCGGTGAGAATGAGGATGCTCTTGTAGTGCAAGGGGAAGGGCCAATTTGCCGGGCAGAAGCAGAGGGCGTGGCCCTCATGATGGGGCAAAAACGATTAAAGCACTTCCTTCGAGCCGGAATCGAACCAGCGACCTAAGGATGTCCACATGTCATCAAGTCTACAGTCCTCCGCTCTGCCAGCTGAGCTATCGAAGGGTGCACACCCATGTTTCCACTGACAAGCACTGGGTCCTTTCTTTTTGCAGGAATGGTGGAGACCAAGGAACTGGAGCCTCACCGTTCCTCAAAGAGGAGCACCGCCTCTAAGTGCCTCCCCCCATGCCCTCCATCCACCCCAAATCCCGCTCCCAGTTCTGTACCTCCCTCAGCTCGCCACTCACTCCAGACAGGGACCGTGGTGCCCACCTAAACCTAGTTTTACTTTTCCGCGCAGTGAGGGCACCTGGGAAGTGATGGAGAAAGGACGTCGGGCCAGGCCTGTCTGGGGACTTGGCTCGCGTTCTCTGCCCACAGACCCAGATTCCTCTGGCAGAGGCGGGTGCTCCCTGAAGCAGCTCAAGATTCTGTGGGCTTCCTGGACAGGCAGAGCACACCGTTGTCCAGGTCGGACCTCTCGCCCTCACTCCTCGTCTTTGACAAACGTTTCAGATCCCATCTGGTGCGTGCCCGCCACCTGACAACACTCGCTCACCCACCCAGCTCAGGTCGCACAGAAGTACGGCAAGCCACACCCAAGTCACCTGCCCTCCGATGCCTGTGTCGCCACCCCTGATCGGGAGACCAGCAGGTCTGCACCTGCGAGGATGAGGGCCATGTCTGCGGAGGTCCCCTACTGCCCGCTGTGAGGCCCCAGACAGGAGGAGGTGGCCGTGCTGGGGCTCACCGGGGTGTGTCCAAGTCTCCAGAGTCCACCTCCCAACCACGGGCACACCCTCCACCCCTGTTATATCCCCCAAACACCAAAGCTAGCTCCCCCAAACCTGGGAACCTCCAATTTCCATGGCGGGTGGAGGGCATGGGCACATCCAATGGAAGCCTTAGAATATCTCTTTGGTCCCTGTCCACTGGTCTCTGAAGATGGTGACATTCGAGGCTGGGGAATCTTTGTGGCCACAGAGCAGTAGGTTCCTCCTGAAGGGCTCCTGTGGGAAAGCAGTGGCACTGCCCCCTGGACCCTGGAAACTCCACAGCCCCAGGCTCAGCTCCTCTTGGTCACCAGTGGGGCAGCAGGGAAGATTGCTGCTGCAGAGGAGACCTGGAGATGAAGATATGCGGGAAACGCAGTCTGGATGCAGAGGCAGAACCCGAACCAAAAAAGGAGCTCGTGGCCGCAAGGGTCAGGGGAGGGCAGTGGCTGGGCCCCAGGGCCTGCAGAGAGCCACGCTCCCATCACCGTTCCTCTGACAGTGCTTTCCAACTGTATCTCCAGCCTTCGGGAGTTTCCCTCCCACAGGAGAGAAAAGGGCAAGGGCCACTCCTTGGCTTTCCTCCCTGCACCTACATGCCCTGACAACCCTCCCCCAACCAGCACCATCCCTGAAACCCGGCTCAGTGGCGGTGGAGGGAGGAGGGTGTGGAAGGCTGTAGCCTCAGTGGCCCAGCACTTAATTCAGCCAGCTGGTCAGAAGGCACATGCCAGTGGCCTGTGTCAGGAGGACAGTTGTTGTGCCCCTCCAGGATCACACATCCGGCCACCAAGCCCCAGTCCCGGGCCCTTTCTGCTCCCTGCCTTCAGCCACCATTTTCTGCCCCCCACCCCCGGCCTTTTCCTACTCTCAGGTCTCTTTCTCAGGTCTCAGCCTTTCCTTTTGCTCACAAACTCCCTTCCTCTCCCCATCTCCCCCTCTCCCTTGCAGTCGCTCTCCCTCGGTCTCTCTCTGTCTCTATCTTTATCTCAGTCTCTATTTCTCTGTCTCTCCATCAGAAGTAGCAGGGGAATTGGTACAGGGGTTTTTCCCACAATGGTACAGAGTGTGAGCAATCGTTGCTCTTGCAGAAGGAACTCAAACCTTCCTACGGCAGCAAGAACAGGTGTGAAATTTCGAGGAATTGGAAGTTTTCCCGTGGCCTCGGCCTTGTTCTCTGACTGACAGGAGACCTGAATGGGGCCTCTGAAGTTTTCATTGTGACGTCAAGCCTCCTCCCCTGTCCTGAGAGCCCTGGTGTCTTTTGCTCCTGCCAATGCCAGAGGCTCTTGGCGCAGGCGCACAATTGGCAATGGCTTGGCAAATCTCAGGGTGGCAGTCCTGTCCCACAGTATATAAAGCAAATGGTGAAGGGTTTCTGTCTCCCTAAGTTTATATATTTATGATCATTCAAGAGAGACACAGAAAGAGAGAACGAGTTCGAGAATGAGGGAGAGAGAGAGAGACAGTTGGAGAGAGGGATGGACAGAGATACACAGAGACTGCGGTTGGGCTAGACAGAAGAGAGAGGCCATGGAATAACGTAGGACTAGGCAGAGTAGGAAAGGGAAATTGAGTGGGAGCGTTTTCAAGAAGAATGCCTTGGTTGTCCGTGACCCATGTGATGGCCCGTGTGCTGGTCGGCCTCCAGGGCTCGCGGTGGGCAGCTCCTGTGTGGCCACATGTTTGTCGGATCTGTCCACGTTGAGCAAAGTGGTGGTGGCAGAGGGAGCGCTGCTCTCCCCGAGGAGAGGTCCGTGAATAAGAGTTTAAAGGACTTCGGAGGTTGAAGGGGCTGGTTGGTGGGGGCAGTCTGCTAAGGCTGCTAAGGGTGTTTTTGGCTGACTAGCATGTGTCTCTGGATTTTGGAAAAGGGACAAGTGGCTCCAGAAGGGCTTTGTCGGCTTTCTCCTGTGAGAATGAGGATGCTCTTGTAGTGCAAGGGGAAGGGCCAATTTGCAGGGTAGAGGCAAGGCTGCACTAGGCAGTGGTGGGCTTCATGATGGGGCAAAAGCATCAGGGGCATGTCCTTCGAGCCAGAATCGAACCAGCGACCTAAGGATATCCACATGTAGCAGGTCTACAGTCCTCCGCTCTACCAGCTGAGCTATCAAAGGGTCCACACTGGTAAGTGCTGAGTCCTTCCTTTTTGCAGAAATGACAAGAGGCCAACGCATTGAATGGTCCCAGGTACAACATGCTTTTGGTTGGTTGGAAGGCCCCTAGGAAAGGAGCGGTGCATATGCTGGCTCCGTGGTTGTCAGGCATCCTGGGGCGGCAATTTTCAGAATGCCTGGGACTGGACAGTCACCTGTTGACTCATTTCCTCTACCCACCCCCCACCCTGCCCTGTCCCTTTCTACACGGAGTGGGGGGATGACGCCCATCCCAGTCCAGAAAGCCGGCAAGAGAGTGAGGGGAAAGGGGACGTCGGGCAAACGGATGCGTGGGTTTGTTGGGGGCAGGCTTGCGGAGGATGGAGAGCAGAAGAACGCAGCCCACAGGGTCACAGAAGATCCCTTGAGGAGGAGCACAGCCTCTAAGCGCCTCCCCCCACCCCACCCATCCCACTCCAGCCCTCGGCCCCGGTTCTGTACTCCCGTCACCTCGCCACTTACTCAAGACCGAGGCCGAGGTGCCCACGTAGACCTAGTCTTACTTTTATGCGCAGTGAGGCTTCCTGGGATGTGATGGAGAAGGGATGTCGGGATGTCGGGCCAGGCAGGCCAGGGGTGGAGGGAAGACGGTGGGTGTCAACGATGACACCACGCCCATAGGTACCCATCGGCCTGGCCCTCTGTGGCCATCCTACGAACTTGGATCCCCTTTTCTGCCCACAGAGCAGAATTTTTTTCAGTAGCTGTTTCTCCAGCATCCATCTTCCACTCCCTGCACCCTTCAGTTCCCTTCCTTCAGCCTGCTTTGTTTTCCCCACCTCCTTCCTGCTACCAGGTGTATTTCTGATCCCTAAACCTGTGTTTTTCTCTCAAACTTTCCCCCTTCTTGTACATCTGTGTCTGTTTCTCACTTTCTATCTCTCAGGGTGTCTGGCTCTCTTTTTTGATTTTTTGGTCTGATTTTTCTCTGAAACTTTTTTTCACTGTTTCCTTCTTTGTTTGTATCTGTCTCTTTCTCTTGCTTTTTGTCTCTTTTTTTTTTCTGTCTCTCTATATTTCTACTTCTATATCTCTATGTCAGAATTTGCAGTGTATTTGTTCCTGATTCACCTAGTTTTGGCAGTCATTGCTCTTTCAGGTGGAACTAACATTTTCTGGGTGCAATGAGAGCAGTGTATAGGGCAATAGATATTATCTGAAGTGCAGGCTGAGAGAAGCCAGTGGGAAAATAAAGGGAGAGGTCCAGAGGTTTAAGAATAGTTATCCTGGATGTGTTTTTAATTATGTATGCTCAGATTCTCTTGGGCTTTTGCTGCAAGTTTCTTTTACTCTCCAGTTTTGAAGAAATCTTTAATGGCAATCAAAGAAATTTTGCTAGGATGAAACTTACGTATCCCTGGATTTAATTATTAATAAAGTACTACAATTGGCTCACCGATTGTAATAAAATGTATTATACCAATACAATTTGTCATTGGAAGGGAAAATAGTGGAAGGGGGCAGTGAGAACATATATATGAGAACATTCTTGACACTGTGCCCAATTTTCTTTTACAGAAAACTGCCTCTAAACAGAAACAGTATTAACTGAAAAATTAATAAATTGATTTTGTCCATGTATATTCATTCATGTGTATACAACTACTGGAAAGAATGTTCTTGGGTAAGCAATAAAGGATGGCATCTCGTGCACAGTTAGAGGGGATGGTCTTAGCTAGGATCTTGGATAGGTCATCCACAGTAACAGGAGGAAGAAAAGTACTCAGATGCCTGTAAATGGGTACCTTGTAGATGTTCTCCTGTGAATGCTTCTGTTTTCTTAGTGAAATAGAAAGCTGAGAGTAAGAATGTATGCTGAGGTATTGCTATTTTGAAGACACAAGAGAAGGGATGAAAGAGTAGAAGTGAAGGGACTGAGAAAAATTGTTATGCATGTGCACTTGAGATTATTGTCATGAATTTAAATTGAGACCATTTCAGCATCACTGGGTTTCTCTTCATTCTAGTTCAGCTAGGTGAGGGCACGTATTGAATGCTTACATTAAATAAAGATTGCTATTTTGTTAAGTGAGTTTTTCTAAGCAAAAGAGGGACGATCATATTCAGACCCCTAGATGAAGAATTTAGCCAGGAGCTTGAAACTTCTCTTGGTGATTCGTTTGAAGGACATGGGCCATCTTCACTCCTTCACCACCTCCTGAAGGTGCTCTCTCCTACTAAAGGTGACCTCTCCAAAGGCACACTAAGAAAGGGGCAACACTTTGATTCAACCTGGGTTGCAATGGACATCAAATTCCACCCATCCACTCTCTGGGACCCCCAAAATATGGGCAAAGATCCGAAGTACACTGTACTTACAGTTCAAGCTGTGAAAATATCTAATAGGAGTTCAGATTATGGGTTAAAACATTCTCGGGATCTTTGAGAGCAAACTGTAGGGGCAGTGAGCTAATTTTCCAAGTTAGTTGTCAAAGATGCTCGATTCAAGTCTGCAAGAAGTGAACCATCTCCATCATCCCCGGGGCATTGCCTTTTTGCTGAGTCACATCTCGGGACAGTCTCACTCAGACCCCCTCTGTCCTGACTTCCTGGCAGAGAAAGATGCAGAGGGAAGGGTAGGAGCTCCATCGGGAGATCAGAAATAGGGGTTGGGGGCTTCCCTGGTAGCGCAGTGGTTGAGAGTCTGCCTGCTGATGCAGGGGACACGGGTTCGTGCCCCGGTCCGGGAAAGTCCCACATGCCGCGGAGCGGCTGGGCCCGTGAGCCATGGCCGCTAAGCCTGCGCGTCCGGAGCCTGTGCTCCGCAACGGGAGAGGCCACAACGGTGAGAGGCCCGCGTACCGCAGAAAAAAAAAAAGAAAGAAAAAAAGAAATAGGGCTTGGGCGTGAGGAGGCAGAAACGTCCCAGAGCAAACATACCACTGGGGAGCTGAGGACCCGAGGGGCTGATTCTAAGGTCACTGATGTACTCCAGCAACCGTACAGACCCAAGGGTCTGCACCGGTGCTCTTGCCAAAGGAGTAACTCTTGAAGTTCGCTTATAGACTGCGCACGAAGCTTCTGTGAGTCTCCATTATGAGGAAAAAAATGTAAATAAAATAAATAAAAACAGACACCACTCCCTGTTTTCTCCAGCCTTTTATCTGTCTCCTGTTGCATGTGACAGCTTCCTCTTCTGGGGCTACACCTGTACTTAAAACTTCTCTTTCTTACCGAACCCTATCCTGCGGATGAACTTCATCCTTTAAGACTTATCAAAATTATCAAAACTTACTACCTGGCAAAACTTTCTCAAGCCCTATCTGGCCAGAAAACAGGAACCCACTTGCCTTAAATAGTCTGACCTGAACCTCACTCTGGTACACTCAGTCACTCGTCTCAGCCCCAAACCGAGGACTAGATTACTATTCCCATCTTAGACCTCGGTTGTGCAACTGGCAAAGCTGTGGCTTAGCGGTGGTGGGATTCGAACGCCCTACCCAAAGAGACTGAGGCCTCATTCCAGTGCCTTAGACCGCTGGGCCACACTACTTGGTGTTATGTGATATTGCCTATTCTTTCCCATATTACCTACTTTCTTTTATATTTCAGATGTGCTCTATACAATGTGTTCTCGAAGTCCTAACTTGATACCTCAAGAGCAAGTGGAGGAAGGGTTCAGGGAACAGCGGAGGCTTATCACAAAAACTTACTTTCCTCATCGGCTCTGAAGTTTTCATCTTCCACCCAAGTGCTTAAATGGGAAGACCTTAGTGGATGAACAATGAGTGAATTGAGTCTGTGCCACACAACTAGGCCGTGGGCCTTCTGTAGGTGTTACTATGTTTTATTCTTTTAGGCTTCCTCTCAGTCTCGCCACAAATTTCTTAGGAAAACAGACGAAGGCTGACGCTAATTAAAGCCACAAAAATCCTATCTTCGAAGGAGCATGACTTATCAAATGGCGTTTTAAAGCATTTGCAAATCCTTGAGCACGTACTTAAAGCTGGAATCTAACCAACAACCTAAAGATGCCAACGGAGCTCTACAGCGCCGCCCCCCTCCCCCATTTTACCAGCTGAGGCATCAAAGAATGCAAACATGTGGCTCTGCTGAATTATTTCTTCAGAGAAGGAGCAGCCTCTCACATGGTTTTATACTCTATTCCCAAGACACCTGGAGATGTCTTCTGCTCTCATAGCAGTTGCTCACGTCTTTGGAATTTGACGGTTTTAGGACCTTAGGCGTCGCCCAGGTCGCCATGTTGACATCTCTGCGTTACAGATCCACCCTCTTGTTGCTCCGGAACTTGTGCCGGGGGTGGGGTGGTGGGAAATGTCTTTGTGAGCAGAAAGCAGCGCTCAAGTTCCCTGTTGACAAACTCTGCTCCCCTGGTGGAACCGTCAACGCACCGCGGAGAGCTCTGCCCAGGGCTCCGGAAGGATCTCCGTCTCTAGGCCTCCCTCCTAGCCCAAGGACACAACGTGCTCATTTCTCCGAGAAAAACGTTTTGTTTTGTTTTTTCACAACTCACACACACACACACACACACACACTGTATTTTATTTTTACAAGAGATAAATAAACTGACACCAAGCATTGTAAATGGATGACCACAACAAAAGCAACAATGATTGCAATTACCAAACACGAAACACACTCATACTATGTCATAATATTGACATTCAGTCCAGTAATCCTCCACTGTAACAGCTCCTTTACTTTGCAGTGAAAATTGATTTGTATACATTTTGCCTCGGAGTCCTTGTGGGATTTTTTTTTTTATTCAAACGGAAAGTCACAAAAATTATAATCATCCTCATCAGCTCACTCAGTCCCATGTAATTTATTTTTTTTTTATCTTGATCTTTTGTTAGCACTTTTATGAATTCATCAGTTTTCCATTAGAGTTCTGAAAATGCTTATTCATTCAGTTCAGCAGTATAGTCAGTTACCAGAAACCTGAACTTGTCAGAGTCTTTTCCATGAATTCCTTGAAGATGAAACCCTTTTATAGAAAAACGTTTTGGTGATAGAAGTCCTGCAGCTCCACAGAGGCCTGACTGGGGCTTCCGATCCTGACAGCTGTCCCCTCCCACCAGGCAGTTTTTACTATCACAGAATATTCTGTCCACATGCACAGATCACCTTCATTTAATGGCTGACGCCATTTTTTCAGAAGATCATTCAGGGCCCTTCAGGTTTTTAACCTGGCACATCACATCCAAAATAATTAAATTCCTAAAGCAGTAGTCCTCAACCCTGGCTGTACAGGAACTTAAAAACATTCTGATGTGGAGGCCACACCCTAGACCAATTACATCAGGATCTCTGTGGGTGGTATCCAAGCATCAGCGTTTTGTAAAGTTTCCCAAGTGCAGCCAACATTTAAAAAAAAAAAAACGTGCAGTGCAGGAGGATATTCCAACAAGACTGTTCTATTCCTTTTAAGGAAATCTCACTTGTCCTGCCCGTCAAGTCAAAACCTGCTTGGCCCGCAGCTCTTTCTCTGGACACCTCCTGGGACACAGCCAAGAAATGTCATTGCTGGGTTCAATGCTTGGATGGCAGCCGCCAAATGCCCCCTGGCTACTGTTGTCAGATTATGGAAAAGATAGTGTCCTCTACATCTTACCAGTTACTAGACTCTCAATAAAAACAAGGTAAGGTTGTTATAGATTACAACGAGGAACCACATATAAGAAGGGCTCTTCCCCAGTCCCTCTAAATTCCTGTCTTTCAGTCCCGTTCTTTGACACGTCTCAGGATGATCTAGGGCTTCTAACTCCCTTATTCCCACTCACACACTTGAAGTGAGCTCTGGACTTAAAGCCTTAGTACTAGGAGCAAATATATCCCCGAAATGACACCTGAGAATAGGTTTTCCGGTTCATGGTTGCGCGGATCCTAAATCGTTCATTTAATCGTCAGAGGCTGTCCTAATCAACATAGTCTAAAAGTACTGGCTTCTCTTTGACCTTTGACACGGCTTATAGAAGAGATGAGACAGAGATGTTGCTCCCGGAGCCATTGCGCTCTTCCCAAAGCTGCTGCCCAGGAACTGGGGAGAATGTTCGGGGGCGGGGAACCTTGGAGGAGGGTCTGGCACCAGTCTCAGAGCCATCCGCACCAACACTGGAGATTTTCTAGGTTAGGAGAGACATAGAGGTTGAAGTGGGTACTGTGCCTCCGCGGTCCCCAACCTTTCTGGCACTAGGGACCGGCTTCGGGAAAGACAATTTTGCCACGGCGGGGGTTTGGGGGATGCTTCAGGCGATAATGGGGACGCACAGATGAAGCTTTCCTCGCCCGCGGCTCACCTCCTGCTGTGTGGCCCGGGTCCTAACAGGCCGCGGACCCGTCTACAGCTGGGTGCTGGGGACCCCTGTTGTACAGGACAAATCACGTGTGAGGGAGTGGCGGCGCGGTGTATCGGGGGCTTTGTCCAGACTTAGCTGCGCAGGCGGCATTCACACAGACTGTGTTCCTGCTTCGTCTGGGGACTTGTCTTCTGGTGTGATAGCCCCCGGAGAGCGAGTTGCAATTACCTGAACCTCGGGACAAGTATCTCCTACTTCTTCCTTCTGCCAGTGTTGTTGGCTGTCGATCAACAAAATGTGTCTCTCTTAGAAGAATACAATAAGGAGACGCTGTAACTCAAAGGTTAGTGCACCAGGCAGGAGCTAAGATGTGAAGTCCCCATGGGGCCCTAGCTGTTGCACTTTTTATACTCTCCGATGTATTTACCAGACCAAGAAAACTTCACTGGTGAATTTTAACAAACATTTCAGGGAGAAATAATGCCATTTATACACAACTTCTTCCAGAAAAATTAAAGGGGAGGTAATAATTCCCAACTCTTTCTATGAGGCCAGCATGTTTTTGGCATCAAAACCAAAGACACTACATAAAAAAGAAAACTACAGACCAATATGTCTCAAGAACATAGAAGCAAAGGAACTTAGCAATACTTTAGCAAGTTGAATCAATGGTATATAAAATAATAATACATCAAGATTAAAGTAAAGTGGGGGCTTCCCTAGTGGCGCAGTGGTTGAGAGTCCGCCTGCCGATGCAGGGCACAGAGGTTCGTGCCCCGGTCCGGGAAGATCCCACATGTCGCGGAGCAGCTAGGCCTGTGAGCCATGGCCGCTGACCCTGCGCATCCGGAGCCTGTGCTCCGCAACGGGAGAGGCCAAAAAAAAAAGTAAAGTGAGTTTTATCCCTGAAAAGCAAAGTTGGTTGAATATTCAAAGTCAGTTAATGTAAGTCATCATAGTAACAGATTAAAAAAAGAAAAATCAGAGGATCTTACCAAAAGATGCAAAGCATTTGACAAAGTATACATTCATTCTTGACACAAACCCTCAGCAAATAAGGAAAAGAAGGGAACTTCTTCAATATGATAAAGGACGTCTATGAAAAACTTCCAACCAACATCAACTTAATGATAAAAGACTGAATGTTTCCCCTGTAGATAAGGGGCAAACAAGGACACCTGTTTTCATCACTTGTATTCAACATTGTACTAGAGATTTTTGCCCAATAAATAAATTAAAAAAAAAATTGAAATAGAAGGCATCCAGCATCTGTGTTTAAACAAAGAAGTAAAGCTGAAATTCTTTTCCAAGAAAACATGAAAGCCTGGGGCATGTGGGAGCTGCCTGGCTGCCTGGACAGCACGTAGGAGCGTGAGGGGATTCGCGGAGTTTCAGGGTGCTGCCCCGATGGTAGATTACCTCCCAGGCCTCCCTTTCCCTCAATGGTGAGCTTATTGGGATGGTATGCTGGGAATCTCCTGAGTCTGCCCAGTGTCTGTGCCCTTCCCTGGCCAGCCCGAATGGCAAGATTGTGCTTTGGCGGAAACACAAGAGGAAGAGCAGACAGCACCAGCGGTTCATGGCCCAGAAGGCCTTGCTGCAGGAGCAGGGGCTGCTGAGCACATCCCCAGAGCCGGGGTCCTCCCCACCACCCACGCTGTTGGAGGCACCACCAGGCAAGGAAGCCACCAGCAGTATGAGGGAGTGTGTCCAAGGGCTGAATCTGGAGGTGCCCCATGCAACAGAAAGCCCACACCCCGGGAATCTGCTGGGCCCTTGCCCAGCAAGTATGTGGCTATCGACTGTGAGATGGTGGGCACAGAACCCCGAACGTGGGTGAGTGAGCTGGCCCGCTGCTCTGTGGTGAGTTAGCACGGCGAGGTCCTCTTCAGCAAGTACGTCTGGACGGAGATGCCCATCATGGACTACTGCAGTCTCTGGAGCGCCATCACTGGGCAGCACATGTGCAAGGCTATCTCTTTCCAGGTGGCCCAGAAAGAGATCCTGAAGCTCCTGAAGGGCAAGGTGCTGGGAGGCACGTGCTGCACAGTGACTTCCAGGTCTTTCCTCAAGTACGTCTACCCTCGGGGCCAAACTCCGGATACCACTTCTGTCTCCAACCTCCTCAGCTAGTCCAGCCTCAACATCCAGACCCAGGTCTCTCTTAAGGACCTGACCCTGCAACTACTGCACAAGAAAATCCAGGTGGGTCAGCAGGGGCACTCCTCAGTGGAAGATGCCAGGACAGCCATGGAGCTCTGTGACTGAGCAGGACCCTATGGGGCCTTCCCGGGACAGGCCCTTCCCCTCATCCTCTGCTTTAGCTCCTCTCTGAAGTACCTAGATAACAGTATTTGATGCACATTTCCAGAGTTGGTTTACAGAAGTGAAAACCCCTCACCAAATGGAAGATGTTAACTACTTGATGACCATGAGCACACAGCCCCAGGCCTCCTGGAGCCTAAGGACTGATAGTGTTAACCCCTGTGACACCACCCTGTTACCTCACCATCGGCCAATCAGAGAACTGTGCATGAGCTGATCACATACCCTGAGGACCCTCCCCCCTCACCTGGCCTTTAAAAATGCTTTGCCGAAACCCTTCGGGGAGCTCGGGGTTTGGGGGCCTGAACCAACTGTCTCCTTGCGTGGCCCTGCAATAAACCCACGCACATATGGTCACCTTATCTTTGATAAAGGAGGCAGGAATGTACAGTGGAGAAAGGACAGCCTCTTCAATAAGTGGTGCTGGGAAAACTGGACAGGTACATGTAAAAGTATGAGATTAGATCACTCCCTAACACCATACACAAAAATAAGCTCAAAATGGATTAAAGACCTAAATGTAAGGCCAGAAACTATCAAACTCTTAGAGGAAAACATAGGCAGAACACTCTATGACATAAATCACAGCAAGATCCTTTTTGACCCACCTCCTAGGGAAATGGAAATAAAAACAAAAATAAACAAATGGGACCTAATGAAACTGCAAAGATTTTGCACAGCAAAGGAAACCATAAACAAGACCAAAAGACAACCCTCAGAATGGGAGAAAATATTTGCAAATGAAGCAACTGACAAAGGATTAATCTCCAAAATTTACTACCAGCTCATGCAGCTCAATAACAAAAAAACAAACAACCCAATCCAAAAATGGGCAGAAGACCTAAATAGACATTTCTCCAAAGAAGATATACAGACTGCCAACAAACACATGAAAGGATGCTCAACATCACTAATCATTAGAGAAATGCAAATCAAAACTACAATGAGATATCATCTCACACCAGTCAGAATGGCCGTCATCAAAAAATCTAGAAACAATAAATGCTGGAGAAGGTGTGGAGAAAAGGGAACACTCTTGCACTGCTGGTGGGAATGTGAATTGGTACAGCCACTATGGAGAACAGTATGGAGGTTCCGTAAAAAACTACAAATAGAACTACCATATGACCCAGCAATCCCACTACTGGGCATATACCCTGAGAAAACCATAATTCAAAAAGAGTCATGTACTAAAATGTTCATTGCAGCTCTATTTACAATAGCCTGGAGATGGAAACAACCTAAGTGTCCATCATTGGATGAATGGATAAAGAAGATGTGGCACATATATACAATGGAATGTTACTCAGCCATAAAAAGAAACAAAATTGAGCTATTTGTAATGAGGTGGATGGACCTAGAGTCTATCATACAGAGTGAAGTAAGTCAGAAAGAGAAAGACAAATACCTTATGGTAACACATATATATGGAATTTAAGAAAAAAAAAGATGTCATGAAGAACCTAGGAGTAAGACGTACTAGAGAATGGACTTGAGGATATGGGGAGGGGGAAGGGTAAGCTGTGACAAAGTGAGAGAGTGGCATGGACATATATACACTACCAAACGTAAAATAGATAGCTAGTGGGAAGCAACCGCATAGCACAGGGAGATCAGCTCGGTGCTTTGTGACCACCTAGAGGGGTGGGATAGGGAGGGAGGGAGGGAGATGCAAGAGGGAAGAGATATGGGAACATATGTATATGTGTAACTGATTCACTTCGTTATAAAGCAGAAACTAACACACTATTGTAAAGCAATTATACTCAATAAAGATGTAAAAAAAAATTTTTTTTTTTAAATTAAGATTAAAAAACCTTTCTCTGCTCCAAACTGTGACGTTTTGGTTTGTTTGGTCTCACTGTTCATCGTTGGGCACAGGAACTTGGGCTAACAGCTCTACCAGCTGGTGGAGGTGCAGTGGGAACAGCAGGAGGCCAGCAGCTTCTGGACCCACCCTGAGGACAAAGAGCCTGAGAGCAGCACGGACATGGAACAGTGTATGGAGGACCAGTACTGGCCTGAGGACCTGGCCCAGGGCACCAGCAGAGGAACGGAGGAGGCGCAAGGCAGAAGGGAGTGAGGAAGGAGAGGCTCCCTTGGGGAGAAGAGACCAGGAGAGTGGCTGGGGCAGGATGCTGCCAGCTGCCCCCAGGGTCTAAAGAGTTGGGACCATCTATCTGTACTCTGAGCTCCCTCTGCCCACAGCACAGCCCTCTGAGCTCCAGGGCTGTTGACAGACCTTTCTCCCCAAATCCTGTGGCTTTGCTAACGGCACTTTATAGATATGATGAAAATGTCCCGTGGGCTAGCTGCTAGAGCCCAGCAGGAGTAGGGAATGTACCAACAGATGGTCCCAGGCTGTCACTCTAAATGTCTCCCTCCCTGGGGAGGTGGGTAGGGGTGGCAATATCTAAGAGTCTTCTTATCTCCACTCAGTGACCTGGGGTAAAGTTCTCATCCTGTTGTCGCCGTCTGCCTCTTCCTTCAGAGTCATTTTCCAGAGAATAAATATGCTCTGAAGCTATAGAGTTAAGGCCACTCAAGGGTCATTTTATCCCTTTCTCTCAGAACTGGAACTCTGGCTGTAGCCATTGTAGGGACTGCTAGGCTACAATGGAATAGCAGAGCCTACAGGCTCATGGGAAGCTGGGTCCTCCCATGGTGCCACCAGAAGTCACCAGGCCCTATTCTGGGAGGAGTGAGAGCAGATAAGCTTTGGGTGGAGACTGGCATATTTATTTTGACCTGAATCAGGCATTCCTCCTGCGCACCCAGCACTAGGCTCTCTTAAGCAAACGCCTGAGAAACAAGACAGCAATTTGAATTCTGGGACCCCTGTGCAGAATTGCCCACGATGACCTTTGCTTATTGAAAGCAAGGCCACATGTCTGTAGGGGAGCAGAGTGCCCGTCTACTGGGGCTGGGTCAGGCATTAACAGCTGTGCAGTTTTGCCTGCACTCAGGTGGGTGCCCCCAATCACTGCAGTGGCTGGGTTTTCTCCAAATTTCTAAAAGTGTTCTCTGTCAGAATTCATCCCCTACCCCTCTTTCCTAAGGGGCAGTTTTGGGGTATGAGGTAACGAAGAGCTCAGGTCACACAGAACCTGAGCCCCATCTTAAGAGCTCTGAGACTTAGGCAAGTATGTGACTTCATTCTTGAGTCTCTTCCCTCATCTGTAAAGTGGAGATAATGACACAACGACCTCACGAGGCTGTTTCGAAGATGAAGTACTAAGTGCTTGGCACAGTGCCTGGTACATAGTGAGCCGAGGGTGAAACCGAGTGAGGCCCTGTGGGGCTCCCGGGCACGGAGGCCTTTTTCGTCCCCTGTTTCTTGTAGGCAAGACTCCAGCCTCCAGGACCTTCCCTGAGTTCCAAAGGGCAGATTCAAACAGTTGCTAATTAACTGTTGCCAGGAAACCACCTGAAGCCAAATTAAAGGACCAGAGGAGCTCATCCAGATTAGGGGACCGACCACCTGAGACAAGATGAAGGGAGCGCAGGCCCTGCTCACCCCTGACCTTGTCAGAGACCCCACCCTTGAACAGTTGCTGTAAAACTTCTCCTCCAATCCTCCCGGGTTAGGACACATAGTTTTCAAGGACAGGAGCCCACTGTGTCCCCCTTTGCCTGGCAAATTGATAAAGCTATCCTTCTCTACTTCACCCAATACTCTGTCTCCAAGATTTGATTCGGCACCGGTGTACAGAGGCCGAGTTTTCGGTAGCAAGGTCAGTGAGAGCAGCTGTTTTTTCTTTAAGGATTAGTGTTGGACTCTTCTGGATAACACCTGAACTTGCCCTCGGGTTGTGTGGCTTTGGCCTAGACAGAACTCTTCTAGCATGTGGGGCACGGACCTCTGAGGACAACGTGCGGGGTTCCGGGCTCTCACTGTTCCTGTGCTGCATGGATTTCCAGTCAGTCTGAGCAAAGCGGCAGGGCCAGGAAGGGAGAGACACTACTGAAGGCGCACACCTGCGAACTCAGGACCACAGTTCTGGGAGCTGGCTGAGTCACTGACCGCTGCTGGCCTGGCTCCAGGACTTTGTTCTATATTCCTTGAAAATCTGTAGCTGACAGCACACTCACAGCTGAGCAGTAGCTTCAGTTCTTTCGTCTACGGGTTGATGGAAGATGGAGCTGTTAGCAGTGGGGAAATGTACTGGGTTTAAAATGTTCTGGAATAAAATTCAATTGGAAAAGTGGAAAAAAGACATGAAAGCCTATGTAAAAATCCTATGGGATCTACAGAAAGCTATAACTACTAATTGAATCTAGAAAAGCTGTAGAATACAAGATTAATATTGAAATTAATTGTATATATTACTGTTTATACTATATATACATATATAGAGAGTGTATACCATATATATGTGTGTGTGTATATATATATATATATATACACACACACACATATATATATATAGTATCTAGCAATGAACAATCAGAAATCAATTTTGGGGCTTCCCTGGTGGCGCAATGGTTACGTAATCCACCTGCCAATGCAGGGGACACGGGTCCAAATCCTGATCCATGAAGATCCCACATGCTGTGGAAAACTAAGCCCGTGTGCCACAACTACTGAGCCTGCGGTCTAGAGCCCACAAGCCACTACTACTGAGCCTGCGTGCCACAACTACTGAAATCCGTGTGTCTAGAGCCCATGCTCCACAACAAGAGAAGCCACCACAATGAGAAGTCCGCACACTGCAAAGAAGAGTAGCCCCTACTCGCCACAACTAGAGAAAGCCCACACGCAGCAACAAAGACCCAACACAGCCAAAAATAAATAAATAAAATAAATAAATTTATTTTTTAAAAAAAGAAATTGATTTTGGATTATTTTAAAAAGCAATCCAGGGGCTTCCCTGGTGGCGCAGTGGTTGAGAGTCCGCCTGCCGATGCAGGGGACACGGGTTCGTGCCCCGGTCCGGGAAGGTCCCACATGCCGCGGAGCGGCTGGGCCTGTGAACCATGGGCGCTGGGCCTGCGTGTCCGGAGCCTGTGGTCTGCAACAGGAGAGGCCACAGCAGTAAGAGGCCCGCGTACCACAAAAAAAAGCAATCGAATTTACTATAGTATCATTAAATATGAAATACTTAGCATTAAAACATGTACACTTGTACACAGAAAAAAAAATGCTGAGAGAAATGAAAGAAAACCTAAATACAAGGAGAAACATTTTGTGTTTGTGAATGAGAAGACAATACTGTTACGATATCAATTATCCCTAAATTGATTTATGGGTTCAATGTAATCCAAATCAAAATAACAACAGGTTTTTTTCCCAGAAAATGACCAGCTGATTCCAAAATTCATATGAAAATCCAAAGACATAGCATGCTCCAGACAACAAAAGAAGAACAAAGTTGGAGGACTCACTGCGCCTGGCCTCAAGACTTAGAAATCTGCTACAATCAAGACTGTAGTATTGGCATTAAGATACAAAAATAGATCTATGGAACAGGAGTGCAGAGGTAGAACCACACATGTATTATCAACTAATTTTTGACAAAATTTCAAAGGCAAGTCAGTAGAGAAAAGTAGTCTTTTCAACAAATGATGCTTTAAAAGAACCCACAATTTTGATCCCTACTTCACACTGAATGAAAACTTAACTCCAAATGCATGAAAAATCAAAACTATACAATATTTAGAATAAAATCTTTGTCAACGTGTGTTGGGGGAAGATTTCTTAGATGCAACATTAAAAGCATGACCCATCAAAGAAAAATTAAGTACAGTGATTAATGGTACTTCCTAAAATTAAGAACCCCTGCCCTTCAAAAGACACCGTGAAGAGATCGAGAAGACAAACCAGACACTGGAGCTAATACTGTAGTTGCACCCTCAGGTCTTTAGGGAGGATTTTGCCCCGTAGGGGACAGTTGACAATGTCTGGAGACATTTTCGTTTGTCAAAACTGGGACAGTACTACTGGTGTCTAGTGGGTAAAGGCCAGGGATGCTGCTAGACATTCTATAATACATATGACAGGCCCCCACTACAAAGAATTATCCGAAATGTCACTATGGTAGAGGCTGACTAAAGTAATAAGTCACAAGGACAAATTTATCTCTTGCCTCCTTTAGGGCGTGGGCCAGTCAGGACTATCACCACCTACTGAAATGAACCGATGACTCCTTCTCAAAGGCTTGAGGAAGGGACAATGCCTGGATTCAGACCTGGGGGCAATGAGTGCCAAACCGTGCCCAGTGCACCCTTTGGGTACCAAAGGCAGTGCACATGGGGCAGGAAAGTCATTGTCCAAAGGTCAGAAAGTGAGAATTTTCTCTAAAGAGCTCAAATTCTGACTTTGAACCCATCCTAGGATACCTTGCGGGCTGGGGGTGGGGGGGCGGTCAGGGTACTCTTCCTTGGCTGGCTCAAGCCTGGGAATTGAATCACTTCCCTGAGCTGGTGAGCAGTTGCCTCCCTCGATGATTCGCTTTCTGCTTAACCCATCGTCCTTTACTGGCTTGACTTTACCACCTTTACCTGGAGGGAGAGACGGAAAGAGAAAGGGTGGGTGGGTGGGTGGGGGGTGCTGTTGTAGCGGGGAGACCAGTGGAAAAATAGAGAACATCCCGTAGGAAACTGTAGGGGTTCCAGAGGCAGTCAGCAGCAGAAACTGCACAGGGACACTTTGCATCTGCCCGAATTTTGCCGTGTTAACACTTAAGAGAAAATGATGAGACAAAGTCTTACTTCGCTCCCCGCTCCCCATCGTGACCCATCCCGGAGTCTGCAGAGTCTTACTCTCCAATTCAGCCTGCAGGGAGGGCTGTCGTTTAGATTGGATCGGTTCCTGCTTCCGGGAGCCTAACCCCACTCCACCCCGCCGGTTTCAAGGCTCTCCACCTCTCCTCAACTTGAACGCCCCAGCTTAAATGCAACACCTTTGGCAAGTCCTTATCCGCTCCTGTAGTGAGGACACGGGCAGTGATCGCTTGTGATTAAGAAAGAAAACCTTGGCAGCGGTGGGATTCGAACCCACGCCTCCAGAGAGACTGGAGCCTAAATCCAGCGCCTTAGACCGCTCGGCCACGCTACCAAGCGTATACCGTATAATTCTGTACACTTACTAGTTATACATTTCTGCCCTTTTTTTTCCCCGCGTTGTTCTCAACTCCCTGACCCGAAACCATGATTCTAGGTATCACCAAGGGACACTAAGAAAGTTCTTCTCAGCTCTACTAGGACTCGAACCTGCATTCACCCAACCCAAACAGCTCTTCTCACTCCAGGAGCTAAAAGAGAAAGACCTTCGAAACCAAGTATCCCCCCCCAAAGCACAGCACTTGGGATCTAGAATGTAACATCTTTGCGAAGGCGGGTCACGTCAGCTTCCGCCTGGCGTCCAGTAAGCGCTCAAAAACTGTTGAAAGGACGAATGAACTCCTTGATTTAGACTCCAGATCACTTGGGGGTCGCGGTGGTGGAATAAGAAAGAGCAAACTGTCTTTCCCTGTCACCACCCCGCGCGCCGCGACTTCAATTCTTTGCTAAATTTTGACTTTGATACTTTTCGGTTCTGAAGCCGGGAGAGAAGTCTCCAGAAGTCATGCACAGTGCGTGCGTTAAACGACTGGGGGAAAAAAAAAAGCTTGTTTCCTAGTTCCCTTTTTCTTCTCTTGGCCGAAAGCGCAAATAGCCGACGCCGATCAATGCCCGCTCCCTAGTGCCAGCCCAAGCAGAGTCTGCAGTCTTCCTCCCCAGTTCAGCCTGCGGGAAGGGAGGCTGTTTTTTAGGTCGGATCGGTTCCTGCTTCCCGGGAGCTTCCAGTCCCTTTTGTATCTCTGTGTCTCCCATTTCTGCGTCTCCCAGAGAGGTCCTGTTTCCCCTGCGCAGTTGTAGCCCTGTGGAGGCTATTACTACTGGCGACTGCGGAAGGAGACGGACTGAGACGTCCTTCCATAGGGACTGAGGCCGGATTCTGAGCCCAGACTGGTACTCAAGGTGCCCAGGATTCCTGAGAACTCTCACGCTCCCGCTCCTCATCCTACCTAGAAGCCCAAGGCTGCCGGCCTCCGGAGGGGAGCCTGGGAACGGGGCCAGAATAGGCGAGAGAATTACACTGTTACGCCTCTTGACACGGAGAAGAGGAGCCACACATCAGTTCTCCAAATGTTTGAGCATCTGTCTAGGGTCCACCAAACTTGAGTTTCCATGTTCCCTATGTGAAAAGGAATTCTTGCTGCTTTTAATTACAACGAAGTGGAAGTTACAGAAGGCCACGATGCTATGTCTCTTTTGCTACTTTGTGGCAGTAGCTGAGAATTATTTCACAACTACTGCCTAGACTTGGGGGTGGGGGGGCGGGCAATAAAAACCATTGCAGCAGAGATCGGTTTTGTATTTTGGAATTCTAACAGGTGACTGAGCAAAAGGCTGGGCAATGGGATTGGGGGATGCTTGGGCCAATTTTCTGCCTTCTAAGGGTAGAAATTGTGGTTCCCTGGTGATATCCGATCACATCCTTCATTTGATAAAATTAAAGCTATTTGGGGGGCAAATTCCACCAAGAGCTTTAAACGGGGAGGTTGTATATGCTCTGTGCTTCCCTCTCTCTTGCAAATATGCAGTCTATGTCAGAGAAGAAGCACCCAGACCTGGCTTACTTCCTTAAGAATAGACAATTGTCATTGTTTCTTAATTCCCCCAAGAGAAGGGAAAATTAATCCCTTCCCTTGGTGGTGTTGAAGGTTCCCAGGACACATAAAGGGGATTTTCCCAGAGCCTCCAGTAAAATTCTATGGTCTTTGTTTTGGGTGGAATTGTGTCCCTCCAGAAGGATATATAGAAGTCCTAATTCCCAGTGCCCCAATATGTGACCTTATTTGGAAATAAGGTATTTACAGAAGTAATCAAATTAAAATGAGGTCATTAGTGTGGGCTCTAATCCAATACGACTGGTGTCTTTATAAAAAGGGGGAAATATGGGCATAGAGATAGAGATCTCTTCCTGAAATCCCATAAATTTCAACATAAAAGTGAAGGGAACAGGGATTGCAGGAAGACTGCTAACTCAGATTCTCTGTGGGATCTCTGTAAAAGAACCTCAGCGTATTTTCAAGGGTAATAGAGGTAGACATATTGGGGCTGGAGCTCCCTGCTGGTGTGGAAAGAGATCACTGGAGAGGGGCATCTCACCAGTGGTAGAGCAGTGGCCCTCAAATGTTAGCATGCATCACAATCATCTGGAGGGCTTATTAAAAAGACAGATTGCTAGACTCAACTCTTGGAATTTCTGATTTAGAAGACCAAGGGCCTAAGAATTTATATTTCTAACAGGTTGTGAGGTGCTGCTGCTGCTACTGATCCAGGGACCACGCTTCGAAAACCACTGCAGCAGAGATCAGTTTTTTATTTTGGAATTGTAACAGAAATGAGGAAGGCAAGCTGAAGGAGTCAAAAATGTGCAGACTTCTTGAAAGCAGTGTGCAGGGAAGAGATGTATGCTCAATATGGTGGCAGTGGGGGAAAAATGAGAGGCCTTGGATATAAATGAGAGGGAAAAGCCTGGCAAAATAGTAAAGACTACTGTTAAGGACAAGGATAAGGTCCTTCCAATACTGGTGAACAGTACCGGTCACTTTATGACCCTTAAGACATGAATAGGGCTTCCCTGGTGGTGCAGTGGTTGAGAGTCCGCCTGCCGATGCAGGGGACACAGGTTCGTTCCCCAGTCCGGAAAGATCCCACGTGCCGCGGAGTGGCTGGGCCCGTGAGCCATGGCCGCTGAGCCTGTGCGTCCGGAGCCTGTGCTCCGCAACGGGAGAGGCCACAACAGTGAGAGGCCCGTGTACCGCAAAAAAAAAAGGCATGAATAGAATGTGGACCCAAGGATGCCCAGGACTAGAAATGCTAGAGGTCTCAGATGAACTACGCAAAAGTGGAATCGAATGGTGCTATCTTCTGAAGTCTCTGGCCACGTGTATTTGTCTTACTGGGCATGGCATAAAGACAGATGAGCGTGCAGGAGAAACTAGGAGAAATGTTTGCACCCTTACCCTCTCCTAGGCCACATGGAAAACTTTGCACATATCCAAATTAATCAACTGAGGTCACCCTGGAAACTTGATACCACAGGTCTTTCTCATCTGTGAAAGAACTTTAGAGACTTGAAGCCTAGGAAGTCTGAGGTCCATGAACAATGCACCTGCAAGATCTCGGCCTAAGAAAATGGAATCTCATCTACCCTTGATCTTCTATGTCCAAGTGTATTTTTTATCATGTCCGTTTTACAGACTTAGACAAGGTAGAGTTCACATCCTTGTCAGTAGTGTGCAAAATATTTGCATTCTCCTTTGAACCTTAGAGACCTAAGGATGTCTACCAGGATATGCATCCTACAGTCCTTCATTCTATCAACTGAGTGATTGAAGTATGTGTCGACTGAAAAAACATGTATAATGTGAGAGTTGTGAGTGAGTTTTATTGGGGGCAAAATGAGGACTATAGCCTGGGAGACAGCATCTCAGACAGCTCTGAGGAACAGCTCTGAAGGGGTAGGAAGGAACGCAGTATTGTATGTGATTTTAGTGAAGGGGGTACATGCAGTCAAGCACACATTTTGGCAAGGAGCAGATGTCTCTGTTAATGATTTTAGTGCTTTTCTAGATGTAAGAAGATGCAAGAATTTGGGCTCATAAAATCTTCTCCTGAAAATATCTAACTATCTGAAAGGCCTGTTTTGCCAGTTTTTCCCAGAGCACACATTGCCTCATTCCTGATCTCCACCCTGAACCCCTTTCAGGGTGTGTTGAAGGTCAGGGACTGCAGTGGCTAGTGACTTAATCCTTGCAGAGGCAGATGGCAAATGCCAGTTTGTAGTTGGCCTATGCATAGTAAACGTTATTCAAAGTTCCTTTTTGTTAGGAATCTATCCAGTTACCTCCCAGTACCAGATATTGGTTACTGTGTTCATAAAACCTTCGAAGTCCTCACTGAATATTTTGTCTACTTGTTTAATACTTACTGAGAGAGGATTGTTCAAATATCCAATGATGATTGTGTATTTTTCTATTTCTTCTCTCAGTTATGTCAACTTTTGTTTCTTACCTTTGAAGACATGTTATTAGATACATAAAAATTCAAGGATATTGTGGAGAGTTTAAATAGAATTTCTTTTTCAGGGCAGTTTTAAGTTCACAGAAAAATTGAGTAGAAAGTGCATAGAGTTCCCATATACCTCCTGCCCTCACACATGCACAGACTCCTCCATCTTCAGCATCCCACACTGGAGTGGTACAGAATGGTACATATGTTACAATCAATGAATCACACTGATACATCATTATCACCCCCAAACCACAGTTTATAATAGGGATCACTCTTGGTGTTACAAATTCTATGGATTCTAACAAATGTATGACACGTATCTACTGTATCAAACAGAATAGTTTCACTGCCCTAAAAATCCTCTGTGCTCTGCCTATTCACCCCTCCCTCACCCCAACCCCTGGCAACCAATGGTCTTTTTGTTTCGTTCATAGTTTTGCCTTTTTCAGAGCATCAAATAGTTGGAATCATACGATATGTAACATTTCAGAAGGGCTTCTTTCATTTAGTAATATGCATTTCAGTTTTTTGTCTTAGTCAGCTCAGGCTACCATACAAAATCCTATAGACTGGGTGACTTGAACAACAGAAATATATTTACTTACAGTTCTGGAGGCTGGAAGTCCAGGATCAGGGTGCTAGGATTGTCGAATTCTGATGTAGGCTATCGTCTGGCTTGCAGGCAAGCACTCTGTCCCCACATGGCAGAGAAGGAGAGAGAAAGAGAAAGCAAGCCCTCTGATATCTCTTCTTATAAGGACACTGCTCCCAGCTTGAGGGCCCCATCCTGATGGCCCCATCTAACCCTACTTACCCCCAAAAGACCATCTCCAAATACCATCACATTGGGGGTTAGGGCTTCAACATATGAATCTGGCGGAAACATAGTTATTCAGTCCATAACAGTCCTTACATTTCTTTTCATGGCTTGTTAGCTCATGCTATAGGTCTCAGTGCTGAATAATAGTCCATTGTATGGATGTACCACAAGGAATATTGTATATAATTGACACTTTTATAATAAAATATTCCTCAATATCTCATATAGTACTTCTCACCTTAAAGAATCTGTTGTCTGATATTGATATAACTACATCATTCTTTTTCCTTTAAAGAGTTTTCAATGGTATGTCTTTTCCATTTTTTTCCTTCCAGCCTATCTGTATGATGGAAGAAAGTTTCATATATTTGAATTCATAAACTCAAACTTTTCATAAATTTCCATATATAAATGTTTAAAACATTTGCATCATCACAAGTCATTCTGGCTTATACACAATTTGGCTTGAACTTTACACTAACTAGAACAGCTTGTCTTATGACCTGTCAAACATGCATTGTACATCTGCTTTAACCATTAAAGAAAATAATGTATCGTAAAATCAAAATGGAATGACTGTGGTTTAGGTCTCCTCTTGTAACTATGCAAACATTTTGGACCCCAGCCAATCCTTGCTTAACAAACACCCTTACTTCTTGCCAGCTCCACACCTAAATCTTGACAAGCAACTTACATAACTTTGCACTTTTTGCCTATGTAAGCCTCCATTTTATAGGTTGGTGGAACACAGTTCAATTGCTTCTTGAATCTGTGTCTCCTAGGGTACAGTCCTTGGTTTGGAACAAATAAAACTCTTTTCTCTTTCTATTGTTCATTGTTTATTGATTATTTCTGTCAACACTTGTCTTTACATTTAAAATGTGTTTTCTATAAACAGCATAGAGTTAGGTCTCATTTCTACTCAATCTAACAATTTTTGCTTTTAACTACAATATTTGTAACATTTACATTAAATGTAATTTCTGATACAGAGGAGATTGAGTCTACCAATTGCTATTTGCTTTCTATTATTCCCATCAACACTTAAAAAAATAACTCTATTGAGGTATGATTTACATACCTTAAATTCATCTTTGTAAGTGTATAATTCAATGATTATTTTGGTAAATTTACCAAGTTGTACCACCATCACAATAATCAAGGTTTAAAACATTTGTGTCATCACAGTAAGATCCCTCTTATCTGTTCTTTGTTTCTTTATTCCTTGTTAACTGAGAAATCCAGGAACAGAGACCTGGTTGAGACAGAAAATAAATGCTTTTATTTGGGGTTTGTTAGGACTGCAGCCCAGGAAGCATAAATTCAAGGAAGCACTTGAATTGTGTTCCATTGCATTACAAAATGAGGGAAGCTTACAACAGCAAAAAACTGTGGGGTTACATAAATTATTTGTCAAGAATTAGAAGTAAGCATGCTTATTAAGCAAGGATTGATTGGGATTTGAAATGATAACATAGTTGTGACATGGGTGGGGTAACTACAAGGTTGTAGCTAGCAGCTGCTAGCATATATATATATATATATATATATATATAATTGGAGTATAATTGCTTTACAATGTTATGTTAGTTTCTGCTGTACAATTAAGTGAATCAGCTATATGTATACATATAACCCCTGCCGCTTGGACCTCCCCCCTCTTCCCACCCATCTAGGTCATCACAGAGCACCGAGCTGAGCTCCTTGTGCTATACAGCAGGTTCCCACTAGCTATCTACTTTACACATGGTAGTGTATTTATGTCAAACCTAATCTCCCAATTCATCCCACTCTCCCCTTCCCCCTCGTGTTCACACATCCATTCTCTAAGTCTGCATCTCTATTCTTGCCCTGCAAATAGGTTCATCTGTACCATTTTTCTAGATTCCACATATATGAGTTAAATTGACAGATGAATGGATAAAGAAGATGTGGTATATATAAATATATACATATACATATAATGGAATATTACTCAGCCATAACAAGGAACAAAACTGGGTCATTTGTAGAGATGTGGATGAACCTAGAGTCTGTCATACAGAGTGAAGTAAGTCAGAAAGAGAAAAACAAATATCGTACCAGATGTTGTTTTGAAAATGACTGGTAATGTCCTTGAAGTTCAGAAAATTCAAGTTCTCAGTGATTTGGGATCGTTTCTGAAACCACATCCACAATGGGTACCTGGCTCCATTTTGGATGCCTGAAACATAGTTACTCCATTTTGATTTTTTTTTTTAACATCTTTATTGGAGTATAATTGCTTTACAATGGTATGTTAGTTTCAGCTTCACAACAAAATGAATCAGTTATATATATACATATATTCCCATATCTCTTCCCGCTTGCGTCTCCCTCCCTCCCACCCTCCCTATCCCACCCCTCCAGGCGGTCACAAAGCACCAAGCTGATCTCCCTGTGCTATGCGGCTGCTTCCCACTAGCTATCTACCTTACGTTTGGTAGTGTATATATGTCCATGCCTCTTTATCGCTTTGTCACCGTTTACCCTTCCCCCTCCCCATAGCCTCAAGTCCATTCTCTAGTAAGTCTGTGTCTTTATTCCTGTTTCACCCCTAGGTTTTTCATGACTTTATTTATTTATTTATTTATTTTTAAAATTCCATATATATGTGTTAGCATACGGTATTTGTCATACAGAGTGAAGTAAGTCAGAAAGAGAGAGACATTTTGATTTTTTAAATAATCTTAAATATATCATCATCGTCCTTTTCTGACTTTCTTTGTATTAAACAAGCACTTTTATCATTCCATTTATCTCCTCCATTTTGTTTTACTTTTAGTTATCATTCTTTAAGTTCTTAACCTTAAATTTACTAAATGCATCATTTTTATTAGTCTACCTGAAATTAACATTTTAATCATATCCCAGACAATGCAGAAAACTTACAATGCAAGAAACGTATTGCAGATGGCAGAATTTCCTTCTTTTTAAAGGTTGAATATTACTTCATTGTATATATGTATACCATATTTTCTCTATCCATTCATCCATCAACATTTAGATTGTTTCCATATCTTGGCTACTGTGAATAATTCTGCAAAAAGCATAGGAGTTCAGATGTCTGTTTGAGATACTGATCTCATTTCCTTGGGATATAAACCCAGAAGTGGAATTACAGGATCATAAGGTAGTTATATTTTTAATTTTTTTTAGTATCCTCCACACTCTTTCCATAATAGCTCTACCAATTAACATTCCAACCAAAGCGCACAATGGTTTTCTTTTGTCCACATCCTCACCAACAGTTGCTATCTTTTGTCTTTTTGATAAAATCCATTATAGCAGGTGTGAGGTGATATCTCATTGTGGTTTTGATTTGCATTACCTTGATGATTAGTAATGTTAGTACCTTTTCCTATATCTGTTGGACATTTGTATGCCTTGTTTTAAGAAATGTCTACTCAGGTCCTTTACCCATTTTTTAATTGGTCATTTGTTTTTTTGCTATTGAGTTATATGATTTTTTAAAAAATATATTTTAGGTATTAATCCCTTATCAGATACATGGTTCGCTAATGTTTTCCCCTATTTGGTAGAAAATATTCACTCTATTGATTGTTTCATTTGATGAACAGAAACTTTTTAGTCTGACATAATCCCACTTGTCTATTTTTGCTTTTGTTGCCTGTGGTTTTGGTGTCATTATCAGAAAATCATTGCTTAAACCAATGTTGAGAAGTTTTTCCCCTATGTTTTCTTCTAGTAGTTTTATAGTTTTAGGTCTAACACTTAAGTCTCTAATTCATTTTGAGTTGATTTCTATATAAGATATGAGATAATGGTCCAATTTTATTCTTTTGCATGTGGATATCCAATTTTCCCAACACCATTTCTTAAAGAGGCTATCCTTTCCCTATTGTGTGTTCTTGGCACCCTTGTCAAAGATCAGTTGAATATATATATGAAAACTTATTTCTGGGCTCTATATTATGTTCCTTTGATCTATGTCTATTTTATGGTAGTATGTTACTATTTTAATTACTGTAGCTTTGTAATACATTTTGAAATCAGAAAGTATGATGTCTCCAACTTTGTTCTTCTTGCTTAATATTGCTTTGGCTAGTCAAGTGTTCAAAGAAGACAGAGAGATCAAAGAGAATAAATCCAGTCCTTGTAAGAGCTGTAAATAAACACTGATATTTACTAAAAAAAAAAAATTGCTTTGGCTAATCAGTGACTTTTGTGGTCCCATATGAATTTTAGGATTGTTTTCTATTTTTATAGAGAATGCAATTGGGATTTTGATAAAGATTGCACTGAATCTGTAGATCACTTTGTGTAGTTTGGATATGTTAACGCTATTAATTCTTCCAATCCATGAACACAAAACACTTTCCACTGAACAGATGTTTAGAAAACAAAGGTTGTCCTGTTGCATAAGATACGTTTCTTAAGTGGGGCTTCTCTCACTAGAAAGTGTGTCTGCTTGAGGGTCTGAAATCATGAATTGGCCTGAAAAAGGAGGTCAGAGATTTTTCAGAGGAAATCTGCCCCAGCAGGGCTAAACGCACATGCCATGTTAAACTGTTTCTACCCAGTGTTTTTTTATGAACATTATCTTAGAGATTCTCAGTCTCAGTAGGTAACCATATGTTTATTCTTAGGTAACTTCTCCTTTTTCTGTAAGGATACTCTGTGTGTGTTGGGTGGGTGAGACATTCATCTCTGTGCTGGTGTCAGGTACACCATTCAGTGACCACATAAATATGAGAACTGGCACCTGAATTCAGACTAGTTTCCTGGAATTTATGCTTAAATTGGGTGACAGCTAGAAGTCCCTTAGAGATTTTCAGTGCTTGTTTTACCAAGAATTTCAGGAAGAGGAAACTATAAGAGTCTGTTGTATTCTAGATTTCTAAGGGTAATAATTTCCTTCACTCTCTGCACATATCTGTGTATTTGTTTGCTCTCCATTTCTAGTATTTATTAATGCCCTGATATGTGCTGGTGGTCACTTTGCTAGGTATTTTGGAGACCCAGAAGTATAATCCATACAACCTTCCCCTAAAGAAGCTGTATAATATATAAACTGCAGATGATGTACTAATACACACAATTCTAAAAGCAAAACAAAGCCATCTAAAGCCAAAGTGCAGTACAGTCTCCTTTCCTTTTTCTTTTCCATCTCATTCAGTTCTTTCTTTGTATCTTTTGTAGCATTTTCCAAAAGATGGACATAGAAATAGACAGAAAACCACAACTCAGAAGTAATTCTGGAAGATTAAAAAAATTAAAATGTGCATCCTTTTGACAATGTTTCATATAAGATGAAGAAATATGGGACGGAAGACAATAATTTCATGATTGACTGAGTGTAGTTGAATGGGTAATGTCAGTCTGGATGCTTACTTCTGGGTGCTGGGGGACACTTCCATTACATGTGTCCTATTCAAAATCTTGAGAGAGGGAGTGTAGAGGAAGGAATAGCAAGGACAAAAAATGGTTCATGGGTTTCAGAGGGGAAAAGAGATGAAATCTATTTGGTAAAAAGCAAAGGCATTGTGAATTAGAACATTGAGATGGTTTTTCCAGGATAAGTAGTGTTTGCTAAGTATGGAGAAATGGGAAATCATTCTAGTTGAAGAAATAATAAGCAAATGATCACAACTGGAAAAGGTGTGAGTTATATCTGGGGAATTATAAGTGGACCAAGTTGACTGGAGCAAAGATCTGTACAGGACAACCTGTTGCCAATATATAACGGCCATTTGATAAATGTTGATCCAAATATAGGAAGATAAAAGCAGTGAGGTAGAGAGACACATACTAACACCTTCAGTGTTAGTTAGGAGTCTTTTAAGTTGAAGATAATTTTTGCTAAAACAAAAAGGGAGGATTTCTTTAAGAATTCAGGGAAGTCTCATAGATTCCAAGTGGGAATACAGTGAGGCCTCTGAAGTGGGCCATAGCTAGGGACTTAGAAGGTATCCAGGCTTCCTTTCTCACTGTCACCACTCTCTTTTTTGTTCTTTGGCATTCTCTCCCTTATGCTCTTTCTATAGTAACGCTTTCTCTGCTTCTCAGCCCATGTGGTAGAATATGATTGATTTTATAACTCCTACCACTCTAATTTCCTTTCTAGTAATCGTGGGCTAATTAATTTGTACCAACCTCCTTGAGGAAAAATGATAAAAATATTGGATAAGATTTTACCAAATCTTCGTAAAAGCATCAAAGTACTGATATGATAACAAGCAACTAATATGTCAGAATCTAAAGGAAAGATGGAATCTGAGAGCATTAACCTTTGTAGCTCTTAAGACATTTGCTAATTACTGCAAAATTGGGCTATAGTTTTGGCAGCATCTTTGGGTGGGAGAAAAAAGAGGGACAGATGTCAAGATCCAACTCCCACCAAAAGTGGAAATTCTAGTAAGGCACTCTGCCAAATATTAAGTTGGGACCCCAAAGAGATATTCTCACAAGATAAGGATGAACAAGAAGTTAACCTTCCACTTAATTGTTGTGGAGCTCAGCAGAAATCATCTAAGCTTAGCAAGAGAAAACAGAAAGGATGAGCTGTCAGCTTTTCCTCGTCTTTTCCTGGTGATCACAGGTCTGATTTGCAGCTTGGGCTTACATCATCTTGGAGGCCCAGGGAATGCCTGGCCATGAACTTTTTTCAGGGTCCTCTTGGGCTGATAATGGTCCAGGTACATGTGAGAAACAAAAGCCATATATATATATATTTTTTCCAGGAAGACAGCTTCAACTTGACCTCAAAAATTCATTGCGTATAATTTTGCAAAGATATTGAGCAGTACACATTCAAAGATGACCAGTTACACATGGAAACAATGTGACATGAGTACGAATCAACTAAAGCAACAGATAGCATAATATAGGATTATCAGTTATAGATATTAAAAATTATAATTACTATGTTTAAAGAGATTTTTTTAAAGTGGCAGATATCTGTGAGGAATGGGAAATCACAAAATTTGGCTTAGTAGTTTTGAAAAAGAAGCAAATAGAACTTCTAGAATTGAAAATTACAATTTATAATTACAGTTTACTCAGTGGGTAGCTTTAACAGCTGATTAAACACAGCTGTAGAGAAAATTAGTGGATTATGAGTAAGAACATGTAATCCATAATGCAACTTGGAGAGAAAGAAAGACAGAAAATACAGAAGAGAGGTTAAAAGAAATGGAGGACAGGGTGTGAAGGTCTAATATATGTTTAATTCCAGTTTCATGAATGGAGAAAGAAAAAACAGAGAAAAACAACATTTAAAAAGATAATGGCATGAAGCAACCGACAAAGAATTAATCTCCAAAATTTACAAGCAGCTCAATAACAAAAAAACAAACAACCCAATCCAAAAATGGGCAGAAGACCTAAATAGACATTTCTCCAAAGAAGATATACAGACTGCCAACAAACACATGAAAGAATGCTCAACATCATTAATCATTAGAGAAATGCAAATCAAAACTACAATGAGATATCATCTCACACCAGTCAGAATGGCCATCATCAAAAAATCTAGAAACAATAAATGCTGGAGAAGGTGTGGAGAAAAGGGAACACTCTTGCACTGCTGGTGGGAATGTGAATTGGTACAGCCACTATGGAGAACAGTATGGAGGTTCCGTAAAAAACTACCATATGACCCAGCAATCCCACTACTGGGCATATACCCTGAGAAAACCAAAATTCAAAAAGAGTCATGTACCAAAATGTTCATTGCAGCTCTATTTACAATAGCCCGGAGATGGAAACAAACCTAAGTGCCCATCATCGGATGAATGGATTCCATTGTATATATGTGCAATGGAATATTACTCAGCCATAAAAAGAAACGAAATTGAGCTATTTGTAATGAGGTGGATAGACCTAGAGTCTGTCATACAGAGTGAAGTAAGTCAGAAAGAAAAAGACAAATACCGTATGCTAACACATATATATGGAATTTAAGAAAAAAAAATGTCATGAAGAACCTAGGGGTAAGGCAGGAATAAAGACGCAGACCTCCTAGAGAACGGACTTGAGGTTATGGGGAGGGGGAAGGGTGAGCTGTGACAGGGCGAGAGAGAGTCATGGGCATATACACACTAACAAACGTAGTAAGGTAGATAGCTAGTGGGAAGCAGCCGCATGGTACAGGGATATTGGCTCGGTGCTTTGTGACAGCCTGGAGGGGTGGGATAGGGAGGGCGGGAGGGAGGGAGATGCAAGAGGGAAGGCATATGGGAACATATGTTTATGTATGACTGATTCACTTTGTTATAAAGCAGAAACTAACACACCATTGTAAAGCAATTATACCCCAATAAAGATGTTCAAAAAAATGAATGATACAAATAAAAGTAATCAGAAAGTTAAAAAAAAAAAAGATAATGGCTAAGAATTTTCCAGAACAGAAGAAAGACAGCAATCTATAGATTTAAGAAATCTATAGTGCTAGTATGTGTCTGTCTACCCAAGAATCTGACATCTTCACCATTCAAAAAGTATGGGATTTCCCTGTGGGATTATTTACTCCTGGTTTACACTTCTAAACTGAAATCTTCCCTGGATGCATCTGATTGGTAGACCTAGGTAACATGCTCACTCTCAGCTGCCAGATGGGAAAGCAACTTTTCTAGGACAGACTTACTTATAATATGTCAAATTACAAAAAGTAAGGAAAATGTTT
This sequence comes from Leucopleurus acutus, assembly GCF_964270905.1. NCBI lineage: Eukaryota > Metazoa > Chordata > Mammalia > Artiodactyla > Delphinidae > Leucopleurus > Leucopleurus acutus. Next base: position 75,740,221 of record NC_139142.1, on the reverse strand, counting down.
AAAAAGTGTTGGACACTCACTAGTATGACAAACGCCTGCAACAGGGCTATTCAGAAAGCTCAGGTTCAGGTGTCCGCTGTTTTCTCTTTGTACTCTCTTCTTTCAAGAGCACATAACTCTTAGAGACTCTGACTCAATCAATGACTTAGGTAATTTGATAACCTTGACCTATCAATCTACAGAACTCTAGATAGAAGAGTATTCTGGCTATCATAAACTCCTGTATCCTCCAACCACACCTCAGATTCAGCCTACCTGAATCTGAGCACTTCTCCCCCCTCTGCCTTCTCGAGATACACATCTCTCCCTTAGATTTTTTTTCAGTATCATCTTGTTTCTTCAAGGTATGATATTTGAGAATCCTCCCTGACTCTTTCCTCTTTGTTGTCTCATTTCTTCTTCATTCATATCTAACGTCAGCAGAATCTCCCTTGCCTGTGTCTCTCTCATTCATTCCTTCCTTTCCAGTCCTATAACTATCATTCTCCTGCATTTTATGTTTGAGGATCTGCACCATGGCCAATCTCTGGTGTCCCCTTGACTCTGGTTTCTCTTCCCTTCAATACATTCTGCATCTCCAAGCCTTGTGAGTTTCCATGTTCAATTTTTAAAATGGTGTAACTTCATTCCAGAAATTTCACAGTCTCCTGCTAACTTGTCTTACATTCCCTCACTTCCACCAGGGCCGGCATCTGCCCCAGTGTCTGCCTTGGCCCTTTAAATGCCTAGGTCTTTCTCTCCAACTTTGCTCATAAATTTTTCTCTACCAGGGATCACACCGCCCCCAAACTTGTATGTCTTAACCTTTCTTCAAAGCGCAGCTCGAGTCCCATCCCCTCCTGCAGGCCTGCCTCTGTGATGGCTCACTCTGTAGTTTTGTGAACCTTGACACTGTCCACCGCCCCTCACACCGGGCACAGCTACAAACTGAGTTCCAGTAGTTGGGAAATAGATCGAAACGACGTTCAGGTTTTGGTCGCCCGCTACCTACAGACACTCTAATAAAGGCCCAGCTGGGAAAGAGAAATAAGCATTATATGTGACGGCCCTATAGCTCAGGGGTTAGAGCACTGGTCTTGTAAACCAGGGGTCGCGAGTTCAAATCTCGCTGGGGCCTCGTGCGTATTTATTATTTTCAAATCTTCCTCACCAGCCACTCGCCTCTCTCTCGTTACTTTAACCCCTGCGAAAATTCAGCTCATATCTTCTCGCCAGTGTTCAGATGTGCCAAATAAACACCCGAGCGGAACCACTTCCTCTCAGTTTCCAGTGCTAATGCGCAAGTGCTGCTTCGCTGCCTAGATTGTGGCGGAGTCCATTACAAACTGTGGGGAGCGCTGCCAGCCTCCGCGGACGACCTGGCTGTGCGGACCTGCAGCAAGAGCCCTGAGGGCGGCCGGAGCCGGAGCGGGGCCTAAGGGCTGTGGGGAAAGAGTTGGGATCGAGCTCTCAGCACCCGCTCCGGGCAGATTTAGAGCCCAGAGCAAGGTCCCCTCCCCACAGGGGAAGAGCCGGCGTCAGCTGTCCTGATCTGGGGGTCCGACAAGTTTTCATGTTTCAGTGGATTTTCGAACATTTAAGTATCTCAGCGGGAAAATTAGCGTCGGGACTTGGGTCACTAAATTTGTTATTGACTCAAAGAAACTGTGGCTTCCTCTTTGAAAAACCTTAAAATAGTTTCTCCAAGTCAATTCTCATAGCAGCATTGGGTTTAGCCATATATATTATATACCCCTCCCTCCCCTACTCTGTGGACGTGTAAGCGGAAGAGAGAAGCAGCTCGCATGTGCAAACGCTCCTGGATTTGGAGGCGAGCGCAGGAAGTGTGGAAAAGAAAGGCCCAGGCCAGAGCTCCGAGGCCCGCCCTTCTCTCTGGCTCGCAGTTGCGCGATCAGAATTGTATGTTCCACCACCTCAGCCCTTAGTTCTCCGATGCCCGGGTGTCCTCTCCCACTTTAGACACACATCATGCCAGGGAGGCCCCGGGCAGCGCACTACGTGAAGAGAACAGCCCGGGGGCGAGCAGATCGCCACGGTCCGGGGCGGCCTCGGGATGCACAGGCTCTAGGTGTGCCGGTGAAGAGCCCACTCTCTGGTCCTGCTTGGAAGCCCGTACCTGAAGCAAGAGAATCCAGTTCTAGAGGGGTTGTCTGCAGAACCGCGGATGTAGGACTTTCTCCTAAGCTGGCTGCTAAGTGGTGTCCATGCACCGGCAACTAGTGGGCCATTATGCACGAACCTCTGCTTATCAATGTCCTCAATATAGAATAGTAGGAACACAATTTTTATATTTCCTTCGATAGCTCAGCTGGTAGAGCGGAGGACTGTAGTGTAAAACAATATGGTTATCCTTAGGTCGCTGGTTCAACTCCGGCTCGAAGGAAGAGTTGATGTTTTGGGGGTTGCAACCACCCATCGAGCGAGACGTTGCTCTCCTGTTTCTTACGTCGTTTTCCCTCTTCTGGGGTCATTTTCTCCAGACCTTACCCCGTTCCAAAGATAAACTCAGCATGGTTGTATGAACTTCGAGAATCACCTCTTGAAAAGTTGGACTTGTTGGGCACGGTTCTCAGTTAAAAAGGGAGTGTGCACTAACTCTTCCAACCAACTAAGGAAGTTCTGGGTTGGATGTTCTAGCTGAACTTAGGTTGCTGCCTGAGGTCCAAAGTTTGGAGATCCAAGACCACTCGCTGGTACAGAATATATACCCGGCGGCCCTTGGGACTCTTAATTTTGGGACTCTTAATTTGTGGGACAAACCCCTGAGACCTTTATTCACTCTATACACATACGTTCATTCAGGGGGAGGCCCTTTTAATTTATTCAGCTGTTTATAGATTTTTATAGTTCCACAAAAATCATTTTGAGCTGGAGCCGGAAGGAGGAACAGGATTTGACGTGAATTGGGATGAGACTGGGAGAGAGAATTCCAGACTGAGGAAACAATTTAAGCAGAGGTAGAGAGATGGAACATTTGATTCTCATTCTGGGAAACTGCAGGGGTCTGGACTTTACGAACACGCCCCAGACTGGTTCACCTCCAACAGATCAAAATACTGGCTCCCCGTATGTTGATGCCCATCAGTCCTGCCCCTAGGATTTTATACTCGCGCGAAGCAGTAGCAGCCCGGCAGATACACATCCTGTGCGTCTGTCCTGGGGCTCAGGACCCTACAATGTTGCAATCGACCCCAGCTCGGGCCCTTAGGCTCCAACTCGGTTCTCTCCAGGCTCCCTCCAGGCTCCCCCCACGCTGGAGCTCAAGGCTAGACTCCTCCCGGCGGGGCTTGCGGGAGCACCGACAGGTGGCCTGACGTCTGAAAAGCTGCCTCTTCTCACCCCATCCGGCGTCTGGAGGCGTCCAGGACAAGGATCGAGGAGAATTAGCGAGGCTGGAGTCAGACGTGAGACTTCTTCGAGACGGAAGAGCTAAGCAAAGCGAAAGGTAAATGTCACAACGTAAGGTAAAACTCCAGAGCAGCCTGGCAGCCAATTGCTGACGGAGAAGTAAGGTTCAGAGGAAAAGTACATAAGCTCTCGTCAGCGTGGCTCGTTGGTCTAGGGGTATGATTCTCGCTTTGGGTGCGAGAGGTCCCGGGTTCAAATCCCGGACGAGCCCCAGTGGTTGAAACTTTTCCTTCCCCCTTCCAACCGCTGAAAAAAGCTCAGTTCTATACAAACTTTCCAGCGTTCTGAACTGTTACAAAAGAGAACTGTTCTACAAAAAGATTATCTGTGCGGGGCCAAACTGCCTGGCTTCCTGGACTCTCGCCAGCGGACGCCTGGGAGGGGTACCTCGCTCCCGGGAGCAGGGAGCCAGGGGCCAGGGTCCCGCCGTCTGCAGACCCCACAGGCCGTGTCCTCACGGCCCCTGAGCGTCGGCCTCGGATCTCCAGGCTCGCTCCCAGGCCAGGTGGGGACCCACCCCCTCCGCCTGGGGCGGGGGCTGCTCTGATGCCTGCGTCGGAGGCGGGTCCTGGAGGAAGGCGCCTTCTCGGAGAAACCGGGCGGGGCCTCAACTACAAAAAGGCTCGCACCCCGACGCTCCTCTCCTCTTTGCGTTTCTACCGGCTCCCCATCGTCCTCACAGGGAGGAAGAAGCGGGTGAGAAGCAAACACGTCTCTTTCCACCGTTTTGCCTGTTTCTGCAGACTTGTTCTGAGGCCGAGGTGGGTTCACACTTCTCCTCCAGCTCCTTTTCCTCCATCTCCCCCGCCCCGCCTCCTTTTTAGTAGTTTCATCAGGGGCGTTTGAGTCGGGGGAGTCGCCTCTTAGCAGAGGCAGTGTGGGGCTCGGTGGGGAGGCGTTTGCGGCACCGGACTGGAGGAGCTGAGGAATAGGAAGGAAGGTAAAAGTCCAGTTCTTGTAGAGTCAGAGATTCCCCATTCCGACTCCGATGCTTATTTTCCGCAGCTGAGTGGAGATGCCAGCGTGAAATGCCTGTTGCCTGGAACGTAGGCTCTAAGTGGGACCCCAGAATTGGTGAACCGAAGGAAATCCGGGGAGGCCTACACTTCCTCAAAACTAAGGATTCTTTTTCTTGGTACCCAGAATGATCGCCAGATTTATGAAACAGGTCTTGTCCCGCTTTTGCGACCGCAACTGACACGTGGGAGCTCGTGTTTTCGTTTTCTGTTTACTCCTCTGTCTCCTCACCCTTAACCCACCTTCAGCCAGTGTTGAGACGTTCTTTGAGACATTGCCACCAGCCTCTTCTCTAAGCTTTCTTAGTGGAACCTTGGGATCCTCAGCTTTCTTACTCTGTGACAGCACATCAAATGGTAACAGCACAGGGCTTATTTAGGCAGGATGGTAAAAACAGTTTCAGCAGCATTCTGGGGCCTGGAGAAATCTCAAGTGAGCTGTAGGGGAGCAGAATTTGCCACCCCAAACTATCTCTGTAGCATATTATTTTAACCTGGTTATTTCCTAAGAAACAGCAGACAAGGGGAAAATCCAGAAAGCCTAGTAGGAGTTAACTTTTTGTAGTAAGAAACATTTACATTTATAAGGGAAATCTCCATTTGTAAGAGTGTCTCCCTCGCTGTACCTGGAAGAGGATGACCAAATATCTACAAACTTGCCTGCTGGAGAAGGCAAAGACTTCAGTTTGCATCACAACCCTACTTTTTACTGCGCTTTTCCTGGTACCCTAACATAACTGACTCTCCCCACCCTCAACATCCTTTTTTTTGCCTTCAGGGGAGGATGGTGTTTAAGGAGAGGCTTCTGCCATTTTGGCGAGTTACTCAGTTTTCCTGGGTCTCTCTAATGTGTCCATGATTTTAAACATCTGTTTGATTTTCTCCTGTCAATCTTTCTCATGTCAATTTGATTCTTAAACCAGCCAGAAGAACCTGGAGGGGTGGAAGAAAATGTCCTCTTCCCCAACAGAGCCAAGACCTTTCCTGTGTCATTGGGAACCTCACAATCAAGTCATAAATGTAATCACTAGAAACCCAAGTGACATAATTATCTGAATAGCACATGGCTAACTTCCCAGAAGCAGCCAGAGGTATTCAAAGAGCCACTGAACTACACAGCTACTAACTAGTTAGTGCAGAAGGATAAGACATTTTATATTTCAAGCAACTTTTTAACAGATAATGGGGGTGTTAAAATATTTTGGGAATATATGGAAATATCCAAAGTAGTTTTCTCTTAAACAGCAACTTTTCATTGGCACCTTTAAAATGATCTTTGATTTCCTAGAAATTACTAGTGTGGACTGTGAATGCTGTGTGGTGCAGTGGGAAGCTTCTAGTCCCTGGAACTGCAAATATTCACTAGGCGATACATGTTCTTTTTTCGTTCCTGGTTCCTCATCTGTAAAATGAGGGGTTGATAGATAGATAGTCTCTGAGGTCCCTCTTCTAATTCCGACTGTAGGATGTTGGTAACATGACTCTTATAGGAAAGAAGGTACTCCAGTAATATGGAGAAAAACTATAGTTTGGCAGAGAGGCTGGGGAAAATCATTCTAGGAAAAGAGGAATGGCTCTGGCTTTGTTGAAAGAGCAGATGTGAGCTTATAAGCAGTCAAAACTAAGGGGTTTGCCGAGTTACTGTTGTAAACATTTGCCAGTGTGATTCATAAATTAAAGTAGTTGGCCAAGAAAGTGGACCACAGCAGGCCGGTGAAATCTCTCTTTAGTTTTTATTTAATCTTTTTTTGCGCAAAGAACAATCTCTGTAAACAGCTATTCTCCAAACACATTGAAATACCTGGGAAAGAGCGAATGGGCACAGAACAAGGGTTTGTTGAAAATGGAATGTTTAATGTTTGTCTTTATTTGGAAATAGAGGTGGGTCAGCTGGACTTTGTCCCCATCCTCCCTCAATCAATAGTGTCCCCTAATTCCTGGAGGTAGAGGTGTGACCCTTATTTCCATGTGGACTTCATCCTCTTTTAACCATTACTTCTGTTACTAAATAAGTTTCATGCTTTAGATTACTTATAATACCTAATACAATGTAAGTGCTATGTAACTAGTTGCTGGGGCACAGCAACTTAAAAATTTTGCTTTTTGGAAGTTTCTAGAATTTATTTTCAAATATTTTCGATCCACAGTTGGTTGAATCCGAGGATGGGGAACCTGTGGATGTGGAGCGTTGACTGTAGTTCCTCATTATAAGTATTTTGAGTAAACACTTAGATGCATTTTAATGAAATAGTAAAACTTTCTTTTTTAATTTTTTCCAAAATCTTATATTCTGTTTCATCATAACCTCATTGGGCCAAGGTGAAAAGAAAAACAATTAGAATGAAAGCGATCATTCACCATTCACCAGCTGATTTTGGCATTGTCAGCTCTATGGACAGGTTGTGAAAAGGTTGTCAAACCCCAGAGGAAGAGAAAGGACTCGGCTGTGTTCAGAGGCTGAAGGCTGCCCCCCAGCACTACTGCATAACTCTAAAATCAGAGGCTGATCTGTTTGTGTGAGTTGGTGCTTGCACTGGTGTTTCAGGCCATGGGACTGTATGTGCCTGATTTTGGTGTGGAGTATCTAATCTCTGCTTTCAGCGATTTATCAGACTAGGGTGGGGTTGTGTTGATCAAGTCATCTTGATCCCCACAGACTGTGGGAGTTGGCTGCTGCTTCCTGGTCCAGGACTGCTGAGGCAATCAGGGTGTCAGCAATGGGTCTGGCAGCCTTCTCCGCAACAAGTGACTGGTTTGATAAGTCTTTTTTTTTTTTTTTTTTGGCCGCATGAAGCATCACGTAAGATCTTATTTCCCCAACCAGGGATGGAACCCTTGCCCCCTGCATTGGAAAGAGGAGTCTTAACCACTGGACTGCCAGGGAAGTCCTGATAACTTTTTTTTTAATCATGTTACTTGTATTAATAAATCTGAACTCACTACTAAAAGAAAAAGATCATCAGATTGAATCACAAAGCAAAACCCATCTATGTGGTTTATAATGGCTGATAACTTTTTAAAACTCAATTCTTCAGTTTGTGTTTAAAAAGTGATGTGTGATTAATTTACGGTAGGTGCCCCTCTCAAACGGTGTGTTTGCCCATAAAAGGCAAGTGAGTGTTTGGGCACGTCGTTAGAGGCAGTAGAGCCCCACATCCCGCTGCCGCTCTTTGCTCTGTTAAAACCCAAAATTCAACGGAGTAAATTTGAAGACCTCATTGACTTTGTTGAACGATGCACGAATGGGGCAGCATCTCATCTAGTAGATAAGAGGTGCTCCGAGGAGCTCTTCAATGGAAGGCTTTTATAGTCAGAAGCTGGATGAGGCAAGAAAGTTATTAGCAAAAGAAAAAGAAAGGGTTGTTTCAGTCAAGGGCCCCTGCTGTTTGATTTCAGAGTTTCCTCATGAGAAAAACTGGCTTACATAATACCCACCTCACACAGTCTCGGTGATGGTTAAATGTAGTCATGTATATGAGCGCTTCATAGAGTGAAAGGTAACACTGATTATTATAATTATTATGATGATTTCAAGTGCATTTGTTTTACTGGTAGGCAGCCTGTCTTCAGTTGACACCTAAAATACAGGGAGACTGAAAACTTGGAGGTGGGTGGATGACAATAGAAGGCTGAGGATTTTTAAGAAGATAACAGTGTCCTAGAGCCAACATCAGTGAAGGTGGGTGCTGAGGGTTTGTGAAATAGTTGGCCTCCTGCTGCTACCTGATACTTGAAACCATAGGATCTAGAAGCGATCCTGGTGACCTTCAGTCCACTTTCTATGCAGGCAACGAATCCACTTTGTGAGTGGATGCAATGTCAGTGTTGCACTGATGGTGGAGATAATCAAGTTTACAACTGTGTTACAAGGAACAGAAGATTGAGTGCACAGTTAGTCATTTGTGGACAGGTAAAGAAGAAAGGAAAGAGAAGCCCAGGACATATGGTAAGGATATTTCCGAGGGTTAGTAAGGGTTAGTAGCTGGGAGGTTGAGGTCAAAGGCAGGGTGCTAACAGCTGTCACATAACCTTCTCTGGAAGTGCTTTCCTGGTTCTGTGAAACCTACTTAGCACCCTTTCATGAAACCAAATTATGTGGGTAAACAGAAAGCACAGCGGAGCAGCATCCTGCTGAGAGACCCCAGCTCACTCTGCAGGCTTCTTCTGAGGCAGTTCTTAGCGCTGGCCCAAGAAACGACATCTTCTGGATCCAGATCATTGCATGGCAGCAATGAAACCTCGGTCCTGTCCTGGGCAAAAGTAAGAACCACGATGTCAGGAAAAGCAACTTTGGGACAAGAGGCCATGTTTATCAAACTTTGCCTCTGGAACAAATCTCTAATCGATTCAGGTGGATTGATAGTTGGCCGGGTCATGCCCAGGGAAGAGGTGAATGCCTCTCATTGTTTGTCCAAGAGCAGTGTCCTTGGTTTGCCTGTCTCTGCAGAATTGGGGATTTTTAGATCTAGTCTCCCCACCCTGTTCATCTGATCACTATATAATGAGAACCAAGAGAGGCCTCCAGGTTCACACAGCTGGAACCCATCTCCAGGAACAAACAGCTGGAACCTCTCTTCAGTTGGAGGGAAACTTCCAGGTTTTTGTAAGACTCTTCCACCTGGGTAATCCGTTGTTTTATTTATTTACTTGATTGTTTATATACTATTTTTAGCTGTCCATCCATTTCAGTGAAACTATTTCCCCCCTTTTAAAGCCTCTGGGCCCAAGCTCATGAATTAAGAAGAAAATGAATTAGATTCCAAAGTTTAAAATGAAAACAGATTTCTTTGGGGAATATTCTATATCAGGGGTCCGCAACCCCTGGGCTGTGGACGGGTAGCAGTCCGCGGCCTGTTAGGAACTGGGCCGCAGAGCAGCAGGTGAGCGGCGGGGCGCGCAAAGCTCCATCCGCCACTCCCCACCGCTCCCCTTACCGCCTGAACCATCGCCCCATCCACGTCCGTGGAAAAATTGTCTTCCTCAAAACCGGTCCCTGGTGCCAAAAAGGTTGGAGACCACTGTCCTATATGTAGATAAAGGGAAATTAGTGCGATTAGGAGCAAGTGGAGGTTTAGGAGAGACTCCTAAATTGTGATAAAATCCCCAAAGATTTGGGAAAGCTGTTTGCTGAAGGGCATCCGGAACCCCACCCCCCACCCCCCCACCCCGCCATATAGGCATTGTATGTGGCTTAACAAGAAAAGAAAACAGAAAATATATTTTTAGCTCTGTTTTCTTTTCTTTTTCGATATTTATTTATTTGGCTGCGCCGGGTCTTAGCTACAGCACATGAGATCTGAGATCTTCGTTGCAGCATGTAGGATCTTTCAGTTGCGGCCTTCGAACTTAGTTGGCAAGTGGGATCTAATCTAGTTCCCTGACCAGGGATGGAACCTAGGTCCCCTGCTCTGGGAGCGCAGAGTCAGCCACTGGACCACCAGTGAAGTCCCAGCTCTGTTTTCTTAAAACCTTCCCTGATAATTTCTTTCCTTAAGAAAGTTTTGGGGGAATTCCCTAGTGGTCCAGTGGTTAGGACTCTGCGCTTTCACTGCAGAGGGCGTGGGTTCAATCCCTAGTCAGGGAGCTAAGATCCCACAGGCCGTGCAGTGCAGCCAAAAAAAAGAAAGAAAGTTTTGGGTGCTCTTTGAAAGCAAAGTGGGACACATCCCAAGATCAAAAGAAGGTACACTGACCATAGTTACTCATCATTATAGGTCAAGGTAATTCCTGGTGCATAAAGTTTGGTGGATCCCTTGAATACAAAATATTGCCTGTGGGGAGAGGAAGAGAATGTTAATTTTTATAAAGACCAAGGGATTGGTTTGAGACAGAGGATAAAGTTAGTCTAAAGAACATTTGGAACAAATTCCACTGACACTTATGTGCTTGGGTCTAGAAGGATATGTGTAAATGGGTCTGACCACCCTTGACCAAGTGTGAGGCTCTGTGCCCTTGGCCTAGGCAGATTCACTTCTGGACCACAAATAATCTCTTATTTGTTTTCTTCCAATTCCCTTTTACCTCTCTTTTTGGGAAATTGAGAATTGCATATATGCTTGTGGAAGGTATGAGTGGGGGGAGCAGATGTTAGATAGTGGTGACCACTCTCACCAGTGGTGTGTATTTGCTGGGATTTGGTTTCTGGATGTCTCAGGGAGTCAAGATTACAATAAGCCTGAGCAAACTTTAGCTGAGTTGTTATAGAACGAATGTGCAAATTTTGTAAGTCAGAAACAAAGATATTCCTTTACGTCCGCAGATTGGCACAGGAGGACCTTCAACCTCCCAACAAACAAGTGGCTTTTTAGGGTGACAAGCCCTGAGGTAGGGTCAGTCCAGTGCCTTAACTAGAAGTGGTATGGGCTGGACTTACACACCAAGCCTTCAGGGATGTTGCATACCAGTGAGATTGGGCTGCAGACCATCCTATGATCTCTTTCTTCCAGCTGGTGCCTTGTGCTACCAACTAAACTTATACAAACTTATCTTTACAATTCCATGGTCACTGGACTTTTGCTAGTGAAACTAGAAAGGCTCTCTATGCTTTATGAGAACCAGGGAATTTCAAACTTTTAGAGCTAGCAACTCTCATTTTATAGATGAACAAATTTAGGCCTGGAGAAGAAAATGAAGTCAGTCATTAAAAAAAATTATTATTGAGGGTCTACTGTGAGGCAGGTAGTATAATACAAGGTGAATAATATGAGCCCTGCCCTCCTGTAGATTATGCACCAGTAGGAAACACTGAGAAGTAAACAGGTAATTGTTCGCTCAGATCCCATGAATAATGGTTTTGGAATGGCACCCATGAAACCTGACAAGAGGTAAATCTTTATTTTGTGATATCCTTGTGGGCATATACTGAGCGTTGTGACTTTTGCTTTGACACTGGTGAGCTGTCCTTGGGCTTAATATCTAAAGCATAGAGTGTTTGGACAGAAACTGTAGACAGGCCTGCCAGCTCACACCCCCTTCGGTGAACAGCAATATCCCCTGTACAATACTGGCACCTCCTACAAGGACCCACTGTTTTCTCTACAGCGTGGGAGACAGCATTCCTATCCACCACTGCCACCTAATGACTCTTTTGGGTACTACCAGCTCAGGTTCTACTTCCAGATTTTTGGACTCTGGGATTCTGGCCTCTGCTCCCTGTGTGACCTTTAAGGACCCTTCCAACCTTGACAGCCTGCCATTCTACGATTGCCTGTGACATTAGAAGGCAATATTTGTCCATAGCAGAGCAAGAGACTTAACTGATGACAATTCAAGAAAACGTTGTCTTCCAAAAAACTAGAAAGAGAAAACACACCCAGGAGACTGAAAAGCACAATGTTAATGTAAAGAGCTTGGTGCGTGGGGAGCCTGGCAGCCCAGCAGCTGTGGTGGAGCAGCCGCCATGTAGGACTACTTGTTATTATTTTAGGTGGGACTCTTCCAATCACGTACCACTTTCTTGCTAACCTCCCAAGAACACACTTTTGCTGCTGCTATTACAGATCATACTCTTACGTGCTTCACGGAAACCTTTTCAGTGACTATTTCTTTACTTCATAATTGAGGAATGACTTAGTGTATAATTTGGTCATTTCTTAGTGTATAATTTGGTAATTCTTTGGCAGTATACCCAATTTGTCTACAGTTATGATAAAACAGACAAGGTAGTGAAATGCCCCATCAAAGTGATTCAAACTACCACGAGGGCATGACTGTCTCTCTCTCTGAGCCCTTCTGTGTGTCTATCCACATGTACTGTACTCTTTTTCCTCCTAATAAACACTTTACTTGCTTCACTAAAAAAAAAAAAAAAAAAAAGGAAGAAAGAGAGGTCATTTCGCTCACCCTGTCACATGCCTTCACATGTAACCAGCAGAACCCCGAATCCTCTTGTCTTTCTAGAGCCACAGTTGTACTCCCAGGGCTGCTTAGCATCACTACAGGCTCAGTGCTACAACCTGTGGCCTCTTTAAGGGCTACGAAAATATTTAATACGAAAATATGTTTATTGACTTACACACAAGAAAAGCACAATATAAAAATTAATAATTAATTTAATATCCATGACACTATACCATTTATTCTTTTTTAAATAAATAAATTTATTTATTTATTTTTGGCTGCGTTGGGTCTTTGTTGCTGCGCACAGGCTTTTCTCTAGTTGAGGTGAGTGGAGGCTACTCTTCGTTGTGGTACACGGGCTTCTCATAGCGGTGGCTTCTCTTGTTGTGGAGCACGGGCTGTGGGCACGTGGGCTTCAGTAGTTGTGGCGCACGGGCTTAGTTGCTCCGTGGCATGTGGGATCTAACCCATGTTCCCTGTGTTGGCAGGTGGATTCTTAACCACTGTGCCACCTGGGGAGTCCAAGACTTGGTGTGTCTTAATGGTCTTTGTGTTCCAGGACCTAGCATGGTGACTGGTACCCAGTAGGGGCTTATGTAGTGTTTGTTATTAAATTAGTTAATATGAATGAAAGAGTGTGAATGGATTTTGTAATGCTACAACTGGTAGAAATGTAAATTTTCAGGGATAGGAAAGAGGGGTTGGGGCTGGAAGGTGTGTTCAGGAAACTTTTAAATAGACTTTCCAAAGGAATCGATAGACAAGACATATGAGACTAATGAGGAAAGGAAAAGAAAAAGATATGCTTAGGTGACGGACGATACCTGATTTATGACGCCCGGTCAGAGGGAAAGGTCCCTGTCCTTTTAGCCTAATTTGGCAATGCTATTCTGTGCCCCTACTGCATCTCCTTTTTCTCTTGGTAGGAGCTTTTGTTGAAAGAGATGATGATGTTCCTGAGCCCCCTGTTTTTCGTCTTCATGCTGGGTCTGGGTCTGACCCCACTGACCCTGGCTCAGGAAGACTACAGATACAGACACTTCCTGTCCCAGCACTATGATCCCCAACCAAAGGGCCGGGATGACAGATACTGTGAAAGCATGATGAGGAGGCGAGACCTGACCAATCCCTGCAAAGAGGTCAACACCTTTATTCATGGCAGCAAGAATGACATCAAGGGCATCTGTGATGATACGAATGGAAAACCTGGTGAAGGCAATCTCAGAATAAGCAAGTCTTCCTTCCAGATCACCACTTGCAAGCATAAAGGAGGGTCCCCCCGGCCTCCATGCAGGTACAGAGCCACAAAAGGGTACAGAGTCATTGCTATTGGCTGTGAAAATGACTGGCCCACCCACTTGCAGGAGTCCTTTATCACTCCAGCACAGTAGCCTAGAGCTGGCTCTGCTCTTTTTTCCTTGCATTTCCCCCTCTTACTGTAGCAACATTCATTGCTAGGAATCCAGAAAATGAGCTGCTGATCTTTTTGTTTTCTGTTTTACAATATGCTTAATAAATAAAAACGTCTCTGAAATCAGTAAAAATCAAAGTCTTCTCACTGATTCTTGGTCTATTGATCTTTCCCCATTTTCTCTATTCAGCTGTCCCCTGAGAGGGTTGGATGGGATAGAAATGCCTTTTTCCTTATCAGTCAGTTCCTTATCAGGCATGAAGGAGGTGGACTTTACCTTTCCGTGAAGGTAAGGATGTTAAATTCATCTTACCGAGATTGCTGGGAAAATTCCAGGGCTCAAGGCCACTAAGCAGAATTTTTAGGAGAAGCAGATTGTTTTGCTGTCACCGTTAATAAGCCAGTATTACTTTTACAAATGTTAAGCCCTAGGAAGAAGAGTTTAGGACTAAATACCAACAGATTAATTACACTCTCTCTCTCTTTCACACACACACACACACACACACACACATTTGTAATCCTGCATGAATACCAAAATCCATTCAGGGTAGCCACTCTTACCTTAAGCAGGAAGTAATTTGATATTGCTTTGAATGGAACACTGCCAGGATATTCTCATGGTTATTTTATATAAAGATAAAAAAATTGATTACTATAATTATTTTCTCTTTAATCTTTTACTTTCTCAACTGACGTCTGGCAACTCTGAGGTCTTGGGGAGGTCATAGAAAGATTCCAAGCTTACCCTTTATTCTTCTTCAACTTGATGTTTTTAAGTAAATACAAACTTAGGTTAACAATCTCTGTAAAATATGCTAATTAATCCATGGGTTCAGTGGTTAACTTCCTGTTACCTAATCTCATCAACAGATACCTGGATATTTTATTTAGAAAGTAGTTAATAAATTACAGTTATGCATCACTAGTTTTGCCATCTTATGAATGACTATAGTGGTCACAGTATTCCCCATGGTGGCCTCCCCTGCTGCCTACATGCCCTCAAATGGACCAAAAGCCCTGGCTCCTCAATACCTGGGTTATAGGCCAGTGTCCTGGTGCCACAGAGAGCCCACCCTCACTGAAAGTACTCAATTTATGGAGAAAAGGATGAAAAAGTACTCAATTTATGGAGGAAAGGATGAAAAAGTACTCAATTTATGGAGGAAAGGATGAAAGGTTATGGATACATACTCAACACATGAATATATCTGCCTTGAATTCATCTATTTCAAAATTGAAAACATTGTCATTTCTTTCTGAAGTAGGGAGAAGGGTTTTCCAAACCTCCTTTATTAGAAAATTTGTCTTGGGACTTCCCTGGTGGCGCAGTGGTTAAGACTGCGCCTGCCAATTCAGGGAACACGGATTCAATCCCTGGTCTGGGAAGATCCTGCATTCCTCGGAACAACGAAGCCCGTGTGCCACAACTACTGAGCCTGAGCTCTAGAGCCCACGAGGTGCAACTACTGAGCCTGCGTGCTGCAACTACTGAAGCCTGTGCACCACCTAGAGCCCGTGCTCTGTAACAGAAGCCACCGCAATGAGAAGCCCACACACCGCAACGAAGAGTAGCCCCCCACTCCCCACAACTAGAGAAAGCCCGCGTGCAGCAACAAAGACTCAACACAGAAAAAAAAAAAAGTTCTGGAAATGTATAGTGTTTAAAAAAAAAGAAAGAAAGAAACTTTATCTTACTATAAAATCAAAAAACTCTTAGGAAGCGAGAAATTTCCAGAGTTTGGTAGACTATTTGGATTTTTTTTTTTTCTGGTTCTCCAACCAGGACTGTCTCCCTAATATTAGGCAAAGGGGCTTCCAAACAGACTCTTGCCAACTCACGGTCTTGATGGGGAAAGTCAAAGGCATGGACCATTATTACATAGATCACATCACAGTTGTGAAAACTCACATCTCCAAACATCTACTTAGAGCATTATTATTGCATACCCTGCCCTGGTGTTAGGACAAATGACACTTTCCCAGGAAATCATGTGGCATTGGGATAGGGTTCTTCCTGACCTGCTGATGGAGCTAGCAGCTGAGTAGCCAACCCTAGTAGTTTTTGCTCTTGATCTCTTGTTCTCTCACAACCAAAGTTTGTTTAGAATGAAATGTTGAGTCACAGGCAAGTCATTTTATCTCAGGTCAATCATTTGAAGAATTGAAATCCTAATCCACTATGTTTTGTTGACTTTGCAAGGAAAAGAGAAGAAGCACCCCCAAATGTCAAGTCCTTTGAAGAATGGTGACATGAAAGAAAGAAAATTCCATGCACTTTGGAGAGGAAACATTTGTCCAGGGACATAGCATAAATTCTAGTAGCTGAGATATTTTGGCTTAAAAAGAGCCTTCATCTCTTGGGAATACAGATTCTCTACAAAATAAGAGGGAGGGTGTCAATAATATGTGCAATTCAGTTTAGTTGTTAGTATATCAGATTGAGGGAACAAAGGAAACCAAGAAAAATGGAAATTGTAAAAATGGCCACTGCTGACATATACTGAACACTTAACCGTAGGCTAGGCATTGTGATAAGCACTTTACATTGATTTTATCATTTATGCTTCACAACATTCCTAAGAAGTAGGTATTATTATTATGCTTATTCTACTTGTGAGGAAATATACTGAGAGAGGTTAAGTCATTTCCCCAAGGTCACACAGTTAGTGTGGCAGAACTAGGTCTTTGGGATCACAGTATCAAAAGAAGTTCTTACTGAGATTTGACGTGTGCAGTGGAGAAAGCCTTTGGGGCAAGCTCTAAACAAAAGTACGTGTTGGGAGGATTTAGGGACCATTTCATTTTCTGTTGTAGGTAGAATCTTGAGATGCACCCATTGATGTCTACATGGGACTTCTGTTCATAATGTTTTTCCATGTCTTGTTAACTCAGTTGGTTACTGTGGCTGAGGTCATGGGTTTGCTCTTGGATGAATAGTTTAATCTACTCTGTAGCTAGTCATCTTGCTAAACCATGTTGTTGGTCACAAAGAAGCAGGATGAGAGAAAGTAGACAGAACTGCGCAAAATTGGATTTGGGAAAAGCAACCCAAAGTACATTGTTGTGATGAAGCTCTTACCCAAGTGCCAAGTGTATCTTCAGAAGTTGTAACCAGTGGTCCTGGGGTTGAGGGGTAAATCGAACATCATTTCTTCCCGCCATCCTGCTTCCCACAACTCCTTCACTTCCCTCACTTCCCAACTCCATATCGCATATCTGCGGCATCAGACACAGGAATATGACATAGAGCTTCGTATCTTTCTGTGCACAGGCAAAAGGTGGTTGTGAACTTAGAAGCTGGCATTTAAAAGAATGATAGTTATGTTTGATCCTAATCATTATCGTTAAGGATAGGCTGTAGGTGGAATAAAGTGCAGGTCCCTCGTCAGCCGTTTAATCACTCACACGGGGTGATCCACCATCATGAAGCAGCCTCTTTGAAACAAAGGACAGTAGTAACCATATATATCAAACTAGGAGTTCAGCTGGGGCTAACCCTTGGACTGCATGTGTAGAAAATGGATCTGTCTGACGCTCCAAAAATTGTCCTTTCTGCTTTGGGTTGCGCACTTCCTGTTGAATCAGGGATGATTTTGCCTGCCCCTTGGTTTCTCTCTAGGCATCTCCAAGGTAGTGATGGCTCTCCAGACGACCCATGCATTACTCCTGCTCTTGCTGCTGACCCTGCTGGGGCTGGGGCTGGTACAGCCCTCCTATGGCCAGGATCGCATGTACCAACGATTCCTGCGGCAACACGTGGACCCTGATGTGACAGGAGGCGATGTTGGCTACTGCAACTTGATGATGCAAAGACGGAAGATGACTTCACATCAGTGCAAGCGCTTCAACACTTTCATTCATGAAGACCTTGGGAACATTCATAGTATCTGCAGAACCGCCAATATTCAGTGCAAGAATGGCCGGATGAACTGCCATGAGGGTGTAGTGAGGGTCACAGATTGCAGGGAGACAGGAAGTTCCAGGGCTCCCAACTGCAGATACCGGGCCAAGGCCAGCACCAGACGTGTTGTCATTGCCTGTGAAGGTAACCCAGAGGTGCCTGTGCACTTTGATAAATAGATGCCACCCAGCAGGGGTTATGGCCCAGCTGCTGGCCTTTAATTTACTCCTTAAATAACAATGAGTAATGCATTTGAGCTGTCCCAGGCTCTGTCTCCACTGCTTCTTTCTTTCCTTTTTTTTTTTTTTTTTGGTTCATTATATAACCAATTCTGTTAAATACATTGCATGAAAGATGAGACATAAACTTATAATGAATCTGAGCTTTTCTGTAATAAGTTTCCTTCTATAATACTGGTCAGCTTTGCTCTCTCTAATCTCATCCTCTGGAATTTAGTCATTACTTAGCACTTCAAGAATTTCAAAGTGCTTTCATCTAAGTTATCTCATTCTAATACCATAGCACCCTTGGGATGCTGCTGCTAGTGTTGCAATATACAAAAGTGCAAAGTTAAGAGATTTGCTAAGACCAAAAGGTTAGTAGAAAAGCTGAGACAAAAGTCTAGTTTACACGGTTACTAATCCAGGGCTTTTTCCACTTCATCACAAGGAATGTTTTGAAAATATCTGGTTTCTGTTCTTCCCAAATGTCAGCTGTTGGGGGAAGCATTAAAAATTTGGAAATAGACACTGGCAACATGAGAGCTCTATCTGTATAATGCGGCAACCTTACTGTGTTTGGATCTAATAAGATCAAGAAATTATACAAGGGATTTTCTTTTCCTCTTCCCAAACTTTTGAGTCGCCCTAGTAAGTCAGAGTATTAAAATGTACTAGATCATTAAGACTCTTCCTGACTGAAAGATTTTTCAAGTCTTCCTTATAATAAAGGAAATAAGGTACCTTCAATTCCAAGTATTTGAGAAGACTATGGTCTTGTGTGTGAGATTTTTTTCCCTCCTATCCTCTTTTAATTCTCCTCTAGTTTATAAACATGCACACACTTTAATATCCTCATAGACTCTGGCTCAAGACTAAAGCTCATCAGATCAATGACCATGACAGAAAAAACTTTGTCTCATTTGCTCCAGAGAGAATGATTCCTCTCAAGACAATTCTCATACCCCTTCCTTCTCCCTTTAAATATTTAGGAGCAAACTGGGGGACAGAGATGTATAAAGACATTAACTGCTAAAGAAAGAAAGTGTGTGTGTGCGTGTGTGTGTGTGTGTGTGCGCACGTGTGTGTGTGTGTGTGTGTGTATGTGAGAAAGGACTGAGCTGAAAGCATTTGAATTGTAGCAGACATATATTATTTATATTTAAGATGTACAACTTCATTTGGTATACATATACATTTTGAGATAATCACTATAATCAAGCTACCAAACATATCTATCATTTCACATGGTGACCCTTACGTGTGTGTGTATGATGAGAATCCGTAGGATTTACCCTGTTAGCACATTTTAAGTATACAGTACTGTATTGCCACCTGTTAAAAAACCTAGGGGTTCAAAAGAGGCCTCCCCAAGATGTGCTACTTTGGCATGTGGATTATTTTGAGCTAATGGCAGTGGAGACCCTGTTAACTCAAGAGAAACTACTGCCCCTCACTTAAGTTCCTAGAAGAATTTAAACTGGGGATTTTTCCCAGAAAAAGAGTTATTAGCAGACATAAAATGGATCGCTTTCTTAGCTTGCCACTTCACACATGAGTCCTAGGAGTGTCTCCCTCCTGCCTCTATATTCCTTGAGTCACTACTTGATTTAGGTCTTCAGTAGATAACACTAAGTTGCTGGGAAGGGCTCAAGATGTATGGGCACATGATGGCCATCTTATCTTTTCTTAGAGTCACCTCTCAAATCCTCCATACCCAGGTGCCCAGAATTCTTGCCTTTTTACCCCCGCTCTTCACCCAAAGAACTAGAGTAGTTGGATTTACAGCGTCCTCTGAGATGATCCCCGTCTAGACTATCAGCACATGATTCCCCGTTATTCAAGGAATACTTGACATGAGCTAGGGTTTACAGTGCACCAGAGTTTCTGTAAATACCAACACGTCCGCATCTAATCCTGATGACATATTTCCCATTCCAAGAGAAGAAACAGGATGGCATTGCTACGAACATGCTTTGAAGACAAGTTCTGGATATAAACTAAGCATTCTGACTATAGGACAGGAAAAAGAATTTTCCCTCTATCCTTCTAGGTTCTGAGACCTAGATGAGATCCCCCTGTAATAAGAGATAGATTAACAAGAGAAAATGTTGACCTATAACAAACAGACTGCCAGTTATTTCTCCAGCAAAAAATAGGTTTATTTGGGATCAGCAAAGAATTGCAATTTGAGGTCTACAACCATGGTGAGCCACACGCAAGTCTCCAGCAAAAATGGAGAGGAGAATTTTATAGAGGGGAAAAGGAAGTTGGGAGGGCTATAGTAAACAGAGCATGGCTTTTTGTTGGCTGAGTTGTGACAGTCTCTTAATTTCTGAGCCAGGAAAGAAGAGGAAATCTCTCTTCTTCCTGTTGGCTCTGCTATCCTCATAGAGCATGAGAGCTCCCCCTTCTGGTCTCCTGACTCTATTTAATTGAGATTTCTATTTATTATTATTATTATTTTCACAAAAAACAAACAGAAGCTTAACAAAATGTATATTTCCTGCATGCTTGGGAGATACCCAAGAAAGCTGACTAAAACTCCCCCCAGTGGCCCAAGCTGATACATCAAATACCATTTTCAGCTAAAGACAAAAGAGGATGTTGGGGATAGTATTACATACGGGAAGGAAGGAAATTCACCAAAGTTGAAAGGAGCAAAGGGTGGTAAACAAATATTTGTTGAGCCTTGTAGAGACAGTGAGACAGAGAGAAATTTTAACAAACAGACTTTGCTAGGTTCCTCCCTGTCTACACACCTAGTTCATATTATACTATAATTATCCATGGTGTAACTATCTTCCTGGAACAAGTCCCCTACCTACATTCTGTCGACTGAAAAAAATGCACAACCTAAAAGATGAGAATTATGTTTTATTTGGTGGACTTACTGAGGACCTAAGCTTGGGAGACAGCCTCTCAGATAGCCTTGAGGGGCTGTTTTGAAGAGGTTAGGGAGGAGCCAGGATATATAGGAGTTTTTAAAAAAAAAAAAACCCAACAGGTAGTTGGAACATCAAAAGATTACTGTTAATTAAAGAAAAACCAGGCATCTTAAGTTTAATGAATTTAGCACTTTTCTATGTATAAGAAGATGCAAGAGTCTGGGCTCATTGAAATCTTTCCTTTGAGATGCACCTTGACTATCTAGGGCCAGTATCCTGTTTATCTCCATCCTGAATTCCCCTCAGGGGGCACCGTTGCTGGTGGCTGCAGTGGTTGCTGGCTTGATGGTTTCAATATCCTTTGTTTACTGAAATGGCAGATGGTATTCTTTGTTCATAATTCTTTTAGGTAGTTAGAGGGGAGGTCAATGGTTCTTCCTGAGTCTTGTATGCCATGATTGTTTTCAGCTCAAAATAATCCACATGCCGAAGTGACACATTTTGGGGAGGCAAATGTTGCTCCCCTCAGAGGCATATTTTGGGGTGGCATATTCCGCTACCCTTTATGGCATTCTGATAACAAGGTGGCCCAGTGAGAAATTCAACCAAGGAGGCTTAGCTAGGAACAACCCTTGAAGAAATATGTTCATAGGAAACACATTCAAGGATCTCACTTTATCCGCAAACTGTGCCTTTGACTAGATACTTTTCACCTCTCAATGGAAGTCCCACAGTTTACAACTCCAGATGTGGTTTTCCTCACTGAAGTTCCCATGGAACATAGCCATCCAGGGAATTTCCCCTAGAAGTTGGTTGGGAAATGAGTTTAGGAGCCAGATCTCTGGTTGTCTCCTGATAACTCTAGATAACCCCTCTCTGGTGTTACCCAAGGCCTTGCAATTCCTTTATGCCCACAAGTCAGTCTTCGGGGTTTGACACCTTTGCTCCAGGCTATTCTCACAGTGAACCCAAGGATTCTAGATGAGAAGCTATAGGAACTGGTTCTCTTAGTGAGGCTGTCCCTCGCCCCCACCCCACTGCCAATCAGTTGGAACACTGTACCTCCCACTGCTATTCCTTCCTTCCTTCACTGCTGCAGACTTCTTGGCTCTAAGAAAAGGGGAAAGACACAGACTCTCTGCTCTTTAGATCCATAAACTGATCCCTACTACAGCCAGTGGCAGGAGTGTTGGATCTGAATAGGGTGAGTTACGTTTAGAAGGGTTGGTGCCGAGGATGCTTAGAGGGAAAGGCCCAGGAACACTGTAAGGGGCTTGATTGGACTTCTAGATGGTGGAATTAAGAATAGTGACCCGGGCTTCCCTGGTGGCGCAGTGGTTGAGAGTCCGCCTGCCGATGCAGGGGACACGGGTTCGTGCCCCGGTCCGGGAAGATCCCACATGCCGCGAAGCGGCTGGGCACGTGAGCCATGGCCGCTGAGCCTGCGCATCCGGAGCCTGTGCTCCGCAACGGGAGAGGCCCGCGTACCACACACACACAAAAAAGAATAGACAGTGACTCAACTTGTAAGAACCAAAGACCTGGACTCAACTCAGCGTTAATCTCACTGAAACAGTTCTTGGAGCCTCTCTCCACTCTTCCACCCCTCCCCACTTCTTCTCCAATCTTCCTGAGCATAATACCATTGTCCCTTAGTATCCATGGGGGGCATTGGTCCAGGACCCCCCCATGCCCAGGATACCAAAATCCAAGCTTGCTCAAGTCCCTTATATAAAATGGTGTACGTAGTATTTGCATCTAACATACGCGCATGCTCCTATATGCTTTGATCATCTCTACATTACTTATAATACCTAATACAATGTAAATAACTGTAAATACAATGTAAATGCTATGTAAATAGTTGGCAGCACACAGCAAATTCAAGTTTTACTTTTTAGAACTTTCTGGATTTTTTTTTTGAGGGGGGACTATTTTTAATCCATGGTGTGGTTGGTTGAATTCCTGGGTGCAGAACAAATAGATACAGAGGGCCAACTGTACATTGAAGCAGCTTGAATCCTGGTCTTCTCTTCATCCTATTTAGGCCTTTTGAGCCAGGGGTAGGGTGCCACAAATGAGAACGTGCCTACCCCTTGCGCTCTGTTTGATGGAGTACTTGACATTCTCAGATACGCTCTCAGTACACGTATCTTATTAGCCTCTTACAGGTTTGTGAGGGAGTTATTATTAAGCCCATCTGAGGACATCACACTCAGAGAGTTGAGAATCAGGTTAGAAATTCCACAGGGCCGGGTATACTCCTCATGGTAAATGACGACAGAGAGCTAGTTTAAAGGGAAGACTTTTTCAAGCAACTCTCTGCTCTAATTTTGACCAGAGTAGCTGTTGTGAGGGCAGTTTCAATTTTGGTACTTGATTGATTAGAACAATATTTCAAAACTGGAGTTCCTTTATGATGACCTTCTTAACAATAGATCAAGATCGTTTATAATGATGATAATTAGGGAAGTGGCCTCTGAGAAGGGATGTGGGTAGTCACAAGTGATAACATGTTTCACACAGGCTTTGGGGAAGTGTCTTAAAGAAGTCAAGATCCTGGTAAGCACCATCTTGCAGAGTCAGCGTAGTTGCAGCCTCAGATTTCAAGGAACCAAAGCCTTCCTGCTTCAAAAATATCTCCCAAGTCTCTATTCATCTTCTGTATCCCCTTAAGAGGCAACAACACTTTCCACCTCACAGACATAGAGCTTAAAATACCATTTTCTTTAGGACACATGCTCTTTTGAGAATTGATCTGGGGACTCCCTTGTGGTCCAGTGGGTAGGACTCCGAGCTCCCAATGCAGGGGGCTCAGGTTTGACTCCTGGTCGGGGAACTATAACCCACATGCATGCTGCAACTAAGAAGTCCGCATGCTGCAACTAAAAGATCCCGCATGCAGCGACTAAGACCCGGTGCAGCCAAAATAAATAAATAAATATTGAAAAAAAAAAAAAAGAATCGATCTGGACTGCAAAACAGCTAGCTAGAGGGTGATTGGTTCCTCAGTTCAGGTGGAAGAGATGGCAGACAGGAGGTACTTGGAATTCTCAAAATGAACTTCTTCAGTTTTTTACAACTTTGTGCTTATCTCACTCAGGCTGTAACATATTTTCAGTTCTTATAAACTTTATTATCTAATGAGAGTTATCACCTTCTAGCCTGGGAACCAAATGATAAAATTTGGTTGAAGGGCCTACGTTGGCAGAGAGGAATTTTAAGGTAGAGCTCAGCAGTGCTTCCTCTCTCTTCCCTGTACCCCAACAGGTGGCCCTGGTGACTGAGATGGCATCCTCTCTAAAGGTCCTAGGCCCTCTCTTGGCCCTGCTGTTCCCTCTATGTGGGCTCCTTGTACACAGCCAGAACGTTTCCTGGAGGGAATTCGTGAAACAGCACCACCCTAGCACAAACTGGGAATTCAGCAAGTACAAGTGCAGTGATCTGATGAGGGAAAGAGGTGTTTCAAAAGACGAGAACTATCACATCTTCGTCTATACCGTATGGCACAAGATTGAGCATATATGCATCAGGAACTGGAGAGATCACTACAGAAGTGTATATATATGGGCCCCATATCCCTTCAAAACAAGTGCTACCGGAAGAATAGCAAAAACAACTACAAAGATTACAAGAGCTACAGCTACATTGAATTCCATTGTGGCATGAATGGGTTTGTTGATGGCATAGAGGACATGCAGTTGTTAGAGGATATCAGCAACTAGAAAGTTGACCCACACCCACAGGTTTTAGCGTTCAGTGCTTCCCAAGTGGTGGTCCCTCCCTGCACCAAGAGCCCTTGCATTTATTTGCCAGTGTTTTGCAACTACTGAGAGTTATGTTTCACGTGGTTTCTTACTATCGTAACTTTGCCTATGTTGTTTCTCTGCCTGGAACACCCTTCTGTCCTTATTTACCTGATTTACTTCTACATTTTTGAAAAGATTCAGCTCATATGGAATCTCTTTTTGACTAACCCAGGAATTTTCCTGATATTGACTCTCCTTATAACTTTGCAAGTGGAATGATCTTCCCATCCCTAAATAAATTTTATCATTCCAATGTGTGAAATTTATTTATGTGTCGTGTGATTAGCACGGGTGTTATAACTGTGAGTTATATAGCTTACGCTTGAAT
Source organism: Leucopleurus acutus (assembly GCF_964270905.1). Lineage (NCBI taxonomy): Eukaryota > Metazoa > Chordata > Mammalia > Artiodactyla > Delphinidae > Leucopleurus > Leucopleurus acutus. The sequence continues at coordinate 75,715,400 of NC_139142.1, read as the reverse complement.
GTGATTTGTGCTGTATGTAGGTTTAAAGTGTATTATATGTGTGTGTCTAATATGTGTAATAGACTTGTGTGTATGACGAAAGTATAACTGTCTATGTGCTAAGCTGGGGAAAAGTTGTGACCTAGGCATTGATTGTGGGGATATGCTGAGTTCCCATACCCACCCAGATTGATGGGTGTGGCCAGAGCTGATTAGGTACAAAATATGTAGCATGTTCCTGGCACGTAGCAAGTGCTCAGTCAACACTGATTTTCTTCCTTTCTATCCTTTGACTTGGTATTTTAATTTTGACTTTGACAAAACAAACATGACGAGTGCCCATCAATTGTCTCCTCTCCCTGGATTTCTTTAAGAATGTCTGTAAGGAGGCTATTGCATTTTAGATGAGTTACGGTAGTATGTATGTTTCCTGATGAATAATACATTAAGTAGAAGATATGAACACAAATGAGTTTATCTGATAAAAACCGTTTTCACTTGGCAGAGATATAGGGTAGGGCTAGAGGACTTTAAAATGAAACTCTCATCAAGAGTGGGGCTTAGGGACTTCCCTGGGCACAGTGGTTAAGAATCTGCCTGCCAATGCAGGACACACGGGTTCGATTCCTGGTCCGGGAAGATCCCACATGCTGCGGAGCCACTAAGCCCATGAGCCACAACTACTGAAGCCCGTGCCCTCTAGGGCCTGCATGCCACAACTACTGAGCCCGCGAGCTGCAACTACTGAAGCCCACGCGCCTAGAGCCCGTGCTCTGCAACAAGAGAAGCGACCGCAATGAGAAGCCCGCGCAGCGCAGTGAAGGGTAGCCTCCGCTTGCCACCACAACTAGAGAAAGCCTGCGCACAGCAACGAAGACCCAACGCAGCCAAAAATTAAAATAAAAAAAAAAAGAGTGGGGCTTAAGACTTGCATTTTGTTGGAGGAAAGAGGAAGTAGATTGGAGAAGGAAATGTTGAAACACAAGTAAGTAAGGTCCACAGAAATTCTGTTTGCTGAATGAGAGATAGAGATACAGAGTAAGAGAAATGTTCGCTTCGTATAATTTTGCCTGGGGCAGGTATGCGAAGGAGAGATACTGAACATTAAAGGACCCTGTGTTCTTCAGCCTCCTGCATCACTGAATGACTCAAGCCTTGAAACAATTAGAACAAAGACCAGGGTATAAACATTTTAAATTAGATGACACTTTAAATTAAGCTGCACACTATAAGGGAGCAGAATTTTCCACCCTAAAATATGTCTCTTTGGTATAAGGATTATTTTAGCCTGGTTATTTTTTAAGAATCAGCAGATATGAGAGGAGCTCTGAAAACCAAATAGAAGTCACTCTTTTGTAAGAGACATTTACAGGTAAAAGAGAAATCTCCATTTGTAAGGGTGTCTTCCTGCTGTACCAGGAAGCGGTGGGGGGGTGGGGGACGGGACTCATTCTCTAGAAACTCTTAGTGGTGGACAAGACAATGATAAGTCTGCAAAACAACATTATCTTCGGGCTTCCCTGGTGGTGCAGTAGTTGAGGGTTCGCCTGCCGATGCAGGGGATGTGGGTTCGTGCCCCGGTCCGAGAAGATCCCACATGCCGCGAAGCAGCTGGGACCGTGAGCCATGCTTGCTGGGCCTGGGCGTCCGGAGCCTGTGCTGCACAACGGGAGTGGCCCGCGTACCGCAACAACATTATCCTTGTTTCCTGTGTTTTCCTGGTCATCTCCCATAGATTTCCCTCCCCAACATCTCCTTTTGTCTTTAGCCGAAGGTGATATTTAAGGTGATGGCCCCAGCCATTTTGGCAAGTTACTCAGTTTACCTGGGTCTCCGCCATGTATTACACGTGTTATTAAACTTTTGTTTGTTTTCTCCTGTCAGTGTGTCTTATATCATTGAATTATGAGATGAGCCAAATATCCTAGAAGGGAAAAAAGGAAAAAGATTCCTCCCCAACAACACCTTCCTGGAACTCGGGCCTCAACGAGTAGCCAGTGAATCTAGATTGGTCATCGTGCTCCAAGCGTAGCTCCTCAGCTTTGCCATTTTTTCAGTGTACTTGGGAATGAGCAGATACCTGGGAGATGATGACCTATACCAACCAAATTCACAAGAGATTAGTGTTAAACAGCAGTTCTGTAAGCAGATAGGGTAGGGGGTCCCTGGAGAAAGAGAACCAGGAAGGGTTTTCTTGACATAAGAGAAGCCATTTTAGCCTAAGCCATTTTGCGGTCTAAGCCTGGCCACAGGATCTTAAGGGAAGTAAGGGAATGCAGGAACAAAGGAAAAGCAGTCAAGAAACAATAGTTCAGCAATGAAACAGAATCTCAGTTCCTCCTCAAGGGACATACATTACAATCTGATAAAGTCTTTGTGTTCTCTAGGAACTAAGGCCCCCACCCAGGTGGAGGACAGAATGATGCTGTTGACGTTCCTGACTTCAGTCAGCTAAAGCTTGGACTCTGTCAACCTTTCCCCAGTTCTATGCTGAATTCTCCTCTGCTCAAGCCCCTTCATGAATATGCATATACCCTTAGCTTAAAACTTCCCCCGTTTTGCTGTTCCAGGGAGACTGTTTTGGGAAAGATTCCCAGTGTTCTCCTTACCTGCTGCAAGTAATCATAAATCCTTCCTTCTCCTGCTCTTTGGCTTGGTTGTATCTTTTGGCTCGACATCCACCAAGAGACAAACTCAGTTTTTGGGTAATAGTTCTTCATCAACGATCATTTGACATGTGGGGAAATACTGGTTGTTTTTCTCACTTGATAAATGCTGCTTCAAAATGTACTGGCATATTCTGGTCTCCTAGAGTCATATTTTAGGGTTGTCTCTTCCGCTGTCCTACAATAAGTTTTCACAAATACCTCATTTTAAAAAACTCTTTAAAATTTGCTTTTAGGGACTTCCCTGGTGGCGCAGTGGTTAAGAATCTGCCTGCCAATTCAGGGGACACAGGTTCAAGCCCTGCTCCGGGAAGATCCCACACGCCGCGGAGCAACTAAGTCCATATGCCACAACTACTGAGCCTGCCCTCTAGAGCCCGCGAGCCACAACTACTGAGCCCACGTGCCACAACTACTGAAGCCCGCGCACCTAGAGCCCGTGCTCCGCAACAAGAGAAGCCACCGCAATGAGAAGCCCGTGCACCACAACAAAGAGTAGCCCCGCTTGCTGCAACTAGAGAAAGCTGCACGCAGCAACGAAGACCCAATGCAACCAAACATAAATAAATTTAAATTTAAAAAATTGCTTTTATTAAAAGGTTATAAGATGATGGCTCAAAACAGTATAGGAGGAAAATGAATTTAAGCACAATTCGTTATAAAAAATTAATAAACAGAAACCTTAATTAACTAGAGTTGGAAGACCAGAAGGAGGAGCTCTCACACCCTGTGACCATAGCTGAAGCAAACTGGAAGAAGAAAGAGTTGTCTTCTTTCCTGGCAAGGACTCAGCCAATGAAAAGCTATGCACTCTTTGTTTACTATAGCCCTCCCAATTTTCTTCTCCTCTCTGTTAAAGCAATCTCTTTCCCTTGCTGTGCAGGGACTTGCACATGGCTTGCCATGGTTGCAGACCCCAAATTACAATTCTCTGCTGATCCTGAATAAACCTGTCTTTGCTGGAGAAATAGCTGGCAGTCTATTTGTTTCAGGTCTACATAGGATAATAGCCTTGTGTTGTTGCTTAGACTTTCTCACATCCACTTCCCCTGTTTGGAAAGAGGCATATTCATTTCCCTTAAGGAACTATCTTTCCCCTTTTTGTGTGCACACTGGTGGGGCTGTCCTTTAAGTTTCCTAATCTCCTCTACTGAGCCAAACAATAGTAATGAGACCCAAGGTAGGCTAACTGAACTGTCTCTTATAGGAGACCAGAATGTACCTCTTCGACATAGGATTATTTTGAGAAACAGTAGATAAAGGAGAAACTTTGAAAACAGAGTATAAATTACCCTTATGTAAGGGAAATTTACAATTACCAAGGAAATCTCTATTTGTAAGCATGTTTCCCTCTCTGTACAGGAAGAAAAAGATGACTCTAAATCACAAGAAACCCTCATCAATGGAGAAGCCACAGACTTAAATCTGCATAACAAACCCTATCCTTGTTTACTGTACTTTTCCTGGTCACCTTCCCATAATTTGCCTCCTCCACACTCTTCTTTCTTTGTTTTAGCTGAAGATGGAAAGTAAACCCAAGTTCTAGCCACCTCCTTGAGTTACTCATTCCTGAGCTTCTCCCATGTATATGTGGTATATTCATGCTAATAAACTTCTGTTTGTTTTTCTCTTGTTAATCTGTCTTTTGTTATAGAGGCCCTAGCTGAGAACTGAGAAGGAAAAAAGGAAAAGATGATTTTTTTTTCATTCTCTACACTGTCCTCAGAGTCTAAATCTCAAGTAGTGATGCAAGGATTTTTAAAAAATTTGAAGTGGATTCATGCCCATTTGGCACAGCTCTGCAGCTCACCCGAGCTTCTTGGGTTCCAGCTGTGGGACTCGAGGGACATTGTTCCAGCTAATGATTAAGAACTCTCCAGACAATAGGGGCTTCTTAGACAATGGGTGAATTTCCAGGATGTCCGGCCCCCTTCCGAGAAGGAGGGAGATAACAAAATGTAAAAAAGGTGTCTGTCAAAGACCAATCAGGCAGCTGGGGACAAGTTCCCTCTCTGGTCCGAGCCTAAGCCGGGACCAATCAGCAGGAGAACACAACCAAATCTATAATTTACATACGGGGAAGTGGGAACCTATAAAACTGACATATTCGCGCCCAAAAGGGTTCCTTCTTCGACCTCCTACGTGAGGACCAAGGAACCCCGGTGCACCGGCCTTCAATAAACCTCTTGCGTTTTGCATCGGCTTCCGACTCTTGTTGTTTCCTGGGCGAGTCGAAACTCCTAGGAGACCGCGCAGGTCTAACACAGCTATTTCCAAAGACTGATCCTTCTGCTATATTTTTTCATATTGTAATCTCTCCCAGATTTTTCCAATAAATCCCCACCCTATTCCCACTACTACTGAAACAGGAGGGAAGCAGACAGGGCACAACCTCTAAAAGAATGACATAGCCCTTGAGGATATGACATAAACTGGTTAGAACCAACTAGATCCAAGAGAGTGGAAGATTTGACTTCCAGTGGACCTTGAGCCTTATTATACACTCACTGTAATACATTAGCATCTAAATGACACACCTACAGGTGCCATGACAGTTCCAAGGCTAACCATAAAATGTCAAAAAGTGGGTGGTGGCCCAGTTCCTAGAAATCTCCACCTCTTCCCCAAATGGTTGGCATAATCCTCCCACTCATTAGCCTGTGAAATTTCCCAGCCCATAAAAACTAACCACCCCATATCTGGGGGCCTCTTGCCCTCTTCTGAGATGGCCCACACTCTGTCTGTGGAGTGTGTTTCTCCCAAGGCTGTTCTCGCCTTTTGAGACAGACCACGTTGTGTCTCTGGAATGTGTATCTCTCTAAATAAATCCACTTCTTACCTATCTCTTGTTTTTCTCACTGAATTCTTTCTGCCTTGAGTCATAAAGATCCTGAGCTTCATTAAGTCCTGAGACCAAGTGTGTGATCTCAATTAAAAGACAGTGGATTCATGGGACTTCCCTCGTGGTCCAGTGGGGAAGACCTCATCTGTGTTCCCAATGCAGGGGGCCCGGGTTCAATCCCTGGTCGAGGACCTAGATCCTCCATGCATGCTGCAACTAAGAGTCTGCATGCCATGACAAAGATCCTACATGCCACAACTAAGACCCAGGGCAGCCAAAATAAATAAATAAATTTTTTTTTTAAAAAAAGGCAGTGGGTTCAAGTCCCAACCTGGGTTGTGCAGTTTCACTATCACTTAAAAATTTCCCTCTCAAATTAGCTCAAATTTGTGTTGCTTGCAAACAAAATAAACCTAAAGGATAAACTCTATCTGCAACCTTTGTGATCCTCATCATGCCTTCTGCCATGCATACTAGTGCTTATCCTACAGGAAATACTCACTTTCTTTAGCCCAGCGTGTTGTCAAACCCAAGTTGTTGTGCCTGATACACTGTGATGTCAAACAACCTGAAACATCAAAGTTTGGAGCAGAGAAAGGTTTATTGCAGGGCCAAGCAAGGAGAAAGGGGTGGCTCATGCTCAAAAGACCTGAAATCTCTGATGGTTTTCAGGGAGGAATTTTTAAAGGCAAAATTTGGGGTGAGGGCTGCAGGGTGTGGGACTTTCTTCTGATTGGTTGGTGGTGAGGCAACAGGGTGGTGCTCCAGAACTTGTGCTCAGCTTGAAGCTACCATCCTCCACCTGGGTGGGAGCCTTAGTTCCTGTACAAGAATTCAAAGATACGTTGTTATGTATATCCCTTGAGGAGGAAGTAGCACTCAGGAGGACTTTATCTCAGAATCAAGCCTAAGACCAGTCTTAAGAACTTGGACATTGGGTGAAAATCAATGTCAGTCAAGAAAAATGGTTCTCTACAAAGAATGGGTAACAGAATCACTGTGGAGTTAATCAAATATAGATATGCAAAGACGTCCATCCCCAAGATTCTGATTCAGTAGGCCTAGGATCTTGGCATTTTAAAACTTTTCATAGGCAATTCTGATGTGAGGCCAGGGTTAGGAGACCCCTACTTAAGGACGTGGGTAACTCGGTATTGTTTTCCTCTGTAGTGGGTTTGGTGTACAATCAAGTTGTGGAACTGCAGAGAGAAGGAGGACTGTTCTAATACATAGGATGTAGAATAAGATATATGAGCACTAGGCAAAAAGACTTATTTTTTTATTAATTTTTATTGGAGTATTGTTGCTTTACAATGTTGTGAACAGACATCTTAAAAATTTTTTTTCTTTAAGTGATGGACTTATTTGTTCAGAGCAATTTTAGATTTACAGAAAAATTGAGTAGAAAGTACAAAGAGCTCCCATATGCCTCTCTTCCCTCCCTCCTCTCCTAACCACACTGTTCACAATTTTCTTATTATTAACATCTTATTTTACTGTGGTACTTTTGTTATATTTGATGAACCAGTATTAATAAAGTCCACAATTTACACTAGGATTCGTTCTTCATGTTGTACACGTTTTGACAAGTGCATAATGTCATTGTATGGGAAGAAAGTTTTCCTCAACACTCTTAGGGTCTCTGGCTGGGTCTGAAAATTCAACTGACAAAGACAGATCAATAGGAGAAAAGCATACAAATTTTATTAAATATTTACATATACATGGGAGCATTCACAAGAGAATGAAAAATCCAAATACGTGAAGAGAGCAGGAAGCTTTTATACCTTTTAGCCCAAGAAACAAGATATTTGTAAAGAATTGGAGACAAGACAAGACAAAGGGGTTTGGTGTATGGTTAGTAAATGGTGAAGAAGTAACTAGAAAGATAAGGGTTAGTTTCAAGATTCTTTCGCAGATTCCTCTGGTGCCCTCTCTGGGAGGTTGAGGGTCTATCTCCAGTAAAAAGAGAATTTATTTTCTGGCTTTGGACAAAAAGCGGGGAGCTTTTTCTGCACTTCATGATTCTTAATTGCCTTCAGTGCAAAATAAGTTTTATGTCAAAGAGCCATTTTTGGGGGGTTACATATTCTGATTTCCTTCAGCATGAACATGGAATATCTCTCCATTTATTTAGATCTTCTTTTGATTTATTTCATCAGAGTTTTATAGTTTGCCTCATATTGATCTTGTACATATTTTATGAGATTTACACCTAAGTATTTCAGTTTTATTTGGTGCTAATATAAATGTTAGTTTCTTTTTTTTTATTTCAAATTCCAGTTGTTCATTGTTGGTATATAAGAAAGCAATTTTCGTATATTAACCTTGTATCTTGCAACTTTGCTATAAAAAGAAATACTTTTTATCCTAAAGATTATTGGAGCCATTAAAAGTACTGGGCAAGAGTGTTTCACTGTTATATTTATGCTCAAGAAATACTAATCTGGAGGTATTAATATGTAGAATGGACTGGAAGGAAAAGAGACTAGAGGCAGGGAGTCCATGTAGGAAACTTTTATGTGAGTCCTCTATGAGACAATAAGGTTCTGAATAAGGATATTGCAGCACCAATGGAAAGGCAAGAACAGATTTAAGAGGCAAATACCCTAAATGTGCCCTTCTTCATATGTATGGGTCTCTGCACACAGTTTCCTCTTTGGGCTGCCCTTACCATCTTCTTCACCTAATTTCTAATTAATCTTCAAAACTCAGTGCCGGTGTTGTGCCCTCCAAAAATACCTCCTCTCTACTGTATCCACACAGTTACCTGTAGTTTCCTTGATCACAGCTGTAAGTGCTATTTATATTTGTTAATATATTGTGCATCGGTCCATTTACCTGACTGTCTCTTTCATTAGATCACAAGCTCCCGAATCAGAGTAGCCCAGTATCTGGCCCAATAAACATACACATAAAGGAATAATTCATTCAAGTCTATGTTTGAAGCTCACATGCCAAGTACATGGCAGTTATTATATCAGATTTTCATGTATATTTTCTCCTAAGGAAATGAAACCATAAAATTTCAAAAAACTGAAGCTTCAAGTCAGGGAGGAAGCACCCACTCATATCAGGAAGTGATCAGTTCCTCAAAACTGTGTTTTGAGTCTCACTGTTTCTTTAAGTAAGCTTTCTCTCCCTGCATTTACAGTGTTATTGACACTCATTAAACAGCAAGTTTGAAAGTCTAAGAGTCTCATCCACACTGTCAACAAGTTCATCTTCCAAGCCCTAGTCTTCTCTTTCCTAGGGCTCAGGACCCTTCCCCTGCCACACGCAGGCAGCCTTGCACACCTGGGAGAAGAACAGACAAAAGCCTCTGAGCCTGGGACTAACTACTGCTGCTGTTCTCAGCGGGAGCCCCAGCGCGGAGACCTGGTAAGAGCAGAAGCCCCCAGGGCTGGGGAGAGTGGCCAGTGAAGATGGCTGGGAGATCCAGGTCAGATAGATGGAGGGTAAATATTTCAGGAGGGAAGAGACAAGGTTTCTGACATGGGGACCATCAAACGCATGAGTGCAGGACAAAGAGAAGAACGAGATCTACCAGTCAGAGAAAAGATCGTCTTACCTCAAATTCCTCCTCACTGGGCTTTAGTTTCTTTAGAATTGTGAGACTCAAGTGAGAAAGAAGATGGTTAAAAACAAACAAACAAAACAGAGCTATGAAATCTTAAAAGGCAGAATAAAAATCTAAATGGTTATGAGTGATAATTTTGCTCTTATTGCTTTTGCTACTACCATTATTTTCTCTCTCCTTACACAGAAAAGATGGGGCCAGGTCTTCTGGGATGCTTTCCTCTCCTATTGCTGCTGGGACTATGGTGGTCAGTGTGTCCACTTTGTGCTTTGCCTAAGCATCTCACCAAGGCTCGCTGGTTTGAAATTCAGCATATACAGCCAAGGCTTCTCCAGTGCAACAAGGCAATGAGCAGTGTCAATAATTATACTCAGCACTGTAAGCCTCAAAACACCTTTCTGCACAACTCCTTCCAGGACGTGGCTGCTGTCTGTGATTTGCCCCACATCGTCTGTAAGAATGGGCAGCACAACTGCCACCAGAGTCCAAAGCCTGTTAACCTGACTCAGTGCAGTCTCACTGCGGGGAAGTATCCTGACTGCCGCTACCGAGATGGCACCCAATACAAGCTCTTCATTGTTGCCTGTGACCCCCCTCAGAAGAGCGACCCTCCTTATCCTTTGGTTCCTGTACACTTAGACAAGATTGTTTAAAGTTTCCATCATTTTCCCTCTCACTTGGCACAAATTCTCTTACAATCTCTTCTGATTTTTCTTTTCTTTTGTTGATTTTCCTGGTTCCCATAGAAGGAAAAAGGAGGGTATTGGAAAAATTAGAGTGATGAGGATAGACCAGAGTTGGGACAAAAAATATGTAGGATTCTTTTCTGCTTTGGAGCTCTAGGTTTTGAAGGAAGATAGTAGGGAAGAGGGCAAAGAAGGATCCAGGTCTCCATATTTTCAGCCTTAGAACTTGGGCCAACTTTTGTTGTATTGTGTTCACAGAAATAAAACCATGTTCTGCTGCATTCTAATGAGTGTGTGTATAAGTGTGTTTGGAAGCGTGTTCCCTTTCACATCATTGCCAGCCTGGAGCTATCTAGGCCTGCATTTACCAGCATTCCAAGGAGAACGATTTTGGCCCTAGGCAACCTTTGAAGTTATTTGGCAACCTGGGGCCTCTGCCACTCCCTCACCCCTGTGTCTCTGGGACTTTGGAGCAAGAAAGTTCTCCATCCCTTCAAACTCTGCTCATGGCTTTACATATTTCCCTTGAAACCATTGTCTATGGTTGTTTGGAGGTGGCACTGATACTCAATGTTGATGGTATTTTCAGATTCTAACGCTGGTAACTGAGGCATCCTAGATCTTAACTATTTGCCTCTATAATTAATCAGATAATGTTTTAAATATAAATAGTAGTAGGGATAATAATCCACTGTAGCCTTAGAGTCAATTCTCCTGTTGTCTATTGGAATGGACAAAGAGAAAGCATAGATCAAGGGGGGTAAAAAAAAAGCACTGGGACACTAAAAACATTCTTGCCCTACTCAAATAGTGAAATATCACAGAAACATTGGGGCTTTGGAACAGGTATCTGATTTAGAGATCGAAGGACTGGGATTAAGAATTTAGGTCCTATGTGTAGGGGAGGAAAAATAATTTTTCATAAACCCTTCTAGGTTTTTGGTTGAGATACCCCCTGTAATAAACAGATAGATCAACAGGAAAAAAACAATTTTAGTTACATATGTACATATGGGAGCGCTACAAAGATATGAGACTCAAAAGACACAGGAAGCCCTGAGGAGCTTCAGGGTCCATGTTTATAATGGCATCCTGGGGCCAAGCCTGGTGCCAGGAGGATTAGCTCTGGCTTAGAGATGCCAAAGTTCCCAGGGAAAATGAGCTAAGTAGACAATTCAATACATATCTCTTACTCACAGGGTGTGGAAATAGAATTTGAGTATCAGGTCAGAGGACACTGTACTTTTTTTTTTTTTTTTTTTTTTGCGGTGCGCGGGCCTCTCACTTCTGTGGCCTCTCCCATCGCGGAGCACAGGCTCCGGACGCGCAGCCTCAGCGGCCATGGCTCACGGGCCCAGCCGCTCCGCGGCATAGTGGGATCTTCCCGGACCGGGGCACGAACCTGTGTCCCCTGCATCGGCAAGCAGACTCTCAGCCACTGCGCCACCAGGGAAGCCCGACACTGTACTTTTAAAAAACTTTATATTGACTAGAGGATGTGGAGCCAGTAAAATATTATGCCCCTCTTACTGCTTTACTTACTGCCTTAGATGGATACTTTAACTAGTTCCATTGGGGTAAAAAAGTATACAATCGAAAACTGTTTCATTGATAAATTCAATACTGTGAATATTCTTTAAGTCACCTTTTTAATTTATAACGGTTTGTGTTTTTCTTTTTTTTTTCCTTTTTCTCTCTTTTATTATTCTTTTTTTTTTTTTTTTTTTTTTTTTTGCGGGATCCTCCCAGACCAGGGCATGAACCCGTGTCCCTTGCATTGGCAGGCGGACTCTCAACCACTGCGCCACCAGGGAAGCCCGCTCTTTTATTATTCTTATCTTTCTTTTCCGTTTGTGTTTTTCTGTTTGGCTTTTGTGGTTTTTTTGGAAGATACCATACTATCTAGACAGGGCTAATAGAAACAGAAAACGTGACGTCCACGTATGAGGCAAGCCTACAGAGGAAAACCCACATATGGGGTGGCAAAAACAAGGCCAAACAGCCTCACAGGAAGGGGGAAGCGTACGCTCATGAGGAGGGGAATTCTTCTGGAGCTCTTCACACTTTTTTTTTTTAGTTGCAGTGATCGGGGGCTACTCTTCGTTGCAGTGTGCCGGCTTCTCATTTCAGTGGCTTCTCTTGTTGTGGAGAAAGGGCTCTAGGTGAGTGGGCTTCAGTAGTTGTGGCTCACAGGCTATAGAGCCCAGGCTCAGTAGTTGTGGCACACTGGCTTAGTTGCTCTGCAGTATGTGGGATCTTCCCGGACCAGGGCTCGAACCCATGTCCCTGCGTTGGCAGCCGGATTCTTAACCACTGCACCACGAGGGAAGTCCCTCTTCACACTTCTTGATGGATTTTATTTTATTTATTTACTTATTTTGACCGCACCACACAGCATGTGGGATCTTAGTTCCCTGATCAAACACTTACCCCCTGCATTGGAAACACAGAGTCTTAAACACTGGACTGCCAGGGAAGTAACTTGATGGATTTTATAAAGTCCTTCCCTTGCCCTCTCTCATGGGCTAATTTCATTTTTAACGTGATGAATTACTTTTCAAAAATTAAACAATGTAGATACTTCCCTGGTGGCACAGTGGCTAGGACTTTGCTCTCCCAATGCAGGCGGCCCGGGTTCGATCCCTGGTCGGGGAACTAGATCCCATGTGCATGCCGCAACTAAGAGTTTGCATGCCGCAACTAAGAGTTTGCATTCCACAACTAAGAAGCCAGCTTGTTGAAACTAAGGAGCCCATGTGCTGCAACTAAGGAGCCCTGGAGCTGTAACTAAGGAGCCCTGGAACCACAACTAAGGAGTCCGCCTACTACAACTAAGACCTGGTACAACCAAATAAATAAATATTTTTTTAAAAATTAAACAACGTAGATAAATACAAACCAATATATAGCACATAAAATAAATATTGTTTTTTGTTTACTTACTATCTAAAATATATATATATATACATAAAAACATTGGCGTCCATTTTATTCCTCTCTCCATTCCCATTCCTCTTAACTTTTCTCAGATGAAATTATAAATTTAAAGTGTTTCCAGTCCTATTTTTATACTTATATTTCATGTATAATATCTTCATAAACAAAACATAGGGTTTCCATGTGCAATTTAAAAAGAAATTTATATAAATGCTATCATATAGTACAAATCATTCTGCAACTTGCTTTTTTTGTTCACTCAACAATGTTTTTAAGACTCATCGATGTTAAAATGTATCTTTGTTGTTCTTTTATTTTTACTGGTGTATTGTTTGTTCCTTTGTATTAATAAACCATCATTTATTTACCAGTCGTCTATTGTTGAATATTTGGGATATTCCCAAATTTCCACCCTAACAAGCAGCATTGCAATGATATCTTTGTACATTTCTCTGTACAAAGAAACCTGTCAACTTACAGAAAGACACTCAGCATAAGAATTGCGAGTTTAAGTTGTATCCATGGTCTTACTGAGGACTAGAACTTTTTATGTTTGGGAAGGTGCAAGAATCAGGGGTCTTTGAAATTATTCTTGAGATACACGTCTAACTATCTAGGAACCTGTTTTTCCAAAGCACAGAGTACCTCATCCTGTTTTTCATTCTCAGTTCCCTGCAGGGTGCCCTGTCAGTGGTCGACTGCAGTGGGTTGCGACTTAATCCTTGTATAACTGGGTAATGAGTGATGTTCTTTGTTCTTCTTTTTCACAAACTGATTGTAGCAGATTGTATTTTTCAGAGATGTCCATATCAACATATCCCATTCTACATGCTCTTCTTATAGTGTGATATTGACTCTTCTCTATCAGAAGGGTCTATGTTCCCTTTCCTTGAGTATGGGTTAGTCTTAGAAACTCCCTTCTAATGAATAGAATGGGATGAAAGTCACACTGTATGACTTCCAAAGCCAGGTCCTAAAAGGTGATACAGCTTCTGCCTGGCTTTCCCTCTCTGTTGTAGGACACCCACACTTGGACCCAATCATCATGCTGTGAGGAAGATGGTGCCACGTGGAGAGGCCTTGTATAGATATTCCAGCCAACAGGCCCAGCTAAGGTATCAACCAACATCAACCATTCAACATGTGGGTGAATGAGCCTTCAGATGATTCCAGCTCCCAACCTCTGAGTCTTCCAGCTGCAGCCTCAGACATTGGAACAGAAACAAGCTGTCCCCACTGTGTCCTATCTGAACTCTTGACCCACTGGGAGCATAATAAATTATTGTTTTGTGCCACCAAGTTTGGGGGTAATTTGTTACACAGATAGACTAACTGAAGCATTGATTGTATAATATTGCCAGAAACTATGGTATGTGAGTTTTTGCATCTCAATGTCCTGTCTCTGGCAAAACATGAGAGTATCATGCTCCTGCATTTTTGGCAACCTGATGAGTATGAAATAGGACAACATTGTCATGTAGGCAAAAAAAAAGATGCTATTTGCATCTTTAGATCCTTGGTTCCTAGTACAATGCCTGACACTAGTGGGTTTCTTTTTATTTTATTTTATTTATTTATTTATGGCTGTGTTGGGTCTTCGTTCCTGCGCGCAGGCTTTCTCTTGTGGCGAGCGGGGGCTACTCTTCGCAGCAGTGGGTGGGTTTCTCTTTGTGGTGGCTTCTTTTGTTGCAGAGCACGGCTTCTAGGTGTGCGGGCTTCAGTAGTTGTGGCACGCGGACTCAGTACTTGTGGCTTGTGGGCTTAGTTACTCTGTGGCATGTGGGATCTTACCAGACCAGGGCTTGAACACAGTTCCCCTGCATTGGCAGGCAGATTCTTAACCATTGCATCACCAGGGAAGTCCCAGACACTCGTGGGTTTCTTTTTATTTATTTTTTTAATCTTTTATTTATTTATTTATTTATGGCTGCGTTGGGTCTTTGTTGCTGCATGTGAGCTTTCTCTAGTTGGGGCGAGCCCCTACTCCTCTTCGTTGCGGTGCATGGGCTTCTCATTGCGGTGGTTTCTCTTGTTGCAGAGCATGGGCTCTAGGGCACACGGGCTTCAGTAGTTGTGGCACAAGAGCTCAGTAGTTGTGGCTCTCGGGCTCTAGAGTGAGGCAGTTGATGAAAGTTGAATACAGTCTTTGGATTAGATAACTGTATAGTTTCAATGCAAATTTCCTGATTTTGATAAGTATACTTATTTTAAACCCTTGTAAAAAGAATGTTCTTGTTTTTAGGAAATGCATAGTGAAGTATTTAGGAAAAAGGGCAACATGTCCATAACTTACTCTCACACATTCAGAAAAAAATTTATGTATCTGTACATAAATATGTGACTAATAAAGCAAATAGGAAAAATGTTAATGTTTAGAGAATCTAGACAAATGATATACAGGAATTCTTTGTATCATTTTTGAAACTGTTCTGTATATCTGAAATTATTTCAAAATGAAAAGTTTAAAAATATTTTCAGGGGCTTCCTTGGTGGTGCAGTGGTTGGGAGTCCGCCTGCCAATGCAGGGGATGTGGGTTCGGGCCCTGGTCCGGGAGGATGCCACGTGCCACGGAGCAGCTGGGCCCGTGCACCACGGCTGCTGAGCCTGCGCTCTAGAGCCCACGAGCCACAACTGCTGAGCCCGCGTGCCTGGAGCCCGTGCTCCGCAGCGGGAGAGGCCACCGCGGTGAAAAATGCGCGCACCGCAACGAAGACCCAAGACAGCCAATAAATAAATAAATTAAAAAAAAAAATTCAGCACGGTCATTTACTACTTGTGCAAATTACCTATCGTTGCAGATAATCAGTTGCCTCATTTACTAAGAAGATATTTACCTACTCACTTTCATTTATAGAATCTACCAAACTCTACTGTGTCGGGCACCCTGCGAATCACCAGCCACAGAAAGATGAAAAAGACCGGATCACTGGTAGCTTTCAGCGGAGTGGGAAAAACAACCAAGAAAACTGGAATGTTTAACGAAGAGTGACTAGTGTTCGTTCTCAGGGTGGTTTCAAGACCTGAATGACCTAATATAGATTTAAACATACATATAAAAGGGGCTTAATGAAACTCCTGGTACCTCATCCAAGTAGTTCCATCTCCCCTTTGGATGATTACAAGCTTCAAGGAAAGTACTTTTAGTTCTCTAAAAAAGACATCCTCAAATAGCCCCCTTTCTAGCCAGCTCCCAACTTCCTGTCTTTCCCCCTGGGACAGTGATGGCAGCCCTGGTGTCTCTCTGTGTTCAAATTTCCTCTTCTTATAAGGACACCAGTCAGACTGGATTAGGGCCCACCTAAGGCCTCATTTTAACTTAATCACTTCTTTAAAGGCCTTAGCTTCAAATACATTCTGACTTACATCTTACATTTCTGAGAAGTTACAGTTTGAACATATAAATTTTGGGAGAACACAATTCAGCTTATAACAGTGATTATAAAGAGAACTTTCATAAGAGCCCCAAGGCCCTAAGCGATGGTGGGAGGCATCCCTACATTTAGGTCTTTAATTGTAGTTTGGCAACTTTTCCGAGGAGAGGATACAATAAGGATAAGAGCTGTTCCCTGCTCTTATGACAACGGTTCTTTGGTGCCTACCAGTGGTTGTGGGGATTTCACAGACAGCAGTTTGTAAAGAAAGGTACTGAGGAAAGAACTGATGTTTTTTTATATCTCCCATTGTCCTGGTTGACTGAAGGAATTGCGAGAGTACATGGAGGCTGGAAAAGCAGTAAGTACTGGGCGTCACACTACTGAGCTTAAGTGAAATAGCAAGGCTTGCCATAGAGGGGGCCCACACCATTCCCAAAAGCCCAAGAGAAGAAGGTGGAATGCTGGGAATGCAGAGCTACATTTCCTGTGAGAAAAAAACCAAAAAGAAAAACAGATTTTCCTCCTACTCCTAAGTGACCTGATTAGTTATAACCTTCCAGGTAGTCAACAGAACCATCTATGCCAACCCTTCTGATCTTGTTTTCTCATCCCTTTCTACCTCTAAGTCTCATCCATACTTACTTCCTGACACCGTATTTATAATCCCTCTGTCTTACTTCTATACTCCTGTGCCTTCTTCATTGCCTGTTCTGTCCCAACCTCAAGGCTCCCACCTACCCAGGGTCTGACTGAGAACAGATCCTGTTGGTGGTTCCAGGACTTAGAAGCATATCATAGGTCTCTCCACCAATACAGAGCTTCCTCTGCGGAAAAGAGAGGGCAGAGGGAGGAAGGTTTAGGGTTTTGAAGTTAGGGGGCTTTTGTTTTTGTTTGTTGTTGCATGTGGATGTTCAATCACAATTTGTTGAAAAGCTTATCCTTTCTTCCTAGAATTGCTTTGCACTTTTGTCAAAAATCATTTGACAGTATTTGTGTGGGTATGCTCTGGGCTCTCTATGCAGCTCCGTTGATCTATGTGTCTATTCTTCCACCAATGCACACAAAAATATGTACACAGATGTTTAAAGCAGCTATCTTCATAATCACCCCAAATGGAAACAATGCAAACGTCCTTCAAGAGGTGAATGGATAAATAAACCATGAAACATCCACGCACTAAAATGCTACTCAACAATAAAAAGGAACGAACCACTGATCCACACAACTTGAATAAATTTCATAGGCATTATAGTGAGTAAAAGAAGCCAGTCTTGGAAGGTTACATACTGTGAAATCCTATTTGTATGATATTTTGAAAAGACAAAACTATAGTGACAGAGAATAGATCAGTGGTTGGCAGGTGTTGGGGTGAGGGGAGTGTATGACTATAAAGAGATAGCACAAGGGGATTTGGGGGGTGATGGAACTGTTCTGTGTCCTGGTAGTGTGCAATTCATTTATACAAGTTAAAAATTCATAGACTTGTATACCAAAAAGATCAATTTTCCCATATGATATTTTTTAAAAAAGAAAAAAATAAAAACAGAAAAGAAGGAAAATGTGGAAGCAAGGCATAAAAGCACACACTCTGGGAATCAGCAGACCTGGTTTTCATCATTCCATACTTGGCTTCATGCCTCAGTTTCTCTTTTTTTAAAAATATTTATTTATTTATTTTATTATTTATTTTGGTTCCACCGGGTCTTAGTTGCAGCATGCAGGCTTTTAGTTGCGGCATGTGGGATCTAGTTCCCTGACCAGGGATCAAACCCCGGTCCCCTGCATTGGAAGCATAGACTCTTACCCACTGGACCACCAGGGAAGTCCCTCTTTGTTTTTAAGGTGAAAGTTTTAGAGCCAGATTACAAAAGACCTTCCCTGCCCTGATGTTCCTTAATTCCACAGATCTACAAACATGATCACATTCATATTAGGCGTGGGCACACACACTCATGGTCCCATGCAAACAGGTTTTGTCTCTATGTTACAACAGCCCAAGCTCTCCTTATCCCAGAGCCTTTTCCTTAAATAATTGTCTGGCAGTATTTATGGGAGAGGAAGGGGGAGCTTGAGGGAGGTGGCGAAGAGAAGCTGCCGAACATGTTGGCCTGAAGCAGGGCCAGCTCCCAGCCTCTATGAGGAATGTTTCCAAGAAACTCAGGAAATTCCTGGTCCCACTCCCGCATTCTCTTGTTGTTGCCTTGATCTCGCCGCCACATTACTCTCTCCCGTCTGCGGATCTGAGCCAAGCTAAAAACCTCCATGGGCTCTCAGGTCCCAGGAAGCCTAACAACGCCTAGCAGAGGCTAGCTGCCAGCCTTGACTCTCAGAGGCTGCCTAAAGTTGCCTGAGAGGAAACTCTGCCCTAGAAGCATGTTTGAAGTCCACTGGGATGACCTAGACCTCTGAACATGGCTTTGCACTGAGAAGAGCTCTGAACCAAACCAGATCTCAATGATGTGACTCTTCTAGAGATGCCTACCCACAAAGAGCCAGAAACTGCATGCCAGGGCTCAGCACTCACTGCTAGACATGGATGTTCAGCTAGAAAGTCCTAAGCGCTTCCCTGGTGGTCCAGTGGTTAAGACTCCCCACTTCCACTGGAGGGGGCACGGGTTCAATCCCTGGTCGGGGAACTAACTGACACACACACACACACACACACACACACACACAAAAGATAGGGAGTAGAAGACCTAAGCGTAAGGGGACTTTGAGATAACCAAACCCAAGCCCTGGGTTTTACAGATTAGACAACTGTGGTCCAGAGAGGGCTACAGAGTGCCTTAGGGGCACAGCACAGGGAGCTGATAGTAGGGCAAGGACTACATTAGGTGCCCTGGCCCAATTATCCATCCAGCTGCAGACTGAGGGAAGGTGGAAAAGGAAGGAAACTGACCCTGAATACAGGCCCTGCTCAGACTTGTAGCGAGAAGAAACCAGAGGATGACATACAGTAGTGATGAGCTTTAAAGTACAGTCACCACACTGGCTAGTAAAACAGACCTACTGAGACTCTGTCCATCCAGATGAACAACTCCTTCTCTATTGTTAAGTAAGAAGACAATAAGGGAATGGGAAGGGAGATAAGCGCCGGAGGGAGGAAGCTGAGATGAAACCATCCCACCTACACTTGCTGCAAGCCACAAAGAAACCTAAAGTATATGGGAATTTACTGAATGATTTGCAGAGGTGTTTGAGATTAGTCCCCTAGAAAGTGGCTCCTGGGAGACAGTTTTGAGACGCTTCCAGGTATGCCGCGGTTTAGTCTTCAGGAGGTAACACTTTCATTCTGAAACTTCTCTGCAGGACCTCCATCATGCATCATGAATCATGCACATGGAGGGCCGCCCCACATTCGTGATCAATTTCCCAAACCAATATTGAGGCGCCTTCTACCACGGGCAGGTAGATTCAAAGCCCTTTAGTGCTCCCACTTACTCTGTGAGGGCTGAATCAGTCTCAGGAGGCAAGAATGGCGATTGGGAGCAGCCTTTCATTTTCCAGTTAGACAGAAAGTGCAAATGAGGCAGCACTTGGAAAGAAAGAACCTGACGCGATGGCCCTTTACTCTGTTCATTGAAGGTATGGGTGACCGATCTGTTTCAGGCTGGAAGACTATTGGCTACTGGAATTGAAGGGGAATTTACCAGAGAGAGACAGGAGAAAATCAGCATGTCAGAAGAGGCAGAAGACACTCTGATTTTGTCGGTACAGGTAAAATTGCAGGAGTAAGGTGGACGCTAGGATGCATTTACCTGTCCACCGAGAATGCAGAATTCCTGAAGCTTGTTTGGTTTGAAGACTCTTCTGAAAATTAACATTATCCTTCTTAGAAGAATCACTGGATATGGTCATTTCTGTCTTTAAGCAGGTACCCATCTTCACATGTTAGCACCTCAATTTTAAGATGAATCTGCCTGGGTCAGTCTCCTAGAAGAGGTTAATACTCCTTTATTTGTGGGATAGCAATAGTCGCCCCACAGAACAGAGACCTCTGATTTGTCTCCCGACGACTGGTGTTTCTCTCCTTGACTCTGCCTGATGGCTCTAGGACAGGACTTGATCTTCCCCTGCCCAGAGTCCTCCTATTCAGAGCACTTTCCGCCCCACCTCACCCCCGTTTCCCTGGCTGTGCAGGTCTGCACCCGGACCATCCGCTAGCACCTATCACTATTCCCCGGGTGGTCCCATGGCCAGGAAGGTGCATGGAACCAGTAGCCAGAGCTGGTGATTGTGCAGAATAGATGCAGCAAAGCTCCAAGTGAGTGTTCAAAAAAGATCTCCTAAAGTGTTCTCTTAGCACTAGCAGGAGGGAAAATGAGGAGCTTTGGGTTTGGAAACAAGAGTGAGATTAACTTAAGAAAAATTCTATCTAAAGAAAACAGAACTAGAAACTTAAAGTTTCCCTTTTTTCCCTCCTCCATCCTCACTGTTTGTAAGGAGTGAGATCCCCACTACCAACAAAATAGCTGGCCACCCCTCTGACCCAAAGGCCTTCTTCCTCTTACAGAGGCCCCAGAGCTAAGCACTCACTTTACCTAAAAAACACACAACCACTTCCAACATTTATAAAGGTAGTACACAAAGACAATGACAGAACTGGTCAAACCGGTTGGCAGTAGGACCTTTCTCTAGTTCTATGACCTTGTCTAGAGCTTGATGCAGGTGTAAACAGGGGGTCATATGAAATGATTAAGTGATGACAGAAGCCATGTTTAGGCTTTTCAATGGATGTAAGAAAGGGTTGCCAAGAAGTGAGCAGGGAACCTGTGAGAGCCCCCAGCAAGCAGAGGCCGAGAAAGCCGTGACTCCACAGCACTCGGTGAAGGAGGGAGACTGGGGAGTTTCCTTCTTGAGGAA
The DNA here is from genome assembly GCF_964270905.1 of Leucopleurus acutus. NCBI lineage: Eukaryota > Metazoa > Chordata > Mammalia > Artiodactyla > Delphinidae > Leucopleurus > Leucopleurus acutus. The sequence continues at coordinate 75,694,472 of NC_139142.1, read as the reverse complement.
ACTCCAATAGCAGAGAGAGCAATGACAGGGAAGCCAGGAGACCCAAGGTCTAGTCTCAGTCGGACACTAACGAGCCGTGAGCAGGTGGCTTAACCTTTCCGAGATTCAGGTTGCCCCTCTGTAAAAGGCGGGGGTTACATTAGGTCAGGGATGGCCAGTGGGTGGCACACACACCCTCACCTCTCTCGAGCCTTCGGTAGAGGCCACTGTTCCATCACTTCACCGTTTAGGTATTTTTCTACAGCATTCTAGGCGGGCACTTCCAATTAGAGTTGGTCCACAAGCTGAAATCTACTCATCCTCCCCCCACTTGACGATCGCTGAAGTCCTTCCTAGCTCCTGAATCGAGGGTTCCAACTTTGTAAGGAAGAGAGGACCAGCTTTCTGATTGAGCAATAGCTCCCTCAAGAAAAGGAAGATGGAAATTTAGGGTCATAATTTCATACACTTCTCCTCCCCGCCTGAGGCCGAGCAGGGTCTTCCCAGGGTCACGCTGTCCTTCCTTCTGTGCCAGAGATTTTTGTATCTGAGCTTCACCCTCTGTCAGCTCGCCCAGCATGACACTGTCCCAGACCGTAGCTCCTTCTTATCTAAAATAGCCCACACTTTAAAACTGTATTGGGCATCAAGGAACCTACAAAGAGAGGAATTATCTCAGGTCAGTGAAAATCAAAAGTCAGAAGAGGTGGCATCTGAGGATTCCATTCGCCACTCACCAAAGCTAACCAGACTCACAGTTCTCTCCCCTGTCAGGAGAGCGAGCACACAAACAGCACTTGGATGGGGACGGCATCAGGAATTCAAGTGGTTGCAACTGTGTTTTATTGAAAGAAGCAGTGAAGTGGTCAACATAGGCCCCATCTCACAACCCACTCCTCACCCCCCAAGCCACGCAGGGGCCAGCCTCAGGCCAGGGGAGCGTGTGTGTGTGTGTGTGTGTGTGTGTGTGTGTGTGTGTGTGCGCGCGCGCAGAGGAAGGGGGTAGATGAGAGCCCTAACTAACTTGAGTTTTTGCCTGCAGGGCAAGGAAGCGAGAGGGGGAGAGGCGATGAGGTGGGGCATCTCTGGCTTCAGGTAGATACCTACACAGAACCGTCAAAGTGGACTGGCACGTATGGGTCCCCCTCACAGGCCACGATGATGTGTTTCTCCTTCTGGCTGGTCTTGTAGGCACAGTTGGGGTACTTGGAGCTGCCCGTCTCGCGGCACTCTGTGATGTACATGGTGGAGTTGCTCTCATAGCAGTTGGTCTTCCCATTCTTGCAGTGGATGTTTTTCTGGAAGCAGACGGCCTTGACATCTTCCAGGGACTCGTGCACAAAGGTGTTCACCGGCTTGCACCGTCCCTGGGTCATTTTTCGGCGCATCATCATTTGGTTGCAGTAGTTGGAGTTGTTGCCTGGGGAGCTGCCGGAGTCCATGTGCTGCCGCTGGAACTTCATGGCCGGCGATTCCTTGCCCAGGGAAGGCTGGACCCACCCCAGCACCAGCAGCACCAGGACCAGCCATGGCAGCAGGACCAGGGACTTCCAAGCCATGGTGGTCTCACTGCCCTGGAGGAGCCTCCTCTGGAAAAGGGGGAGAGGAGGAATAACATCGTCTTAGAAAGAGAACCCCAGCTCCCACCTGTAGCCTCCCTGGCTTACGGTCTCCAGGTCAACCAGAAAGATGTCCCTCTCCCCGCGAGCTTTTCCAAGTAACAAGACAATCACATATACTCTTCTCCACAAACATTTGATTCCCACTCCCTACAGAGAGGCCGTCCTCCCCTCTGGGTGGTGACCCTAGAAATGACCTAAAATCCTAGCAGCCCTGTCTTTGAATACAGAAATATTTTTGATACGAAATACCTTTGAAACATAAAACACCTCCATACCCTGCGCTCACACGGCTCATTAGAAGATGCTTTTGAATAAACCATTAAATAAATAATCCAAATTTTGAATAAGCCAAATTGTATCCCTGAGATAACCACCGAGTATTCATCCAGGATCACGGTGGACAGAGCCCTGTTGTCCTACAACACAAGGGAAACTCAGCCCCAGTGTTTTACACTGGCACCATAAAGGGATGCCATTGTGTTCCAAAGAGAGATGCTCTCCTCCCCCAACCTGGGGGCTGCTCCTTCTCCAGCCCCATGGGCTCTCTGCAGCCTACGTTCTCCATTCCTGACCCCAGCTCTGCCCCCTGCCCACATCTGCCTGGCCCGATTCTCAGGCTAGCCTCACCCACCCTGGCTCCCCACTCTCCAACCCTCAAGCAGAAACAGCTCCTGTGTGCCTCTTGGGCTGCTTACCTGAGTCTCTAGCTTGGTCTCTGAGAGAGAAAAGGCAGTTTCTGCAATCACTCTCTCCCAGGGGTATGGACTTTATACAGATTAAAAGGAGGCTTGGCTTCCAGGAAAAGACCAGTGGGAGGAGCATCTTGGTCTCAGTCCCCAGGAAAACAAGGTCATATGAGGAAGGGGTGGGGAATTGCCCAGGCCACCCTTTTTTCAGGGCTGCTGGGGAGAGCGAGCCTTTGCCTATAAGAACCTTTCTTTCTATAAGCAGCAGAGAAAGCCACTATAGCACTGTTGCTCGAACCCCAACCAAGTCCTTCTTGTCTCTTTGCAAGCCGTTTTCACCAAATAGCCCTTGGAGGTTAGCAAAATGCACATAACATGTGATCACGGGAAGGGGAGGGAAAGGGAGGTCCTCTCTTGCCCTGGGAGTCCTGGAGCTGCTTTGGCCAGAATTCCACATCTCCCACCAGCTCCTCTGCTGGGGGAGCAGGGAGAAGTGGCCAGCTGCCCCAGCTGGAAGGCTTCCCGGATCTGGAGAAGAAGGGGGAGAGTACTTGAACACGGAGGAGTAGAAAGCAGCTTCGTTCGGTGTGACCTCACCCAGTTGTGGCCACTTCAACACTCCTGGGCTGTTGAAGGAGGGTGTGTGGCCATTCTTATCTATAGTGACCTCTCATCCCATAGGCCAGAGTGGAGGAGAGGAACTAGGGATGAGCCAAAATGCAAAATCCCCTTTAGAGAAGAAATAGCGAACATCATATTTCTTAGCAGTAAAATTTCATCCTAGAAAGAGACGTGCATTTGCTGGAAGACAATTTTATTTTTATTTATTTATTATTATTTTTTTTGCGGTATGCGGACCTCTCACTGTTGTGGTCTCTCCCGTTGCGGAGCACAGGCTCCGGACGCGCAGGCTCAGCAGCCATGGCTCACGGGCCCAGCCGCTCCGCGGCATGTGGGATCCTCCCGGACCGGGGCACGAACCCGTGTCCCCTGCATCGGCAGGCGGACTCTCAACCACTGCGCCACCAGGGAAGCCCTTTATTTATTTTTAAAGTATAGTTGATTTGCAGTATTGTGTTAGTTTTAGGTGTACAGCAAATTGATTCAGCCAGATAAAACGGAGGACAATTTTAATCCCTTTGGAGTGAGAATTATCAAAATATCTCTCCATGCTCTAGGTTTACACTACCTTAGTCCAAATTCTGGTTTAGCACCTTAAGCCCTGGGCAAGTTTCCTCATCTCTAAAATGGGGATGATAATAACATGTTCCTTTTAGATTTGCTATTAAGACAAAATAAGGTAAGATGCAGAGGGTTTAGAACAGTGCTTAGGAAGCCAATGACGGTTCATGTCGGGAGGAGGGTTAAGACCTCCCCCAAGGAGTCTGTTTAAACAATACTGGGTGATCTCCGATTTGCTTTCCACGGGAGGTGGAGTCAAGTAACTGCCTGGTTTTGCTAAAATCCAGAGCTGAAAATAGCAGGCAGTTTCAAAGCCCTGGGGAGTAAAAGGGAAGCGGGGAGAGAGGAGAGGAAACTTGAGGGAAGAACAGAATTCTTTAAGGGGAGATTTTTAAATTGTTTCGCCACATGAAATCCAAGAAAGTTTTGGTAAAGTCAGCATTATTTTCTAGTGTGTATACATTTGGAAGTGGAAGTGGGGTCAAGGAGGACGTGGTGGGGCATGAGCTTTTAGTCTCATGTTTTTGTAGTTTACCTACCACCCAGGTTTTCTTTGCTTCTTAGTCTTTGGATCATACTCATCGCATCTTGAGTGGTGTTGGAAGGAAAACTTTTCCTCTACCCATTTATGTTCTGCTCTGGAGGCCTGTGAATTAACTGACAAAAGACAGATTGACAGAAGAATTGACCAAGTTTATTCATCTGCATATGGAGGAGCACAAAAGAAGTAGTTCCCTGAACAGCTAGGGATAAAGGTTTATACATCAACTTAATGGGGGCGGGGAGGGGAGCAAATAGGGACTCTTAAGGAAATAAATGGGTTTTTTTTTTTTAAAGGAAAGATAAATGAGCTTTTGGGGGAATAAATGGGACGTAAAATAATTTGTGATAATGTTTGTCTTTGCAAGTGTGAGCAGTGTGTCTTCGTCCTGGCTGCAAAACTCCCCTAAGGGGATTTATAGCAGCTTTACTCTCTGAAGACTCTGCCTTTATTCAGATGAGGGAAGCTCCAAAAAAGCTTCTTTCTGCATCTGCTGGGTTTCAAATATCTTCAGTTTAAAACAACCTTCATATTAACTCTGCAGATCTGAGACGGTACCCACAGTAACAAATTTAGAATTTGTTCATTTATTCATTCAACAGTGGGAATACAGAAATAAGTTACAGGGTCTGCCCTAAAGGTACCTGATAGGATAGTTTGTATTCGTCAGGTGAGTCCCACCAAGGTGTTGGGCAGGGCTGCACGAAAACAGTCATTCATTTGGCACCTTTCCCGTGCCAGAAGAATTTCAGGGAGTTGGTTCAACAAGAAAATTTCAGAGTCACAGTTCAAATATGAATAAGTTTTCTGTAACCCAAATAAGTTTCTTCAATAGCCTGCCCCAGAGCATCCCAAACTATAAGAAGTCATTTTTATTTGTGATACGCGGGCGTCTCACTGTTGTGGCCTCTCCCGTCGTGGAGCACAGGCTCCGGACGCGCAGGCTCAGCGGCCATGGCTCACGGGCCCAGCCGCTCCGCGGCATGTGGGATCTTCCCGGACCGGAGCACCTGCATCGGCAGGTGGACTCTCAACCACTGCGCCACCAGGGAAGCCCTATAAGAAGTCATTTTGCCTGTTTGTGCATGGCAATCTGGACAAACCCTTGGGGTTGTTTTTGTTTGTTTGTTTCTTTGGGCTGTGCCGTGTGGCTTGGGGGATCCCAGTTCCCCAAGCTCACACCTGGGTCCCTCCTCCCACGCTCCCCCTGCAGTGAAAGTGTCAAGTCCTAACCACTGAACTGCCAGGGAATTCCCAGCCTTGAGGTTTTAATTCAACTTCATGGAAACAATCAAAAACCCATCCTTGCTATAGCCTTACCCTTGGCCTTCTTGCCTTAGGGCAAGAGCTACAGTTGCCAAAGTTGATGCTTCTGCTAAACTAGTTCTAGGCTCCCTGTGATTCATGTTTCCTCATGCAGTGAGACATTACCACTGACTGAGAACACACAACACTTTCCAGCCAGTCCACTAACTCCTTGTAAGATTCTATTACTCTCTCCATCTCACATACTGTTCACCACAGAAGCACCCTGAATCCTTCCATTCTCCTGCTGCTACCAGAAGAAGGGGAGCCCCATGATCATCTTACGTTGGCAGGGAATTTTCTGTATCTCACTCATTTGTTATAGACTCCAGTTGACACTCCTATTCAGTGCTCTCACTGACCTAATTTTATTTGTTGATGAATCATACCTCAAAACTGAAACTGGAGGTTATCAAGTAGGATATAGTATCACTAACTAAACTCTTCAAAATAGAGCTTGTCAACTAGCCAAAGACCAGCGAGTAAACATACAGACAGCAGGTATGCTTTTGGAGTAGTATATGATTTGGGGATGCTTTAGAAACAAGCATCAAAATGGACAAGTCATCAAGGAAATTTTAGATGCATTCCTACTTCTTAGAGAGTGGTTATTCTAAAGATTGAGGCCCACATTAAAAGAGATGATATGGAAGGTAAAGGATTGCTCTAGCAGATCATTATGCCAAAGAAACTGCTTTAACCAAGATTATGATTTTATCTAAGCCCTCAAAGAATAAATCTCTGGAAGGATTCAACAAGGTCCTTATAAAATATCAAAATTTAGCCCCTGATTTTTGAAAAAGAAGAATGAAAAAATTCTGGTTGTACTCTTCACTTAAATAATCCCTGATGCTCTCAAGACAGCTGCTTGGTGACTTTCATAGCTAGAGAGGAGAAGTCAATACCTGGCTTCAAAGCTTCAAAGGACAGGCTGACTCTTGTTAAGAGGTTAATGCAGCTGGTGACTTTAATTTGAAGCCAGTGCTCATTCCCATTCTGAAAATCTTAGGGCCCTTAAGAATTATGCTAAATCTACTCTGCCTGTGCTCTATAAATGGAGCAACAAATCCTGCCTGTGCTCTATAAATGGAGCAACAAACAAATCAGCTTACAACATGGTTTACTAAATATTTTAAGTCCACTGTTGAGATCAACTTCTCAGAAAAGAAGATTCCTTTCAAACTATTACTGGTCTTTGACAATGTACCTGGTCACCCTAGAGCTCTGATGGAGATGTACAATGAGACTCATGTTGATTTCGTGCCTGCTAACACAACATCCATTCTGCAGCCTATGGATCAAGGAGTAATTTTTAATTTCAAGTCTCATTATTCAAGAATTACATTTTGTAAGCCTATAACTGCCATAGATAGTGATTCCTCTGATGGATCTGGGCAAAGTAAATTGAAAACCTTCTGGAAATGAGCCACCATTCTAGGTGCCATTAAGAACATTTATAATTCATGGAAAGAGGTCAAAATATCAAATTAATAGGAGTTTGGAAGTTGATTCCAATCTTCATGGATGACTTTAAGGGAATCAAGACTTCAGTGGAGGGAGTCACTGCAGATGTGGTGGAAATAGCAAAAGAACTGAGGCAGGAGATAGATGGGCCCTGGCTAAGCAGCTGAAATATGTCCCCTGTGGTCAGATACTCCAAGATAAATATAATGGCAGGAACAAGGAGGAGCTGAGTCCTGCCCAGATAAGAGATGAAGAGACCATATATTTCTCATTCTTGAGGTCCAGGAGACCTTCCCAACTACACATGTGCAGAAAGGCTCCTCAGGGGCCAAAAAGGAAGGGGGCACCACCCCATAATAGGTGGTGTCAACCTTCCCACAGTCCTCTTCGCTGGAATCCACCTTGGCTAAGAGATGCGTGCACACACAGGGGAGACTCTGAGTTATAACAAATACAGACTCAGAGTCAGGCAAAGCAAGATGATTGGCCAGAGGGAACCTGGAAGAAATGCCCCATATAAGTGATTCAAGCTACCACTGGGGCGCGACTCTCTCTCTGAGCCCGCCCCTGTGTGTCTATTCACAAGTAATTTCTTTTTCCCCTTCTAATAAACACTTTACTTGTTTCACTACTTTCTGTCTCTTTGTTGAAATTCATTTCTACAAAGCAGACAAGCCAGGGCCTTGTCACTAGCCACTGACCCTTGTCGTCTAATGGTTAGGATTCAGTGTTCTCACTGCTGTGGCCTGGCTTCCATCTCTGGTGAGGGAACTGAGATCTTGCTTCAAGCTGCTGCCGGGCTGAGGCCACCTGAGAGCAGAACCAGAATTAGAAGCAGAGCCTGAAGATGTAACTTAATTGTTGCAGTCTCATGAGAAAATTTTAACAAATGAGGAGTTACTTCTGATGGGTGAGCAAAGGAAGTGGTTTCTTGAGATGGAATCTACTCCTGGTGAGGGTACTGTGAAGATTATTGAAATGACAACAAAGGATTTAGACTATGACATCAACTTAGTTGATAAAGTAGCAGTTTGAGAGGATTGACTCCAATTTTGAAAGAAGTTCTACTGTGTGTAAAGTGCTATCAAACAGCATTGCATGCTAGAGAAATTGTTCATAAAAGGACAAGTTAACTGATGCAGCAAACTTCACTGTTGTCTTATTTTAACGAACTGCCACAGCCATCCCAGCGTTCAGCAACCACCACCCTAATCAGCTATCAACATCAAGGCAAGACCCTCCACCAGCAGGAAGATTATGACTTGCTAAAGGCTCAAATGATGGTTAGCATCTTTTAGCAATGAAGTATTTTTATTAATGTATATACATTTTTTAGAAATAGTGCTTCACACACTTAGTAGACTACAGTATAGTGTAAACATAACTCTTATGTGCACTGGGAAACAGAAAAAATTCATAGGACTGGGTTTATTGCGATGTTCACTTTATTGCAGTAATCTGGAACCAAAGCCATAATATCTTCAAGATATGCCTGTGTACATTTTTTGTTTGTTTGCTTCATCTACTTTTAAAATTTGGTTTTAGAATAAGAGTTTGCTAAACATTTTTTCTCTTAAATATAGCCAGTTCAAAGCATCCATCATCTGGCCATCAGTGAGTAGGATCTTATATTCATCTCAAATAGCGATTCAAACCAATAAGCCTTTCCATGGCTTACCAAAGACATGAGTCATCTCAAAAAAGAGTATGCAGCCTTCACAAGATCCAGAAAGTTCACACCTAGCATTGGTCTAAGAAAGTTAAAGCCTTCATTGCTATACGCGGTGAAAATGGTGTCTCCAGTTTCCCAGGAGAGCGTGGGATGCCTCCAGTTACAGACTCGCTGATCTGTGACACCAGGTAGGTGCTACTGGAATGGAATTTTTTTTTGCGGTACGCGGGCCTCTCACTGTTGTGGCCTCTTCCGTTGTGGAGCACAGGCTCCGGACGCGCAGGCTCAGCGGCCATGGCTCATGGGCCCAGCCACTCCGCGGCACGTGGGATCTTCCCAGACCGGGGCACGAACCCGTGTTCCCTTCATCGGCAAGCGGACGCTCAACCACTGTGCCACCAGGGAAGCCCGGAATGGAATTTTTTGAACACTGAAAAAGCAACAAAAATTGAGATGGCAAAGGCCCCTTAGGAACTGAGACTGCTTCTGACAAATTCCCCTGAGAGCTAGCTGGTTATTAGACTGGCCACCAAGTTGCACCTTGGTAAGTGCACCCTCTGGATAGCGGAGACCAAAGTGAATATTCTCGTTGGTTACAAAGCCAAGCTATCAGGATATAGAACAAGACAAAAGGAAAAACCTCATCTTGTCTTTACATAGGGGACCCACAGCAAAGTTTGCCCAAACAGATGCCATTCTGGTGAGAACAATTAACTCACCAGTCTGTGAGGCCAGCTTGAACAGCAGGCTTATAGGGTCTACGCCTGTGTTCTGCCCCATGGGTTTTCCTCCTTATGACAAATGACAAAGACAAAGAAATACAGTGACCATCTCTGAGAGGAAAAGGAGCAATACCAGAGTCACTAAGTCCAGGAAACTAATTCTGAAAATACTTTTTCCTTCTAATTTAAATTTAGAAAGAGAGAAAAGGGACCCTCACAACTTTCCCTTCCACTGAATCCTGCCGGCAGATATCCAGGAGGCTGATGTGGTAAGAAAGCTCACCTTCTGCTAGCCTATCAGATGTCCCAGGATCTCTCAGCTGCAGCAGCCTTGGGGGAAAGAGGGGTCCAGGCAGCCTCATGCTAACTATGCCAACTGTTAGGGATGTCAGGGATGGGGACATCCTTAACAGGAGGGGGAAAAAACAAATTTAATTCGTATATACAGAGGTCTCACAGAAGTGGGACCTAAGAAGTATCCAAGGCAGGTAGCTTTTATACTTTTTAGACAAAGAAACAATAAATTGCTGAGGAATTGACAGAGCAAAGAAACTTAGTCTTGGGTGCTTAATCGGCGAAGAATCTAAACAGAGTTTGGGGTTGGGGTTTACTTAAATTAGTAAAGAAATAACAAGGTTAGTCTATACAACCTTCCTGGCCCAGATTTCCCAATCTCTGGTGATAAGGGTGTCTCTTTCTACCTCCTAGTACAGAGAGGGTACCTTTCACATGGGAGATTTATTTACTGCTTTCAGGGAGACAAAGGGGGAGGATCAGAGCGTCCTTTTTGCACTGGCTGTTTCTTAAGTAAATTTAATTCAAAATAATCAATATGCCACTTCAGCCTATTTTGCACCGGCCTGCCCTGAGCCCTAACAGGGTCACCTATTATGAGTCAACGACACAATTCTGGAAAAATTGTAAAGGTGGGACATGGCCATGAACCAAAGCCTCAAGAGCCTCTTGGATACCTTTAGACACTTACCTAGCTTCCACCCTTCATGGAATTTAAATATGTTTTAGTTATTGTATATCAATTTTCAGGATGAGTTGTAGCATTTCTTTGCCAAAGAGCTACAACCTTTACAGTCACTAAAGAGCTGCTGATTTAGTGTCTTCCACCCGGGGCATCCCAACTTTTATATCAAGTGATTGAGGCACAAGCTTTCTGGTAGCCATTATAAAAGAACTCCCTATAGCGTTACTTCTTACTCAAAAACTGCAGGCAATTAGAGCAAACAAACAAATAACAGAAAAACAAACAAACAAACCCTCAGAAAAACAAAGGAAAGCTGTCCTTTCCACTCACAATCCTCTGGAAATGCTGAAAGGACTAATAGCATCCTTAAATTAAAATTAGCAATATTGTTGGATGGACCTAGAGATTGTCATACTGAGTGAAATAAGTCAGACAGCAAAAGACAAATATCATATGATATCGCTTATATGTGGAATCTAAAAAAGGGTACAGGGACTTCCCTGGTGGTCCAGTGGTTAAGAATCCGCCTTCCAATGCAGGGAACGCGGGTTTGATCCATGGTCAGGGAACTAAGATCCCACATGCCACGGGGCAACTAAGCCCTAGGGCCACCCACGTGGCTCAACTAGAGAGCCTGCGTGCGTCAAACTACAGAGCCCATGCTCTCTGCAGCCTGCGTGCCTCAACTAGAGAGAAGCCCGCGCGGCGCAACGAAAGATCCCCCATGTCGCAACAAGACACGATGCAGCCAAAAAAAAAAAGAGAAAAACTTATTTATAAAACAGTAACAGACTTAGAAAACAAACATGGTTATCAGGGAGTAAGGTGGGTGACGGATAAATTGGAAGATTGGGATGACATATACACACTACTCTATATAAAATAGATAACTAATAAGGACCTACTGTATAACACAGGGAACCCTACTCAATATTCTGTAATGGCCTATATGGGAAAAGAATCTAAAAAAGAGTGGATATGTATAACTGATTCACTTTGCTGTACACCTGAAACTAACACAACATTGTAAATCAGCTCTACTCCAATAAAAATTTTTTTTAAATAAATAAATAAGGGGCTTCCCTGGTGGCGCAGTGGTTGGGGGTCCGCCTGCCGATGCAGGGGACACGGGTTCATGCCCCGGTCCGGGAAGATCCCACATGCCGCGGAGCGGCTGGGCCCGTGAGCCATGGCCGCTGAGTCTGCGTGTCCGGAGCCTGTGCTCCGCAACGGGAGAGGCCACAACAGTGAGAGGCCCGCGTACTGCAAAAAATAAATAAATAAATAAAATCAGCAATATTGGGAATTCCCTGGCCGTCCAGGGGTTAGGATTCAGCGCTTTCACTGAGGTGGAGCTTGTTCAATCCCTGATTGGGGAACTGAGATCCCGCAAGTGGTGTGATGCAGCCAAAAAAAAAATGAGCAATATTTTCGGAAACGCTTGAGCTCTCTTGTCACAGCTGCTCCCACCCACTATCCTATGGCTCTACAGGCCACTCTCTCAGGAATACATAGGTTATCCCCCTGTGAATTGATAACTGGAAGGCATGTGCATTTGGAATTTCACCTCCAATTCTAGACTCGTCCCGACCACACACAGACAAGACAAAATACTGCGAGGGACTCATGTGCGATACCCAGCCCTGTCACCAACAGGTTAAAGCCATCCCCGCACAACATCTTTCTAAACAATTTCTTCATCATTGTCAACCAGGGGATTTTAACTATTGGAAGAGACATCAGAGAAAACCTGTTCTTGAACCTCATTGGAAGGGACCTTATCAAAATACTGTTAACAACAAATACAGCAGTAAAACTCCAGGAAATCAATCATTGGGTTCATAGTTTACCACTGAAGAAGCAATTCAGAATTCTATGTAATTGGAAGGCTATTTCAATACAAGATCTCAAACTGAGGATTCTCAGAGATCCTTCAGAAACCGCTGATCTTCAGAAGCAGAGAGCTAGCCTAAGACCTGTGGAACAAGCAGATGATCACAGAGAGTGGACTGCTTCTATCCAAGATGTTGGACCAAAACTCCTATCCATTTCTTGTTTGTTTTTTTAATCTGCTTGCTTATAATTCTTCTTCTTATTATTGTCTATAGACCTCTTGGTGTCATTCACCCATAATGAACCTTTTTCTCGTTTCTTCCCTCCTTATTACAGTTGTTAGGTCAGAACATACTCATTCTAAAAAGGTAAATATGTGACGTGATGCATGTTAATTCTATGGAAGGAATTCTTTCACAATGCCTGCATATATCAAATTGTCACATTGTAAACTTTAAATATCTTACAATTTTATTTGTCAATTATACCTCAATGAAGTTAAAAAGAAAATATCCATTCTAACGCCATTTTTAGATTATCGCAAATCTTAGCCACTGTTCCCACTGACTGCTGGATATACCAACCATCACCAGACCCCCATGATAAAACCCTCTGGGCAATTCTGATTTCATCAAATGAGACCGCAGGCAATCACAGCCAATGGCATTTCTACCTGTACCTACATGGAAAATTGACTCCAAAGAAGTCAACCGATGATTTTGCTAGTGTCCCTCTCTCCCAGGGGGAAAAAAAAATTTATGAAAATCTATTGTTCAGACCCTAGATAATTCTAAATTTGAACTCAGCAATCTTTGTAAGGTGATGAGCCAAATTCTTAGCACCTGAAAGAGACTAGTAGAGATCCAAACACGTAAGACCTTGGTTCCAACCTCATGTCATAAACAACTCTTTTTTCATTGGATCTCTGTCTGTCTCTCCTGGATACTACTTCCTTTGTGATCAGGATACCTGGTCTTGTTTGCCTCAGACGAATACGTCAGGAACATTAGGAATAGTATTCCGAGACTTGTCTGTAATTGACCCTAATTCCATAAATCACCAAGGCTGGAATTCCAACTCAGATATGAAGTCCAGATGAGGCCATTCTGGATTATTTAGGTGCACTGCTTGGAAGAATTACTGGCTCAATTTTTATTTGAATAATCAGAGCAGTGTTCCCATCAGTGGGAATCATACAAACTGAAAAGACTTTAAGAAACCTATTACTGGGGGGAAGGATAAATTAGGAGGTTGGCATTAACGTATACATACTACCATAAATAAAATAGATAATCAACCAGTACCTACTGCATAGCATTGGGAACTATACTCAATACTCTGTAATAACCTATATGGGAAAAGAATCTGAAAAAGAATAGATATATGCATATGCATTAACGGAATCACTTTGCTGTACACCTGAAACTAACACAGCATTGTAAACCAACTATACTTTAATATAAAATAATATAAAATAAAAATTAAAAAAAAAAGAAACCTATTACTAACTCTGGCAGAAGTTGTTAATGATACCACCTCTGCCCTAGATGGAATACAGATGAGTCTCAACTCAACAGCATGAGTAGTGATGGACAATCATATTGCTTTAGATTTCTTGTTGACTAGTCACAGTTATGCCTGTGCCAGTGCTAATACTTCTTGTTGTACTTGTCAATGAAATAGGCAAGTTTAACAGGCTATCCATTGCCTTAAAGGAGAAGCTATTTGGATGTCTAAGGTTGAGCTTCATGGCCTATGGGATTTGTTCTCTGGGCCTGGGTTGGGCAACTGCCCTTCGTGGTTGCAAAGCACCTCAGAGAGGCTATTGCTCTTGTTTTAGTGATAGTGGGCATTATGCTGGTCTGTTTCAGAGTCTTAAATGCTTCTATGCAGCCTCTCTCTCATCAGATGATCACCATGATGATACAATAGAAACGTCAAGAAGACCTTGCAATACAGTTGACTATGAAGATAACTGAACCGGTTTTGAGCAATGAAGATCTGGAATTCTAGCTTTCCTTAAGTGGGTCAACCTTTTGGAAGTGAGAGAATGAACAAGAAGAGGGACTGAGACACCAAATAGACAAATAGACAACAGCCAGACTATATATAAAGATAAACTTCTGACCCCAAATCTGCAGCAATAAATCCAGGAAGCCAACCCACTATACATAGCAAACCAGTCCAGGAAGCCAAAAAACAACCCCAATAGCAAAACAGGTTGGCTGTTTGCCCAAAACAGCTGTGACTTGATTAATAACTGAAAGCTTCCCTAATTTTTGTCCCCACTTCCCCAAATTAGGACCAACTGGAGAAAGCCAGATATGCGCCTCTAGCTGTAGATTGTCCTGCTTCTAGTTAGGCCACCTCCAGCTCCATGCCAACAGCCTCCAATTAGGGCACATCTGAAAACTGCCCTTTTTTCCACCATAAATCTTTCCCACTTCCCTGCTTTTGAGTCTTTGCCAAACACAACTGATAGTGGTTGACTTCCTTCTATAGTAAACTCTGAATAAATAGACTCTTCTTGTTCCCATTTGAGTGGTTTTGTTCATTTCCACATGATCTTTAAAAGAGCAAGGAAGGGGGTATGTAGAGGGTCCTCAGGGAAGGAGGGTCCACAGGGAAGGTTCAGAAAATCTCAAGGATGTTTTGCCATTAGTCTGGCTCCAAAAGCTCAGCACAGCCCCCCAAATACACACACACACACACACACACACACACACACACACACACACACACAAATATTCCAGAGTTCCTTGTCAAACTCAGCAAGTAACAAAGCAGAGAAAAATTAGAAGGAAAAAGTTGGAAAAGTGGAGGCAGGCAAAGAGGTGACCAGTGATTGGAAGGGGAGGGCAATGAGCAGAAAGGATGGAGGAAATACACAAAGAGACATCTGAAGCCAGTGCAGCCCCTGCACTGGCTCCGCCCTGACCCCACCCTGGTTCCCTGCAACCCAGCTGCCCACAGAGGGGAAATAGGGTCACCGCCAAGATGACATCCTTCAACTCATCTTTTTCCATCCAGAAATCCCACATGTGACTCTAAACCTAAGATGTAAGATTTTTTTTTTTAACATCTTTATTGGAGTATAATTGCTTACAGTGTCGTGTTAGTTTCTGGTGTATAACAAAGTAAATCAGCGATATGTATAGACATATTCCCATATCCCCTCCCTCTTGAGTCTCTCTCCCACCCTCCCTATCCCACCCCTCTAGGTGGTCACAAAGCGCTGAGCTGACCTCCCTGTGCTATGCGGCTGCTTCCCACTAGCTATCTATTTTACATTTGGTAGTGTATATATGTCCATGCCACTCTCTCACTTCGTCCCAACTTACCCTTCCCCTTCCCTGCGTCCTCAAGTCCATTCTCTATGTCTGTGTCTTTATTCCTGTCCTGTCCCTAGTCTAAGATTCATTTTTAATGACTGATTATATGGAGAATGGAAAGGACAGTGGTGGAGGCTGAGTTAATGACCAGCACTTCTCCCACCTCTAGCTCTTCCTGTCTTGTAGAGAGCTCCATCCTGGCTGCAGGGACCTCGTCCTGACTCTCTGCATTTAGGCCACTCCCTGTCTAACAATGACTTACCACACGTCTTAGAGCAGAACCGGGCAAGAAACTGCAGGGAGGCAGGCAGAATCAGGGATCTCCATCTTCATGTCCCTTTGTCTGGGGACTCTTCCTCTCCCGTCCTTCCCTTTGGCTTCAGACACTGAAAGTGTTTGGACATAAACACTTAAGAGCTGATTCTCAAACAATCATGACTGAGGAAGTATGCTGGGTCTGAGAATATTTGGGGGCACATGAGAGGCAGTGAGGCAACTTCGACAAAGCTGTGTTCTCTCTCCAGGTCTCAGCCTCCCTTTCTGAGCTTCCTCCCCTGCTCATCTCCTCCACACATCTGTGCAGAAGCTCCTTGCTTCTTCTCTTCTTTCATCTACCTCCTTAAGAATCCAAAATCATTTAGAACCCAGTTAAATTGAATATATACTTTAAGCCTTATTTCCAAACATAGAATAAAATTTTTATCTTCTTATCAAAGAACTTCACGTGACGAGGGTGGATATAGACGTATTTTTTTGGAATAGGGGAATGCAGTACCTGACACCCCGAAATCTCACCCAAGAGACTGTGATAAGCCCGAGTGTGAAGGGGAATGGTGTGTGGAGAGGACATCCAGTTGCAGGCAAGTGAGAAACATGGGGATGGTGTCCTGAGCTCCGGAAGGTATGAATGCGACTGACATACCCAAGCCCTTAGGATCCTGAGCTTGTCCTCCTAGAGAAGGGACTGTGCAGCGTCAGGTTTCATAAGACTCTTTGCAACATCCCCCTGCTCTTCCTGTCCCCAAGCATGTCTGAGCTATCCAGGTCCCCAGCCTGCATTCTCGTGAGGGGTGGTGGGAGGACCAACTTGAATGTTCAAGGCAGGCTCCCAAGACTACATCGCATCGTGAAGATGCATCAGTGACTGGCTTGATCGGCGGCCGGGGTGGGGGGGGGTGGTGTAGGGCGGGGTGGGGGGGGTAGTGAAGGGAAGTGCGTGTTTGCCCCCTTCACAGAATGCTTGGAAATTAACCTCTGAAATCCCCTTAAATTCAAAGGCAGCCCAGGAAGGTTAGAACTATACTGCATCTGCGGGCTCCAGGCCCCAGGGAGCCTCCTTATAGACTGTGTGGCAAAGCCCACACACACCTCCCGCACTCTTTTCTCAGGTGGGGCATCTGCCCCACTCCCAGGTTATGCAGTTTTCCTGGCTCCTTTTCAGGAGTGAGGCTCTGGACTCTGTACTGTCTGGAACCAACTCCACGGAGACAGAGGTTACTGTGGATGGCAGTAATTTGGGAGTCCCTTAGGAGTCCAACAGCGTGGCCCCTCAAGCCTGTCACAAAGCTATGCATTTATCAGCCTTAATTGAGAAACCCATCGTACAGTCTTCTCCCAATTTCCACCTCCTGCCCGTGTTGCGGAAATCTCGGCTTCTCTTTGCACCGATGCCGAACAGAAATCTGCTCACGGGCAGGCGGCCCCGCAGGGCCCCTTGGCTTGATCGGAAGCTCGGGAATCCCTTTCCACGCCAGCCTCCTTCAGGAAAGCGGAGGGTCGGAGGATATCTGAGTCTAGATCGCCACCGACTCCCTGCCACAGGGCTGAGCCCGATCACACCCGGCCCGCCGACTCGGCCGCGGAACTCCGAGCCTGCGGTGGAGAACGGGGGAGAGGCTGACCTAGCAGCTGCAAAGGCTTCTTTTGCCTTGAGGACATCTCTTGCCCGCGCCGGCCTGGACTTCCACTCCGAGAAAACACTAAATATTGGAGGATCAGAAAGAGGGCATACGGAAGTCGCGACGCACCCGTCAGCACGTACGGTGAGTCTCCCGGAGTGCACTCTCTGACCTTTGACCGTCCCCGTATGGGAACTTCGGTTCCAATCTGGGGATTTCCCTACAAAGGGAAAATTCTGATGTGGAATTCTCCCTGCAAAGGGAGATTCTGACGTAAGGCGCCGCTTTGGGGCAACGGTGCAGGTCGAGTGGGACTCGGAAGTCACGTTTGGGCGGGTCTCCGCCATATGTTTCTCGTTTTCCTTTTTGAGCATCCCTTTGCTGTTTCCGTTTACGGTTTATGTTTTATGTGTGACTTCCAGCTGATGAGGTGCAGGTTTATGTTTTGACTTGAGCACGCTAACATTTAACGTCTGTTACCAACTGCTCAAGCCAAAATGGGAAGCGCTTCCTCTAAGGTTCCACCCCTACCTGGGAACGCTTAGGGAAAATTTTAAAAGACTGGTCGACCTATAGCTATGATCCAAAGACAAAAAAAAAAAAAAAAAAAAAAGGCCTGAAATGGGTCTCCTACAAGTAGATCTTTATTGCCAAAGGATGGGGGAAATGGACGTGGTTCCCTAATGTTCAGGATTTTATGCCCCTTTTATTATAATCCAGCTCTAGGTGGCTCCATAATCAAAAGTCTAAGGAATCAGGGACTTCCCTGGTGGCGCAGTGGTTAAGAATCTGCCTGCCAATGCAGGGGACCCGGGCTGGTCCGGGAAGATCCCACATGCCACGGAGCAACTAAGCCCTTGCGCCAAAACTACTGAGCCTGCGCTCTAGAGCCCATGAGCCACAACTACTGAGCCTGTGAGCCACAACTACTGAAGCCTGCGTGCCTAGAGCCCGTGCTCCTCAACAAGATAAACCACCACAATGAGAAGTCTGTGCACCACAACAAAGAGTAGCCCCTGCTCGCCACAACTAGAGAAAGCCTGCGCGCATCAACAAAGACCCAACACAGCCAAATAAATAAATAAATTAATTAATTTAAAAAAGCCCAAGGAATCAGAAAGACAAACAAAAAGCCCCACAAAAACAAAAAACTCTCCTGACATTCTTTTTTTTTTAATAGATTTATTTAACATCTTTACTGGAGTATAACTGCTTTACAACGTTGTGTTAGTTTCTGCTGTATAACAAAGTGAATCAGCTATATGTATACATATATCCCCATATCTCCTCCCTCTTGCGTCTCCCTCCCAACCTCCCTATCCCACCCCTCTAGGTGGACACAAAGCACCGAGCTGATCTCCCTGTGCTATGCAGCTACTTCCCACTAGCTATTTTACATTTGGTACTGTATATATGTCAGTGTTACTCTCTCACTTCGTCCCAGCTTACCCTTCCCCCTCCCCGTGTCCTCAAGTCCATTCTCTATGTCTGCGTCTTTATTCCTGTCCTGCCCCTAGGTTCATCAGAACCATTTTTTCTTTTTTTTTTTAGGTTCCATATATATGTGTTAGTATACGGTATTTGTTTTTCTCTTTCTGACTTACTTCACTCTGTATGACAGACTCTAGGTCCATCCACCTCACTACAAATAACTCAGTTTCGTTTCTTTTTATGGCTGAGTGATATTCCATTGTATATATGTGCCACATCTTCTTTATCCATTCATCTGTCAATGGACACTTAGGTTGCTTCAGTGTCCTGGCTATTGTAAATAGTGCTGCAATGAACATTGTTGTACATGACTCTTTTTGAATTACATTTTTCTCAGGGTATATGCCCAGTAGTGTGACTGCTGTGTCATATGTTAGTTCTATTTTTAGTTCTTTAAGGAACCTCCATACTGTTCTCCATAGTGGCTGTATCAATTTACATTCCCACCAACAATGCAAGAGAGTTCCCTTTCCTCCACACTCTCTCCAGCATTTATTGTTTGTAGATATTTTGATGATGGCCATTCTGAGCGGTGTGAAGTGATACCTCACTGTAGGTTTGATTTGCATTTCTCTAGTAATTAGTGATGTTAAGCATCATTTCATGTGTTTGTTGGCAGTCTGTATATCTTCTTTGGAGAAATGTGTATTTAGGTCTTCTGCCCATGTTTGTATTGGGTTGTTTGTTTTTTTGATATTGAGCTGCATGAGCTGCTTGTATACTTTGGAGATTAATCCTTTGTCACTTGCTTCGTTTGCAAATATTTTCTCCCATTCTGAGGGTTGACTTTTTGTCTTCTTTATGGTTTCCTTTGCTGTGCAAAAGCTTTTAAGTTTCATTAGGTCCCATTTGTTTATTTTTGTTTTCATTTCCATTTCTCCAGGAGGTGGATCAAAAAGGATCTTGCTGTGATTTACGTCAAAGAGTGTTCTTCCTATGTTTTCCTCTAAGAGTTTTATAGTGTCTGGCCTTACCTTTAGGTCTTTAATCCATTTTGAGCTTATTTTTGTGTATGGTGTTAGGAAGTGTTCTAATTTCATTCTTTTACATGTAGCTGTCCAGTTTTCCCAGCACCACTTACTGAAGAGGCTGTCTTTTCTCCATTGTATATTGTTGCCTCCTTTATCAAAAATAAGGTGACCATATGTGCATGGGTTTATCTCTGGGCTTTCTATCCTGTTCCATTGATCTATGTTTCTGTTTTTCTGCCATTACCATACTGTCTTGATTACTTTAGATTTGTAGTATAGTCTGAAGTCAGGGAGCCTGATACCTCCAGCTCTGTTTTTCTTTCTCAAGATTGCTTTGGCTATTCGGGGTCTTTTGTGTTTCCATACAAATTGTGAAATTTTTTGTTCTAGTTCTGTGAAAAATGCCATTGGTAGTTTGATAGGGATTGTATTTAATCTGTAGATTGCTTTGGGTAGTAGAGTCATTTTCACAATGTTGATTCTTCCAATCCAGGAACATGGTATATCTCTCCGTCTGTTTGTATCATCTTTAATTTCTTTCATCAGCCTCTTATAGTTTTCTTCATGCAGGTCTTTTGTCTCCTTAGGTAGATTTATTCCTAGATATTTTATTCTTTTTGTTGCAATGGTAATGGGAGTGTTTCCTTAATTTCTCTTTCAGATTTTTCATCATTAGTGTATAGGAATGCAAGAGATTTCTGTGCATTAATTTTGTATCCTA
Source organism: Leucopleurus acutus (assembly GCF_964270905.1). Classification (NCBI taxonomy): domain Eukaryota; kingdom Metazoa; phylum Chordata; class Mammalia; order Artiodactyla; family Delphinidae; genus Leucopleurus; species Leucopleurus acutus. The sequence continues at coordinate 75,674,074 of NC_139142.1, read as the reverse complement.
AAAAAAATTGTATCCTGCTACTCTACCAAATTTATTGATTAGCTCTAGTAGTTTTCTGGTGGCATTCTTAGGATTTTCTATGTATATTCTAATGTCATCTGCAAACAGTGACAGTTTTACTTCTTTTCTTTTTTTTTTCAGTACGTGGGCCTCTCACTGTTGTGGCCTCTCCTGTTGCAGAGCACAGGCTCCGGACGCACAGGCTCAGCGGCCATGGCTCATGGGCCCAGCCGCTCCGCGGCATGTGGGACCTTCCCGGACCAGGGCACGAACCCATGTCCCCTGCATCAGCAGGCGGACTCACAACCACTGCGCCACCAGGGAAGCCCTACTTTTCTTTTTTTTCTTTCTTTCTTTTCTGATTTGGATTCCTTTTATTTTTTTTCTTCTTTGATTGCTGTGGCTAAAACTTCCAGAACTATGTTGAATAATAGTGGTAAGAGTGGGCAACCTTCCCTTGTTCCTTACCTTAGAGGAAATGGTTTCAGTTTTTCACCATTGAGAACAATGTGGGCTGTGGATTTGTCATATATGGCCTTTATTATGTTGAGGTAAGTTTCCTCTATGCCTACTTTCTGGAGAGTTTTTATCATAAATCAGTGTTGAATTTTGTCAAGAGCTTTTTCTGCATCTATTGAGATTATCACATGGTTTTTATCCTTCAGTTTATTAATATGGTGTATCACATTGATTGATTTGCATATATTGAAAAAACCTTGCATTCCTGGGATAAACCCCACTTGATCACAGTGTATGATCCTTTTAATGTTCTGTTGGATTGTGTTTGCTAGTATTTTGTGGAGGATTTTTGCATCTATGTTCATCAGTGATATTGGCTTGTAGTTTTCTTTTTGTGTGACATCTTTGTCTGGTTTTGGTATCAGGGTGATGGTGGCCTCATAGAATGAGTTTGGGAGTGTTCCTCCCTCTGCTATATTTTGGAAGCATTTGAGAAGGATAGGTGTTAGCTGTTCTCTAAATGTTTGATAGAATTCACCTGTGAAGCCATCTGCTCCTGGGCTTTTGTTTGTTGGAAGATTTTTAATCACAGTTTCAATTTCAGTGCTTGTGATTGGTCTGTTTATATTTTCTATTTCTTCCTGGTTCAGTCTCCAAAGGTTGTGCTTTTCTAAGAATTTGTCCATTTCTTCCAGGTTGTCCATTTTATTGGCATATAGTTGCTTGTAGTAATCTCTCACGATCCTTTGTATTTCTGCAGTGTCAGTTGTTACTTCTCCTTTTTCATTTCTAATTCTGTTGATTTGAGTCTTCTCCCTTTTTTGCTTGATGAGTCTGGCTAATGGTTTATCAATTTTGTTTATCTTCTCAAAGAACCAGCTTTTAGTTTTATTGATCTTTGCTATGGTTTCCTTCATTTCTTTTTCATTTATTTCTGATCTGATCTTTATGATTTCTTTCCTTCTGCTAACTTTGGGTTTTGTTCTTCTTTCTCTAATTGCTTTAGGTGTAAGGTTAGGTTGTTTATTTGAGATGTTTCTTATTTCTTGAGGTAGGATTGTATTGTTGTAAACTTCCCTCTTAGAACTGCTTTTGCTGCATCCCATAGGTTTTGCATTGTTGTGTTTTCATTGTCATTTGTTTACAGGTATTTTTTTATTTCCTCTTTGATTTCTTCAGTGACCTCTTGGTTATTTAGTAGTGTATTGTTTAGCCTCCATGTGCTTGTATTTTTTCCAGTTTTTTTTCCTAAAATTGATATCTAGTCTCATAATGTTCTCGTCGGAAAAGATACTTGATACGATCTCAATTTTCTTAAATTTACCAAGGCTTGATTTGTGACCCAAGATATGATCTATCCTGGAGTATGTTCCATAGGAACTTGAGAAGAAAGTGTATCCTGTTGTTCTTGGATGGAAGGTCCTATAGATATCAATTAAGTCCATCTTGTCTAATGTGTCATTTAAAGCTTGTGTTTCCTTATTTATTTTCATTTTTGATGATCTGTCCATTGGTGAAAGTGGGGTGTTAAAGTCACCTACTATTACTGTGTTACTGTCGATTTCTCTTTTATGGCTGTTAGCATTGCTTTATGTATTGTGGTGCTCCTACGTTGGGTGCATAAATATTTACAATTGTTATAACTTCTTTTTGGATTGATCCCTTGATCATTATGTAGTGTCCTTCTTTGTCTCTTGTAATGGTCTTTATTTTATTTATTTATTTATTTATTTATATATTTTTTGTGGTACGCGGGCCTCTCACTTCTGCGGCCTCTCCCGTTGCAGAGCACAGGCTCAGGACTCGCAGGCTCAGCAGCCATGGCTCACAGGCCCAGCCACTCCGCAGCACGTGGGATCTTCCCAGACCGGGGCACGAACCCGTGTCCCCTGCATCGGCAGGCGGACCCTCAACCACTGCACCACCAGGGAAGTCCATGGTCTTTATTTTAAAGTCTATTTTGTCTGATGTGAGAATTGCTACTCCAGCTTTCTTTTGATTTCCATTTGCATGGAATGTCTTTTTCCATCCCCTCACTTCCAGTCTGTATGTGTCCCTAGGTCTGAAGTGGGTCTCTTGTAGACAGCATGTATATGGGTCTTGTTTTTGTATCCATTCAGCCAGTCTATGTCTTTTGGTTGGAGCATTTAACCCATTTACATTTAAGGTAATTATCAATATGTATGTTCCTATTACCATTTTCTTAATTGCTCTGGGTTTGTTTTTGTAGGTTTTCCTTCTCTTGTGTTTCCTGCCTAGAGAAGTTCCTTTAGCATTTGTTGTAAAGCTGGTTTGGTGGAGCTGAATTCTCTTAACTTTTGCTTGTCTGTAAAGGTTTTAATTTTTCCATCGAATCTGAATGAGATTGTTGTAGGTTTTAGGTTTTTCCTTTTCATCACTTTAAATATGTCCTGCCAGTCCCTTCTGGCTTGCAGAGTTTCTGCTGAACGATCAGCTGTTAACCTTATGGGGATTCCCTTGTGTGTTATTTGTTGCTTTTCCCTTGCTGCTTTTAATATGTTTTCTTTGTATTTAATTTTTGATAGTTTGATTAATATGTGTCTTGGCTTGTTTCTCCTTGGATTTATACTGTATGGGACTCTCTGCGCTTCCTGGACTTGATTGGCTATTTCCTTTCCCATGTTAGGTAAGTTTTCAACTATAATCTCTTCAAATATTTTCTCAGACCCTTTTCTTTTCTCTTCTTCTTCTGGGACACGTATAATTTGAATGTTGGTGTGTTTAATGTTGTCCCAGAGGTCTTCGAGACTGTCCTCAATTATTTTCATTTTTTTTTTATTCTGCTATTATATCTTCCAGGTCACTTATCCATTCTTCTGCCTCAGTTATTCTGCTATTGATTCCTTCTATAGAATTTTTTATTTCATTTATTGTGTTGTTCATCATTGTTTGTCTGCTCTTTAGTTCTTCTAGGTCCTTGTTAAACATTTTTGTATTTTCTCCATTCTATGTCCAAGATTTTGGATCATCTTTATTATCATTACTCTGAATTCTTTTTCAGGTAGACTGCCTACTTCCTCCTCACTTGTTTGGTCTGGTGGGTTTTTACATTGCTCCTTCATCTGCTGTATATCTCTCTGTCTTCTCATTTTGCTTATCTTACTGTGCTTGGGGTCTCCTTTTTGCAGGCTTCAGGTTCATAGTTCCCATTGTTTTTGGTGTCTGCCCCCAGTGGGTGAGGTTGGTTCAGTGGCTTGTGTATGCTTCCTGGTGGAGGGAACCTGGTGTTTGTGTTCTGGTGGCTGGAGCTAGATCTTGTCTTTCTGGTGGGCAGGGTCACATCCGGTGGTGTGTTTTGGGGTATCTGTGAACTTAGTATGATTTTGGGCAGCCTCTCTGCTAATGGATGGGGTTGTGTTCCTGTCTTGCTAGTTGTTTGGCATGGGGCGTCCAGCACTGGAACTTGCTGGCCTTTGGGTGGAGCTGGATCTCAGTGTTGAGATGGAGATCTCTGGGAGAGCTCTCGCAGACTGAGATTACGTGGGGCTGGGAGGTCTCTGGTGGACCAATGTCCTGAACTCCACGCTCCCACCTCAGAGGCTCAGGCCTGACACCAGGCTGGAGCACCAAGACCCTGTCAGCCACACAGAATTATCAAGATATTGGACACTGGCAAGTGAAACCACAAGAGAAGAGGCCCACGCTATGCCTGGTCCTACTGAGCAATTTTCAGACTTCAGCTCATTCTGGCAACAGGGCGACTGGGTCGGTGAACCGAGGCAGGATGGGGTCTGTGAGGTGGGCAGCGCTCAGCTGGTGTGCGGTCTGAGGGGCCTGGTCGAAGCCCTTGGGGAAGGCCGCCAGCGGCCGGACTCTCGCCTCCTGCGGCTGTGGTCTCTTTGGGGTCTCCCTCCTGGTGTCAAGTCGCTCTCACTCCTGCTTTGGCAGCCGTGCCTTTACCCTGAGCTTCTTCGTGAGGCTAGCGCTCCCTGAGGTGATGCGCGAAAAGTGTGGGCCTTGCTGAAGCACGAGAAATTGGGGCCTCTCCTGACATTCTAAATGATCCTCTTCTATCTTCTCCCAGCTCTTAGAGTTGGGGGGTGGTGGTGCTGGACCGAGCTAACCCCACCCCTGCAAGTTCCCTTACTCTTTCAGATTCTTCTGATCAAACTAAGACCCCACCTCCCCAGAGAGACAGTCCCTGCTGGGACAACATTTTATCAGCCAGTCTGCCCCTGTTATCAGAGCCAATTTGAGCACTACCTGGTTTAAATTTTAGCTATGAAACCATGACCACAAAAAGAGAAAGATGATTTTTAACAGTATGGCCACAATATTCTTTAGACTCTGGAGAAATTTGGTTAAAATAAAACTTTTCTTAAAATTGCAAAACCAGTTCTTTTTGCATGTGTAGTTAGAAAAAGCTTGCTTGTTAAAATACTTTTCTTCAAAATTCTGACCCTGAGAGAGAAAAATATGCCTAGGACAAAGCTTGAAGTTAACTCTTATCATGTCCTTGAGCTACAGACACAGTCCACTTTGCCTGAGACTTCAGCCTTGGGTTAATTAGTAGAATTTCAAGCCAAGAGAGAAAAAAAGAAAAAAGAGGAAAAGAGACATTTAAATCCCAAGTAGAGACTATGAGATGTCTGTCTGTCTGGATATATGTGTATGTCTCAGTATGTGTTTTTGTCTTTGGATAATATTGTTGATGTTAATTTGTAAATGAACTCTATTTAATTGGCTTAAATGAAAAGTAAGCACTTACAATCAAACGATTCTAAATGCAAGAAAAATTAAATAAATTTCAGGTTCATGTGGACTGGGAAATATTCAGTACTAAATTAATACTTGGTATTAATGTTTAAGTTTGTTGATCTAATTAATATAGACATGTCTTTAGAGCCATCAACATTAAGTATAATGCTTTTATTGTGCCTAGGTTTAATATAAACGAAATAAGATCTTATTATACCTGTTACAAATTTGTCAGCAATGAAAATAACTCGATATGAAGAAACTTTTAAGAAAAAAAAATTGCAAGTGAGATAAGAGTTTTGGGTGAACTTTAGGAATAATTATGTTTTAGGAATATTTGCTTAAGAATGATCTCTCCAAATATTCGACAACTTGAAAAGTTAGACTGTGCTAAATTAAGTTAAAGGATGGAAGTTTATTAAATAACTAGGCCATTTCCAAATAAAATAAGGTACTGAAACATTAATTACTGAACATTGGCTTCCTTTTACAGAGAAACAAAAGGTTTAGAACTATTAAAAAATGTGTTGGTGACACACTGAGATATTTTCTATAAGAAAGCATGTTCTTCAAAAATTATTATTTGGATGTATGTTTACCAATCTACAGAGTGCTGATATAAAGGACAGTTCATGGTTGCTTAAGGAAAGTAGGACGTGTGTTTTTAGTAAAGAAGGTATGAGGAATGGAAATGCATTTTATTAAGAGAAAAGGAAGTAAGTCTGACTTAACAGGTGGCAGTTTCTGAATGGGAAAATAAAGTGATGGATACAGAAAGTGATAAAAAAGGTTTGTGGAAAGTGGACCCTGAGAAATGAGTTTTATACATGGTGCAAGTTTCCTTAAGATGTTGAACTGCCTTGGATGACAGATTTTAAGCTTCTTTACCTTTTAAGTGATCAGTTCGATATTTGCCTTTAAAATCTTTTATTGTTACTTTGGCTAAGGGAATAACTATTATTTCACAGAGACATATGATCTTATCTGACTGAGTGTTCTAAACTCTTTTGATTTTTTTGATAAAACTTCCCAAATCAAAACTGTAATGAAGTTTCTCTGACCTCTAGCTAACTTTGGGGTGCTTCAAAGGGCCCCTGAAATATCCCAAAGAGAGATATTACACTAATTAAGTTCATTTCATATGTTAAAAGTACGTGGGAAGTATTGTCAAACGTGTAACAAATCTTCTTAGGTTATATTATATGGTGATTGTTACTAATATAGATATTCTAGAAATTGTATAGAGTTTCAAAAAAATTCTATGTCCTGGTAAAATGTTATCAGTCATAATTCTAGTTATTATCTTAAGTGTCATATGTTACAACAGTAACCAAGTTACCTTGTTAATTACATTGTAATCAGATTTTAAACTTCCTTAAATCTTTTGTCGTTATAGATATGGTTTCACTCTGATGCCTTTGCAAAAATGCTTCCTCTTCAAGAAGTTTTATAAAAAGGACTTTTAGATAAATACAAGTTTCTGACTTTCAGACCATAATGCTAAACTGGATATAAAGAAGCTCTTTTCGGGACTTCCCTGGTGGCGCAGTGGTTAAGAATCTGCTCTGCCAAGGCAGGGGACATGGGTTCGAGCCCTGGTCTGGGGAGATCCCACAACTAAACCTGTGCACCACGACTACTGAGCCTGTGCTGTAGAGCCTGTGAGCCACACTACTGAGCCCACATACTACAACTACTGAAGCCCATGTGCTTTGAGCCTGTGCTCCGAAACAAGAGAAGCAACCACATTGAGAAGCCCGTGCACCACAATGAAGACTAGCCCCTGCTTGTTGCAACTAGAGAAAGCCTGCAAGCAACGATGAAGACCCAACACAGCCCCAACGCAGCCAATAAATAAATAAATAAATTTATTTAAAAAAGAAAAAAGAAGCTCTTCTCCTCAAGCTACTTATGGTTTACAATTTGGTAATTTACACCTATGGGTAAAATTAAAACATTTATCTTTTCTCTCTATCTGCTTGCTCCAGAGACTGGAAACTCTTGGGTCCCCAGAAGCTTTAACAGATAAATTAGGAAGGCTACCTCAGTAACAGGTACAGAAATCTCAAGGTATTTTCGGGAACTTGAAAAGGGAGGAATTCACTTAGATCTGGTATGTGAAATCTGTGACAAGCCCTTGGTGTGACTTTCCTGAGAGGTCTTTTAAAAGTTCAGTCTGAGGGCTTCCCTGGTGGCGCAGTGGTTGAGAGTCCGCCTGCCGATGCAGGGGACACGGGTTCGTGCCCTGGTCCGGGAAGATTCCACATGCCGCGGAGCGGCTGGGCCCGTGAGCCTTGGCCGCTGAGCCTGCGCGTCCGGAGCCTGTGCTCCGCAGCGGGAGAGGCCACAACAGTGAAAGGCCCGCGTACAACAACAACAACAAAATAAGTTCAGTCTGAGACTTCTTAAAAAAGTTTCAGCAAGCAAAAAGCCTATATGATCAATTATAGTTATATAAATTATCAGGGCAAGTTTATTGAGACCAGATTGAAATTTGGTTCTCTCTCTCTGTTAAGAGAACAAAGTTTTCTTGGAATGCTGCTTTAATAACAGACTATGTATATTTCCTTGCCTTTAAGTGATTTTCATTTGCTTTTAAAATCTTTTGTTACTTTGGTGAAGTATTATTTCACAAAGATCTATAAAGATTATTGCACACATAGATCAAGTTCATTCTGCTTCTACTACAATTAACCCCTCATTGTCAGACTTTTGCCATCTTGATGTCCTTAAAACATAACAACAGTCTACTCCTAAATCAGGGAATTGAAAATGGGTGAACAATCGCTGTCAATCAGACAGGGTTATGGGAAATCCAAGACAGCTGCTTGGCTTTTTCCGGTTCCCTGACAAACCTCATTTTTTATTTGACGGGATAAAGCCTTCCCTGGCTGCAGGGTTAATGCCCTCACAATAAAGAAAAAAAATTATGTTTTACTGAATATTAAATTCTAGTTTTGTTAATTAAGGTCTGTGTTTACCAAGACTCACTTCCCAGATAGTTCCTTGCTATTATCTTATATTGCTAAAAAGTTTAATTGAATTATTAAAGGACGCTCTAAGTTTGTTTCTAAAGCTTATCTCAGTAATCTGTCTTTGGATGGAGATCAGATGCCCCACGACCTACAACCAGGGGATTATACATACTGGAAAAGACATAATTTAAAGGACTATCTCCAAACTGGATGGAAGGACCCTTATCAGGTATTCTTAACTGGCTCATACACAGTAAAATTAATGAGAATTAACTCTTGGATTAATTTCCACTCACAAAGGGCCCCTGCACTGGACTGGCCTATAGAGAGGACAGCTGACCTCAAAAGCACCTTAAAACAATGCTCAAACAGAAGAGAAACTACATTCACACCAAGATGAGAAAAAGACAACATCAGAAATAGCTTACCCAAGATCCTGGACCTGACTCATATTCTCATTTAGAATGTTTTCTTGACCTCTTGGACCTTTGCATATGAATCAGATGTTTTTCTATCATAGGCACGATCCTATGCTAGTTTTAAAAATCAGTCCAGTCGTTGGGTTTGTGGCCAATTACCTATGTCTAGTACTTCTGGGTTACCTGAGTGGATTTCTCCAGTCCAAGGCTCTAATTGGTTGACTCTTAGGAAATTTATCTTAAAAGGAAACTTATAGTCATGTTCAGGCCACTATTGGTATTACTAAATGAGATCCCCTCACCTGACCGATTAATAATACCTGCTCTGACCCTGACCATAAATATGAATTTTCCTCTATTACTCAAAGTTCAATCAGAGCACAAGCAAAATTTCAGCCAAGGAATAAAACCTCCCACAATTATGGGATGGATTTATGTAATTAACACCAGTCTATGGGAATTTAACGTGAAAGGTTCCTCTATGCTGGGAACAATTAAATCATACTAATCAGTCTAGTAACACTAGGAAACTGGGCTCAGCATCTTATGGACAATGCCAAGATATAGTTTCCCTGAAGAATAGGGACTGGTACAGAACAGACTAAGTCAGATGACCTGGGATATACTGGGCTACACCTAATGGAAGATCTTGGCTTATTTCTTACTTATGATTTTATTAATACTGACCGCTATGCTATTTGTATTTTGCCTATTTCAAAAAAATGATTGTTTCTTACATTACCAAATGTGTGACTGAACCTCTGATAAAATGATGATATATAGTTCCATATGAGATCAATGATTGCAATAGTCTAACTCTAGGTGTGAGAAGCGGCAACACGAGAGAATATTGTCCTGGACCATACAAGATTAGGAAGACAGGTGGTCCAGAGACTTCTGGATACTAGTAAAGGCCTAGTCCAGCAACAGCACATGGAGTAACTTATCAGCAAAATCTTTGCCAGACCTGGGAATGAGCATTCCTATCTCCGTGGGACAAAATGGTCGTGAAATGCCCCAAACCATGGTTGAAATTATGACCATAAAGGGGCTCTGCTGACTGAAAACTGACACTTGCCATCTACTTCTACAAGGATTAAACCATGAGCTGCTGTAGCTATTGACTTTCAACACCCCCTACAAGGAGTTCAGGGTGGAGATCTTAAATGCCGCACTCTGTGCTCTGGGAAAAACTGACAGGACAGGCCTTCAAATAGTTAAATACTTTCAGGAGAAGATTTTATGAGCCCCAATTCTTGCATCTTCTCATACCTAGAGAAACACTAACATCATTAACAGTGACACTGTGGTGTGATTTTAGGCAAGTCTTTTTATTGCTAAGAACTTGAGTTTTCTGAGCTGTGTTAGATTTGGGATGCCACCAGCCATTCTCAAAACAATGTCTGCTGGCAGCTGGTACCTGCAACCTTACTTCTTAAAGGTCTCCTCTTGTAACTATTACACTTTTAGATGATAACATTGCTTTAGATCATATGTTAACAAAAAGAGAAAACACATATGTAGTGACCAACAGCTCCTGTTATCTATATGTTAATACCACATCAAAGGTTAAAACCTACTTTGATGAAACTAGATAACCAGCTACCTGGCTACAAGTCTCCCCAAAACGCCAGGCCTAGACTGAGTTTCAGGCTTATTCTCCTAAAAGGAAATGAGATCTGTTTTTTCTATTAACATTTAGGTTGTCACTCCTCCAAATACTTCTAACAGAGTCTGTTACACCTACATCAATCACACTGGGCTAATAGAAGAGGACATAAAATTATATATATGACCAAATGGCTCGATTCCTTTAGACAGGGTAACCCAAGCACTGACTCTGTCTGAACCAGGATCAACTACTACCAAACGCAACATGGCTCTTAATCCTTCTTGGGCTCCCGGCTACAATAATTCTTTTTTTTCCGGTATGCGGGCCTCTCACTGTTGTGGCCTCTCCCGTTGCGGAGCACAGGCTCTGGACATGCAGGCTCAGCGGCCATGGCTCATGGGCCCAGCCGCTCCGCGGCATGTGGGATCTTCCCGGACCGGGGCACGAACCCGTGTCCCCTGCATCGGCAGGCGGACTCTCAACCACTGCGCCACCAGGGAAGCCCTACAATAATTCTTTTAATAATCTTTGGCCTCTGTTTTTTTAAACTACTTGTTAAATTCTGTCTCTACCGGATTACAATAGGTTCACATCAAGACAATGATGATGCAAAGATTCCAGCCATTTCTCAGAACGGATCCTGCCAAAACAACAGAAGTCACCCACCCTGGGGCCCTTAATAAGACAGGATGAGGGCTCCATGACCCCAACTAGGTTGGGTCTACGAGCCCCTTGCCAGCCTGAAGAAGCTATAGAGGACACACCGTCATCCCTCATCCTCCCAACAAAGACTTCTTAGGGTTCATGTCTCTTGTGGGCCGGGGCGGGTGGGATTTAAAATAGGAGATAGATGGGCCCCTGGGCCGGACAGCTGGTATTTGTCAAGTGGAGCTGAAGTTTTGTCCTCAGCCAGACAAGAACGACACCTGTTTCCCTTCCTCCCTTGATATGGAGGGAATGAACTAGCAGTGGGGAATTAGTTTGCAGCAAAAATAGAAATGAAGTTTTCCCTCTCCTGAGAACAAGGAAAACAAATGGAGCAGGCTAGAGAAGAAACATAAACCGGCCTGAAAGAGTTCATCACTCCTAGGTTTTTTTTTTGTTTTGTTTTTTAACTGTTACTAATCTGTAGTGTCTGTAACTAGATTTGTACTTCACAAAGCTAACCTATTACTCTTCAACACTATGTGAATTACATCCTGCACTCCCTTGTAGCAAATCACCCTTTGTAGCATTTGCATTTCAGAAGAAAAAGTCGCAGGCCAATAACCCAGAGACAAAAGGACCCAATTACCAGGCTGCCTGATGCCAGCTGTGACTGTTTTGAGATAACGCAGGAAGAAGAAGAATGTAAGACCTTCACTATTTTGATCCTTATCAGATACCCTGCGGGCCCCACATATAAAATCCTCTCTGATTCCCGAAGGAGAGGGGGGCACTGGTCTTGAGGCGCTAGCCTGCTGTGTCTTCCCTTCTGCCTGGCAGAAGAATAAAACCATCTCTCTCTTCCTCCAAAATCTCTGTCTCCGTATTTCTGTTCGGCATCGGTGCACAGAGAAGCCGAGATTTCGGCAACACCCACACCACAACACTTCACCTCACGTGACAAATCAACTACAAAAGGGCAAAAAGCTTTCAAGGCTGTGCAGGTTCCTGTTGATTATCCCCATTTTATAACACTTTCCATTTCTCCTTCTGTCCATCCCACCCACATACACCCAACGGCACACACTGGGAAAGAAAGGGGCTCCAACATCTGAGCACAGGCTGCCCTTTCCCAGAGGGTGGCTCTGACCTGCATGTGAGCCCGCCACGTGCAGGTGCAGTCGTCTGGACTCCAGAACACAGAGAGACAGGCCCCAGTCTCCCACCTCCACCTCCCAGCCTTCCCACACTATCACAGGGTTCCTCAGCCCCAAGGACAGAGCGCCTTCTCCATATGTCCTTTCCCACCCTGATTACCAGCCCTGGGTCTTCTTAAATGGAGGCCAGATATTGCCCAGGGTGTCTGAGGAAAGACAGAGACTTGGGTGTCTGGGGTTCCTGATTGGAGAAGACCTAATTACCTAATGACCCTTCAGCCTGGGTTGGTCAGTGGTCTCTTGGTTTGAACCATTTTAGGAGAGTCCCCGCACCCCTGCCTCCCTTCTAGAGCAAGCCCCAGTGCCCTCATCCCTCACGTAAGGGATAGCCCACTTGTGCCAGCTCTTCTGGTGGCTTACCACTGTGGCGTTCATTGTTGACCAGGGCTCTTGTGTGAAAGAAAACAGCTGAAAAGAGAGGAGGGCAGGGCACCCGAGGGATGTGGGAACCTCAAAACCGCAGCCTCCACCAGAGCTACATACCTTTTCTTCTCCTGAGAAGAGCTAAGCAACGAAATCAAGGACTATGTTTAAGATCCAAGTGCTGAGAATTCTCTCCAACAGAAGCAGCCTCTAGAGTTGTAACATAAACCAGACCCTGAGAAGAGCTCCAGTAGAGATGAGGGTGGAGTTATTTGGAAGCAACAAGAGGAAAGGGGTGGAGTGAGGGGGAATCAGGGAAGGTTTCAGAGCAGAGATTACCTTAGGGAAGACTTTTAAGGATACAGAGTTTTGTTTTGTTTTGTTTTCCCCATTAGGGGGAGGGGAAAAGTAATTCAGACAGAAAAAAAGGCCAGAAAGTGACGTTAGACACATATGGAGGAGTACTGTGTGTTTAGAAACTAGCAAGTTTCTCCATGTGGCCGGGAGGAGGCAGGGGATGGCACAGAAATAAAATTTAGACCAGGGGAGGAGTATATTTTTTTTATGATAAAATCAAAGTTTAATATCCTTTTCTTTTTAATTTAATTTCATTTTTTTATACGGTAGGTTCTTATTAGTTATCCATTTTATACATATTAATGTATACATGTCAATCCCAATCTCCCAATTCATCCCCACCCCGCTCAGCTTTCCATCCTTGGTGTCCATACATTTGTTCTCTACATCTGTGTCTCTATTTCTGCCCTGCAAACCGGTTCATCTGTACCATTTTTCTAGGTTCCACATATATGCGTTAGTATATATTTGTTTTATTTGTTTTCAGGGGAGAAGTATCTTGAATGCCATGCAGAACACTTCAATTTGTAAAAGATACAGTTCCCTTGAACTCAAGGAGAGACCAGACACAAGCAATGCAAGGGACCTTCCTCCAGGTGTCCCATTATACACCCAAGGAGACTGAGGGCCCTAGTGGACCCAAGGTCAGAGATCTGCGTCTTGGCAGCAGAAGCAGAAACCGGTGTCAGGTCCCCAACTTCCAGGGCAGCGTTCTCACTAAACTGGGCTGGCTGGTGTGCCGTGGGGCAGGGAACCTGCCCTCGGGATGGACACCCAAAGGGCTGCAATTTCTCATTGTGAAATAATCCCCTTCTTCTAGCCTTGGATTTCCCCCTTCTAGCTCTTCCTGTTGCACCCTGTGGTGGGAGAAGACAGCGGTAGCTTTGCTGCTCCCCCCACCTATGGAGTTAGGGGCCTGGGGACTCATACTGGGGTACAATAAGGGGCACTTCCATTGGAGCAGCTGGAGTAAGGGGACAGGAGGCAGGGGAGCCTGTTTAGGAGGAAGAGGCCCCCCCAGGAAAACAGCTACTCCAAACAGTCCCCCTCCCTTTCTTTAAGAGGCATCCCAAGCTGGTTCCACCAAGGAAGCAAGGTCTTGAGAAAAGTCATTTGCTTAGAAATTTCTTGGGTCACACATCTTCCGTCTCCTGCTTTCCTCCTGGTATTAATCATCTGGACGGTTACAACCAGCACAATGGTGCTTCTTTACCCACGGGCGGGGGATGTTAAAGATTCAGACCACGTGGATCGGGAAGTTGATTCCGGAATATCAAGTGAAAAGAGTCAGCTTTACCGAGTTTAGGGGAAAAGTCTCACATCTACTTAAGTGGAGTCTTTTATGGGGTCACTAAGTTCAGCCTCTTGACCTGCTGGCTGACCTGCTTTGAGCGTTGAATTAAACAGTCCTGATGCCTTCCCTCATTGCGATCTGATCCGGCCTGAGTTCCCACTCCCTGAATATGGGTTTCATTTCTCCAGAAAGGCTAATCCTTAATCCCTCTCTGCTTTTCTGGTTCTGCCCCAAACTCAACTTTTTTATTTTTTCTTTGTAAGTCATTTTATCTCTCATAAAGAAACTAGCAAAGCAGACCTCAGCAGGGCTATGGTTATTTTCTATGAGCAGGAGAGGGTATCCCACACTCAGTACACACGTGTGTGAGGAAAAGTGTGGGTGCCAGACAGTCCATCCACCTCCACCAGCTGGGTCAGCGGACTTCTGTCACTGTACTGTGCAGTGACTGTGGCCAAGTCATGTGATCTCTCTGGGCCTTAGTATTGTTTTCTGAGAAATGAAAGAGTGAAGAAAGATGATCTCTAAGATCACCCTGAGTTAAAACATTGTTTTGTTTCTTTAAAAGTACTTTCTTCTTCTAAAGATCTTCCGCTCAATATTTTCCAGGAAGAAAGGCAATATAAGATCTCAATAGCAGATCTATTTTCTTAAGACTTTTATGTTTTTCACAGAGCCGAAGTTGCTTTTTTGGATCTATTCACCAATTGCCTTTGGTCTAACTGACGAGCAACTCATTCACACACCTTAGTCCAGAAACACAGATACACAGAAAGGGAGAAGAAAGTTCTCACCTATACCCGCCATCCTCCCCCAACTGAGTCCCTGTCAAAGACCAGCAAGAAACGGGGTTTGAATATTTTCACACAATACACAAATTCCTATCTTCCTATGAAAAAATTAAATGTCTTCAGTATACTCACAGATAAGGGGAGTTCAGAGAAAGTATTGCCCTGTGTTTGTCAATTCCCAAATGTCTTCAGCTCAAAATAATCCTCATGCCATTGTAACACATTCTAGAACTCTTTAGGGATTTATCAAATACATAATTATTTTAAGAAAAATCAGATCCAGGTTTGTCATTTAGGAGATGAGAGTTCCAAACGTGGAAGACAAGAAACTAGAAGGAACCTTGTGGTGTTGGATTGAAACTTGAGGGAACAGTGTCTAGTCGTGGTTTTCGATATTGATATAAAATGGAGATGTGGGGCTTCCCTGGTGGCGCAGTGGTTGAGAGTCTGCCTGCCGATGCAGGGGACACGGGTTCGTGCCCCAGTCCGGGAAGATCCCACATGCCGCGGAGAAGCTGGGCCCGTAAGCCATGGCCGCTGAGGCTGCATGTCCGGAGCCTGTGCTCCGCAACGAGAGAAGCCACAACAGTGAGAGGCCTGCGTACCGCAAAAAAAAAAAAAAAAAATGGAGATGTAAATCTGTGTGTGTGAATTTACATTCATCTAGTTCCTCGATCTGTTCACTCAAAGAGCCTGAGAATAGCAACACCCCAACAGTGACAAGCACACGTAGATTTTAGCCAGAACATGGCTTTTAAGTATCATGTACTACTCTTAAAAAGAACCTTGGAGAAATGGCTCCTTGAAGAACTGGCTGATCCCAGGGCTACGACGGGGAGCATAGGAGATGATACTAGAATATCTTGTGCCAGAAAGCAAGGAAGTACCCAAAGAATGATAGGGGCATGTCAAAAGGCCACAGAAGCCACTTTAAGGGTCTCCCAATGGCCAAATCTGTGACCATGTGAGCATGAAGATAAACAATGAAAATAACAGATTATATAACCTACTAAAAAGTGAGAAACCATGAGGCTACACTGATACAATAAATAAATGAATAAACTGAAAGTTTGATGAGGAACAGGATATTGACACAGTTTCAAAGTACAATCTCCCCCAATATTTATTAATCACAAAGGAGAAAACAGTAACTATACCAGAGAAGCCTGGCAGACACTACCTTAAAAAATGATCAAAGTGAACAACATAAGTTAATAGGGCAATAGTCTAAATGTCACGTGCCACCTAATAAGGTACAACAAGAAGAAAACAGCACCACTTCCCTGATATTCCTATCAAAGATGCACGAAACTTGAATTTAATCATGAGGAAACACCAGGCAAACCCAAATAGAGAGGTATGCTACAAAGTAACTGTCAAAAGTCATGAAAGTCAAGAAATGCTGAGGAATTATTCCGAGTTGAAGAAAAAGAGACATGACAACTAAAAGCGGAAGATGGTAATCATGTACCGATATTCATTTCCTGATTTGGGTGGCCATTGATGATCATGATTAAGTAGGAGAATGTCCTTGCTTGTACGAAATACACAGTGGTGTATTTGGCAAGGGTAGGAGGGTGGCAGAAGTGATGGGCATCATGTCTTCAATTTGGTTTATGTCTCAATTGGTTCAAGAAAAAGAAAGCTCTTGTAACTACTTGCAACTTTTATGTAAATTTGAAAATTGTTTTCAAAATTTTAAAAATAATAATAAAAGAGATGTCACAGTGGGAAAGTCCAGACAGAGGACTTCTAAATCTAAGAGGACCTGAGTCAAAATTTCTAATGCAAGCATTCTGCATCTAAATGGGAAACAAACAAATATAGGGATGTTGAGTTATTGTTACCGAAAGCTTGGCCTCTCTCTACACTGGTGCCGAATCGAATCTCGGAGACAGAGTTTTGGATGAAGTAGAAAAGGATAGCTTTATCACTTTGCCAGGCAAAGGGGGACACAGTGGGCTCCTGTCCTTGAAAACTATGTGTCCCAACCCGGGAGGATTGGAGGAGAAGTTTTACAGCAACTGTTCAAGGGTGGGGTCTCTGACAAGGTCAGGGATGAGCAGGGCCTGCGCTCCCTTCATCTTGTCTCAGGTGGTCGGTCCCCTAATCTGGATGAGCTCCTCTGGTCCTTTAATCTGGCCTCAGGTGGTTTCTTGGCTGCTGTTCCCTTGATTAGCAACTGTTCGAATCTGCCCTTTGGAACTCAGGGAAGGTCCTGGAGGCTGGAGTCTTGCCTACAAGAAACAGGGGACGAAAACGGCCTCCGTGCTCAGGAGCCCCACAGGGCATCGCTTGGTTTCATTATGCTTCTGTTTACCTCATTGACCTCTCTTATGATAGATGTTCACTATAATTAACTTATTTGACAATTATTTATCAAGCATCTACTATGCACTAGTCCTTTTTTTTTTTTTTTTTTTTTTTTTTGCGGTACGTGGACCTCTCACTGTTGCGGCCTCTCCCACTGCGGCCTCTCCCGCTGCGGAGCACAGGCTCCGGACGCGCAGGCTCAGCGGCCATGGCTCACGGGCCCAGCCGCTCCGCAGCATGTGGGATCTTCCCGGACCAGGGCATGAACCCTGCATCGGCAGGCGGACTCTCAACCACTGTGCCACCAAGGAAGCCCACTAATTCTTATTAACACGCAGATAGATGAGACACAGTACCTGCCCTCAAGGGACTTAGAGTTCTATAGGAGCTACCAAACTATTTTAAAAAAAGTTTTAAATGTGCAAGGAACAAAAGGAAAGGAATAGGAATTGTTCCAAGGAAGGCTCCACAGAGAAGTTGACACTTAAATTGAGACTTGAAATGGGTGTAGCTGTTCACAGGTGGACAGGTCCCAATATGGTACACGGTTGAGAGAGGGTAGATGACCCGGGAAAGGCATAACCTCCAGGTCTGTGCCCCTGGCCTTTTGCATGAGTGCCACGAGCCTCAGGCTATACGATCCCTATGGCTGAAATGCACATGAACGGAAGGAGCAGATGGGTGACCTCAGGAGGCTGAAGCCATTGCTGGAGACGGGAGGAGCTACAGTGGGACAGGGGCAGTTTTGGGGATTGCCACAGACAGAGAAATGAGAAGGAAGCCTTGATATTAATCAGGAACATGTAGAGGTCTGCGAGATTGATGGGGTTTAACAAACCCATCCTGAGAACAAGCCGTCAGGCACTTGGGCAGCCTGTACACAACGGCCATGCACTCAGAGAGGAGGGGCTGGGTGCTTTCTGCAGGGACAAGTTGATTAGACCACGATAAATGATACCAATAAAGGAGGAAATTAGGCCACTGAGAAAGAAGGGGGACATCAGACAGAAGTTCTTTATTCTGTCAGTGATCTTTCATTACCATGAACGCATGGGATAATTGGTTAATTTAGAGATTCATCCATCTCTTCCTCTTTTTTGGCAAAAGGAAACTATACGTAGAGAACTAATGAAGGGAGAGTCAACATTTATCCTTAGTAATCCAGTAGAGCAGCTCACAGCCCTTCTCTGCAGCTCTATAATAGTGACTCTGAATCTCTGTGTTTGCGTTTTGAATGCATTTAGTTCTTCTCTATTCTTTTTTATTGGCTGCGCCGCATGGCTTGTGAGACCTTAGCTCCCCAACCAGGAATCGACCCCGCACACCCTCGGCAATGAAAGCACAGCATCCTCACCACTGGACTGCCAGGGAGTTCCCTCTATTCTTACTACTTATGATAAATGAACATGTGTTCAGAATTTGTCATTACTTAACACAGTTTGTTGCGTGGCTGCTGAAGTCAGAACTGTTAGCATGTCTCCTCCAGGGAGAGCATCATTCAACTTCTCTTTGTCTAGTGATGAGGCTCATTATATCCCTCTTTCCTCTGCAGGAGGACCTCAGAACCTCAGAGACACCCTCCTCACTTAAAGGTTCACTGTGGAGAGAGAGTTGGTCACCTGAGATTTTGCTGCTGCTGCCCCTGCTTGGGTTGGATCTTGCATAACTCCTTGTGGTGAGCTGATCCACATTTCATTCCAGGGATGGTCTGCAGTCATTGATGTCTCTTTCTTTAAGAAATTGGGGGTTTCTCTTTATCATTTTCCTGAGGCCATACCAATTCTAGGACAGGAAATCTATTCCCTGGAGAATCCCCTGTTGACCCTGCGGCTGACTCTTCTATTATGTATGTCTTCTCTTTCTATCTCTTCATCAGCATCTCACACACACTCACTTCACCTCAGCCACACCGGGCTCTGTAGGCACCTAAAAGATGCCAAGCCTTTGCCTGCCTCTGGACTTCTGCACTTTCTGTTCTTTCTGCCTGAAATGTTCTTTTCTATGACATCAGGTTTCAGTTTAAATTTCCCTTCATCAGTGATTCTTTCCTGACCACCCTGTCTAGAGTCCTTGTCTTTGTTCCTTCAGGTTGCTACAACAAACTTCCAAAGACTTCCAAACTTACAAACAACAGAAATTCATTTCTCACCGTTCTGAAGGTTGGGAAGTCCGAGATCAAGGCACCAGCACATTTGGTGTCTGGTGAGAGCCACTTCCTGGTTCATAGATGGCTCTCTTTGTCCTCACATAGTAGAAAGGGCCAGGGACCTCTCTGAAAGCTCTTTTATTTATTTATTTTTAATTATTAAATTAATTTTTTGGCTGCGTTGGGTCTTTGTTGCTGCACGCAGGCTTTCTCTAGTTGCGGTGAGCAGGGGCTACTCTTCGTTGCGGTGCGCAGGCTTCTCGTTGCAGTGGCTTCTCTTGTTGCAGAGCACGGGCTCTAGGCACATGGGCTTCAGTAGTTGTGGCACGCAGGCTCAGTAGTTGTGGCTCATGGGCTTTAGAGCGCAGGATCAGTAGTTGTGGCACACGGGCTTAGTTGCTCCGTGGCATGTGGGAATCTTCCTGGACCAGGGCTCGAACCCATTTCCCCTGCATTGGCAGGCGGATTCTTAACCACTGTGCCATCAGGGAAGTCCCTGTAATTGGGTATTGTTAGCGGATCTTCACACATATTTGTGCTTTTGCTTAATAGACTTTCAGACTATTAGAGAATGTTAATCCAGGAGATCCTGATTTTTATTAGAGTTTCTAGACCTCTTTTTTAGAGAAATGTAGGAGCATCTGACTTCATGATCGTGCACAATTAGTGAGAGCAAAGAGATGCATCCTAAGGGTGCTCACTTTCCAAATGATTCCCAATTTTCATAGAAATATTCCATAATTTTATATAATTAGCTTACTTTCCAACTGTTAACAAAGATCTGTAGCAGAGTAACGTCTAATTTTTGTCAACAGAGTAGCTCTCAGGAGCATTGCCACTGGGTAGAAACTTCCCCATTCCCACTTCTTTGAGACTGAGGAAAACATGCTCGGTCATCATACAAACCAGCCCTTTTTCTCAGTTCACCTTCACCTGCTCCCCGTAACACACACACACACACACACACACACACACACACACACACACACACACACACTAAAGACCTCCTTTAATTTAGACCAGGAGTAAACAGCTGATGGTCCCAATGCATGGACCCCTCTATCTTTGCAGAAACTCTAACATTGGGATTCAAGGTGAATCTAATGTTACAGCCTTCAGGATATAATAATAACTTCCTGTTCTCCCTGTTCTGGTTCCTGGGGTGGGAAGAGCACAGAAATTTTCTAGTTAGAAAATTAAAGAATATACGCAAACAGGATATTTTGCTGAGACACGAATTTTTCTTTCTTTTTCTGTACGTTCCTCATTCCCCTAGTTCCAAGTAGGAGCCACACCCTTTGTATTTCCTTGGTTCAGGGATATCCGCAGAGTGGAAGGCAGGAAGTGTTTAAAGCCAAACTTAAGCTTATTGGGGTTTTTTTGCTTTTTTTTTAAGCTTGCTGTTTTTTGAGAAGCCTGAATTCAGTGAAAAGAAACAGTCTCTTAGAGAGTATGGGGACGTTGAGATTGGAGAGAGGCTTTGACATCAAAGTTGGAGGAGAGGAATGATCACATAGGGAAGGCAGCTTGGGTGAACCTAGGAAGGCTGACACCAGGCACAGGTGATCCTGACCTCCTTGAAAATCCCCATGTCCTCAAACAGAAGCAGCTCAGGTACTGTTTCTGGGTTCCCTCTGGCCAGAGGAAGGGGAGCCACAAACAGGTCCTGCTGGAAGAACAGCAACGTGGCTCAGGCCACCCCAGTGCTGGCCAGTTTTCATACTCAGGGCTAGAGAAGGAGGGGTAGGCAGGAGTCTGGCATGTCCACCTCACTGAGTGCTGGCAGAGGGGGCTCTCCCCTCTGTTATTGCATTTTCTTTTTCGAGACAGGATCAAGACCTAGTGTGCAAAACATTCTCATCAAAGATGCAAATTCAAGTGTGGTTTCTTTTCTTTTTATTTCATGCCCATCTCCCTAACCACAGGCTATATCTCAACTCATTTTGCTAGAGGTTCTGCTCTGCATTTCTTCATTACTCTTTGATTTTATCTCTCTTTTTTTTTTAAATTATTTATTTGGCTGTGTTGGATCTTAGTTGCGGCATGTGGGTTCTCTTAGTTGTGGCCCACAGGCTGTAGAAAGCAGGCTTAGTAGTTCCAGCACACAGGTTTAGTTGACCCGAGGCATGTGGGATCTTACTTCCCAGACCAGGGATCGAACACATGTCCCCTGCATTGGAAGGCAGATTCTTAACCACTGTGCCACCAGGGAAGTCCCAAGGAAAGAAATTTTTTTTTTTTTTTTTTTTTTGGTACGTGGGCCTCTCACTGTTGTGGCCTCTCCCATTGCAGAGCACAGGCTCTGGACGCGCAGGCTCAGCGGCCATGGCTCACGGACCCAGCCGCTCCATGGCATGTGGGATCTTCCCGGACCGGGGCACGAATCCGTGTCCCCCGCATCGGCAGGCGGACTCTCAACCACTGCGCCACCAGGGAAGCCCCCAAGGAAAGAAATTTTAAACCAAGAATTTTACTTTTAATTTGGAGGCAGTTTGACTCTTTGACATTTATTAGAAGGGTAAATAAATTACATGATCAGAGATTCTGCTTCAGAAAATAAACATACTACTTCATGGAGAACAAAACCCAGTATTTTAGAGTTATAACTCAAAACTTCCAAAGCTATTTCCATGCACTATTCCCAGGAGTTTCACATACTGTCATGTAATTACAGTTTCCAATGTCCTTCATTTCTGTGTAGGTTTCTATTTCCATTTGGTGTCATTTTTCCTCTGTCTTAAGGACTTCCTTCAGACAATGAATTCTTTTAGCTCTGTATGTCTGAAAAAGTCTTTGTTTAATACGTCTAATAAAACGACAGCTCTCATAAGTTTTATCAATTCTAAAAGGTATAAATAGAATGTCAGATAGAAATAAGATGTAAAAAGAGATGCTGTAAATATTAACAAAAGAATATGAACAACTTTGTGCCAATATATTTAAGCACTTTAGATGAAATGGATAAATTCCTAGGGGGAAAAAAAACTTGCCAAAATGATCTCAAGAAGAACTAGGGATATCACTTATATGTGGAATCCAAAAAAATAATATGGATGAATGTATATGCAAAATAGAAACAGACTCACAGATATAGAAAAAAATTTGTGGTTACTAAAGGTGAAAGGGAAGGGAGTAAGGACAAATTAGGGGTATGGGATTAACAGATACCAACTACTATGTATAAAATAGGTAAGCAATAGCACAGGGAATGATAGCCATTATCTTGTAATAACCTATAATGGAGTATAATCTGCAAAACTACTGAATCACTATG